>NC_135541.1:122162848-122819851 GCF_045843805.1 Urocitellus parryii
CAGCTCTCACTGAAAGTCTCTAAAGAAACACATTTATATTATTATCTATTGTACATTACACTAAATATAATCTATATTCATACACAGAAAAAATGGTCCGCATCAGCAGACATAAGCACTATTAGCATTTGAACTTCCTTCCGCGCACCTTTTTTCAATAAAAGAGAATCACATGATCAGTGGGTCGTCTTGGCCTGCGTGGCGGAGCCCGGCTGGCGGGAGGCAGGAGGTGGACAGGTCCCCCTCCCAAGGCCACCCGCCCCTGGGAACTGTGTTTCTGGAGAAATCGCTAATCAAAGTCAGACCCGGACAGGAGGCCAGGCCCGTCGGCAGCGGGCCCCGGGGACCAGGCGCTGGACCTCGGCCAGCCCGGGGTGGGACGCTTTGGACTTCAAAGTATTTCCTTGTCAGCCGTCATTTCTCCATGGAGTAATCAGAGAACCAGAGAAATGGTGCACACCAGGAAGACAGCCCCCTGACCCAGGGGTAGGCAAGGATGGGAGGAGAAGGTGGCCCTGTTTCTGCTCCAGAGAGACTTTTCAGCGTGAGTGTGGCATCTCCAGGAAGGGAACAAATCACACATCAGCTGCCCTGGAGCCAGTGAAGGATTCTGTCCACTCTCCTCATTGTACAGAGAGGGAAAGCAACCTGTCTAAGGTCACACAGCAAGTTCGTCCAGAATTGAACCTCAAATTCACGGGAGGGGTCCAGTTTGTTTTGGTGGGAGGGGGGTTCTCACAGCCCAGACTGATGGAAAACAGACTCCTGGGAGGGAGTGACGGAGGGACCAACAGAGCATGTAGAGGGCGCTGGAATGAAAACTAAAGCCAGGTGTTGGTGATGCACTAAACAGAGCACACAGCCATTCAGGATAGAGGTGTCCCAGGCCCTGCTCAGCACGCCCCGAACCTCACAGGCCCTTCCTACACCTACGGCCTCAGGACCTGGCAATGAGACTCAGTCCCCAGGGTTACAAAGATCCCCAAAGCATGATTTTGGGGCAGCCTCACTAAGTTGCGGAGGCTGGTCCTGAACTTGCGGTCCTCCTGCCTCTGCCTCCCAAGTCTCTGGGATTGCAGGTGTGCGCCCCGGGGCCCAGCTCTAATGAAACTTTCTAGAAAGCTCCCTACATGACCCCGAAAATAGTCTGGTTCCGACTAAGTGGTCCCCTGTGAGGTGTGGGGGCGGCAATGCGCATCCTCATGAATGAAGGTGAAGAAGGTGGCCCTGTTTCTGCCCGAGAGCGACTTCCCGGCCTGACTGGGCACCTCGTTATGAATAAAGGCCATTTCCGGTCAGGCGCAGCGGCTGCATCCAGCAAGACCCCGCCTCAGGACCAGAAGGGCTGGGGCGCAGCTCAGGGGGAGCGCCCTTGGGGTCCACCCCCAGGACCAGAGGCGGGCGGAGGCCTCTGTCCACCCCGTATGCATAGTTCCGAGTCCATATTCCAATCAGAATGAGCTCATGGACAAAATGAATGAGTGGACCAAGGGCCTCACTCAGTGAGACCAACTGGGCGGTCAGCAGGCCGTCCCAAAGGCCTCTACACCAAGCTCAGGGGGAGCCCCAGGAGCCACGGGTGGTGTCTGGGGGGTGACAGGTGACAGTCTTGTGACTTAGAAACGGCATGGAGGACGCACAGTGCTTGGACACAAAAGCAGGAGACGGGTCTGGAGGGTCGACGGTCAGGTTCTGCCGAGAAGGACAGCAGCTGAACCAGGGAGGTGGCCGGCTCCCAGCTCTGGAGCTGAAGGCCCAGAGGTTTGGGAGCCACCGTGATGCCTGTGGCTTGGGTGGAGCCAAGTACCTGCTGCAGAGAGAGGCCCGCACGGTGTCGGGGCCAGCTGACTCCGGGTTTGTTACGCGCTGACCACGAGTCTGGCCCTGTGCCCGCTGCTTCCCATCATGGAGGCCGCCCAACCCGGCAAGGGGGGCTCTGGGTGGGGTTCTGGAGGCAAGCCTTTCCACCCCCACTTGACAGACGGGCCACCCGGGGCCTGGTTAGGGACTCCCCCAGGGTCGGGCTGGTCCTAGGAGCAGGGTCAGCGGCTGGACCCACGTCTGCCTCCCTGCAGACCAGTGCTCTGCCCCAGGTAGGCAGGGTGGGGGTCAGCAGGTCCAAGGACCAGGCACAGTGACACCGGCCTGTGACCACAGCCACTGGGGAGGCTGAGGAGGAAGAGTCGAGTTTGAGGCTGGTGTGACAGTTTAGTAAGACCCTGTCCCAAAATAAAGTTCTCTAGAAAGGGCTGGGCTGCCGTGAGGCTCCCTGGGTCTGACCCCCAGTACCGGGGAGAGAGAGATAGAGATAGAGATAGAGAGAGAGAGAGAGAGAGAGAGGGACCGAGGGGGAGAGGGAGGGATGGAAGGAAAGCGCCCAGATGGAGGAGTGTGGGGAGCCGCATCAGTGAACAGGACAAGATCTCTGTGACCAAGCCCTCTTGACTGGCAGCCTGTCCCACCTGGTGCTGAGGAGAGGAGCAAACGAGGTCCCCTGATGGGATGGCCCATGTGGGGACGAGGTCCCACAGCTGCAGGTCCAGGCCAGGGGACCTAACGGCCTGCAGCTCCCTGGCGCTGGCCTCAGGCCACCCACATGCGTGACAAAAGCAAAACCCAACCTTCTCTACGGGGTGTGGCCCCGTTCTTGGGGACTGGGCCAGGGAGTTAAAGGGATTTCCAAACAGAAAACAGAAGACCCCCCCCTCCACCTGGCGGAGTTCCCCAGGCGCTCTGCCCTGGCGGCGCGCAGTGAACAGGGTCCTGGGGACCCAGACCGGACGTCCCTGCCGTCAGGGAGAGGAGAGGGTGAAGCTGGGCCGACTCCCACTCAGGAGGAGCTGCTGGTCACAGGTGGCCTCTGCTCCCTGTGGTCAAGGGCCCCAGGAGCGTCTCCAAGAGCCACTACTGCAGGGGCTGACAGCAGTGTCCTGGCCTTGGTGGCCAAAGCAAGGGCCCTAAGACAGGGTGACGGTACCTGTCCCATGGGGGAGGGGGGCATGCGCGCGCGCGCGCACACCTCCACACACACACACACACACACACACACACACACACACGCGCGCGCGCGTGGCCCACTCGTGGACTGCGCCACCGGCAGGAGAGCACGCCTCACCTTTCTCCCAACCTCCTTCTCGCTTTCCCCCGCCTGCCCCCGTTCCTGTCCTGCGTCCCCCTGGTCGCGTCCACCCTCCGTGGAGAGGGCGCTGCAGGTCTCTCTCCGGGATAAAGTCGTCGCGGGGTGTGAAGACGCCATCCTCCCGGGACAGGAGCTCAACTCTGCAGCTGCTCAGGAGGAGGAACCAGATTCTCTGAGCCCGTGGGGTCACTCCAGCACATGAGCCAAGGCTGGAAAGTCCAAGACAGTCCCCAGGCTGCCCAGATGGCCACAGAAGAGAGGATGCCAACAGTTTAAGGAGATACGTCCACAAATGAGACCAGATTCAGGGGCAGGTGGGAGCCAAGTGAGAAACTCCCAACCCTCCCATGCAGCCGCCTGGCAAGAGGAGTGCCAGCAGATCTTAGTCTTCTGAGAACCCCGGAAGAATTCAGAGAGCAGGCTGGGCTCAGAGGAGCCCAGGGGACAGAGCAAGGCCAGCGCTGGCCCACGTAAGAAGACCTTCTGAATTGGGAGTGACGGCGCACACTTATAATCTCAGAGACTTGGGAGGCTGAGGAAGGAGGATTGCGAGTCCAAGGCCAGCCTCAGCAATTTAACAAGCAACTCAGTGAGACCCTGTCTCTAAATAAAATACAAAATAGGGCTGGGGACGTGGCTCAGTGGTGAAGCGCCCCCGGGTTCAATTCTTGGTACCAAAAATAAGAACTCAGTGGACTCCTGTAATCACAGCTCCTGGAGAGGCTGAGGCAGGAGGATCCCTTAAGCCTTGAATCTGAGACTCTGTCTCAAAAAGAGAGATAAAGAAAGGAAGGGAGAGGGGAGGGCCCAAAGGCAAAGGAGATAACTAGTGTCGGGAGGTGGGTCGGTGCACGCCGCAGGGAATGTGAAAGGGAGCAGCCGAGACAGAAGTTCCTCAAAAAATTAAAAATAGAATTGCCACGTGACCCTGAAATTCCACTTCTGGGTGTCGACTCAAAAGAACCGAAAGCAGGAACTCCAACAGCTCTGTCCGGCCTGTCCGCGGCCAAGACCGAAGAGCCCAAGTGCCCCAGGACAGGGGAACGAGGACACCAGAGACGTGATTCTGCAACGACTATTAAATCAGGACCTTTTTCTTTTCTTTTCTTTCTTTTTTAAATACAGTCGTGGGAATCGACTCCTTGGGTGCTCTACCACTGAGCTACCTCCCCAGCCCTTTTTATTTTAAGACAAGGGTCTCCATGGATTGCCGAAGGCCCCTCCTAACTTTCCCAGAATGGCCTTGGATTTATGATCTCCTGCCTCAGGCTCCAGAGTTGCTGGGATCACAGGCCTGCCTCAGGGTGGTGCCTGTCTGGCCTTAATTCTTTTAATGGCCAAGTAATTTAGAATGACTAATTGAGTGGGCGTGGCGCAGGCCTGTCCTGCCAGCCAGCGGGGAGGCTGAGGCAGGAGGATCCCAAGTTCAAGTCCAGCCCCAGCAATTTAGCGAGACCCTGTCTCAAAATTAAAAATTATAAAAAGGCTGGGGATGTGGCTCAGTGGTCGAGCACCCCTGGGTCTCCAGTACCAACAAAGAGAGAGAGAATGAATGACTAATTGGATTCGACAACAGTGGGCGCGGGCCTCTGCTGGGCATTCTGGGGGTCTGGCTGCTGTTGTGGTTTGGGTCCCAGGGACGGAAACCAGGCACTGTCCACCGAGTGACATCTCCAGTCTTTATTTTTTAAATTTTTTATTTTGAGACAGGGCCTCTGTGGGTTGCTTAGGGCCTCACTAAGTTGCTGAGGCTGGCCTCCAACTTGCAGACCTCCTGCCTCAGCTTCTCAAGCCTTCTTCTGTATTAATCTGATACAAATTCTTAATTTTTTTCTTTTTTAAAAAAAACCTCCAAACTGGGCACAGTAGTACATGCCTCTAATCCCCAGCAACACAGGAAGTGGTTAAGCACCCCGGCGTCGTTCAACCCCCAGTCCCCACACAAACAAAACACCTCCCGTGGGTATTGAAAAAAATTAATCATGCAGTTAGCAAATAGTACATTTTCAAAAATAATTTGACAACATGCTGGGTACAGTGGCCCACGTCTATAATCCCAGCAGCTCAGGAGGCTGAGGCAGGAGGATTGCAAGTTCAAAGCCAGCCTCAGCAACTTGGCGAGGCCCTCAACAACTCAGGGAGACCCTGTCTCTAAATGAAAATATAAAGAGGGCTAAGGATGTGGCTCAGTGGTTAAGAACCCCTGAGTTCAATCCCCAGTAACAAAGAGGGAAAAGAAAAAAAAAAAACTGGAAAAATAAAACATTTGAAGCTAGGCAGGAAATCTGTTTATAAGACTTCAAATTCAGAGACAAAGTGGAACGTCGGGGGTATTACTGGGGATGACCCCAGGAGCACTCCACCAGGGAGCTACATCCCCAGCCCTTTTCTTTGTTTTTTAGGTTTTTTGTTGTTTGTTTGTTTGGTTGGTTGGTTGGCACTGGGGATTGAACTCAGGAGCACTCGGCCACTGAGCCACGTCCCCAGGACCACTCATCCTCCTGCCTCAGCCTCCCAAGCCTCTGAGATTATGGGTGGGCACCACCGCACCTGGCCTCAGCCCTTTTATTTTTTACTTTGAGACAAGGCCTTGCTGAGTTGCTTAGAGCCTTGCTAAATGGCTCACTCAAACTTGCAGTCCTCCTGCCTCAGCCTCCCGAGTCACTGGGATCACAGGTTTTATACACCATCTGGCACAATATTTTATATATATATAATATGTCAATACACACACATAAATGTCTTTTTTAAAAACTAAAATATGCCCACTGGTTTTTGCTAAGGGAAAATACTGTTGATAGTTATTCTCTTCATATGTTTCTAGAATTTTTTATTTTATCACTCAACGTGTTGATTTCAATGATCCACCCCAAAGCACTGAGGATTACTTTTTATCACCTTTTTAAAAATAAAAAGCATTAGTAACTGCGGTGGAGTCAACATGTGTACGACCCTCTGAGCTCCTCGTCCCCAGCCTGGGTGGCCTGGGGGAGGGGTGGGGAAGACCAGGGCCAGGTAGCGCCCCCCACCCACCGCGGGCGGGTCCACCCCGGCCCCTCCAGACCTCGTGGCAAGACCAGCCGAGTCTGAAGCAGATATATGGTTGCCGTTTGGGGCACCAGCTTTGGGGGGACCTGCCTTAGAGCCCCACATTGCCGATCCACTGACAAGCCACCCCCGCCTGCCCCCCAGGCCCTCGAGGTACCTGTCCAGGGAACCCCCGTGACCTCGGGGCTCCACTCACTCCAGGAGCCGAGTCCAAACTCCTCCTGGGCCCGGAGCTGCACCCTGTGCCTGGAGCCGCGCCAGGCGTCGTGGATGATGCAGTGGTACTGGGCGCTCCTGACCTAGGGCGAGGCACAGCGGCTGCGAATGCTGACAGCCCTCCCCAGGTGCCCAGAGCCACCTGGGACCCTTCCTGCACACCAGCTGTGAGGGGCAGCCCAGCGTCACGACTCCCACTTTGTAAATGAGACGTCCGGGCGCAGGGGAGCTAGCTGCCAAGGGGCCCTGGAAGTCGCTCCTTTCCTTCACGTCCTTTCTGTGACCCCCCAGTGCCCTCTCTGCTCAGAAGCAGCGGGTGAGCTCACCGTGGTGAAGGCCTTGGAGGGCTCGGCCCGGTACCGGAGTTGGAACTGCAGTCTGTAGAAGTCCGAGTTCCAGGAGACGGGGTCTTCCCAGGTGACGTTGAGCCAGCGGGGGTTCTCGGCCACCGCGGTGACCATGACGTTGGCGGGCGGGTCAGGCTGCACTGTGACAGGGAACGTGGCTTCCGTGGGGCGGCCGGAGCCCCTGCCCCAGACCGGGCCACCCCAGGCCCATCTTTTTATTTATTTGCCCTCCTCCCCCATGCTGGGGATCAAACCCAGAGCCTCGCACACTAGGCAAGTGCTCTGCCACTAAGCCACACGCTCAGCCCCGCACACGCATCTTGACGGGACCCTCATCCGTCAATGCCCAAAAGGGCTCCATCGAGCCAAACCCCTCAACCGCTCCTTCCCTGCCCCTCCAAGGAATGGACGAGAAATATTAAGTCAAGGGCCAGGCAGAGCGGTGCAAGGCTGCAATCCCAGCGACGTGGGAGGCTGAAGCAGGAGGATCAAATGTTGGAGGCCAGCCTCAGCCATTTAGTGAGGCCTTAAGCAACTTGGCCGGACCCTGTCTCAAAATTTTAAAAAAGGTCTGGGGTGGTGGCTCAGTGATTAAGCACCCCTAGGTTCAAAAAGCACAAAAAGAAAAGAAATATTATGTCACAAGAGAAAAAAAACAAACAAAACACTTGTGGGGCTGGGGAGAGGAGAGCTCACTTACGGACTCCATATCCCTCGAACGCCTGGGGGTCGCTGGCCCTGCTCCCGGCACTGCTGGCCGCGCACAAGGACACGATGTGGAAGGACTTGTCCCCCTCTGGGATCTCCAGCTGGCAGGAGAACTTCTGCGAGTCCTCAGAATACTGGCAGGGCACCTGGAAGTCTTCGGCTGGGACTTTCTCGCTGTTGGTCACAAAACAAAGGGGAGGGAGTCCTGCTACCGTTTCTGTGCTTCCCCTAGAGGGGAAATGTGAGTCGGATCCCAGGGCCTGGATCCCAGCTCCGGGTCATCTGCTCTCTTAGCTCCCAGTGAGTCCTGCAACCAGCCTCGAGGTTCTGTGCTGTCATTTGAAAACGGGACTATTCACAGCCCCACCTCAAAGGGACAATGGACTAACATGGCTAGGACATGGCCCCTGGCACGGCGGGAGGTGCTGGAGGAGGGGCTCAGCTGTCACTGAGGCTGGCGCTGGGGCAGGATCCGGGCTCCTGGCCCCACGGGGACACAGACTCGCAGAGGCAGAGCGGCCGAGCCTCTGACCTGGTGTCAGGGCAATGACAAAAATGATCTGCCCTCGAGGACGAAGCCCCCCTGGAGATGCTGGGTGTCGCAGAGGAACTCCTAGAAGCATCTCGTAGGAAGGTGGCGGTTCCGGCAGGTGAGTCAGCAAGGGAGCCTCGCCCTGTGCCTGTCTGCGGGCATGTCAGGCCGTGGCAGCCACTCTCCCTGCTGCGGGGGACAAATCACCAGCCTCTAACGCGGCTCCTGGGCTCGGGAAGAGTCTAGCAGGGGGGACAAACTGCTTCTGGGAGTGACAGCCACCCTTGCTCTGTGTCCCCTGCACCTCTCGGCTTCGGTCCCACCCACCCCAGGAGGCAGGGCCCGTCTGTGCCCCGCGGGCGCCCATCCTGCCTCCCCCAGCCCAGGCGGGAGCCCCAGCTCAGGCGCTGCTGGGTGACAGGCTGGGCGGGTGCCGGGGAGGATGTGAAAGTGTCACGCCCAAAACAGAAAGCAGAACACACCAGAACGGCTTTCCTGGGCCCCAGAGTCTCAGGCCTCGGTGGCCCCGGTCCCTGGAGCTCTGGCAGCCTCCATCCCCGCTGCCCTCTCCCAGAGCTTCTCAGCAGAGACCACTGGAGGAGGAGGACGCAGAGCTAGACACCTGGTCCTCTCCCACCGTATTGTCAACAGAGGGTTCGAGATGAAGTGTCCAGCGTGAATCAGTCAGTGCCGGGGCACGCGCCTGTAAGCCCAGCGACTCAGGAGGCTGAGGCAGGAGGATGGGGAGTTCAAAGCCAGCCTCAGCAAAAGGGAGGCCCGGAGGAACTTAGGGAGGCCCTGTCTCAAAATAAAACATAAAAAGGGCTGGGGGTGAGGCTCCGTGGTTTAGTGCCCCTGGGTTCAATCTCTGACATGGCCTGGAGCCGCCGGGCGGCGGGCAGAACGTGCTGCCTATGGAGAAACGTGGACTAATGTCCCAGAGCAGCTGTGTCTTTTGCAGGGGGTGATCTACACGTGGAGTCGGGAACACAGACACACCGTCAGGCCTCCCAGCAACTCTCTGGAGACAAGTGGCAGCCAAGCCACCGTGTGGAGGTCACTGTTCTGACTTTGTGGCAGAGTAGTCCTGTCTGCAGGGAGTGTGTTCCAAGAACCCGAGCAAGTGCCCGAAGCCCCAGACGGTGCCAAACCCTGCACCTGCCACGCTCCGCCGCATGCCCCAGCGCTGCCACAGGACCAGGGTCGTCTGTCCCTTCCTGTCCTAGGGCTGCCTGCATCTCTACCCCGGGCCACTGCTGAGTACGACCAGGGCTGGCCGAACACAGACGCCGGTCAGGGAGGCGGCCCGGGGATGGGGGAGGTTAGGATGCAGGCCGACTGCTGGGCAGGATCCACGCCCGGGCAGGACGGCACATGCTCCCATCGGGCGACTCCGAGTGGCTTGATTTAAAACCTGGGCACGGCTGATTTCTAGAATTCTCTACCTGATGTTTCCAGGCCACAGCTGACCAAGGGTAGTCGAAACCTTGGGAAGGAGAAGAGGGGAGTGCTGTGCTCTCACGGCCGGCAGCTTAGGCCCGACGCCAAACGTCTAGACGGAGGAGCCCTGGGTCTGAGGACAGATCTGTGCTCGCGCCTTCCAGTCCTCCACAGCTCCGGCTGGGCCCATCCCATGTGTCCCACGCCCACGCTTTACGCCACCTTGAAGTGGCGGGCATGACTTCTGGCCCCCGAGTCCCAGTTCCGATTCTCCATCCATGACCACTTCCTGTCACCTGCCTCCCTATAGAAAGAGCCTGACACACTTGGGGCCAGACACGGGTAAGAACTGGCTGGCCTTTCCTCCCACATTGGCATCTTCTTCAGAGCCACACCCCAAACCAGGCACCAGGAATCGGGTTCCCAGCAGAGCCACTTTCTAGCTAAAAGATCTCTCTGAACCTCAGTTTCTTCTTCTGTTTTGTTGTTGTTGTTGTTTGGTTGGTTGGTTGGTTTGGGGTTTTTATTTTGGTGCTGGGGATTGAACCCAGGACCTCACAGGTGCGTGCGGCACAAGCACTCCTGCCACAGGCTCCGCCCCCAGTCCCAGCAATTACTTTTTTGGTGGGGGAGATACTTGGGGATTGAACTCAGGGGCACTCGACCACCGAGCCACACCCCCAGCCCTATTTTGTATTTTATTTAGAGACAGGGTCTCACTGAGTTGCTTAGCGCCTTGTCTTTACTGAGGCTGGCTTTGAACCTCCTGCCTCAGCCTCCCAAGCCGCTGGGATTTCAGGCGGGTGCCACCGCGCTCTGCTCCAGGAATTACTTTTTACTGGTAAAATTTTGCAATCCCTCAGCTGGGCAGAGTGGTGCAGGTTTGTAATCCCAGAGACTCAGGAGGCTGAGGAAAGAGGATCACAGATTCAAGGCCAGCCTCAGCAACTTAGGGAGAGTCTGTCTCAAAGTAAAAGTCTTGTTTGTTTTTAGTCTATTTATTAGAGTCGGCCAGTTCTGCCTTCCTGTGGGAGCTCACCCGGGTGAGCAGGAGCACACACCCAGCCCAGCCCAGGCTACTTACAGCTTCTTCACCATCAGCACCGCCTGGGTGGTGGGGGACGGGGGGTTCCGAGGACTCCACTCGCAGACCACGCTGCTGAGGAGGCTCCTTCGTAAGCAGGAGAGCCGGGGCTTCTCCGGAGGAACTGGAAGGAGAGACAGCAGGCTGAGGAGCCTGACCTCCCAGGTGTGCACAGCCTCCCTGCGGAGGGGACTGGCCACTCCGCAGCTAAAACTCAGACTCACACAGATATTCTCATGGATGACAAGTATTTTTTTTCCGGGGCTAGGGCAGTACTAGGGATTGAATTGAGGGGTGCTTTATCAGTGAGCTACACCTCCAGCTCTTTTTATTTTGCGACAGAGTCTCTCTGAGTTGCTGAGGCGGGCCTCAACGCTGCAATCCTCCTGCCTCAGCCTCCCCAATCACTGGGATTCCAGGTGTGCACCACCCTGCCTAGCTGGGACTTTGGAATCTGTAGACCCGGCTGTGTGGCCTTGGGTAAGTCCCAGCCCCTCTTCAATGTCCTCGATGACCTGATGATGATAATGGTGATAAATGCCGCCCTCCTTCCCGGGGTTGGTGGGAGGACTAGGTGAGAAACAAGGAAGGGCCTAGCACCGGGCCCTAGCACCCGGCCCTGGCTAGTGAGGGAGGCTTCATCTGGAAGTGAAGGAGGCTTTGGGCTTGGCTTTCTTGGTGCTGGGGATTGAACCCAAAGGCGCTCACCCACGGAGCCACACCCCCAGCTTTTTAAGATCTTATTTAGAGACAGGGTCTGGCTAAGTTGCTTTAAGGTATCACTAAGTTGCGGAGGCTGACTTGGACCTCGAGATCCTCCTGCCTCCCGAGCAGCTTGGGTTACAGGCAGCAGCACCTCGCCCAGCGGAAGGAGCTGATTCTAAAAGTCAGGAGAGCTGCCTTGTGCAGAGCAGTCCCGGCTGTGGGAGGACTCTGGCTTCATCTTTTTCTTTTTTTGTTTTGGTGCTGGGGATTGAACCCGGCACTCTGCCCCGGAGATACACCCCCTACTCTTTTTGTGATCTCCTTGGAGACAGGGTTTCCATCGTTGCCCAGGCTGGCCTCCAACTTGCCGTGCTCCCGCGTTACCTTACAGGTGGCGGCCACCAACCCAACACTCCATTTCACCTTTGAGACACTCTAAGGTCAGAAAATCGACTTGATTTTGCAGAGATCTGAGGAGCCCAAGTCAAGCTGAGTGTGAAGGAGGAAGACTCGGATCCAGGCTCTCTGGGTCCACTGGCAGGACAGACAGACAGTGCCCTCCACCAGCCAGATGCCCCCCCCCCCCCCCAGGGGGAACTTCCTCATTGGCACCGGGGACATCAGGGAGCCTTTCCCCAAAATTCTTGGGCCGAGGAAATAACAGGAGTTTAAAGGCCCAGGCAAGGAGTCTTCCTAGAAGGCGCAGAGCCGGGCCATCCAGAGCCCCGAGGACACTCACCGTCCACCAGCAGCTGCACGGTCCCAGCCGGGTGGCCGTCCAGGGAGCAGGAGTAGTTCCCAGAGTCCTCGAAGCGCACCGACCTCAGCAGCAGCCTCCTTCCCACGCCGGCCCAGCTCCGGTGGCGTGAGCCAGCGAGCACCCACCGGACGGTGGCGTTGGCCCCCAGGTCCTCCCCGGGGCAGGTCAGGGTGACGCTGGCCCCTGGCAGGCTCCTCAGCACGTCACCGGCCATCTCTGGGGGAGGGAGAACACTCAGTGAGCCACAGCACCCTGAAACGGGAAGCCACAGAGGCTTCAGGACTGACCAACTCTGGAACCTGTCACCGTCCAGGACACCTCTGCCTGGATTAGGACACTGGCCCCCGGTGCTGCCCCTGACACCCCCGGCTGCCAGAGTGAGCCTTCTCAAGCCACAATCTGGCCATCCCACTCCCCTGGTGAAACACACACACACACACAAACACAACACAACACAGCCCTTCCAAGGGCCAGGGGTGGTGGCCCAGGCCTGTCATCCCAGGGGCTCAGGAGGCTGAGGCAGGAGGATCACGAGTTCAAAGCCAGCCTCAGCAACTTCCTTTAGGACCTAAGCAACCCAGTGAGACCCTGTCTGTCTCTAAAGAAAACATAAAAAGGGCTGGGGTGTGGTCTGTGGTTAAGATCCCCTGGGTCCACTCCCTTACACCAAAAAAAGATGGAGAAGAAGGAGAAGAAAGAAAAAAGAGGAGGCCCTTCAAAGGCCACACTGTCCCCAGACAGTGCTCTTCTCACACTGGCTCCTCCCCTGCCCCATCCCCAGGACAAACTCCCCTATTTCTGGACTCAGCATCAAGTACCCCTTACCCCAAAGCCTCCCCTGTCCCGCTCGCTAGATGAGGCCTCTCCACCGCGACACCTATCCCAACTGCCGTGCAACCACCCATTCCCAGTCTGTCTCCCCCAAGACGCCAGGCAGCACAAGACGAGGCACCTGTTGTGTTGTGTGGTTCGTTTGTGAAGGTCCTGGGGGTTGAACCCCGGGAGGCACGCTCCACCACGTAGCTGCACCCCCAGCCCTTTTTACTTTTTGTTTTGAGACAGAGTCTTGCTAAGTTGCTAAGGCTGGCCTTGAACTTGCCATCTACCTTCCTCAGCCTCAGGGATTACAGGCGCCGGCCACCGAGCCTGGTGGGCGCTCTGTTACGGTCCAGCTCTGGGCACACTGCCTGGCACACCCAGCGCCCTGGAGTGGATGAATGAGTCCACCTGGGAATGAGCACCAGGCACCAAGCAGGGCTCCTGGCACACACGGGTCTGAAGGAAGTCTCAAAATCTCAGGGTCCTTAGGGTCTACTTTATAAATGGTAACGGAGGCCCAGAAGAATCAGGAGACTCGCCCCAGATCACCCGTAAGATAGAGGCACACTCAGGATGTGAACCAGGGGTCTGGCGGTGTGTCCCGCGATTCCTCTGGTCCCCGACGCCTCTCTACTAAACATCTGTGGTGATGCTGTTTTTATTCTAGGGATCCAAGAAAAAGTTACTGGAAAGTCAAAAAGACAAAGCGCATCACCCACCCCTCGAAAAATATCGTGTGTGCGACGACTCAAGAGAAAGGAGATTAAAGGTTAGCGGAACAAAGACTTTTTTTTCTAGCCCAGCTTTAGGACGGGTTATAGATTCACAGAATCTAAGATAAAAATTATCCCAGCCACCTTGCACTCAGTTATGAACCAATCAGTGAAACCAATCCAACCAGCTGAGGAGATGGGGCCGGGGACACAGCCGGTTCTCCTATTAAGCCCACCTGATCCCTTGAACCAAGGGCAGCGGCAACAAATGTGACCAGAGATGTCAGACAGGCCAAGCACCCGATGTCACCTCCCTGCCCATGCTCCTGGGTCTGGGGACAAGCACAAGTGTCTCTTGGATCTGCAAAAGCTTTTTGCTGGGGAAGAGTTCGTCATCTCCTGCATGGAGCCCGTCCTTCCTCCCAGCCACCAGAGATGGCCACCAACAGGCAGGAGGCCCCGGAAGCCGGGCAGCAGCCAAGAGGACATGATTGGGTACCTGGCCCTTGAGAGGATCCAGTGGGAGCTGAGGAAGGTGACAGCTTGCCACCTCCGGTCACATACTGATTTCCGTCTGTGACTGAAGGAGGTTTGGAAGACCCGCTGACCCTCCCTCTCACTGCCCATCTTTTCAGTTCCCCGTTTTCCACCAGATAAAGCCGCCGTAAGGATGAGGCCTATCACGGACATCAAGTTCCTGCACAGAGGATGCAGCTGAAGAAGCACCTCAAATCTGACAGCTTCATGATGGACGGAGACGCTGTCCAAAAGGACGGTTTGCGGTGGCGGGGGAGGCTACTGCCAGGCTAGCAACATCTGTCCATCAGCTGGAGAGTGGACATCTGCCGTTGCAGGCAGCCTAGGAGCACCCGCACACAATGGGCACCGTTTGTATACAGTTTGCCTAAAAGTCCATGGAAGGAGTCAGGGACAGCCTGACTGGGCAGCCTGGCTGGCACCCATCTGTCATCCCAGCAGCTCAGGAGGCTGAGGCAGGAGGGTCTCGGGTTCAGAGCCAGCCTCAGGAACTTAGCGAGAGCCTGCCTCTAAACACAATATTTTTTAAAAAGCTGGGGATGTGGCTCCAGGGTTCAGCACTCCTGGGTTCCATCCCCAGGACAAAAGAAAAAAGAAAAGAAAGAACCATGGATAGCTCCTCCTTTCATGGACAGGGCACGGCTCTGAATCACAGACGGATCTTCGGCCAACCTCACACTGGGGAATACAGTGATGGGCCCCCAGGATTGAACCCAGGGGCGCTTAACCCCTGAGCCACATCCTCACCCTTTTTATATTTTATTTAGAGTCAGGGTCTGCTGAGTTGCTGAGGCTGGCTTTGAACTCCTGATCCTCCTGCCTCAGCCTCCCGAGCCGCTGGGATTCCAGGCGTGGGCCACTGTGGGGTCAGACCCATGGACGGTCCCCGAGACGTCACAGCGGGCACAGGTGTTTCCTCGTGGTGCCGGGGTGACCTTGGGGTGAGGACCCACCGGGGTCCATCCTCTCCACCTTGCCCAGGGGCTGGGGCTCAGGAGGGCAGCCTCCCTGGCACCCCCAGGCCCGGCTACCACCCCGGCACCGGGGTAAAGGTGGGTCCAGCCCGTTCAGGAAGCTGCGAGGCCGCGGGAGGGGAGCCCAGGAGGAACCTGTCACACCTTCCCCTGTCGCTGGCGGATGCGTCCCACCGGCAGCTGGTGCCCTGTGCGCCTCGGGCGGGGCAGGGGTCAGCCAGGAGCCACCGCTGCTGGTGCGCATGCGCGCCGCCTCCCACGAGAGGCCCCAGGTGGGGAAGGTGCAGCTCCCGGCCACCGCCGTCCTGCCAGAGCCGGTGGGCAGCATGTTTACAGACAGTCAGCCCGAGGGAAGTCAAGCCAGAGATGACTGACCAGTTCCCGGTGACTGACCACCATATTCAAGCTCACGAAGCATGGACTCTGGGCCTCAGGACCAAGGCTCATCCTGCTTCATCACCCTCAAGTAGCCTGTTTAGCCTCTGTGTGTGTGTGTGTGTGTGTGTGTGTGTGTGTATCACATACAATTACGTACAGTAAATGATACTTAATAATGATAATTAATGTCAGGTGTGATGATGCCTGCCTCTAACCCCAGCTTCAGGAGGCTGAGGCAGGAGGATAGCAATTGGAGGCCAGTGGATAGCCATTGGAGGCCAGCAACCCAGTGAGACCCTGACTTAAAAAAAAAAAAAAAAAAGAAACTAAGGGCTGAGGATGTAACTCAGTAGTAAAACACCCCCTGGGGGGCTGGGGCTGGGGCTCAGTGGTAGAGCACTTACCTAGCATGTGTGAGACACTGGGTTCCATCCTCAGCACCACATAAAATAAATGAATAAAGTAAAGGTACATCAACATCTAAAAAAAACCCTGGGCTTAATCTCCAGTATCACAAAACATAGATCAATAAGCAAACAAACAAACAACTGTGTCTCTGGTTTACGTATTTACTAAACGATACGTTTTATAGTTATTTTGGAGTGTAGTCCTGCTTGTAAAATAAAACCTACTGTAGAACAGCAGTGTGCAGTGTGACCCCCACGCAGCCTCTCAGTCTGTTTACTGCATCCCTCGATGGTATCAAGAGGCCACATCAAATGCTTGACTTACACCCCGTAGGTCTGTGTAACTCTAGAAAGTTCACACGACAAGATCACCTGAAGACACATTTCTCGGAATGTGTCCCCACCATTAAGTGATGTGGGACTGTATACACAGGTCCCCACCCCCCCACCCCCGTGACCACAAGCCTGTAAGTTCCACCTGGCTGCACATCAGAGAACTCAGTGGGTGCTTAATAAGTGTTTGTTTCACCCAGGGTACCTAAGAGGTGCCCACAGGGACAGGGTCTTCACGCTAGCAAGTCCCAGAGGCACCGATCAGTGTGGCCGGGTGGCGCCTCGTGGGCTTTGCAGTGGACGGGCCCTCGAGGGAGACCAGAGAAGTGAGCTTCTCACAAGCAGCAGACACGGAGGCAGGAAAATGAATCTAGAGGCCAAAGGAGACCCTTTCTGCGTGTGCCTTTGCCAGTTCCAGTCTCTGGTCACTTCCCAAGCCCAGCCCAGCTGGAGGCTCTTGCCTGTGTAGTGTGACTTCTCAACAATGGCAGGAGCTGTTCTGTCCTCCACTTGCTAACAAGGGCCAAAGCATTTGGGCAGCTCAGAGAAACACCAAATAAAAAGGCTTTTTTTTTTCTCTTCCACAAAAGCAGAGCTGCAGGGAGCCACATCATGGCCATTTCCTCTGCCAAGGAGCTTGAGTAATGGTTTTCTGAATCTTTAAAACTGAGTCACTTTTTTTTAAAATAGGGAATGATTAATTATAAACCACCCATTGGCAAGTATTGCTATCGCAATTCTGCTTCAAAACACTTTTCTCTGGAACCTGTAAACAAGGCTGTGTTCACTCTGCTCTTAGAAGCACTGCAGACAGGACCACTCTAAGACTCTCAGACCAGAGACCAGGGGAAGCCCTCAAGTCACGGGCAGCACAGCCTTCCCGCCCCGCCCCGCCCCCTGACCCAACTCGGAGTCGGTGCCCGGGACACTGGGTCCTGCTGTCAGGCAACAGCCGGCCCAGGAGCAGATGTGAGGGCGGGAAGTGATGGGCATCGAAGGGCCGCCTCGGACTCTGCCCTCCTCTCCTAACGTGGGAACAGGGATGACTGCTTTGGTTTATTTGTTTGGGGAATTTTGATTTTAAGTTTTAAATTTTTCTTTTACTATGGGGTAATGTCTTTCTAATTATTGATTCATTTATTAATCTGTTTTTCTGAGTTGTGGGTCTCACTAGGCTGCCCAGGTGGGTCTTCAATTCCCCTGTCTCAGCCTCCTGAGTAGATGACACTATGGGCACATGCCACCACACCTGGCTTTTCTGTAGTTTTAAATCTTTCTACAAGATGCTTACATTAATATTTTCTTCTTTTTCTTTTTTTTTTATTTTCTTTTCTTTCTTTTTTCTTTTCTTTTCTTTTTCTTTTTTTTTTTTGGTACTAGGGATTGAACCCAGGGGCCCTTTACACGTTCAATCCCTCTTATTTATTTATTTAATTTTAAAAACATCTTGAGACAGAGTCTTGCAAAGTTGACGAGGCTGGCCTCGAACATGGGATCCCCCTGCCTCAGCCTCCTGAGTCGCTAGACTGCAGACCTGTGGCACCGCACCACGCCCGGCGTCTATTACTCTGACAATGGGAAAAAAGCGTGTCCATAGATATGCACACAACACACGGGGTCTACAGGTGTGTGTGTGTGTGTGTGTGTGTGTGTGTGTGTGTGTGTGTTCTAAAAGCAAAGACTTGGGCCTCGGTGGTTACACACCCAGGAGGAGGTGGCAGAGCTCAGGGCCTCTGGGGATAAGGTAGATTTTCAAGACAAACAGCTTCTGGGACACTTTCAGATGGCAGAGCCCCCACCCAGCGCTGGCAGCAGCCCTGGCGCAGGGCGGGCAGGTGCGGCACAAGCTGGGATCCGGCCCACAGCGCACGGTGCAGCTCAGCTCAGCATCCGCCCTTGAGCAAATGGCCAGGCTCTCAGGGCCGGATGGCAAGCCTGTGCCTGTCCCCTGCTTAAGAAATCAAGAATTTCTGTTCCTCACCTGCATCAAGAGCAGGGGCTCATTCTCATTCTTCATTACAGTGGCTTCTAGAGCATTTAACTCAGTTCCAATCCTTCCATCAGCACTTATCTGACTGTGAAGGATCTAGGAAGTATAGTTGGAGTCAAATCACAAAGAAAATCCACATGTCGTTCCTGAAAACGTACTCTCTGCTCGCTCTGCACCACCTTTCCGTGTTTTATTTTGTTTAACATCCACAGACCCCTGTGGAGGACTTAAAATCACCTATGATTCAGGCTACTCTGAAATAAATGATCCTGAGGTATGGAGGGAGGTGAGACGGAGGACACATCATTCTAAAAGGGGAAAGGAGACATGACCTTGAGAAATGATGGGAGCCTGGAGAGTGCGGCTGCTGGGAATGGCATTTCCAGGAGTGAACAGAATACACAAAGGTATCAGGAAGAGTCCTGGAGCCACCGGGCGGGCGGGCGGCACACCTGTTATCCCAGGGGATCAGGAGGCCGAGGCAGGAGATGGCAAATTCAAAGCCAGCCTCACTCAGCAATTTAGCAAGGCCCCAGGCAACTCAGTGAGACCCTGTCTCTAAATAAAATACAAAAAGGGCTGGGGATGCCGCTCAGTGGTTAAGCGCCCCCAGTATCAAAAAAAAAAAAGTGAAGAATTTGGGAAGGATTGGGGTCTGCAGTCTCTAAAGCACAGTAAGGAAGGAGGTTTGACCTACAGAGAGCAGGGAGGGTGTGAGCATCCTCCAGGGGATCAGTCCTGGCTCTGGAGGCAGAAGGAGGCCCCATGGCCCTCCCACCTCCTGTCCCGGTCCCCAGGGGAGCTGGCGCTGCTCCTTGCTTCTGAGTCTCTCCCCATCACCTTGAGAATAAACCAGCTGTCCCCCACCCCAGCTCCTAGGCGTCAGAAAGCACCCGAGAACCAGGAGAGAGGAAGGGGCGTCCAAGGACTCCCAGTCCTCCTTCTCCTGGCGAGACCAGTCAGAAGCAGGAAGGGAGCACCCTTATCCCAGGTTCCAGGAAGAAATAGGAACAGCAGAGAAGCAAAGTCCCTTCCTGAGGGTCAGATCAGAAAAGGAGAGAGCCACACCCCTGAGCCACACCCCAGCCCTTCTTTAGATCTTATTTGGAGTCAGGGTCTTGCTAAGTTGCTTAGGGCCTCCCTAAGTTGCTGAGGCTGGCTCTGAACTCAGGATCCTCCTGCCTCAGCCTCCCAAGCTGCGGGGATGACAGGAGGGCACCAGCACACCTGGCCTCAAGTGCCTTTTCAGTCTTCAAGTGCACTTTGCATCTAGTCCCTGACCCACGGGAGGCCTCCCCGGCTCTGCTCTCCTCTACCGCACATCTCAGAGCACCAGGCAGCCTGAGGCACTCCTGAACCATGGCCCAGGACTGGCAGGCAGCTGGGGGCACGTCACTGCCCCTGGCAGAGCCCACTTTTCACCTTTTCTGAAAAATGCAGGTTCAGACTGAGGTTGGAGGTCCCCACCAGCCCCTAGTCCTGCCGTCTCAGCATCCCACGGTCTCACATCATTAGCTCCCAGGGCAGGAAGCACGCCTGCTTACCCCGGACAATGCCACCTTGCGACACCGACGCCATCTATGAACATACTATTGTAATAGGTGAGGACGGGAGAGGGATGGGGCCAGGTCATCCCAGGGCCCTGAGACAAACACATTTCTCTCTCCGGAGAACTCCAGGGCAGAGAAATTCCCACCACCTCCCCGGCCTCCCGTTCCTCAAGGGAAGGAGAGCGTAGATCCTCGTAGATCCCAGCCAGCAATCCCACAAATCCCTGCCCACGCGGGACACCTCTGGAGCAGGGACCTTGCAGCACAGCTCTTGGGGAGTGGGGTTCTTTGCCCACCAGGTCCAAGTTTGGGTGCTAGAAACTCAAATGGCTTTGTTGTGGCTCTGATTTTCTTTTCCCCTCTCCGTGTAAACTGGCAAATGTCAATAACCTGAGAAAAACAGGCCCACGAGAAACCGATTTCTCAATTCTCTGGCAGCACACCCTTGCTCTTGCCAGAAAAAAAACAAGTTCAGCTTCCTGGCCCCATTTATGTAAGCAGTGCACAGGCCGCCAGCCCAGCCACCGAGGACACAGGCTTAACTCGCGCCTGTTAATCCCGTCTCACAGCCGTTCCTAGCAGGCACACGGGGTCCAGCTGTCAGCCCAGGGTGGCCTCCCGTCTCTCAGGTTTCAGAGGCGCAGAGTTTCAGACTGGGTCATGCAAGAATTAAAGGTCCCCTCTCAGTGCTTGGGGCCTTGATCCGAAAGGAGGTGGATGTCCAGAGGTTGCTAGGAGAATGTGGGCAGCCCAGGTGCAAATGGAAACCCATGCAGACTGCGGTCCCACACAGGCTAGGACAGGTCACCTCTCCTTGCATTCTCCACCTAAGGGCTGAAATCGGTCTCGGGGCTTCTACTGCGATAATAGTCAGAACCGTCATCACAGAGCGCTCGCCCCGCGGGCCAGGCCCTGACCCAAGAGTCTCCTCACAGCAGCACTGAGAGCCAGGGAGGGGGGCGCATCCCCGCTGTACAGGGAGGCACAGATCAGAGACGTGAAGGGGCTGCCCAGGTCACCTCTCTCTCTACCCCTCCCCAGTTCCCTTCTTCTGGGGTGCCCACCCACCTCTCTCCACCGCCCGGTTCCCTCTCCCCTTCCCTGCTCGCCCTGCACCTTCTGAGACTTCAGAGTCCTGGGGAAAGGAGCCCTGAGGTTTGAGGGGTTTGCATAAGGGGGAGCGGGTCTCCTCCTGACAGCCGGCCACCCCTAGTAGGGCCCGGGATCTCAGGAGTGTGGAGTCACACCTTGAGATTTCTCCCTGACCCCATATGAACAGCGTCTGTATGCCGAGTCATCTTAAAAGCCACTGAGCAAGACCCGGTCTCTAAATAAAATTTCAAAAGGGCTGAGGGTGTGGCTCAGAGGTGAAGCACCCCTGGGTTCAATCCTCAGCACCAAAGAAATAAGAGAGGCACCACCACCTCTGACTCCATCTCCCCCTCCCGGGTCCTTCCAGCCCTGGGTCACTTCTCCCTGAGATCCCAAGCTGTCATTTAGGACCGGCGCGACGGCGGGGCTTCCAGGCTCTGGACTGTGTCCCTCTCCCCGCTGGCCGGCAGCCCAGTTTGTGCAAACCCTCTTCTCCGAGTGATGGCTCCCCTGGCAGGAGCCTCCCCCCTGCCCTAATGTGTCTGTACCTCTTGTACCTGCCCGTGTTTGTCTTGTGTTTGGCGCAGGCCGTGTTTACCTTGGCTCAGCCTCCCGCTCCATCTGCCCGGCTGATTGCCAGAGAAGGCCTGGGGGAGGCTCCTCAGGACCCGTAAAAAGGTAGCCCACACGTGCCCCCAGGGCTTCTTGAGGGGAAAACACGCACCCCCCCCCCCTCCGCAGCACCAGACACGTTACCTGGCCCCAGGCCAAGAAGGTCCGCCCTGGATCCCGCTCAGAGATTATAAAGTAATTAAAGGAAAGGGTATCTGAGGAGGGCAAGCAGCCCCACCCCACCCCCAGCTAACCCCCGAGGAGATTAAGATACACAGAGATTAACAGCAGGACTGGACGGGGCTGCAGAGAGGCGCAAGGGCTGTGGTCTAGACAGAGAGGAGGAGCTGCAGTCAGGGATGGGTGCTGCGATAAGGGTGGGTGGCTATGTGAAGATGGAGAGGGCCCTAGGGAGGGTTCAGACCAAGCTGCTGCCCCAGTATCAGGGAAGGAACCCAGGGTGCTCCACCACTAAGCTACATCCCCCAGTCTTTTGATTTTGGACAGCGTCTTGTTAAATTGCAGAGGCTGGCCTTGAACTAGTGATCCTCCTGCCTCAGCCTCCTGGGTTACTGGAGTGACAGGTGGGTGCCATTGTGCCTAACTGAAGCTCCTTCCTTCCTCCCTCCCTGTCTGGCTTCCTTTTTTGGTACTAGGGATTGAACCCAGGGGCACTCTACCCCTGAGCCACTTCCCCAACTCTTTTTGTATTTTAAAACAGGTCTTCACTGAGTTGCTTAGAGCCTCGCTAAGTTGCTGAGGCTGGCTTTGAACTCGTGATCCTCCTGCTTCAGCCTCCTGAGCCGCTGGGGTTGACAAGTGTGCGCCACCGTGCCCAATGAAGCTGTTTCTATAGAAGAGGAGGGAAAGGTCCCAAAAGTCGTACCACCAGTGTGTCACGTGGCCAGGCTGGACTCCCGGCCCTGGACTCCTGGTTCGTGTTTATTCCACAGCCCTCTGCCTTCCCAGGGTACAGCACGTGAGGCTTATCTCCCCATCTCTCAGGGTAGCCTTGGGGTGCAACACGACCTGGCTCATAATCAGTTTCTGGAGGATGGAAGGAGGGGTCAGACCAGGTCCACCTACCGGGCGCTGCCCTCTCCAGTCTCCACCCCCCACAGCAGGCAGGAGGAAGCAAAACTCAACATCTAAACAACCAAGGGGTGGCTCTCTCCCCCGGGGCGCACGGGGTTGGTTCTGTTGGGCTCGGGCTGTGGGCTGCTGCACTTCTGCTGTAACACATCCCGCGTTCTGTTTCAAGGAGGGGACTCAGCACTAGAGTATCTAAGTGATTCCATGCTCCTTCAACTAATTCCTCAAGCTTACTCTGTGCTAATAAAAATACCAACAGGACTTTTTTTTTTTTTCTTTGAACTAAGCAAGTTGATTCTAAAGTTCAAATGGGAAAGTAAACAAGGAGACAGAGCCAGCGAGATTCTGAGAAAACAGAAATGGGAGGGTTGGCCTTACCCACATCTGAAACAGTGTGGGACCAGGCGTGCTGGTGAAGGTCTAATCCCAAGGACCTTCAGCGGGAATAGAGCAGTCAAGTTCAGTGAACTTCCCGATGCTCCAGTAAAAGCCCTGCTTTGCCAGGACTGGTTGTGCATACCCATAACCCAGCAACTCAGAGGCCAAGGCAGGAGGATGGCAAGGTCAAAGCCAGCCTGGGGAACCCGTCTCACCATAAAAAGGGTTGGGGATGGAGCTCAGTGGTAGAGCATCCCTGGGTTCAATCCCCCATACAAAACAGTAATAGCAACAACATTTAAAAACAAAAACACTTTAAAGCATCAGAAGGAAACGGAGAATATTTTAGAATACTATTAACTGGGCCAGGGCTGTAGCTCAGTGGCAGAGCGCTTGCCTAGCACATGTAAGGCTCTGGATTCGATCCTTAGCACCACATTAAAAACATAGACAAACACAATATAGGCACGCTGCCCATATACAACTACAAAAAACCAAAAAACACTATCGACCTAGAAGCCAAGAATTCATCTACAGTTCAAAAACAAGCATCTGCATGGCAAAAACCGACCCCAACTCACAAAAAGGAAAGTCACAAGACAACCGACCACCTGAAAAAACGTCCACAACTCAACTCATTACAACCGGACTGAATTCCTCGATCTATTAGGAGCTCCCATAAACAGTAAGAAAAAGATTTTTAAAAAATGAAAGTCGGGTGCGGTGGCACTCACCCGTGATCCCAGCGGCTGGAGAGACTGAGGCAGAGGATCTTGAGTTCAAAGCCAGCCTCAGCAATTTACGGAGACCCTAAACAAGTTAGCAAGACCCTGTCTCAGAATAAAAAATAAAGAAAGGCCGGGGATGTGGCTCAGTGGTTAAGTGCCCCTGGGTTCAATCCCAGGTACCAAAGGAAAAAAAAAAAAAAAGGACAGGTAGACTATATGAATAGGTTATGCTAAAGCCTATCACATGTGGGAAAAAATCTCGTCTCACTCATATAAATTAAATGCAGATTAATTCCACCCAGGTACCATTTTCTAGGTAGACGCCACTTTCATAACACACTGGAAGAGGTGTGAGGACATCACATTGTCACTAGGAGTATAAATCAGAGCAACTTTTATTCTCAGAGTCAAAATCGTAAATCGCAACTTGGAAGGCTGAGGCAGGAGGATTGCAAGTTCAAAACCAGCCTCAGCAATTCAGCAAGGTTCTAAGCAACCCAGCAAGACCCTGTCTCAAAATAAAAAATAAAGGTCTGGGAATGTGGGTCAGTGGTTAAGTGCCCCCTGCGTGGTTCAATCCCCAGTACCAAATATATATATATATACACACACACATACACATGCACACGTATACATGCACGTGTCTTTTGACTCATCAACCCCACTTTGAGGACTTTATCCTGCAGGAATGCACTCATGCCACATGAGGGATGCAATGGTACCCCACAACACTGTCTAGCAAAGCAGGAAACCACTAAATGTCCACCAAAAGGGGACCTGAGGGCTGGGGTTGTGGCTCGCTGGTAGAGTGCTCACCTCTCATGCACAAGGCCCTGGGTTTGATCCCCAGCACCACATAAACAAAATAAAGGTATCTCGTCCATCTACAACTAAAAAGAAAGATTTTAAAGGGTGGGGGACTAGATAAATAAATTCTGTATATCCATGCAATGAAATTCAAAGCACAGAAAGAGAGAGAGAAAGTTTGGGTTTTTTCTGCAATACTGGAGGCCAGGCCTGTGATCCCAGCAGCTCAGGAGGCTCAGGCAGGAGGCTCTCAAGTTCAAAGCCAGCCTCAGCAATTCCTAAATTGCTGAGACCCTGTCTCTAAACAAAACACAAGAAAGGGCTGGGGATGGAGCTCAATGGTTGAGTGCCCAGGGTTCACTCCCCAGTTCCAAGGGGAAAGAGCGAGAGGGGAGGGGCAGGCATTGAGTACTTCCTAGGGCAAGAGGGGGCTGTCCTGGTCACCCCGACAGGAAGGGTGCAGTGAGTCTCTAATGAGGAAGAGAAGGGCTTGTTGGCAACACCCATGATGTGACAGAAGAAGCTCAGCCCCGTCTGTCACTTCCTTGATGTGTGATCTTGAGCCGGTGACTGAACCTCTCTGAGCCTGTTTCTTTTCGCCTACACAAGGTCACCTCTCTGTCAGTGTTTTCGTCTCTATTAGGTCCTTTAATCAGCATGTAACATGCTGCTGTTTCGCTCTTCTTTCAAAAAGCAAACAGCCTCCCCCTAGTCAACCTGTACTTTGGCCCATGGACACGCCATTCGTTGACAGCTGCCCTCCTCAAGAGCGTCGCCTACCCCCTGTTTCCCGTGTCCCTCCCGTTCTCCTTTCCCTCTTTACTTTCCGCTGGAGGGACGGGTCCTGGGGAGTGAAGCCAGGGTGCTCCACCTGAGATCCGTCACCCAGCCCTTTTTTATTTTGAGACAGGGTCTTGCCCAATTGCCCAGGCTGGTCTTGCACGGGCCACCCTCCTGCCTCAGCCTCCTAAGTCACTGGGATCACAGGTGAGCGTCACCACCCGGGGCTCTCCTCTTCTCCTGTTCACCAGCCTTGGGTCCCTGCCCTTTCACCTGAGCTTCCCGGGTCAAGGCCACCACCACCGGGGACCTGCCTGTTGCTAAATCAAGCAACCGCTCAGCATTGTCAGACAGTGGTTTCTCCCTCTTCTTGGGAGCACAACGGTCCCCATCTCTCTCCAGCTTCACTGGCCACATGTCTCAAGTCCCCTTGCTGGTTCCTCTTCCTGTGGCTTCAGAAGAGGCTCGGGCCCCCTCTTCTCCCCATTATCCAGCCCAGGGTGATCACAGCCAGTGTCGGGGCTTAAAATAGCATCCGCCCGTGGAGGCCCTACATCCACCCCCAGGCTCAGGCCTCCTCCTGTACCTGCTCTCTGTAAGCCTGCTCTTTAGGTGGTCTGATCTCAAGCTGACCTCTGACCCTCCCTTCCTGTCTGTAGCCCACCCCACCCAGGCCAGGGTGCTGCGTTCCTCCCACCTGAGGCTGTTAAGGAGAATCAAGATGATCGCAGGCACCAGAGCTCGGCCCGCTTCCTACATACCATCAGCATTTCATAAATTGTCACATAGACGGGGAAGACCAAAGGATGCTTTCCGGAAGGAGCTTGGGAGGTGGAGAATGGGTGATGGGGGGACAGCCTGGGTACAAGGCCTCAGGGCCACACAGATGGGGACAAAGCCAGGCACAGAGCTGGCAAGAGGCAGATGGGAGGGAGGGTAGTCTGCTGAGTTTCAGTTAAAAGTGAAACCCAAGCCCAGGGCTGTAGCAGACAAGGTTCCCCGCTGCTAGGGACTTCTGACATCTCTGATCCCTGGGGAAGGGCAGTGGGCGGAGCAGGCAGATTGACTTCCCAAAAGGCTCTCCCCAAGGACCCCCAGGGGTGAGGCTTCAAGTCTTCCAGGGCCACTGCAGCCCTCCAAAACCCTCTGAGCTGGCTGTGGAGATGCCTGTCTGTATTCTAGCTATTAGGAGTATTGCAAGTTCAAGGCCAGCCTGGGCAACTTAGCGAGACCCTGTGTCAAAATAAAAAATAATCAGGCATATAGTTCAGTGGTAGAGGATATCTGCGCTCAGTCTCCAGAACCAGAGGAAATCATCTCTCTTTAAAAGACCTAGACCTCAGCTGCACCTGGTGGCACACACCTGTCATCCCAGCAATTCGGGAGGCTGAAGCAGGAGGACCACAAGTTCAAGGTCGACCTCAGCAACTTAGTGAGGGCCTAAGCAACTCAGTGAGACCCTGTCTCAAAACATAAACAAAAAATGGGCTGGGGATGTGGCTCCATGGTGAAGCACCCCTGGGATCAATTCCCAGAACTGCCAAAATAAAAGATCTGCACCTCACCCAGAGTCAATGATGTGACAATGGGCACATCCCTGCCCGGCTGGTTTCCACAGGGCTGAATGGCTGAGGCTTCTGTCCTCAGAGACACAGGAGCTTCTCTGGGGAGGGGAACATGTGTGTGTCCCTAAAGAACAGGAGAGGCCCTCGAGGAGGATCCATGGTCTCAGGGGAGGCGGGGGTTTTCCTGCCCAAGGGGGCAGCACAGGAAATCTCTAAATATTTTCCTGTTTCCATTAGGCTTTCTCTCAAACATCACCCCTCAGCCAGGCCTCCCCTAAAAGACCAGTTCTGCATCACACCGTCCCCAACCCACGGGCCACCCTCTCTCCCAGGCTTGTCCCCTTGGCATGAGTTGCTATCATACTCTATTTTTAATTTACATCCTGCTCTTTCCCCTGCCAGAAGGAAGCTCCATAACCTGGGGATTTCTGTTCGTGTTGTTCACTTCTGCATCTCAGCTCGTAGAATTGTGCCTGCCACACAATTGGAGCTCGAAATAAATCTTGAAACGAATAAATGATTAACTACGCTTTTGTTTTTACTTTTGCAGCCCTGGGGATTGAACCCAGGGGTGCTCGACCACTGAGCCGTATCCCCAGCTCTTTTTACTTTTGTATTCTATGTTGGTCCCGGGGATTGAACCCAAGGGTGCTCCACCACTGAGACACAATATCCCCAGACCTTTTTTTTTGTATTTTGTTTTGAGACAGGGTCTCATTGTGTTGCTTAGGCCCTCACTAAGTTGCCGAGGCTGTTTTTGATCTTGAGATCCTCCTGCCTCAGCCTCCCAGGTCTCTGGGATTGCAGGCGTGCACCACGGAGCTGGCTTCACTGCACTTGCTTGGTGCTGGGGACTTTTCTAAACTATTCCTTAGCATATTTGATCCTCATTCCACCCTGGGAGGTACTACAGTCATCCTCAGTTCCGGGACCCCCTCAGATACCCAAATCTGTGCATGCTCAAGTCCCTTCTATAAAATGACAAGTATTTACATATAACCTGCTCCCATCCTGCCATATACTTTAGGTCCTCCCTCCTAACGATGTAAACGCTGTCCGTGGACTTGTTAGAACTATGCTATGTAGGGAATCATGAAAAGGGAGGGGAGATCAGTCCGTGTTCAGTATGAGGGCAATTGTTTTTCTATTACTTTTCAGTGTACTTGGGTGGAACCCCTGGATATGGGACCTGTAGGTACAGAGGGCCGGCCGTATAATTTTTTTTTTTTTTTTATTTTCCAGATGGTGACATGGAGTCCCAAGAGAGATTCAGTCACTTGCCCAAGGCTACCTTCTTTTTACATGGCAGGTGGGGCAGAGATCTGTCTGTCTGGCTCAGCCATTACCTGGGAGAAGGAGCTTGTCCAGCATGAGGCCCTGGCTCAATCCCCGGTGCCAAGAAAGAAAGGAGGAGGACAGGAGAGGAAGACAGGGGGAAGGAAGGGGGGAAGACAGACAGAAACCTCCAGAAGACACAGATCAGGACTGCCGGGCAGAGCTTCCACTGACAGGGAATGCCCTGTATCCGGGCTGCCCATACGTGTGGCCACTGATCATTGAAGTGTGGCTGATGCACCTGGGGAATTACATTTTTCATTTGGTTTAACTTTCTGTTTTTCTTTTGTTTGGGTACTAGGGATCGAACCACTGAGTCACATCCCCAGTCTTTTTTTTTTAATTTTACTTATTTTACTTATTCTATGGTGGGGGTGGACAGGGTCTCACTAAGTTGCGGAGGCTGGACTCAAACTTGCTAACCATCTCAGCCTCTCTAGTTGCTGGGATCGTAGGCACGTGCCACCAAGCCCCACGTGTGATTTGATTTTAATCAGCTTAAATTTAAGTGGCCACACATGGCCACTGGCTAACATATTAGACAGCTTTGGGCCTGGATTAGAGTTGGTGACTGGGAATACTCTGGATGCAAGCCTGGAAGGTCAGGGAAGGGTGGGCGGAGGGAAGGGGTGCCTACTTGGAGCCGTGAGCACCTGGGTTGCTCTGGGTACCCTACAAGTTCCCCATGCGGGGAGAACTGTTCACTCTGTTGGCTGAGGGTCCAGAGGAGGGAATGGAGTCAGCTCTTGGTGACTGTGGTCCTCCAACAGGGTCACTTCTCTCCGGCCACCTCCCTAGCCAATTTGTTTGTGAGGAGTCGGAACCAAGCAGGCAAGTCAAAGAGACTGCATTTCTCTGTCCTCTTCAGGATTTGTACTTGACCATTTTCAGGCTCCTTTCAGGGTGGAGTCTGAGTGGCTGATCCCACGGAGGCCTCATGGGCTTTCCAGGGACTCAAAAAAAAAAAAAAGTTTGTTGCAGTGATAAACAAGGGACAGAGCCCAAGTGAGGACAGACTTCTGGCAGCTGGGAGGCTGCAGGGGAAGGGCGTTTATTCAGTTCCTCAATCACACCATTTAGGCAGATGTTCTCCACCCCGATGGGGCCTAAGAATCATGAAGGGCAGTTTGTTTAAAAAAAAAAGTTTTTTTTTCAGAACTCACTCCCTGATATTCATATTTAATAAATCAGGCAGGAGCCAGGCACAGTGGCAGACACCTGTAATACCAGCAACTCAGGAGGCTGAGGCGGGAAGATCTCAAGTTCAAGACCAGCCTCAGCAACTTAGCAAGACCTGTTCATGGCAGAGCTCCCCCAGGGTCAAGCCCCAGTACCCGTCCATCAACCCATCAATCTGGGGTGAGCGCTGAGAATCAGCGTTTTTACCACAACTCCACCCATCCAACACAGACCCCAAACCTCAGGCTAGACCCAGAACAATCCTTCTGAGAAACACTGATGGAGGTCGAGCCTAGGGATACAAGCAGGTGAGGGAGGGAGGGGGAGTTTGCCCGATAGGAAATTCAGAGGTCCTGACCGGACTCTGAGATACTTAGAGGTGTGCATGGTGTTCTGTGTATTTTCTTGCACCGAGGGGAACTGGAATGACCCACGTCCAGGCTTCCAGCCTGACACCTGAATGTCGGAGCTGAAGCCTGAGACCCAGCCGGCCCGGGGCCCTTCTCCTAGGCCAGGATGCTGAGGAGTCCTGGCTGCACCTGGACCTGGGACGGCTGCTGACCCTGGGAAAGCTTGCCTCTGGGCTCTGCGAGCTCCAGGCCCAGGCAGGCCCGCAGGTTTCCCCTCTGCTCAGCCTCCGCGGCCTCCTCTGCCTCCCATTTCTCTTCAGCGAGCTATCTCACAGTCATTTGCTCCAGGCTTCCTGTACGATTGCTGTATTTTTGCTCTCCGTTTGTGGGCTGAGTCTGAGTGGGTGTGGGAGAGGAGCTGCATGCTTCTCCTTCTCTGCATTTTCCTTCGGAGCTGGGAGGGCTTTCACTTCCTCCCCCAGTTCTCATTTCTGTCTCTGACAAGCGCTCTGTCATGAAATCCCCTTGCCCGTCTCTTCAGAGCACCAGGGAAGCAGAACTGAGCACAAGACGGTCCCACAGGGCCTGGCAGCTACCTAGGAACCAAAGGACGCCTCCAGCAGCAGCAGCAGCCTCCTGGGAAGGTGCCCCCGGGAGTGGCAGGAGTAGTAGCAGGCAGGCAGCGAGCCCTGCTCCCTTCTTGGGGAAGCTGGGAAGGCCTCTGCATCCCTCTGACTCCACCAAGAGCAAGTCTTGGCCTCCACTTCCCCTTGCTCAGTCTCTTCTGCCCCAGCATCCAGTGGCTCTCAGCTTGCCCCTAACTACCCTCAGCTCTGTCCGCTGGTCCAGTTCTACGTCTGGGAGTCTCGGGGGTCTGCCACCGAGGAGTCAGCCTCCATCAGGTAGGCTTGACGACTTCCCATCCCAAACTCTCTGAACCTCAGTCGCCTCTTTCAGAGTTTTAGGTAGATCCGTGGAGAATTCCAAAACCTGTAGCTACATCAAAGTGAAGCCAGGCATGGAGATGCATGCCTGTCATCCCAGTGGCTTGGGAGGCCGAGGCAGGAGGATCAGGAGTTCAAAGCCAGCCTCAGCAACCAAGTAAGGCCCTAAGCCACTCAGGGAGACCCTGTCTCAAAATAAAAATAAAATAAAAAAATAAAAAGTGCTGGGGATGTTGCTCAGTGATTAAGCATCCCTGGGTTCAATCCCTGGCCCAAAAAAAAAAAAACACCTGTAGCCAGGCACAGTGGTCCATGCCTGTAATCCCAGCCACAATGAGAGGTTGAGGCAGGAGGAGTCCAAGTTCAAAGCCAGCCTCAGCAAGTTAACAAGGTCCTGTCTGAAAATAAAAATATTTTGGGGATGTAGCTCAGTGGTAAAGCCCTCGGGGTGCAATACCAGCACCAAAAAAAAAAAAAAAAAAAAAAAAAAAAAAAAAAAAAAGGAGGAGGAGGAAGGGAGGAAGGGAAGGGGAAGGGGAAGGAGAAGATGTGTAAACCATGGTCTCTGTCAACACTGGCCATTACTACAGTAACTTTTCTCTTCTGAACTCAAAGACCACAACCATCCAGAAAGCCAAGAGAGCCACGGGCATTCCGGCCCAACTTCCACCTGTGGGGACCTTACCTTTCCTGCAGGGAGAAGTCTAAAAAGTGGTTCCCCAGGAGCTCAGGGCGCATAAGCAGTGGGAGCCAGAGCCACTGTCTCCCAGCCATCCGGTCCAAATGTCTACCCGCTGCCCCTGGGTTTTCCGTTGTGTCCTCAAAGAAGCCCTCAGACCCTAAAATAACCCTCTGGAGCAGCAGGTCCTCTAGAGCGAAGCCCAGGCAGGCCGCTGGGCGCAGAGCCAGACCCATAGAAAGGCCTGGCAGCGGGGGCAGAGTGCAGTCCACAGGGGCACGAGTGCCCCTGCCCTCTCTCCCGCCCCTCACTCTCCAGTCTGAAAGGGGTCTCCAGCTCAGGTCACCCCCAGGAAGTTCCAATGCCTTGCTGCCCACTCAGTTAAATTCCCAGGACGGGACAATTGGCTTGCCAGAGCCGGTGCCCCCTGAAGCCAGTGCGTGCGGCGGGAGAATCGGTGACTCAGCGCCCGTGATGTCAGACTTCACAGTCAGGGCACTGTCATCCACACGGACACCAGAGGCTTGGGGTAGAACCCGGCGGGGTGCCCCGCTCAAACAGAAGGGAGAAGCGGGGTGCGGGGACATAGGATGCCCCGCTGGGGCGCCCTCGGGGGCATCTCCACTGGGAATAACCGGAGAAAATAGATGCCTGGGGCCCTGGGACGCGGGAGTCAGGCGGGTCCTTGTCCTGTACCTGTACCTCGGGTAGCTGCCGAGGCTCAGACAGACCCGAGCGCAGCAGCACGCAGCAGGGGGCGCACCCACCCCCGCAGCGGGGTCAGCCCTGCTCTGGCGACTGGTGCCCGCGGACACCTAAGGTAGCCACAAAAAAGGGGGGCGACCACACTTCCCTGGCTCGTTCCAGTCTCCCCCCACCGCCACCCCCAGCCCGATCGTGAGCGGCCGCGGCGGATCCCCACCCGCCCGCGACCCCGGGTGCGCGGGAGCCCTTACCCAGCGCCGCGCAGTCTCCTGGAGCCAGCGCCGCCCCGGGCGCCGCAGAAAGCGCGGCCAGCAGCGCGCACAAGGCCACCAGCATGCTTCCTCCTCGGCCGCCGCCCGCGGTCCCAGGGAGGCAGGTGGGGGGCGGCCGGGCCGGGCCGGGCGACGCGAGGGCGAGCGGGCCCCTCCGAGCCCCTCCGCGGCGGCGCTCGGCTCCCAGCCGAGTCCCTCGGCCCCGCCGAGCGCCCAACTCAGCTCCCTCTGGCCCGGCGCGGTGTCAGGGCAGCTTCCCACTTGCACATGACTCAGAGCCGCGGACGGTCCTGGCAACGCAGGAAAACATTTGAGGAACTCGCGCTCGAGCGTCGCTTGGCCGTCCCCGGTGCAGTTACGAAAGCTGGAGCGGGTGGCGCAATCGCCCCGCGCACCGCACCGGCTCCCGGAGGGGGCGGCTTCCTGCCGCCGGCCGCACCTGAGCGGGGAGGGCAGGCACCTCGCGCCTTGCCGCCCCCCCCCCCCCCAGGTCTGTGGACGAGGGCAGGGGAGTTGGCCACCGCGGGCTCGGTTTTGAGTTTTGGTTTCGTGATCTGGGTGACATGTGAAAGGCGCACCTGGGGAGCCCCGGAGAGGCGAGGGGCCTCTTACCGTTACCAGGAAGCAGCGCTGGGCCGCCCGGGCCGCCCAAAGGAACCGTCTGGGGACCTCGAAAAGACACCCTCCAGAGAGGGTCCGAAGGGAGACTCGGACGTTGGAAAACTCCCTCGTCAGAGGTCAGGTTCTCTCTGCGCTGCGCTGCGGCTCCTCTTAGGCTGCTGGGGGCTGCGGGGAAGGTGTGGGTCGTGGAGTCGCACATAAGAGTTTTTCCACCCAGACCTGCCACCTGCTGCGGTTGTCACTGTCGTTCAGAATCTCTGAATCTCAGTTTCTTCACCTGCCAGATGGAGATAAGAAAAGCCGGTACGGGACAGGGTGATGATGAAGATTCCAGGAGAAGGCGTCGAAGCACCTGGGCCACAGGTGCTCAACGAGCTATCAGAACCTGCAGGTCCCACAAGTTGGTAAAACTGCACTTCGCTTTCAGGAGCAACCACGAGGGACCTCCTGAAGGGGCCCACCAAGTTTCCCCAGAGAGCCTGAAGCAGATAGGGTGGCCTCAGAGCGAAATTTGAAGGGGATGAAAAAAATACTGAAATCAGGTTTAAGTTGAGAAGTTTCTGGACCTGCAACTGCTTATTAGAATGAATGTGTTTTTCCACTTTGTGCTTCAGGCAGATTCTAAACCCAGATCAAGGCCCTGGGAATGACGAAGTTTGTGGCCTGATGGAACCCCCCAATCCCAGAGGACCTGGCCTGGAGAGACAGAGCTTCTGAAATGCAGCCCTCAGACCCCAGGCATCTGGACCTTTCCCGGGGAAACACCCATCAGCAATGCCAGGAAGACACATGCACCGACCCCCTGAACAACTGGGGGCTGTTTGGGTGTGCTGCGCTCAGCCACACCTGCAGACAGGGAAAGAGAGGCATGTTGGAGGGTTGACATTTCCCCAGCAGCCCTCTCTTCGCTATTTAAAGTGAAATTGCAATGGAACCGAGCGTGGTTCCCACTGTGGTTGCTTCCTTTCCCTGCCACACTGCCAAACTCCTCTCTGCATCCCCACTGCTGAGCAGGGCCTGCTGTTCGTGAGGGCCTTTGTTTGGGATACATGACTTCCCCCTGGGGCCCTGAGCAACTTCTCCGACCTTCTTCCAGCCCTGAATCTACACTAAGTGGAAGTTCAAATTTCTAGGGCAACATTCCAGGTTATTATGAAAAATATTGATAAGGAAGGAAAGAAAACACCTATGCAGTTCAGTCTGGCCGGCCCGTTCTCAGATCTGATCCCTGATGCCAGCAGCCTTGGGGTGGGCAGCTCCCACCCATCCCTAGGAAGGACGAAAACAAAAAACAGACTCAGGCCACGGGAATATGGAGTTGCCTAGAGCTCCAGGTGAATGGCAGGGTGGGAATGCAGGTATCTGGGCTCCAAAAACACAGAAATGAGAACCAGATGAGGCTGAAGCATCCTGAGTCCAGTGATTTCAGACATGCTGCGGGAATTCTGCAGCAGAAGGACCACAGGGGACTTCAGCCAACCGAAGTGTTCCTGCAGTTACCCTCTGCCTCCCCTAGAGGGAGCAGCTCTGGGCTGACTCTCCCCAGCCAGTAAATCCTCTCACCTCTGAGCTAAAGAAATTAAGCTGCTAAGAGTTTGCCAAAGACAAAAGCCTATGGGCAGGCCTCGTAGAACAAGTAATTAAGATTGTTTCTGATACAATCTCTCGGTTTACAGAATGGAAACTGAGACCCCCAGAGATGAAGTTGTGTACTGAAGATGCAGTGAGAGACAGCAGACAAAACACGCTGACCGACCTCCGCCACGATCGGTGTTTTGTTATTGCTGTTTGGTTGTTTTTGATTGAACCCCAGAGCACTTTGCCACCCTGTGACATTCAGCTTTTTTTATTTTTTATTTTGAGACAAGGCCTGGCAAAGTTGCTGAGGCTGGCCTCAAACTTGCAATCCTCCTGCCTCAGCCTCCCTGGTCACTGGGATCACAGATGCGCACCCCATGCCCAGCCACGTGGTCTATTTTTAAAAAAATATTTCCAGTTGTAGGAGGACACAATACCTTTATTTTATTTACTTATGTTTATGTGGTGCTGAGGATGGAACCCAGCGCCTCACATAGGCTAGGAAGGACTCTACCACTGAGCCCCAGCCACAGCCCCTACATGGTCCATTTTTGGTTCCCTCCATCCACCACCCTCCAGAAGTCTGGGCTGTGCAGTGAGACCGTTCTTTACAGGAGTTTAAAACAGCACACTTTGTTCTTTTCTTTATTTCTTCTTTTTTTTTTTTTTTTTTTGGTGCCGGAAATTGAACCCAGGGGCACTAACCACTGATCCACATTCCTAGCCGCCCCCCCCTTTTTTGTATTTTATTTAGAAACAGGGTCTCACTGAGTTGCTTAGGGCCTTGCTAAGTCACTGAGGCTGGGTTTAAACTCACGATCCTCCTGCCTCAGCCTCCTGAGTCGCTAGGATTACACTGTGGGCCACCGCCCAACTGACCTGTTTGTTCTTAACTCACCTTAGGGTCAGGGATAATTATGGGTTCAGAGGGGTGGGGTTGGACCAATGTACAGACTCTCCCTTGGCCTCTGGCGTTGGAGCCAGCTCCCTCCCCGGCTCCTGTTTCATTAATAATTAAGGAAGAAACTTCTTGTCTGGAACTTCCCCTACCCCCCTTCTTATCAGCCTGGGAGGAGGTGTGTGGGCAGATAGAGGTAGGACTTCTGAGGGCCCCACCTCTCTGATCAATAGGACTCTGTCTCTGACCACCTGTGCTTTCTAGCCTCAGGCCCCAGCCAGGGACCAGCGCTCTCCAGCTGCCTGGGGAGCCCTCACTTCACAGTGGGGGATGAGCATCCCCAGTTCTGGCAAAAGGATGCTCAGGCTCACCCCCATGGCTCACCCATCTGCAGCTGAGGTCAGTACATTTCTGATCCGCTTTGTTTTGCACTGCAGCAGCACGGGTGAGTTCATCCCATGGAAGGGATCTTTTTTTTTTTTTTTTTTTTTTTGCACCATTCTCAGAAAGGGGTCATAAGAGCCTCTTGCCCTTTTTGTAACGTTTATAGAATGCTGTGATTTTGTAACTGCTAAGAAGCATCATGATTGAAATTAAATGAGGCCTGGGGCTGTGGCTCAGTGGCAGAGCGCTCGCTTAGCAAGTATGAGGCCCTGGGTTCGATCCTCAGCACCACATAAAAACAAATAAATAAAATAAAGGTATTGTGTCCAACTACAACTAAAATATAAATGTTTTAAAAAATTAAATGAGGCTGCCGCATGATCCAGAGTTCCACTTCTGGGTCTATACACACACAAAAATTGGAAGCAGAAACTCAAACATACTTGTACACACATATTCATAGCCACATTATTCAAGAGCTGGGGCTGTAGCTTAATGATAAAACACTTGCCCAGCACCCCCTGAAAAAAGAGTAATACATTGTAGCAGCCTTATTCAAAGTCGTGAAAATGTTGGGAAGAAAAAATGTGTCTCTCAACAGATGATTGGACAAAAAAAATAAAAGATGTGCACACAATGGAACATTATTCAGCCCTAAAAAGGAAGGAAACTCTGAATCCTGCTACAAGAATGAATCTTTTTTGGTACTGGAGATTCAACCCAGGGGCACGCTGCCACTGAGTTATGTCCCCAGCAGCCCCTCACACACACACACACTTTTTTTTTTTTTTTTTTTTGAGACAGGTCTCACTAAGTTGCTTAGGGCCTCATTAAATTGCTGAGGCTAGCCTTGAACCTACAATCCTCCTGTCTCAGCCTCCCAAATTGCTGGGATTGCAGGTATGCACCAACTCACCCAACAAGAAAAATGAATCCTGAAGACATTATGCTAAATGAAAAAGGGAGAAATACTATATGACTTCACTTATGTAAGGTCCCTAAATAGTGCAAGTTTTAGGAATAGAGAGTAGAATGGCACAGGGCACAGTGATGCACTGGAGTGGCTTGGGAGGCTGAGGCAGAGGATTGCAAGTTCAAAGCCAGCCTCAGCAATTTAGCAGGACCCTAAGCAACTTGGTGAGACTCTACTCAAAATAAAAAATAAAAAGGACTAGGGATGTGGCTCAGTGGTAGAGTGCCTCTAAGTTCAGTCCCTAATACCCCCCTCAAAAAAAAAAAAAAACCCTCTTGCTAAATTGTTTAGTGCCTCCCTAAGTTGCTGAGGCTAGCCTCAAACTTGCGATCTTCCTGCCTCAGTCTCCCACGTAGCTGGGATTATAGATGTGTACCTCCGTATCTGGCCTGAATACGTTTTTAAAATTACAGCTCATAGCCAGGCACACTCCTGTAATCCCAGCCACTTGGGAGGCTGAGGCCGGAGAATCCACAAGTTCAAAGCCAGCCTCAGCAAGTTAGCGATTTAGTTCATAAGCAATTTAAACAAGGTCCTGCCCCCAAAATAAAAAAGGCTGGGGATGTGGCTCCATGGTTAAGCACCCCTGGATTCAATCCCCCATACCAAAAATAAATAAATAAATAAATTACGGCTCATTTTGTCACCTTTAAAATAAACAGGTTGACATATAATTTGGGGGTGGTGCACACCTGTGATCCCAGTGACTTGGGAGGCTGAGGCAGGAAGACTGCAAGTTCCAGGCTAGCCTCAGCAATTTAGTGAAGCCCTAAGCAACTTAGCAAAATTCTTTCTCAAAATAAGAAATAAAAAGGGCCGGATGTCATTCAGCTGTCAGCCCCACCCCACCCCCGGCGCCCCCCCCATCCCCCGTTTAATCTCCAGCCACAAAAAAAAAAAAATGTAATGTGGTCACTAGATGCTCTTTGGGCCTCCTGCTAAGAAGCCCCTTGGGTTAGTTAGTGCTTGGGTCTACAGAACCATTTACCCACAGACCTGTTTGGGATTTTGTTTTGTTTTGTTTTGTTTGGTAGCAGGGATGGAACCCTTGGACATTCAACCACTGAGCGACATCCCCAACCCTTTTTTGTATTTTATTTAGAGACCGAGTTGCTTAGGGCTTCACTAAATTGCTGAGGCTGGCTTTAGACGTGCAATCCTCCTGCCTCAGCCTCCCGAGACCTAACTGTTGATTCAGGTTGGCTTCTGCTGACAGCAGTCATGTCATGTCAGAGCCAGGCTCCAGCAGTCACTCCTCTGCCAATTCACTTTTCCTGGAAGATGGTCTGAACTTGGATTTCACAAGTACCCATGAATTGTTTGCTCTTGTGCTTCCCAGCAGAGACGGCTCTGGATTTTTGTAGAAAAAGGGTTGAGTCATAATCACTCTCTGTATTGCTGATCAAGTACTCCATTTGCATCTATCAGCTGACTCTTGCATAGGTGCAGCTTATGTAATGTATTCAGACACACATAAGCCAAGTCCTTGAGTTCAAACCCAGCTCTGCTATTGACAGCTGGGAACCTGGGACAATTATTATCTGTCTGGACTTCATTTTCCTTATGTATAAACTAGAAATAGTAAACCCAGTGTAGCAGTGCATGTCTGTAATCCCAGCTCCTCAGGAGGCTGAGACAGGAGGTTGGCAAATTCGAGGCCAGACTGGGCAATTTAGCGAGATCCTGTTCAGAATAAATAAAAACATAAAAAAGGCCGGGGATGTAGCTCAGAGGTCGAGTGCCCCTGGGTTCAGTCCCCAGAAAGTGCCGGTGCAGTGGGGGTGACAGATAATACCAAGTGTTGGAGAGGATAGGAGAAACTAGAACTCTCATCTGCTGCTGGTAGGAGTGAATCTGAAATGACGTAGTCATTTTGAAAAACAGTCTGGCAGTTCCTCAAACTGATTAAACATAGAGTTACCGTATGACCCAGCAATTCTACTCTAAGGTATGTATCCGAGAGAAATGAAAACCTACGTCCACACAAAGACTCGTGCATGATGTCTTCAGCAACATCATTCTCAACAGTCAAAAGATGGAAAACCAATGTCCATCAGCGTGACTGGATAAATAAAAACAGGGTGTATCCATACAAGGAGATATTATTTGGCCAAGACGTTTGGCTATGAGTGAACCTTGAAAACATTATTATCAATGAAGGAAGTCACCTCAAAGATGTATCTTGTATATGACTCCATTCATATGAAAGTCCAGAGTCGGGGAATCGTGGAGGCAGAAGGTAGACCAGTGGTCCCGGGGCTAAAGGGAGAGTTAGTGATGGCCGAAAGTTAGAGGGTTGATTTTCAAGGTAACGGAAATGTTCTAGAATTGGTAATGGTTATACTTTCCTATGAGTACACTAGAAACTCAGATGTATGCTTTAAATAAGTGAATTATATATCAAACTTATATATTATGTGAAATATTTCTCAATAAAACGGTTTAAAAAGAGTAAATAGGGGACAGAGGTTGTAGCTCAGTGGTGGAGCACTTGCTTAGCACTTGAGGCACTGGGTTCAATCCTTAGCACCACATAAAAAAACATAAAAACAGGGGCTGGGGATATGGCTCAGTTGGTAGAGTGCTTGCCTTGCATGCACAAGGCCCTGGGTTCAATCCCCAGCACCACCAAAAAAAAAAAAAAAAACCATAAAAACAAAATAAAGACATATTGTCCATCTACAACTACAAATTTTTTTTAATAATTCTTTTTGGAAAAGAATAAATAGGAACCTGGCACAGTGGTACACGCCTATAATCCCAGGGATTTGGGAGGCTGAGGCAGGAGGATTACAAATTCAAAGCCAGCCTCAGGAATTTAGAGAGGCCCCAGGTAACTTAGTGAAATAACCTGTCTCAAAAAAGAAAGAAAATATATATATTTATTTATATTTATATATCCAAAATTTTTAAAAATCATGGAAGGGGAGAAAAAAATTGAGTTTTTTTTTTTTTTTTTTTTTTTGGTGTGTGTGTGCATGTGTTAGGGATTAAACCCAAGGATGCTCTACCACTGAGCTACATTCCCAGTCCATTAATTAATTAATTAATCTTCTGGAGGTGAGGAGTTGAAGATTTTAGCCCAGAGGTGATTTACCACTAGCTATGCCTCAGTGTTTTTTTTCTCAGCCCTTTTTATTCTTTATTTTGAGACAAGATCTCACTAAGTCGCTGAGGCTGGCCTCAAATTTGCAATCCTTCTGCCTTAGCCTCCCAAGTTGCCAGGATTCAAAGTGTACACCACCACATCTGGCTCTTCAAATTACTCTTGTTAAGAAGGAAAATCATAATTTCCATAAAACAGAGAAGCCTGATTGTGTGTGTGTGTACGTGCATGTGCACTAGGATCCCACACAGGGCCTGTGGATGCTTAGGCAAGCACTCTCCTGCTGAGCTACATCCCCAGGCCTGACAAATCTAATGTTCATAGATCAAGAAGTATAGTCAAGCCAGGTGGAGGGGGGTACACACCTGTAATCCCAGCAGCTTGGGAGGCTGAGGCAGGAGGATAGCAAGTTCAAAGCCAGCCTCAGCAACTTAGTGAAGCTCTAAGCAACTCAGCCAGACCCTGTCTCTAAATAAAAAACAAAAAGGGTTGGGGATGTGGCTCAGTGTTGTGAAGCACCCCTGAATTCAATCCCCAGTCCACCCCCTAACCAAGAAAAAAGAGAGAGAGAGAGAAAGAAATATGATCAAGAAAACAGAAACTATTTCAGGTCTTTCAAACTGAGGGAGTGTAACACAGTGGTCTTCCTTTATCCACAGTCTTACCTTCTGTGGTTTCAGTTACCTACAATCGACCTCAGTTCAAAAATATTAAAATGAAATTCCAAGTTTAAATAATTCATAAATTTGGGGGTTTTGTTTGTTTGGTTTTTGTGTGTGTGGTGCTGAGAATTGAACCCAGGGCCTTATGCATGTGAGGCAAGCACTCTACCAACTGAGCTGTGTCTTCAATTCATAAATTTGGAATGGCGTTCTGTTTTGAAGAGCATAATGAAACCTCCAGCCATCCCAGCCATCCGTCCCTGGTGTGAAGCACCCCTCTGGGTCGTGTGTACCGGGTGTTTAATCTCCTGCTCATTCAGCTCATTGCCAGGCGTGCTACCATCTCACATCATCACAAGAAAAGGGCGGGTTCAGCACAATAAGATATTTGAAGGGGAGACCTCATTCACACAAACTTATCATATATTATTATGATTGTTCTATTTTATTATGAATTATTATCAGTCTCTTACCAAGCCTAATTTCTAAATTAAACTGTGGCACCTAACCTCTGAGCCACATTCCCAGCTCTTTTTTTTTTTTTTGTATTTTATTAAGAGACAGGTTCTCACTGAGTTGCCCAGGGCCTCGCTAAGTTGCCGAGGCTGGCTTGGAACTTGCGATCCTCCTGCCTCAGCCTCCTGAGCCGCTGGGATCCCAGGAACGTGCCACTGGCCCTGCATCATCATACATATCTTGGTAGAGGGGAAAGCGTAGCTATCTATAGGGCTCAGTAGGACTTGTGGTTTCTTAGAAGCATCCCGCCGTGGTAAGGACCGTGGTAAGGACCGACTGCTGTAAAAGGACCAAGTTACAAAGATGTTGGAAGGGTTCCAACAGAAGAGGGTAGGGCACGGGGTGCACACCTGTGATCCAGGCAACTTGGGAGGCTGAGGCAGGAGGATCGCAAGTTCAAAGTCAGCCTCAGCCACCTCGTGAGGCTCTGAGCGTTGGCAAAGCCCTACCTCAAAAAAGGTCTGGCGGGACTGGGGTGGTGGCTCAGTGGCAGAGCGCTCGCCCAGCACGTGTGGGGCACTGGGTTCGATCCTCAGCACCACATCGAAAAAGAATAATAATAATAATCAATAAAATAAAGGTATTTTGTCCTATAACTAAAAAAAATAAAATAAGCAAATACATTAAAGGGCTGGGGATGTGACTCAGTGGTTAAGCACACCAGGGTTCAATCCCCCAGTAAAAAGAAGAAGAAAAAGGAGGAGGAGGAACCAGCTAGAAAGAAACCTGGGAAAAACAGTTTGCAGACTCCCAGCTCCTGCAATACCCAGCGAGGAAGGGGACACGGTGGTCAGTTCTGCACGCTGACCTGAGTGGGCTCCGGTGCTCAGATACTTAATCGGACATTATTCTGGGCCTTTCTCTTGGGGGCGGGAGTTGGGTTAGAGCAGCATGTAAGTCAGAAGGCTAAGAAGAGCAGATGGTCCTCCTCAGTGAGAGTGCATCCCGTCCAACGACGGGAGACCTAAGCAGTACAGCAGGCTGACCCTCTCCCACATGAGAAACAGTCCCTCCTGCCCGGCTGCCTTTCAACTGAGACACTGACCTCCTCCTGGCTGCCACTTGGAGTGGACACATCAGCTCTTCCTGAGTTTGGGCCCTGGGGCCTGCAGACTGGAACCACACCGCAGTCCTCCTGGGCCAGGCTTTGGACGTCAGTTCTTGTGGGCCTCCGGTTTGCTGTTTCTTGACATTATGGGGTGTGGGGGCTGGGGGGGGTGGCTCAGCGGTAGAGCGTTTGCCTAGCCCATGTGAAGCCCTGGGTTCGATCCTCAGCACCACATAAAAATAAACAAATAAAATAAATGTATTTAAAAAAAAAAAAGATCATGGGGTTTGTCAACCTCCATAATTGGATAAACCAGTTCCTTGTCATTTTCTATGTAAATTCTATTCTGCTGGGTACAATGGTGCACTTCTGCAATCCCAGCTACTTGGGAGGCTGAGGCAGGAGGAAAACCAATTTAAAACCAACCTCTGTGATTCAATGAGAGCCTGTCTTAAAATAAAAAATAAAAAGGGCAAATCATGTAATCCCAGGGGCTTGGGAGGCTGAGGTAGGAGGATCTCGAGTTCAAAGACAGCCTCAGCAAATTTGTAAGGCTCTAAGCAATTTTGTGAGACTTTGTCTATAAATAAAATATTGTAAAAGGGGCTGGAAGTGTTGCCCAGTGATTAAGCATTTCTGGGTTCAATCCCTGGAACAACAACAATAACAACAAAAAAGGAAAGCAAAATGGGACCAGGGCTAGGAACAGTGGCACAGGCCTGTAATCCAACAACTCAGGAGGCTGAGGCAGGAGGATTGCAAGTTCAAGGCCAACCTGAGCGACTTTATGAGACCCTTAGCAACTTAGTGAGGGTGTGTCTCAGAATAAAAACTTAAAAGGACTGAGGATGTAGCTCAGTGGAAGAGTGCTCCTATGTTCAATCCCCAGTGTACACACACACACACACACACACACACACACACACACACACACAATAGAAACTGGGACCTGAGGCTGCAGTTCAGAAGTAGAGCATGTACTTAGCATGTGCAAGGCCCTGGGTTTCAGCCCCAACATGCATGTGCATACACACACGTGCGCATACGCACACACACACCAAAAAAAAAAAAAGAACTGAACCCCAAACAGATAATAAACTTCCCCAAAGACTCACATAGCTAGCCTTAGCTGCTATCCCCCTCCCCCAAACCCATGGGCTCTAGAGTTCGGTTCGGTCCTCGAGACACTTGGACACTCACATTCCGGCCTCAGGATGACTCTTCTTCTCTTTCCCACAAGATCGTTCCAGACATACAGCCAAGGAAGTTTTGATATTTCCAGGTAGAGCCCAAGAGCCAGGAAACCAGCTGGGTTGAGGCAGCACTGACTTAGCCAAGTCACAGATGCGGAGTCCTTAAGTGCACAGGGAGAGTGAGGAGGCCCGACGTACCCCACAGACCCCTGCAGGACTCACGAATGGGCAGCTCCAAGGACCTCTGGAACTGAATGTGTGTGTGTGTGCGCATGTGTGTGCGTGAGTGTGCACACTCAGCTTCCAGTGTGCCGACTGCTGTGGGAACTAACTTCCCTTGCTCCTCTACACCCCCCTCCACCTGGCCCTGGGTCTGGGGGATCCCCCCTCTGACCCCTGGCCCCCACGGAGCCAAGGGAACGGGGCAGGAGACAGTGAGAGTGGGTCTCTTAGGGGTCACTCGGGCTCCCCTCCCCCACCCCATGTCTCCCAACCGAAGGTCACGGCTCCCCGATGCTTTGTCTTTGTAAGTGGCCATGTTGCAGACAAATCCTCCTGAAATTATCCTGATTTGAGTGAACCATAGGTTTACTGCTGGGACCTAACTGTGTCATCCCCTCTCACAAAAGATCAGACAGAGGGGCGGGGACGTGACTCAGTGGTGAGCACTGGCCTTGTGTGCTCAAGTCCTGAGTTCAGTCCCCCCAAATCATAAATGACCAGACAGTCAGTGATCCCCAGAGAGCTGGCTGAGCAAACCTTCTTCAAGCACCAAAAATAGAACAAACAAACAACACAAAGAAGAATGGAAAGCAACATGCAGGAACAAATTCTACATAGGACCAAACCAAAACTACCCTCATATCCTCAGTCACACTAAAAGACACTACACTCCTGAACAAAAATGGGGTCCAACCTTATTTATTTATTTAATGGTCCCAGGGATTGAACCCAGGGGTGTGTGACCACTGAGCCACATCCCCAGCCCCTTTTTTTTTTCTTTTGGTAAAAAAACAAAATCTATGCATCAGTCTCCCACTGAAAAGGCAAACCCAGAAAGTTCTGAAATGGCTGAGAGGCACCAGCCCAGCCTCTGGCTTCAGAACCGCTGTGTGGACAGAGGGCCAGGACGGCAGGGCTCAGGCCAGAGTCCCGTGGGGGCCCAGGGAAGGCGTGGACAGTCTTCCTGCAGGGCCTGGAACCGGTCTGCGCAGGGGCGGAGGGTGTGGCCCATCACAGTGGAGGGCCTTGGGGCATACACAGGGGTGAGGAGGGGAAGGGGCAGCACTCAGGAAGGGCAGTGAGTCTGGCTGGTCTTTCTGGCCCTGCACCAGGGGTGTGCTTTCCCTCAACGCATTCAACCTGCTGTCTGCACCGCCAGGCTCCTCCCTACTGCGCCCTGGGGTCCTCTGGTCAGAGAGAAGCAGGAAGCCATCCTGGCAGCCAGGCCCTCAACCAATGCCTGCTTTATAGAGACCCACGTGCACACCCACCATGGAGCCCGGTGCCTGGCTCCCAGGCCCTTCCCCACCCCACACAGGGGCTCCTCAAGGAGCAGCGGGGACAGCCCACAGGACGCCTGGCCCCCCGGGGGCACTGCTGCCTCTGCCACTAGCTGGGAACCTGGGGCCTGTCTGTCCTCCTGCTGACCCGGGCCCAGGGCAGAGCTGGCCCACAGATGGTCGCCTGGAGGTCCTGGCTCAGGAGGAGGAGACGGGGTAGCCACGGTGGTTGTCAGGGACAGGCTGGGCTTGCGCTCTACCGCCTCCTCCAGGCAGGGCCGCAGGGCTCAGGCTTTGAAGAAGTCTGAGACATACCGGACGGACGGACGGACCGCCAAGAACAGCATACAGTATGTCCTGAAGGAGGAGTGACCAGAGTAGGAAGAGAGCCTGGCCTCGGCGACGTTGGCAGGGCTCCCTGCACACCCTCTCCAGCTGCACACAGACCCAGCAGTTGACCCGGCTCCAGTCTGGGCGGCAGAAGGCCAAGAGGTTGGGGCGCCGACCACCGATCACGTACTTGGCCAGGTCTGTCAAGGACTGGCTCACGGCCGCCCTGAACAAGAAGGTGCCCAGCACCTTGTCGAGGGCAGCCACACAGTTGTAGAAGTCAGAGCGGGAACAGAGGCCATCAGTGTACACCAGGTAGGCCTCCCCAGCTGAGACCAGGATGACAGTGGCTGTGATGGTGACCCGGCCATAAGCCCATGGGTGACGGTGTCCGGGCAGTAGGGGTAGTAGGTACATCTCGCTTGTACGGGGTGTTCACCAGGGTCAGGATGTCGAAGGGCAGAGAGGCTCCACTCCATGTCGCCCCTGTCCGGGCCATGCCCACGACGTCCCAGGGCCGCAGGGTCACCCCCAGCCCTTTTTTATTTTTTATTTTGAGACAGGGTTTCACTGACTTGCTTAGGGCCTCACTAAGTTGCTGAGGCTGGCCTTGAACTTGCCATCCTCCTGCCTCAGCCTCCTGGGGCCCCTGGGATTACACACAGGTGCCACCACTGTGATGGATTTATAATTATTTTGAGATGGGGACTCATTAAGCTTTGGAGGCTGGCCTTGAACTTGCCATCCGCCTGCCTCAGGACACACACACACACACATAGTCCCCACAGATGGGATGCAAGCCAGGGACACCATGCCTAGCTACACTCTCAGCTTTAAAGGGTGGAATTTCTCCTCTACAGGGAGCCTGATGCTAAAGCTCTCTAGAAAGAAGGCCCTGGAGTGTCTGTGGGAGGACGGGACTTTCCCTTTAGGACATCTGAGCCCCAGCACCAGTCAGAGGTGGAGGGAAGCCCCTCCTGCCCTGCTCTGCAGCAGCCACACACTCTGCTCCCTCCCGATGCTTCCATCCTTCTGCCCTGGGCACTGCACACTCCAGATCTACCCCCCCAGCAGCCTGCCCCCTGGTACACCAGCTGCCTGCCATGGCTCCCCTGTGCCCGGAAGTGTTGCCTCCCCCTGGTCTCACAACTGCAGACCAGCCCTGGCCCGTAAGCCAGAGAACTGCCCTGCCAACAACAAGCGGAGCTGCAGCTTCTCCAGGGAGGTCCGAGCCCCGGTCTTGGGGAAGACCCCCCTTCCAAATGTGTTCTCCCTTGGATGTCACCCTCAGCCTGGGGTGTCACGGAGTCTTCTTACATTCACAGTTATTCTTTGGTCATTTTAAGACTCTCTGTGAGAGCCTCCCTGTTTAAATCACTGTGAGATTCTATCTCCTGGTTGAACCCAGACTGAGGAATCCAGGGACCTGAGAGGCTGGTATCCACAGCAACACAATGCTCTCAGAGGCTGATGTAGCTCAGCAGTAGAGCCTTGCCCAGCGTAGGTGAGGCCCTGGGTTTTACCCCACCATGAAAAAAAAAAAAGTGACAATTTTTGTTACTTAGAATTCTATTTATACCCAACCAAAATATAAATCAAATGTGACAAATGTGAGGATAGAATAAGAGAATAAGGCTCTTCTTCTTCTTCTTCTTCTTCTTCTTCTTCTTCTTCTTCTTCTTCTTCTTCTTCTTCTTCTTCTTCTTCTTCTTCTTCTTCCTCCTCCTCCTCCTCCTCCTCCTCTTCTTCTTCTTCGGGGGGCAGGATGTTTACCACTGAGCGACACCCCCATTCCTTTGTATTTGTTCTTTTGAGACAGGGTCTCAGTAGGCTGCTGAAAATCTCCTTAAATTGACGAGACTAGCCTTGAACTTGTGATCCTCTTTCCTCGGTTTATGGAATCGCTGGGATTATAAATGTGCAACAGCATGCCTGATTTCCAACCTAAAATTCTATACCCAGCCAAAATATGAATCAAGCACAAGGGTAGAATAAGACATTTTAAATAAAACTCTGAGGCCAATCGCGGTGGCACACACCTGTAATCCCAGCAGCTCAGGAGGCTGAGGCCGAGGATCGAGAGTTCAAAGCCAGCCTCAGCAACTTAGCGAGACCCTGTCTCTAAACAAAATATTTTAGAAAGGGCTAGGGATGTGGCTTAGTGGTTGAGCACCCCCAGGTTCAATGCCCCATACCAAAAAATACAATAAAATAAAATAATAAACCTCTGAGAGTTTGACACTTCATACAAAGTTTAGGTCAGTAACAGAACAGGCCTTAGGATTTGCAGGAGGGGAAAGAGGCTCGCAGGGTTACCTGAGCTACAGGAGCTGGCCCGTGCCGTCAGGAAGAGCAGGCCTGGGCCACGTGTGCACATGTCTGTGCTGCACACACCCTCCGTGGAATAGCAATCATTTCCTCATTGCCCTCAAACCCAGGCTTCTTCTCTAGACAGGCTTAGCTGTGGTCACGAGCTGCCAGGCTCCCAGGGACTTTCCAGGGCCTTCCGTTCCCCTCTGCACTCCCACACCCTCTGCCCTCAGGTTCCCACCTCTAGGTACCACGCCCAGGACCCACCAGGGTGAACGGGAGGGGAGGGGAGGGGAGTAGGGGGGAGGAAATGGAGATGACTTGAACAACCTGAGAGATGAAGGAACTGGAAATTAGCACTATTGTTGTCTCTGAGTCATAGAAAGGGCAGTGTGACCCCGAAGCCATGGAGATGGAGCCATTGAGATGGAGCGGGCCCGTGTGGTGACAACTCAGGAGGCTGGGACAGCAGGATCGCAAGTGCATGGCCAGGCTCAGCAATTGACCAAGAACCCGTCTCAAAATAAGAAAGGAAAAGGTCTGGGACGCTGGGTGCCGGGGGTGGGGGGGGGTGGGGGGGTACTGGCCTGTAACCCCGGTGCTCGGGAGGCTAAGGCGGGAGGATTGCAAGTTCAAAGCCAGCCTCAGCAACTTAGTGAGGCTCAGTGAGTAAGTGCCCCTGTGGGTTCAATTCCCCAGTACCAAAGAGACAGAGATTTTTCTCTCTTAAAATCCTCTTGGGGCTCTGACTTATATTCAAGATGAAGCTGAAATCGCCTTGGCAAAGAAAAGGAATTCTCCAGAAGTCGCCCCTGCCTTCTGTCCTGACTCTCTCTGACTGCCGTCCAGTTACTACCAGAGCAATATTTTGGCAAACGTTGTCCCGAGGTGGGCAGGTGGGTTCCTTCTACGGGCCCCACGCTCACGGGCCCCAAGTTGCCCAGACATGCGCACACACACTTACTTAGCGTACCCACCTCCTCTGCCACTTGACATCAGTTGGCTTTTGCTAGAACAGAACAATACCCTTCCTAAACCACTGCTCATCTGCTCCCAGGAACGGTGGTCCCTGCGGCTAATCGTTGACACACTGGGCAGCCACAGGAGTCGAAGGGCTCTATTCCAGCCCCAGATCCGGGGATGAACCCAGTTACAACTGAGTCAGACCACAGACGCCCTCTACCCCCACATCCTGCCCCGTTCACACAAACACACAGCACCTCCCTGGTCAAAGTACTCGGCTCCAAAAGGGCACGGGGTTGGCTCTGAGTGCAGACCAGGTGGATGGCACAGAGGACAGCTCCTCTCTTTGGTTCCGGATGGTGCTGACCACAGGTGTGATACCTGGGAATGAGAGAGCCACTTCGCTACTTGGAAAGGAGCCAGCTTTGGAAACTGGCGCCACAATTGCTAAAAACACAACGGGAGGTGGCTGAGCTGAAGTCCGCCACCTGCCATTTGGAGTTTTCAGATACTCTAACTTGAGGGTCAGGAAAACAGAGCCCTTGGACTGCTTCTGGCCCACTGCTTCCTTTAGTACTGAGAGATGGTCCCTCTCATGACGGTGAACGAAGCAGACACAAGTAGTACATGCTACCTGACTCAGTGTACATCGGGTATGGAGATGATCCGTGGGGTTAGGGGTCAGATTAGAGGTTACCTTTGGGGAGAGGGAAGACAGTGTCTGGGACAGTGTACAGCCATGTCTCATGTGGAGGGTACATGGGCAGTTCACACCTTAGAGATATTTCTAGGTATTTGATGATTTTGAAATATTTTTTAAATGATATTTTTCCTCTTTATGTACTTCTTTATTGTGGGGGGATACTCAGTTTTGGTACTGAGGATTGAACCCAGGGACATTTAACCACTGAGCCGCATCCCCAGCCCTTTTAATTTTTATTTAGAGACAGGGCCTTGCTGAGTTGCTTAGGGCCTCACTAAGTTGCTGAGGCTGGCTTTGAACTTGGGATCCTCCTGCCTCAGCCTCTCAAGCCGCTGGGATGACAGGCGTGTGCCACCGCACCCAGCTTCTTTACATACTTTTAATTTTGTGCATATGTGTATGTGTGTGTGGTCCTGAAGGTCCACCTGGGTGATCCAGCTGGCAATAACGGGGATTGTCACGGTTAAGGACCACGCTGCGGCTGCAGGCGCCTCCTTGCTGGCTCTCCTCTTCCTTTCTCTCTGGAAGCCCTGCTTGGCCTCGACCACTGCTCTGGTCAGTCACTCTGGGGTGGCCCCTCTACTGCATGTCTCATCCTAGTCTTTGCTTCCCACACCCTCTAGTTCCCTCTAGGCCCCTGTTCTGTGACTTCAGTAGATAAAATATAATACAGACAGTGATTCTAGGAGGAAAGAAAACAGACACACGGTGATGGGAGCTCACAGTCACGTGATCAAAGAGTCAGGGACAGTGGGGTCAGAGTTCGTGATCACGTGATCAGCTCCAGATGCAGGCGACACTCACTGCTCCTCCATCTGTAACAAGAAAGAAATATAGAAAAGAAAAGGGAAAAAAGCCATCAGGCCTGCCCTAGTACCTGGGCCTCTTACACTCCAGAGAGCCTTTAATTAATGACATCGATAGCTACTTCAGAGTCAATTTCTTCTGTTGTACAACAGACTTTCTTATTTATGAATATGTGTTCTATCTTTGGTTCCCTTGGCCACTGGCCCAGTGGAGGCCGAGAGCCATAATTTGGGACAGGAAACTTTAGACTGTGTGTGTGTGTGTGTGTGTGTGTGTGTGTGTGTGTGTGTGTTGTGCTGGGGATCAAACCCAGGGCCTTGGATGTGCTAGGCAAGCACTCTACCACTGAGCTACTGCCCCAGCCCATGGACTTGACAAATTATGTTCGAGTTCCTATGATGTCCAGGGGTCTAGATCTCCCCCAAATGGTCCTTCCCTGTACTGTTCATAGAAAGCCTACGACTCTGGGCTGATCCACAGCACCCCTTCACCAGCACCGCCACGCACCCTCCTCTAGTCATGCCTGACTCTCCCATAAAATGCTAAGTCAGAGGGCCTGTGTCTCCCACATTGCCTCTTTGTCGACTACTAGTACTCAAGGTGTGGTCTTTCTTTTTTTGGGGGGGGAGTGGGATTGAATTTAGAGGTACTCGATCACTGAGCCACATCCCCATTTTTGCATTTTATTTAGAGACAGGGTCTCACTGAGTTGCCTAGGCCTTGCTAAATTGCTGAGGCTGGCTTTGAACCCATGACCTTCCTGCCTCAGCCTCCTGAGCTGCTGGGATCATGGGTGTTCACCACCATTCCAGGGAAGGTGTAGTCTTTGAACTATTGCCAGTCAATAAAATGCTTCTTGCTTGACTGCAATGAGCTAAGTATAGAAATTGAAAGCAAGCATTTAGAAACTTGTATCACCATTTGACTTTTTTGTCTGTTTCGGTACTGATGATTGAACCCAGAGGCGCTTTACCACTGAGCTACATCCTCAGCCCTTTTTTTTTTTACTTCAAGATTGGGTCTCACTAAGTTGCTGAGGCTGGCCTCAAACTTGTGATCCTCCTGCCTCCGCCGCCCCAGATGCTGGAATTACAGACATGAGTCACCAAACCCAACTAAATTAAATGCTTTTAAAGAAGAGGAAGACATGGCTCCCTCAAGCTCTTCAATTCAAATCTTAGCCTGAGCCGAAGCAACACAGTCAAACTTCGTTTAAAAAAAAAAATTTAACTTTGCTGCAATATCCAAGCTCCTAGTCATTTCCCAGGAATGCACTGTAATTGTATTCTTATTTCACAAAAGTGTCAGTCCATCACAGATTAGATACTTTTTTCCTTTTTTTTTTTTTTACTAGGAGTTGAACCCAAACCCAGTTTTGTGGGAGCCAGGCTACTGCTCTGTCACTGAGCTACAGCCATGGCCTGGAAACTTTAAAAGCTGATGCTTGCCTGAAATAGTGTTCTTCTAGATGCTGACCTTTTCTGCCCAGATAACCCAGAGTCCACTTCCAGGGTCTGTGTAGCCTTCTGCTCTTGGTACCCTCCTTTGCTAGTGTGCCCATCTGACCCCCAGGAGCCGCTGTTTGCAGAGGGGTGGGGGTGGAGCTAGGACTTGTGAGTGGGGGGATCCACTTAGGTGCTGCAGGATTCCTCAGTGCAGAATGGGCCCAGGGGATGGAAAGAGATAGGGGGAGGCAGGCAGAGGGCTGGGAGGGCAAAGGTAACCAGAGCTGAATTTAAACCTGGCCTTCCAAGTTGTTATGAAGATAAATCTTTCAAGGAACGTAACAGACTGTGAGCCTGATTTCATAACTCCTCCACACCTAGGCGTGGGGTTTGTGGGCCTCTGTTTGTTCCTTTCCCTGAGGCCCAGGAACATTCCAGGAAGGCCTGCCTGTAAGCAGGACAGATGAGGAGCCTGTGAAATGGCAGGCACTTGTAAAAGCACCTGAGCATTTTATTGCATAGCTTTTACCAGATTCTCAGAGAAAAACCAGAGCCAAAGTCACTATTCCTGGCCAGGATATTGTCGAAAATCTAACAGGGCACCAGGTTAGTTGCAAAGACAGGGTGAGAGGCCATCTCTTCTTCCCCTTCTTGGTGTGACGGTAGAACTAGAGAACAGCCATCGTTTGGAACCACCGAGGAGGACTTGGTGGTTATTTTTCAGTATCCTGGTATTCTTTCCAACTGCACAAAACAGTTTGTAAGAGTCCCCCCTTCTCCAGTGGAGAACCAGCCCCCAGGCCCAAGCTCAAATGGTTTCCCTCCCACCACAGAAGCTCTGCAGATTCTTTGGAGGGTCCTCTGGGCCTGGGCAGCCACCTGACTTCCTCTGGGCATTGGGCATCACCATGCAACCATCCGGGCTCCTGAAGCCCTGTAAATCTTGGCACCAGGAACCTCATGCAAAACGGTCAAGCACATCCCCAAAGCAGTTTTCCTAGTGCAGAAAGCCACTGACCCAGAGCCAGAGCACAGCAGCCACTGAGGACCGGGAGGAGGGGCACCCTGGACTGCAGCTGCCTGTCCCAGAGCTGGGAGCAGGGAGAAGAGTGGCTCATGAAGAGGAAATAGGGCATGGTTCTCCCTCCTCACCTCCCACAGGCTATTTATTTATTTGGTACTAAGGACTGAACCCAGGAGTGCTTTACCACTGAGCCCCATTCCCAGCCCTTTTTATGCTTCGAGACAGGGCCTCGTTAACGTGCTGAGGTTGGCTTTGAACTCAAGATCCTCCTGCCTCACTGGGGATTATAGGCATGCACCACTACACCCAGCTAGGCTTTTTATTTTTTAATTCCATATTTTTTTTGGTGGTACTGGGGATTGAACCCAGATGCGCTTAACCGCTGAGATACATTCCCAGCCCTTCAAAATTTTACTTTGAGACAGAGACTAAGTTGCCCAGGCTGACCTCAAATCTGAGATCCTCCGGCCTCAGCCTCTCAGGTAGCCAGGATTATAAATGGGTGCCACCAAGCCCAGCAGTGTCTCTTTTTTCCTATTCCACAGCTCGAACCAAAGGATCTGAATGATCAAACACTGAACTGTGAAATTTCAGAGGTGGAGCTACTCCCTTCCACGGTGGGTGCCCAAGGGTGCTCCTTCCTTCCTTCGTTCACACCAACAGAGAAGGCCCTGGGACCTTGGTGGTGCCAGGGACCAGAATAAGATCCAAGGTGCCTAAGGCTGCAGTGACTTGGTGAGGTAAGGAAGGGATCAGGAGGTCAGGGAATGTCTACAGCACAGAAGGGACAAAGTGGGGAAACTAAATGCTCAGTAGAGGTGTGTTTGTACAAAAAGGGAAGAAAACAGGCCCCAAGGTGGCAGGGAGAGTGGACATACGTGGGCCTTGCCCCTCAGGTATCTGTACAGGATCGGGTCTGCGGAGGAGCAGGGTGGATATCCTCTCAGCGGCTGAAGAGTCTTCATCTGTCCTCTGAAACCGCTCCGGAGGTCAGCAGTGAGAGGCAGGAAGTTCAGGGGGTGGGGGGCCTCATGGGAAAGAGAGGCCTCAGCCTCCGCTTGCAGTAAAAGCGAGGACACCCAAGTTGGCAGCCTAGCTCATCTCAAGGGATTTAGGCCTGCTTCTGCACCCCAGAGAGGGAGGGACAGTGGCCAGATGCCACTCGGCTGCCTGAGGCTCAGAGTTCCAGGCAGGCCCTCCCCACATGGAGGCCGGAGCAGGCTGTGTTCCCAGGCAGGCAGGCAGGACAGGCAGGCAGCGGTGGGACTTTCTGGCCCTAGACTTCTTCTCCCTGAGGAGGAAACTGATCTTATCTTCATGGCTCCCTCTGAGCTTAGCACCTGCTTGGAACTGTTGCTTCTGAGAAGGAAAGCCAGATTTCCCTATGACAGAATAGACTGGTTAGGGTGGAGGGACAAACAAGCCTGGGGACAGCCATCGCAGGAGGTTTGCTCTGCCTGGTCCCCACACCCAGGCCCTAGGTCTCCTGGAACCAGGAGCCTCCCCCACACAGTTTCCTGAAGGAAAGGTCACCCACCGTATGCACTAGGACCTCCTGCAGAGTCTATATAATAGTTAGATTCCTTTTAAGATATTTATTGATGTATTTATTGTGGTACTAGGGATTGAGCCCAGGGGTGCTTTATCAATGAGCTATATCCCCAACCCTTTTACTTTCTGAGACAGGTGCTCATTAAGTTGCCCAGGCTGGCCTAGAATTTGAAGTCCTCCTAGCTCAGCCTCTCACGCAGCTGGAATTACAGGCACATACCACTGTGCCTGCTAGGTTCCTTAACAGTCCCTCAAAAAGCCAGGAACCTCTGAGGCTATGAGGTTGATGTCATTAGAAAAGACATGAGGAACCAGGCTTGGCGGCACATGCCTTTATTTCAATGGCTTGGGAGCCTGAAGCAGGAGGATCACAGGTTCAAAACCAGTCTCAGTAACTCAGTGAGACCCTGCCTCAAAAAAAATAAAAATAAAAAAGATCTAGGAATCTATCTCAGTGGTAAAAATGTTTTAAGGTCTTTAAAAATATTTACCTGCTACTCTGGAACTTTCCCTGCCCAGATCCCCCACCCCCCGCCCCCAGAATGTGTTTAGAACAGCAATCAGTTCAAGGTCTGAAGCACCAGCCGTCGGCCGGACACAGAGTCTCCAAGCTCTGCCTCAGCACGGCCCACGCCCATCTCCTAGATGAAACTCCGATGCAGAAAGCCAGAAAGCGGGGCAGACAGAGGAGGTGCTGAGCGCGGCAGGTTCCCTCCCCCCCCCCCCCCCCCCCCCCCGCCTCACCCTCCTCCACTCACTCACTTCCACTTCAGAGACAGTTTCTGTCTTTACTTTGACATCAGTCTTGTTTAAACATCATAAAAAGAGACAAATTACACACTTCTCAGAAATTGGAATTTTATAAAAAGTTTTTTTTTCTTTTATATTCATAAAATGATATAATTTCTGCAAGTATAGAAATGTGTCATAAATTATACAGAATGTTCCTTAATTACAGCTCAATGCAACTTGGTACTTTCTTCCCTCCCTAAAAACGAGAGAGAACCAAAAAAATAATATATATAACTGTATATATATATATATATATATATTTATATAATATAGACCAACCAAATATGAAAAAAAAATCATTTCCTCTTTGGTATAAAAATCAGACTCTCACCTTGAGAGACACACAGACAGACATGATACTGGGTTTGTAAACTGTGGCCAAAAGGGATTTCCCTGTCAAGACTTCCCCTCCCCCGTTCCTTGAGGGTTCACCCCACCTGACTGCAGCCTCTGCCCAGCCCCTCTGGGGCTCCCACAGGGAACGCTTAGGATCCCCCACTCCCAGCTCCCCACCATTCCCAAACTAGTACTTTCTACCCCCACACAGTCCCCAAAGAAGAGGAAGGGCTTCTTCTGGAGACTGACTGGTGGCAACCAACTTGGGAAATGCCTGACGTGGGGTACAGCTTGTGGACGATGGAGATAAGACGGGCTGTGGCCAGCCTCCAGCGGAGGCCTGTTCGGACGGGCAGGATGCTGAGCAGACAGAGTCCGGCCGCGGCCTGGCCTTGCCCTTCCCTTCTGCCTCCTCCCAGCGGCCAGGCCTGCTGGTGGGACGGCCGGTTTCCTGGGAGAGGGAGCAGAGAGGCCGGGTTCCCCAATCCCACCTCAGGGGTTCAGCGTCACCTCAGGGTTCTGAGGTGCAGGTGCAAGACAGCTCCAGCTGAAGGGGGGGGGGAGTCAGAAGAAAGTCTGCTAATGAACTTGGGACTAAATTTAAAACGAGAGCATTCCTTTTTCTCCTTAAGACGAGATTTCAAACTGGGCTTTAGCTCTCTGAGGATGAAGGGGCCGCTTTTCCAGGCTCCAGCCCCAAACCAGCAGGACTCCATGGATGCCAGGAAGGGACATGTGTGCACTGGGGAAGGGACAGCGCGTTAGTCTCAAGGTGAGGAAGGAGACAGGCCAAGCCCCCCTTTCACTCTCCCGACACCCTGGCTGGGCTTCCTCCCTCCCTGGTTAGCCTCTCTGTCCCACCAGGGCACCAGCTACTGGAGGGTGACCAGTGAGACACAGCTGCTCCCAAGCCACTCCACCAGGAGGGGTGTCCCCGTGAGTCCCAGGCTCCTCTTCCCAGGAGAGTTAAGACACCAATCACAACATAAAAGTCACATAAAGGCCTCCGCCATCAGCCAAATAAAAAAGACAAAACCAAACTGGACACAAACACGAATCAAGGAGACACCCAGGACGTGAGGGGCCCGGAGGCCCCAGCAGGTCTCCGGAGGCCCCAGCAGGTCTCCGGCTTCCCGGCAGGATACATTCTGGTGTAATTCAGGAACGGGGTGCTAGAGCCCCTCTGGGGAATGGGCGTAAAAAAATATGGAGATTACAGTGTCCCTGGGAGCTCCCAGGCCGGGCAGGGACAAACAATCTCTCACAGTTTTTCTTATTTTTGGTACCATGTCTGGTCCCCACGGGGCTGCTTCCTGGTGCCTGAGCCTCTGTCTGCCCCTGGGCCCCTCCCTCCATCTCCCCAGAGTCTACCGGAGGAGGCGGGAGGCAGAGAGCGAGGACCAACAGTTCAAGACACTGTTCCCTTGGCGACCCCCTGGCCAGCTGCTCTGGTCACCAGCACGGAGTGTCCTGTGACCGCAGGCCTTCACCCCTTGAGGGGCTTCTCGGCCCCGCCGCCGGGGCTGCCGGCGCTGTCGCTCTTCTTCCTGCGCAGGCTCTCGATCCAGCTGGAGCTGGAGCGGGCCGTGAAGCTGGACAGCGCCAGGGAGCTGAGCCGCATGTTCTTGCCGGACATGATGAGCTCCCCGAAGCCCTCCTGGTGCGAGAAGGCGTAGCCCGAGCGCCGCGACCCCGTGCGGCCGGCCCGCCGCATGCAGCGGTGCTGCGCTTTCTGCTTTTTCCTCACCAGCTGCGTGTAGCGGACCTGGGGGACACGGGAAGGAGCCAGCGGTGTGACACGCCACCACGGAGAAGGGACGGGGCCCTGGGACAGGCCAGCACAGGAACCTCCACGTCTGTGCAGCTTAGGACCACCTCCAACCCCCAAGCCACAGCCCCCCTTCAGGCCAAGGGTCTCCGCCCCCAGAGCGGACAGCCCAGGAGGCCAGCTGCTCACCGTGTCAGACAGGTCTGGCTTCAGGCTGAGCCTGAGGAACCGAAAGGCCACCACAGGCATGATGCAGACGACCGTGGTGAGCACGATGGTGAGCCACACTGTGGGCTGGGCCAGGGTGTTCTGGGCGTTCCCTGGAGGTACACAGGAGACGGTGGCCTTGGGACTCACAAAGTGGACAGAAGGGTAGCCCCTGACTTCTCCATTTCTATTTCTGGCAGTCCCACTCCCCCAATCTCAAAACCTAAATCATCTTGGCTTCCCTCTTCTCTCTGCCCACTCCTCAAATGTTTATCTCCACTTTTGACTGGTTCCAAATTCTCCCCCAAAAGCCCCAGAGCTATTTCCTTAACTATGGTTGAATATCCAACAGGCATCTCAAGTTTCACCTGGACCAAAGTGAACCACGGTCTCTTCCACCCCAAAGCTGCTCACGCCTTTCCCAGCTCAGGAAACAACTACCACTCACCAAGCGGCTCTGATTAAATCCCCCACCCATCAGCACTTTCCTGTCTTGCTCACAACCCACATTCAGTCTGTTGGCTCCGTTTTCAAAATGTCTAGGGAGTCCCTCTGCACTTCACTGTGTCCCAAGCCATCACGTGTCACCCTCAAATCCTGCAATAGCCTCTAACTGGTCTCCCCATTTCCACCTTTACTCCCTACACTTTATTTTAGTCACACAACAATATAAGTGGTCCTTTAAAAACATTATTATTTTATGACACTTCCTGCCTCAAGCCCTCCAATGGCTTCCCATCAAATTTCAATTAAAATTCAAACTTCTGGGGCTAGGGATATACCTGACCACAAACTTGCCATCCTCCTGCCTCAGCCTCCAGAGTTGCTGGGATTATAGGTGTGTGCCACCATGCCCAGCATTTTTTAATTTTGTAACAGGGTTTCACTAGTTGCCCAGGTTGGCCTTGAACATGCACTTCTCCTGCCTCATCCTCCTGAGAAGCTGGGATTGCAGGCATTTGCCACGACGTTTAACTCTTGCTTCACATTCCTAATACTCAATCTTTTTTTTTTTTTTTTGTACCAGGGATTGGACTCGGGCACTCGACCACTGGGGCACACCCCCAGCCCTATTTTGTATTTATTTAGAGACAGGGTCTCACTGAGTTGCTTAGCATCTTGCCATTGCAGAGGCTGTCTTTGAACTTATGATCCTCCTGCCTCGGCCTCCAAGCCGCTAGGATTACAGGCGTGCGCCACTGTACCCAGCTCTAACACTCAATCTTTTGATGTCATTTGTCCCCCTTCCTCTAAATAAATGAAGACTTGCGGCAGAGCAAATGAAAGGCTGGCAGCTGTCATTGTTAGAGCTGAAGGCCCGCCCTCCATCCTCTAGCCCCCTCTATTCTCCAGGGCCCGCCCACCCAGCTAGAGCACTTTTTATTCCCCAGAAACACTTGCTTCTTTGTACTTCCTGGCTCTGCTCATAGCAGCCTCTTCTGGGGGACTAACCATGGCCACCCCACTGGCAGGGTCTCTGCTAACCACAAAGCCTGCCACCCCTGACCCCCTCAGAGCCCTGACCTCCCACAGCCTGGAAGGGCTGTTGGTCACTTTCATGGTTACAGAAACTCTTTGGGACCAGGTCTAGACCAGCTACCCCTGATGTCCTGCTGACGGGTCAGCTACCTGGCACATCAGGAGTGCTGATAAACGCTGGTGATGTGCGCACTGGCCGACTGCCCTGTGAGTCCTAGAACAGCCGTAATTCCTAAAGAAGACTCAAGAGGAAGCCACAGGGACTCACCCACAAATCGGAACTGGTTTGGAAACATGTCAAAGAGCCCATTGCTATGCATGGCAAAGAGGATGGCAAAGTACACAGCCAGGCTGCCCCAGATGAAGAAGTGGTTGATGGCTGTCCAATATCCTGTATCCAGTCCAATCTGCAGAAAGAGGGCAGAGCTGTCACAGGCAGGAGAGCCCCTAAACCGCCCCCCCCCCAGAAACTAAAGTGGGACCCTGAGAGCAGCTCCAGGGACAGAAGGCTCCCTCCTCCCCTAGGAGAGGGCAGCTCTTTGGAGGCTTCATACCTGCACACTGACCACGATGACCAGTGACGTGGCCACAGTGACTGCAAAGGACTGGTAATCGGCCAGCTGGGTCCCGTCATCCCGGGTCGCCTCGGCAAACACCCCGTAGGGAATGAAGAACATCAGCACAGAGGTGTAGATGCCCTGGGCGATGCAGATGAAGAACTCCCGCTTGTTGAAGAGGAGATTCAGCTGGCCTGGCTCGTAGAGCTTAGGGTACTCCAGGCTCCGCTGCTCTGGCACATCCTGCATCGGGAGGGCCACGTGACCGGTGAGGATCACCAAGGCAGACCTGCCCCTTAAACCTCCTTTCCACAGACTTCAGCAACAACGACCTCAAGCCAGCTGCTCCCAGTTTTTATTCAGCAACTCAGGAGAGCTGTGGAGAAGCTGTACCTGAGGGGAGCCCGCCCCACACCCTCCCCTGCTGAAAGTGCCTTCCCCGTGTCCACAAGTCGGCAGGCACACGTGTCCCACATCCACACCGTAACAGCCGTGCTCTTCGCCCTCCTACCTGGCTGTCCACCTGCCCCATACCTGGTCAAAGACGCCCATAGCCAGGACGGGGAGGGAGGTGTACACGATGTTGTACAAGGTGATGAAATACTGATCGTACACAGTCTGCAAGAGAGTGGACAGGGAAAAGGGAGTCGCAACCCCTCTTCACTGCACATCAGGCACGGGAAGTGACTGATGTGACAGCTGATGTGGAGCTTAGGGCTTCTTGGGGATCCCTAAGGAATTTCTTGAGAGCTCTCTCTACTCTTTCAACAATTTTTTTTTTTTTTAATGCATGCACTAGACAATGGGATTAGGCAGCAAACAGGTCAAATACAACCTCCTCTGCCCTTAAAAAATATGCATCACAGCTTGGGTACATTCGCTACCTGGGCCGAGAAGCCGCAGAAGAAGCCAAACCAGAAGTGAACCATGGTAAAAGCAAAGTTCTTGTAGAAGAAATAGCAGAGGAACTTGCACATGCGCAGGTAGGACCAGCGCCCATGCACCAGCAGGAGGCGCTGCAGGAACTTGAACTGCGAGAAGGAGTAATCGGAGGCCAGGACAGCCTGGATCCCTTCCTGCCCGCTGATGCCCACACCGATGTGAGCCGCTGTGGAGGTGAGAGAGGAGGAGAGGTGAGGGTGGCCACGCCCTTCAGACCCCACCAAGTTACAGTCCCTCTCCCCAGCCGACCTCAGGGCACCTCGGCCCTCCTGCCCAGCCCACCCAGGCACACAGTCTACACTCACTTTTGATCATGCTGACATCATTGGCCCCATCTCCAATGGCGAGTGTCACCGCCTTCTTGTACTTCTTAACCAGTTCCACCACTTGTGCCTTCTGCAAGGGGGTCACCCGGCAGCAGATGACAGTTTTGCAGGCACACGCTGTTTCCAGGAACTCCAGCTCCATGTCTGCCTCCAAAGCGTGGGCCTGGAACACAGAACACCTGAAAGAGGCACAGTCTTCCCGGGGAACACCTAGGGGCCTCAGCTCTTCCCTGCCCCTTGAAGATCACCACCCCCTCTGAAGTCAAGGGAAATGAGAAGAAAAAGATCTACAAGCTGTGTTGAGAAAAGGGATTTCTGGAAGAATACCACTCAAGCTAAGGATGGTAACACTTACTAGGCTGTGACCATTGATGACCAGAGCATACTCCCCAGCCACGGCCTCCAAGACAGATGTGACCTTGGAAGAAGAAAGTTTCTCCTGGCAGGTGAAGCCGTTGCCTACGGTGCGGGAAGAGTCCATCATCTTCTCCCGGGCTTTCCTGTGAAGGTGGATTTGGAATGGTGGTGACCCAGGACAACAGCAGTGAGTCAGGACAGAAGTCTCAATAGGATTCAGAAACCCCAGCCTGTCCCTGGGCCTCTGGCTTACCTGAGCTCCTCTCTCACCTCCAGGACAGTGTGGCCTGTGACTATGAACACCTCTGTCATGTCGTCCGTCAGCATCTTGCAGGAATAGCCAATGTTCACAGCAGTCTCTAGCAAGACAGAGTGCAGGGGCTACAGACAGGCGCTGGACAGGTCAGCCTAGGGCCCGTGGCTCCACCAGGCTCCAACGGGAATACTGCCCAGATGTAACTTCCTCTGCCCTGTTGGGCTCTCACCTTGTTTGTCTCCAGTAAGCACCCAGATCTTGATGTTGGCCAGCGTCAGGAGGGCAATGGTCTCTGGAACCCCCTGCTGCAGCTTGTCCTCAATAGCTGTTGCACCCAACAGCTGAAAATACAAGGACTCCTGGCATGAGGGTCACAGGCACAAGTCCTCCTTGCCCACCCTCAGGCCATCCTTGTGCCCTCACCATCATGTCACTCTCAACCTCCTCGTAGATGCTGGCCAGCCTGTCCTCCCGGCTGTCCTGGGCCAGGCTGGCTTGCAACCGTCTTTCGGCCCACTCCTCATAGTACTCTTCATCCAGATCCTTGTAGGCCAGTACCAGGGTCCTCAGCCCTTCCCCTGCATACTCCTGGGGGCAGAGTCAGGAATGCACCTCTGAGTATGTTTAGAGAGTTAATAATGCACAACATGAGGACCACAGTTAAAATCTGCAGCTGGATGCAGTGGTGCATGCCTTTAATTCCAGAGACTCAGGAGGCTAAGGCAGGAAGACTGCAAGTCCCAGGCCAAGTCCAAGACTGCAAGTCCAAACTGGGCAACTGAGGGAGCCTCTCTCTCAAAATAAAAAGGGTTGTGGCCGGGCGCGGTGGTGCATGCCTGTAATCCCAGCAGCTTGGGAGGCTGAGGCAGGAGGATCATAAGTTCAAAGCCAGTCTCAGCAAAAGCAAGGCACTAAACAACTCAATGAGACCCATCTCTAGATAAGATACAAAATAGGGCTGGGGATGGGGCTCAGTGATTTTGTGCACGGAGTTCAATCCCTATACCCAAAACAAAACAAAACAAAAAAAAAGGGTTGTGAATGTAGCTCAGTCTACAGTTCCCTGGGTTCAATCTCCAGAACAGTCCCCCCCAAAAAAAATTTGCTGGGAGAGATTTTGGGTATTCTTACCACACAAATAAATGAATGAAAAAACAAATAAATAAAGAGATGGTGGAAAAGTTAATATGCTTGATTGCAGTGATCATTTCACCTAGTATATCAAAACATCACGTTGTACACCTTAAATGTGTTCAATAAACACAAGAAGAGACACACAAAAGAGAAAGCCATGCTCCCACCCCAACGCTGAGCGCAGCATAGCAACAGGCCAGTCCCTCCCTCACACCTACATTCAGATGGTCGGTCGTGGTGTTGAGCAGCTCCTGGGTAGAGTGGTGCAGTCTGTCAAGCAGGATGGTGTCGGCCCCTTTGCAGTAGAGTCGGATCTTCCCCTCTGGATTCCGCACTGGGCATACGGCAGGGGGCAAGAAAAGTGCCAGAAAAATTCAGACAGGCAGAGACCCGCAGTCTAAACCCATCATTCCACCCTCAGCATACCCGGCCCATTCCAGGCCTGTGTGCTGCCCCCGCCCCCGCCTCCACCTCCCAGTCCTGGCCTGACCTATGACTGACATCCGCTTGCGGATATTGTTGAAGTCCAGGATAGCCAACAGCTGGTAGGTGATGGCTGTGCCCATCTCATGGACAGTGATGGTTTTTGGTGTGCGAGCGCGGAACACAAAACCAAAGTTCCTGGCTGCAGTAACCAGGGCGCCCTCATCAGGAGACTGGGCTTTGTAGTATAGTTCTCCTAGATGGGCAGGAAGAACACGCGTGGCGTGGCATGAGTGGCCACCCTCAGGAAGCCTCAGCCCAGCAGCACTGCAACGCAGAGCAGGGCCCAAGAGCACCAACTGGGTGAGGGTAGGGAGGAACCAGCTCCTCGGCTCACCTTCATTCTTTTCTTCTGACATGACAGTGTGACACAGGGAGAGGAGGCGGAAGAACTCATGTGTATGGGGGTCCCCCATCTTGACAGCCTCCAAGAGGCTGGGGTCCCAAAATAAGAACTTCTTGTCAGCCAAAGGATTAAAGGAAAAGTTGACAGGTTCGGGCCTCTGCAACAGGTAAGAAGGCCCTTAGGAAAAGCTGGGTTGTCAGCGACAGCCCAGGAAAGAGGCGGTCCCTGCCCACCCACCTCTCAGTAGAAGAGCCCAAGATGGAAACCACTGTGGACCTCAAAATTCCCATTTTGCTATAAGTTCTTTTTTCTCATATCCATTTCTCCAAGCTGCTTCCATTTCCTGCCCAGACAACACAGCTCTCCTAATTATGCCAACGGGTTCCCATCAGGCGCCCTATGTTAATGGTACACACAACAATTATGGAGACTGGCTCTTACCTCTCCCAACTCCGCTTTATGTCCCAAGACATCAAACACGTCACCTACACAGAGCCACGACAGAAGGAGAAGCAAGATCAGAGCTGGAGATCTCTAAGCACCGGGGATAAGCCTCTAATACAGATCCCTACAAGCACTGGGAAGCCTCAGCCTGGTCACTGAGCAGATATCACTCACACACCACTGACAAGGGACAGCAGGCAATAGGCGTCCTGGGTGCCAGAATCCAGAACCGTGGCCATAGAGTGTCATGGGATCTACCGCTCACCATTCCTGTCCCCACCACCTCCCAGCAGCTGTCCCTTCAGGGCACCTCCAATTCTTCACCTGCACCAGCCAGGGCTCCCGGGCACCCTGGAGGCCTGCACAGCAGACGAAGCCTCACCCACTAGGCCCAGGTCTAGGTCAGTACAGAAGCAGTCACAGCAGGGCTGACCCCGTACCAAGGCCATCCCCCACACCCCCTGCCCCAGCCACCCCAGCAGCTCAGCCACCAGGCCACTGCACAGGGCCACACTGGGAAGACCATGGGCACACTCCAGAGACTCACAGGGCCCTTATGACAAGCAACATGGGTGAGTCTAGAATTCCACTGGGTCAGCCAAGGTCCAACCTGGCCAGGATGACCAGAGGGCAGTGTCTGGGCCTCACTCCAAACATCCAAAGAGCCCCCCTAGTGCCTGGAGCTGAGACCAGGCAAGGGTATCAAGTGAGGACCAGGAAAAGGCTCTCAGGATCTGCTTCCTGGCATGGGATACAGAACAGACCCTCTCAAGGACTCTTGGACCCAAACAGCAAAGAAGCAAAGTCCAATGTCAGACAACTATAAGAGCCCTGGTTCCATTCTCTTTCCAAGCGAGATGTGCAGCCCCACCCTCGTGGCCCCGCCATACCGTAGCTGCGGCCATTGATGGAGCACTTGTTGAAAACCATGATGTTCTGGGTGAGGGTGCCGGTCTTGTCGGAGAAAATGTACTCCACCTGGCCCAGCTCCTCATTGAGGGTGGTGGTGCGGGCCTCGGCGGGTGTCCGCTTCTTCATGCAGAACATCTTCTTGTCCCAGTTGATGAAGTAGCTGTGACCCAGACGGATGACCTCCACACTACACAGAGGACAGGAGGTGAGGCTTGGTGCGAGAAGGGGAAGAGGTGCCCCCCCCACCTGGGCCTTCGCTGCAGGCCCTCCATCTGGGGAGAAACGAGAACGGAGAAGACACCTGGGCACAGGAACCTGGGTGGGAAGGGGCAAGGAGAGCCTGCAGGTGAGCCAGCCATGTACAGCCAGCAAAGTACTCCCCAACCCGCCCCTCCTGACACTCTAGACAAGAAGGTGCAACAGGCCTGGGCAGGCAGGACGGAGCGCACGGTGGAGGGAGGAAAGGACTGCAGACAAGGCACTCGACCAGTTCTTACCTCAGGACTAATAATACAGAAACCACGCAGAAAAAACAAGAGAAAGTGCGAGAGGGAAGGGAGAGAGAAAAGAGAGAAATAATGAGGGTGCTGTGCGCGCCAGGGCGGGAGCGCCACCTCCAAGGGGCCAGGCTGGGAACGAAAACCGAGACGCAGCACGGCCCACTCGCTCCTTGCTGCCCCAGCCCCCGGAACGTTCTCCCTCCACCTGGGCCCTACACCCCGACTCTGTGGCAAAGCTGAGGGGCTGACTCCAGAAGGGAGAGGGGTTGCAACGCGTAGGGGACAGTGCCAAGTTACAGGGGACGGGACTTCTGACAGTCCCCATCCTCTCCTTTGCTGAGGCAGCTCCTCCTCTGCTTTGGATAGGGGCTGACAGTATTTCCAGAAAGGACCTGTGTTTAGGTCCAGAGGTCCAGCAATGGGCTTATCGGGAACTTTGCTCCTGACCTGACCGAAGCTCCTATCAGGATCCTATTACCAGGTCAAAACTGAGGTAGCTGGAAATATCATCATAACCTTTTCCCCATGCACCTTATAACCCTGCCTCCACCCCACCCCAAGACATACTATAACTTGATGGGACTTAGAAAACTTCCTCAGGCAGCTCCCAAGGGCTTCAAATAGACTTAGATACAAAACAGGGACAAGAAAGCCCAAAGATAAGAAAACAAAATTAGGTTTTAAGGGAAAAAAACATTTAAATAAATAATAATGTAGAACCAGAGTTGCCATGATAACAGATATACACCATCCAATATTTGTATAGTGATTTTTTTTTTCTGGGTGGAGGGTACTAGGGATCAAACCTAGGGACACCCATGAACTACATTCCTCAGCCCTTTTTATTTTTTAATTTTTTTTAATTGTAGATGGACACATACCTTTATTTTATTTATTTGTTTGTTTTATGTGATGCTGAGGATCAAACCCAGTGCCTCACACACAAAAGGCAAGCGCTCTTACCACTGAACTACAACCGCAACCCCCTTTTTATTTTTTGTTTTAACCCGAGATCTTGCTAAGTCCCCAGGCTGGCCTTGGACCTGCAATTCCTCTGCCTCAGACTCCACAGTCACTGAGATTACAGGCGTGCACCACCATGTCCAGCTACCATAATCGAACTTTTAACCTGTGTTTTCCAAACTCGTGTCTTACATCAAAACGTCCCTGTGAGGAAGATGAAACAGGGGTCCCATTTTACAGGAGAAACCAGAAGTCCCAGAAAGCCTCAAGTGACTGTGGCCATCTGTCAAATCTAGTCGAGCAGGCAGTACTAAACCAAGATCCTTCTGACTCTCCTCTCTGTGCTCGAAAAAAGCCTAAACTGTACTTTCTTGGCAAAGAAATGCTTCATCTTCTATTCATCATCATCCATCCTAGGACTTTGGGCCAGTAGGAGAATTGAGGAAACCGTCAATCAAACACAGGAGACAGGAAGACTCTGAATACCTCCACAAAGAATCTCCTGTAAAATGCCCCAGGCCCCCTTATCTCAAGTACAAGGTACAGGTAGGAAAGTCTCTTTCTCCTGGGTTCTTCCTTTCACCTCTCCCAGCCCCCTCCTCCTTCCACTCTTACTGGCCTGTCCCTGTGACACTCTTCACCTCAAGCATCCAAGCACCCTGCCTGGGCCCCCGACCCTGCACATGCTGCACTCCCCTGCCCAAAGCTTCTTTAGATTTTTTTAGAATTTATTTTTCAAATGACTTCTTTTTTTGTTGTTTATTCGTTTTTCCAAAGACCTTATAATGGTTTACGAAGTCCAAGGCCACAGGCCAAGATTGAAGACCCTTCGCAGTCAGGAGCGAGCCGTTGTTTCCGGGTCTCTCTCTCACAGCTCCTCACTCACGTCCCTACTCTCTGCTGACCCGAGGCCATTCCCAGTGCCCACTTCCTTGCCATGGTTCCTAGCCCTTTCCTCCTCCTCTCTTTTCCAATCCCACCTTCACTCATCTCTTCTGAGGTGTTCTCCCTGATTTCCTGCCTGAGGAGCAGGGCTCGTCCCCACCTTGGGCACCTGATGCCCCCTGCATGGTGTATCAGTGTCTGACCAGGTTCCGACTCCCCACCGCCACCGCCACCGCCAGGCTACTGCTTTTGAAGGCACAGGCCATCTGACACATCTCAGTGTCTGAAGACTATGGATAGAATGACTTCTACAGGACTTAGTCCCAATTTATTTTCATCATGCGTTTATATTTTTCTTGTTCTTTTGGACCTGAGTTCCTAGAGTAAAAGAGATCCATTCCGATTCCTGTGTGCCACAGTGCCTACCACGCTTCTTTGCACATAGTGCATGCATGACACATACGCTAGACATAGGCTCAAGGGTTTCGCTCTAATACACTCCCAGTGCCAGGAAACTGGTAAAAAGTCTACTTGGTACACAAAGATAAAAAGACAACACAAAATGCTCACAGTACAGAAGAAAAGGAGTTCATGTTCCTTCTCAATGATTGAATATTTACAGAAAAGTTTATCAAAGGACCACTGGGCTCCCTGGACAGAACCTAGAGCAGAAAACAACATACCTGACATACAGTGAAATGGGCACCACGGTGTTAAGGATGATGATGTAGGACCAGAAGGAGAGGAAGCCAGAGAAAAAGGCACTGTCCACCGCTTCATCCCAGGGCAGGTAGACCTGGAAGCGTGTCCCAACTTCATGTTCCCAGATGGCATTGCCAATGGCCAGGATCACCCCCATGCAGACCAGGAATCCAAAAATCTGAGGAATGAGAACAGAAACTAATCAGAGACTTAGAAAACAAATGTCCCCCTGAAGGAAGTTACTACTCAGGCCTGAGCCCTAGAAATCATAGGAATGAGCTCAGAACTGGCTCTGGTCTGCCACTGACCACCACGTGGCCCTCTCTGAACATTTCCTCCTGAGTACAGTGGGGAAGCTGAAGTAGAGAAGTTGCTCCCAATATGGAACCCTCAGGAGTCTTTAAGGTTGGTGAGTGGGGTGAACTACATTTCACATACCAAAAACACTTAGTGCAAATTACCCATTTACCTGGGCTAAGCCTTCACAAACCAACAAAAATGCCAAGTTACTATAATATATATATATATATGTGTGTGTGTGTGTATACATACATGTAGGTATATATATATATATATATATAATATATATATAAAATATAGTATATATACGCCTATATATATATGTTTACTTTTTTTTTTTTGCAGTGCTGAGGATTGAACCCAGAACCTTGCACGTGCTAGGCAAGTGCTCTATCACTGAGCCAGCCCTCTAGCCCTTATAATGTCTATTTTATACAGACTGTTATTTTTTTTTAAATATTTTTTTTAGTTGTATGTGGACACAATACCTTTATTTTATTTATTCATTTTTATGTGGTGCTGAGGACCAAACCCCAACACCTCATATGTGCTAGGCGAGCGCTCTACTGCTGAGCCACAACTCCAGCCCATTTTTTTTTTTTAACCAGGGAAATAGAAGCTGGGCACAGTGGCACATGCCTGTAATACCAGCAACTTGGGAGGCTGAGGCAGAAGGATCAAAACTTCGAGGCCAGCCTCTGCAATTTATCAAGGCTCCAAACAACTTAGCGAGATTCTTATCTCAAAATAAAAAGGGCTTGGGATGTAGCTCAGTGGTAAAGTACCCCTTGGTTTGATCCCCAGTGCCCATTAATAAATAAAACAAACCAGGGAAATAAACTGTATCTTGATAACTCCAGATTTCTTGATTAATCAAAACAGCTTGGAGTCCTTGATGAAGGATCATAAGAAAGTCTGGTAATTATAAGAGAATAACCAAGGGCTGGGCTGTGGCTCAGCAGTAGAGTGCTCGCCTCGCACATGCAAGACCTTGGGTTCCTTCCTCAGCACCACATAAAAATAAATAAAATGAAGGTATATAAAAGAGAGAGAGAGAGAGAGAGAGAGAGAGAGAGAGAGAAGAAAATAACCAAAATCCATATGTCTGGTTTCTGATATCTATTTACTTTTTTTCTTTTTCCTCTCTGACAGTTATTTCCAAAGCCATCTTCACCATTGAGTTTGAAATAAAACAGGAACTATCCTGGTGCCCAACGACCACCAGGGGGCCACGTGAGCCTCTACAGGCAAAATCTGCCCTGGAGCTCCCTCAAACTGGGATTTTGCAAGCCCTTTAAAACCAGGGTGGCCCCAGCCTTTGCAAGCTGGCATGTGGGGGGCAGGCGGCAGGCAGGAGGGTGCAAGAAGGGGAGCAGTGTTTAACAAGGAGCTCAGGTTTCTAGCTAAACAAGAGAAGGACTCAAGAATTGCCAAAAACGAAAACAGAAACTTTTCCTTTGGGATTCTTCATCCTTATAAATTGGGGGGGGAAGACCCTGCTAACCAACTTCCAAGTGGAAATTTTTTCTTTTAATTCCCTCTCCATCCTCATGAAGGCCTCCTTGTCTCTGGCAAAGGTAAACAGAAGGTCACATGATGCACTAAGTCATCATCATCATAACTGGGATCCAGAGAAGGGACGATTTGTTTTAGCTCTAAGTTGTTGATTCATGCACGTTCCTAAGGTTTTTTTAAAAAATATCTTCCAAGTCTAAAAGAAACCTGAAGTAAACATTGCCTTTGAGTAGCTAACCTGCAGTGACTTTAAAACCAAATCCAAAGCCTGACTGTTGACCAGGGAAGAGCAATGGAAGCCAAGGGAACCACCCAGGGAGAACCAGAAGGGCAGAGAGGGAAATATATGTGGGATTTTACCCAGAGCACCAGCGTATTCATTAGGCGATCAATACTTGTTCTCTTGAACTTTGTTCTACCGCTGTTCTGCATCAGCTTAGTGTCAGGACCTGGAAAAGAATGGGAAGCCAAATAACAAAACTGCCTCTGAATTTCTGCTCTGATCCCCAGAGGCAGTACATCAGGATGGAATGGAGACACTAGGTGGACAAGAGACTTGTATTCAGGGCTGGAGGTTTTGTGCCTTATGCACTCTGCCAGCCCACCCAGTTTCAGCCCATACTCCTGAGGGAGGGCTGAGTCACCTTCTCTTACCCTTCTTCCTTTGGATGCTAGAAGGCTCACCTGCAAAGATGACCAGCCCGAAGCACCACTCGGTGTTTCGTAGCACACAGCCCCGCAACAGCATGTTCTGGTTGCTCAGGGGGAACTTGCTTTCCTTCCAGTAGAGGGTTCCACTGAATTTGTCCAGCTTGTTGTTGGGAGGTTCGCAGATCACTTCACCTGGACGGTAGATAAGAGGAACTCGGCTCAAGCTCTAGTTTACAATTCGATCACGTGACAATGAAACAGAGAGAAAAAGTAGCTAAAGGAGAGAGAGTAAGGACAGGGACCCATTTGCATACTGCTGGCAAGAGTGTGAGCTGATGCCACTTTTCAGAAAAAGAATGAAGCAGCATATACTAATATTAAAAGTACATACATATGCCGGGTGCAGTGGCACATGCCTGTGATCCCAATAGCTCTGGAGGCTGAGACAGGAGGATCGCAAGTTCAAACCTAGCCTCAGCAATTTAAAGAGTCCCTAACAACTTAGCAAGACCCTGTCTCTAAATAAAATATTTAAAAAAGGGTGGGGATGTGGTTCAGTGGTTAAGTTTCCCTGGGTTAAATCCCCAATACCAAAAAAAAAAAAAAAGTACATATAAGCTTGGACTCAATAATTCCAGTTTGATCACTCTATCCTACTAAATAGAATAGAGCATAATATCCTTTATTGAAGCATTATCAGGACAGCAAAAGACTGGAAACCACTGAAGGGACAGGAGTAGATGAATAAATTATGATACATCAGGGTTTTTTTTTCGGTGCTAGGGACTGAATCCAGGGCCTTGAACATGGCTAGGCAAGTGCTCTATACTAAGGTTTTCTCTAAGTTGCCCAGGCTGGCTCTGATGATACAACAATTTTATGAAATATCATGCAGCTACTAAAGAGAAAAAGGTAAATTTCTTTATACAGATGATAAGATGCTTATGATATATTTAATAAGCAAAAAAGGTAGAAACTTCAGTACAAAAGAATTGCATTTTTTATTTTTATGTATACAAACATATGTAAAAAGTGTAGAGTACTATACACAGGACTGACTGCTAATTAACATGGTCATCTAAGAAGGGCAGGACAGACCATAAACTTTCTTATACACTCTGTATAGTTGTCTTTGTGTATGTGTTACTAGGATTGAACACAGATGTACCCGACCACTGAGCTACATCTGCAGTCACTAAGTTGCTAAGGGTCTCACTAAGTTGCTGAGGCTGGCCTCAAACTTGTAATCCTTCTGCCTGAGCCTCCCAAATTGCTGGGATTACAGACACATGCCACCATGCCTGGCAGTCTGTCTTGTTATAAGGAGCACATATCATTATTCTGAGCTAACACCCAAACAGTATAAGCTGAATTTCTCTCAAGATGCACAGCAAGTGGGGAGCTATCAGTCTCAAGGCTTCCTTGAAATGATCATCAAGTTGCAACCACCTGGCATTCCCAGCACCCCCACCCCCAAATCCAAGGAGTTGCATAATCACAGCAACCAGAAGCCAAAAGGAAAAGGTACAATTTAAATTCTAAAACCCAACCTACCTCTTTTACCTGAAGACTGCTTCTCCAAGATTACTCACCATCAAACTTGGCAAGCTTACTGATGTCTCCCAGTTCTGAGGTGACCGGAATTGCCTGACGCACTTTCATGTTGGTCTCTCTAGAAGGACAGTACCCTTGAGTCCCGGCTCCCTACCCACCCAGTAGCCTGCTCAGGAGCACCTGACCACGGGCATCCCACTTCTCAGCACAGCAAATACTTCTACATATCCCAAAGCGTTCTCCCCTCCACCCCACCCTCGTACTGGGGATTGAACCCACGGGTGCTCTACCACAGACCTACGTCCGTCCCCAGCCCTTTCTAATTTTTTTTTTTTTTAAGACAGGGTGTCACTAAGTTGCCCAGGCTAGTCTCAAACATGCTATCCTCCTGCCTCAGCCTCCCGAGCCTCTGAGATTATAGGCATGTGCCACCATACCTGGCTCCAAAGTCTTTCTTACCCCTAAATTTTCCAAAAGGTATAAGCCCAGGCCGGAGACCCACTTTCAAAAACAATCTTTTCACCCCTAAAAAGGAAGTAAAAGGGCTGACACTTGAGCATGCCACTTACCCATCGAGTTCTGCCGTCTCTATGTAACACAGCCCATGGGGCTCACTGCTGGAGAGGAGGAGGAGATCCGCCTGGAAAGAAGCCCTAATGAGAAGCCCAGATACGCAGGTCTCCACCTGCAGCAGCTCTGCAAGGATCCTCTCCCTCCCACCCCCCGCCCCCGGCCGAGCATTCTTGGTTTTCCTAGTTCCAAGCACATGAGCGGCAGGTCCCAGGCATATTAAGCCCTCCACTCAAGACAGTCTCCTTCCATGGGTGTTTAAAAGGCAAACGGAATCAGGAAGGACCCATCCCTTTCTGCTAAAGAGGAAGGTGAGCCCTGTAGGCCTAGAGCGGCCACTTTTCCCTTACCGCCACAAACTGGTTGTTTTCTAGCTTGATGATATCACCAACACAGACATTCATCCACTGCTCTTGCTGGAGGCTGCGGCAACAAGACAGTAAAAAGGCTGTCAGTAGCTACAGAGGTTTCCAGGGCCTTTCCCGCTTTGTCCCCAGGGCCCTTGTTCCCAAAAGGCACTCACATTCCATTGATCAGCACCTGAGACTGACGGTTATTCACCTGGTTATCACTCTTGTGGCGGAACTGAAAAGAAGAGAACTGAAAAGTTGAGACACCTTCTCCTGCTCCAAAGAAGAGGAGACTCTGGCTCCATCAGGGGAACTCAGAGAATGCTGGGCAACACCTTCCACACACCTATTCACAGACCATCTCTTCCTGACTCCCCTCCTCACCCTTAGCTACATTATCATGGACCTAGCGGGACCAGGTAAAGGATGTCTAGGTCACCAAGGAATTGTGTTGGGCGAAGGTGACTGTGTGCTGAGGGTGGCAGAATAAAAGAATGAAAGAACTCACATAGTCATCAGTGGCATCTTTAACAGCGGTGATGGTGAGGACAAGAACCAAAGGCACGATGGTGGTGAACCAGGACAGGGAAGAGATCTGTGGGATCAACTGAGAAGAGGAAGGAGAAGCGGGCATCTGAAGCCCCAGCCAAAGCTTTCTTGCCCCACATCTCCCTCCTCTGTTGAGAGTCATCTGAGGGCTGTGTGTGGACCGAGTCGCGCATTGTAGCCTAGTGAGGGGATAAGTCTGGCTTTGGGAACTTCCCATGGCAGCCCCACAGGGACAGACCGCCTGATGCAGGTGAACTTCCCCTACAAGTTCTGCTTTAAAGGTTGCCACAGAGCACCTGAGATGGGTGTGACCTGCCAAGATGCCAATCAACCTGCTGACTACAAGACATTGGATGCAAGACTCTGCCCTTGAAACCCTATCCCTGTCTTTGATGTACCCCTTGAACAAATCACAGGAGCCATCTTTCCTTTGTCTAGTTCCATCTCTTGTGTGGACTGGATGTTATCAGGGGTGCCACTTTTGTAAATATATTTCTGGCTCTTGGTATTTCGTTCTTCACTAACTATTTTAGACTTTAAGTTTTCATGTGGCTTACCCCCTCCTCGGCAGGAAGAACCACCCCCCAATGAGACGCTGGCCATCGCCCCCATTATTCTTCCTTGGCTTTGTGAGTTGCAAGGGATATACTAGAGGTCACTCACCTGCAGGATGAGAAGGAACAGAAAGTAGGTGTTGGCAACTTCCTGGAATTGCTCAAAGAGGTTGACAGGCAGGAAGGTGAGAATATTGTACTTGGAAGTCTTGATGCAGTTACTCTATGGCAGTGGGAAAGAAGATAATGAGGCGGTCCCCAAACTCAACCCAGAATCAGACGGAGGCCGTCTCCTCCATCTCTACACTTCCCCAAACCTCTGCCCCCAGAATCAGCACTGGAGTGGGAGAGAGGAGTCGAGTGTCTGGGGTCAAGGTCTTCTGATTACTGACAGGTGAAGGACTCCAGCACAGTAGCAGATGGAGAGCAGCTGAAGAAGGGGCCTCCACCTCCTCAAGCACCTTCCTATTCAGCGCTCAGTCCAAGCCCACGACAGCCCTATATTTCCCCACTCCCACTCAGGACGTGGGAACAGGTCGTCTAGATCACTTACCGCATACTGGAATTTCTCATTGTATTCTCGGTCATTAGCCCGCGCCCTCCTTTCTTCTTCTACAACAGAATGATGCCATAGTTAGGAGCAGCAAACTGAGGCCTGCACCCCCACCTTGTCAGGTCCATCCTACTTTATGGACATTCCACCAAAGGTCCCTGTTTCTTTTCACCAAATAGTTTTATGGCGTTAGCTCCACACCTGAGGTGTCATTAAATTCTTCCCTCTAGTCCAGCTTGCACCCACAGCATAACCAAATGGTTCTGCAGGTTACATTCAAAGGACAGGATAGGTTCTCTTCCTCACCACCAATAATCTTCTACTGGGAGCACTCAGTTCTTCTGTCCTCCCCTTCTGGAAGAGCCTTAGCCATTGATGGTCATGGAGTCCCCAGACCCTTTGGCTGCTATCATCATAATCAAGGAGTAGCAGCTGAAGACACAAAGCATCCTTCCCCCTAGAAACTACTGCAGATCTAACCACGGGACTGCTGCTCTCCCCCACACTGGGGACTAATGGGGTGGAAGTAGGGAGTGACAAGACAGAGGGTCACTGTGCCCTGGAGCTGCTCTGCGGCAACATCCCAGCCCCACGTGCAGTCCCCCTACAGGAGCCTCTGGTTGTCACATGTCACCAGCAGCAGCTTCTGACTGGCCAACAATGACATCACCTTATTTCAAAGCTCATCTTCAAGTAGGAGAAGGTGGGGGAGTCAGGGATATGGGTCATGCAGACTGAAGCAGAGATGCAAGAGAGAGGAATGAGATGTAATGGAAACAGTTGCTTTCTAACTGTAACCTTTTCTGTACCATCTACACGTTTCCCATAAACCGCTCACTCAATGACATCTATTTAGCTACCCCTTGCAGGTTCCCGACTGCAACCACCAAGTTCAGGTTCCAGAACAAGGGAATGTCCTATGAAGGGTTCCCCACATCCCAGGGGTCACTTTGATCTCATGCTGTAAGGGGAGGGGGGATTTGACCAGACTGTAAACCTAATGCCTTAAACCTGCCAGAGAGCCAAAGGCAGTGTTCCAGGCCCCTTCCCCCAAGACCCCTGCAGAGCACACTGCAGTAACAAAATCTCAGGCCACAGTGTCGCCAGCCTACTGAGCCACTTTACTCCCAAAAACTTCCCCTAGAGAAGCCTCCTCGTGCTGAGACCCTACGCAATCACCAGAGGCCATGCAAAGGAAGGAGGTAGGGACTCTTAGACACTTCAGAGCCAGGATCTGGGTCTAGAAAGAGGATGGGGGAAGACTGGGAAGGCACAGGACAAGGGAATGTAGGGATTGGAGAGGAGGAAATTATGGGCTCGGGAGAGCTGCAAGATGCTACCTCCCGTTACCTGTCCCCCAAGAAGGCTTCTTTCGGCTCCAAGAGGGTGGTGCCCCGGCCCGGGCCCACTTCTCGGGCATCTCCTTGGGGACCGTCATGATCCGGGTTTGAGTGGGGAGAGCGTACTGTCAGTTCTTGGCCTCAGCGGCGCCTACGGGGCGGCCCCCCGGGGAGGCGCAAGTGCCGCTGCCGCTTAGAAGTGAGCCCCGGCCCACCGGCGAGCATGCCACCCGCAAGCCAGGCCATCCTCACGGGCACCGGCGCGCCGGCCCGGCAACTCCGTGAGCTCCGCTGCGCCGCCCCCGAAGCCCCCAGCGAAGGACTGCACGCGCTGAGTGGCCCCGGATGCGGTGCGCACGCCCCGGGCTCCGCCCCCTCCCGCTCCCCGCCCCCTCCCGCTCCGGGACTGCAGGGGCAGCAGCCTGCCAGCTCGCCGCGTAGGCGACAGCCAGCCGGAGCGCGCCCCGCCTCCGCTCTCCCCGCCCCGCACCCGGCCAGGGCCGATGTGGGTGAGCGGGCTGCCGCGGTTGTCGGGGGCAACCGTTTCATTCCCTCCCTACCCGAAGGACAAGGAAGAGGACCCTGTGGGGAAGAGACAGGGGCTTCCCAGGCCAGAAAGTAGCAGCTGCAGGTGCCCCGAGAAAAGAGAGCAGGTGTTTCGGGGCGGGGGGGGGGAGGGGGACTGGTACTCAGCACTATCCCAGCAGAGAACCCAGCTCAAGCATCAAACGAAAAAATTGTGTTTCCTAGGCTCTTCCCAGGATGCGTAGGGATCTTAATCTCCCCTTTCCCAGATCCATACCAGCTGTCCCTCTTCTCCTGTCTCCCTGAGCCATAATAACACTCACTCTTGTCTAAATTCCCAGGGATTCCCACTTCTTGCCTTTCTTACCTGGGGGGCGCTTTTTTGCACACAGTGCCATCTCACCCAGCAAGGTCCCAGCAATCCCATGGGAGACCCTGTAGGAAGGTGATACATGAGTGTGGTCAGGAAGCTGAGGGTAACCCTTTATTCCCCTCATTAGACCCTTGCTGAAGGTTCTCTTCTCCAGCACTGATCCTGACCTCTCCATCCCTCCCCACCAACACTCTCTTCTTTCTGCCCTGTCCAGTACCTGAGAAAAGGGGCCATCCCTTCTGCTTTGGATAACATGGAAGGAGGGAAGAACTGAGAGTTTACAGAAGTCAAGGCCTGCAGGAAAGGGGTCTAGGAGAATAGGCAAGGAATTGGTAAGAAGGGCACAGCTGCGCGTGCCTGTAATCCCAGCAGCTCAGGAGGCTGAGGCAGGATGATCAGGAGTTCAAAGCTAGCCTCAGAAATTTAGGGAGGCCCTGAGCAACTCAGCAAGACCCTGTCTCTAAATAAAATATTAAAAAGGGCTTGGAGGCTGGGGTTGTAGCTCAGTGGTAGAGCGCTTACCTAGCAATGTGTGAGGCACTGGGTTCAATCCTCAGCATACTTAAAAAATGGGTAAAATAAAGGTATTGTGTCCATCTTCTTTAAAAAAAATAATAATAATTTCAAGCTACTGGATTCCCTTTCTTAAAAAGGGGGAGCGAGGCCTGGGGATGTGGCTCAGTGGTTAAATGCCCCTGGGTTAATCCAGGTACTAAAAAAAAAAAAAAAAAAAAGAGCACAGCTTTCAAGGTACCATAGATGCTTCATGTGCTCCCCTGCCGACAGACAATGTGTGCCTATATTCCTGATGACAGGTGTAGTGCCTGTATTCCTGGTGACAGTGTGTGGTGACTGTATTCCTGGTGGCAATGAGTTGTTCATGTACTAGAAAGCAGAATGTCCCCCAAAAGGGTGGGGTGGAGGGAACATAGCCAGGAAGCACCTGGCAGGACATTAGGAAATAGGGTGGGCAGGCTCCACCCTTCTCAAAATGCTCATCATTCCCCCAGCTCACCCCATTACTGGGGTTTCCATTATCACCTCCTCCACATTGAGTTCACATTAGAAGCATGGCCTTCACTTCCTGCACAGACAGTCCCCAAACCGCTTCCTCTCAATCTGGGTCAGCCACCCTTCTGGGCCAGCAGAGGGGTCTTCCTATCCTGTCAGAGAGTCACCCCTGCTCTCTCCCACTCTGTGCCTAGTCCAATCAGCCTGAGGCTCAGTGCAGGCCAAGGAGCATCAGTCACACAAGCCTCTGCTTCCTTCCACCTTCCTGTGTCCTTTCTTTTTCCTAAAAAGGCATAAGGCCTGGCCTACAAGACAGGCTCACAGAGCCTCAACCCTATTCTCCAGCCTGGTCCAAAAAAAGCTGCCAGTCAGTAACCTCCTCTTTTTTTGTCTGGGTGGAAGGGTTAGCCTTCCACCTCCTCTTTGGTTCCCCTGCCTGCAGCCTATGGGCACACCCACCAGCCTGTCAGCCCCAAGAGATACTAATTGCCTGTCTGCCCAACCTCTATAATTACAGACTCTGGCCACAGCTCAGGCACCCACACCAATTCTCCCTTCACTAGCACACACTCCCTGACCCCAGACCAGGCAATACCAAGAGCAGAAGTCCTTTTCATCCCTGATCCTCCCCAACTGCAGCAGGCAAGGGTGCCTGGCTCAGGAAGAAAAACTTCATCCACATTTTAGAGATGCCAAGTCCTCCTCTAGGGCCCCCAGCCAGGGTCTCCACCCAGTCTAGAGTATGAGTCATGAAGGGTGGGGTATGCAGGGAGAGGTTAAAGAGGACACATGGTGGGCATCAGAGGTTCAGTAGCCAGCGAGGACCCTGGGGAAGGGAGTGATCAAGAAACACTGCCAGTCCAAAGATCTGGGTCTGCAGCCTATGAAAGAGTTAATGAAGGAGCTGGGCAGCCAGGAGTCAGGAGTCTGGACTTGGACCAGGAAAGTTGTTTTACCTCTAATACCCTGGGGAGAGAAAAGCAGACTTGGCCCCAGATCCCATCCCCTCTGGGGGCAGTCATAGGAAGGGAGAGGGAGGGAGATGGCTGGCAACAGGGACCCCTTCTCACTTCTCCTTCCCAGTCTCACACAGCCTCGGTTGTCTGAACTGGTCAGGCCCATCAGCCACGTCGCCCTGCCCCGTCACCCTGCCCCAGCCCCAGCCCCAGCCCCCTCTGCAGCCACATCTGGGATAAAAATAGCCAACCCTAGGAAAGAGGCAATGCTCCATGGGGGGAAAACCGCTCCTCCTCTAGGTCTGGCTTCTGCTGCCTTCCAACCAGGACTCCTTTTGGAGGAGGCTGGTGGGTCAGGAAAACAGGAAGATCTAGAATCCAAGACCCCCAGCTCTCTTGCATCACCACCGCCCTGGGCCACCTTCCCTCGCCCAGGGCAGTAACAAAGGACTCAAGCATAGCTACCACCCCTCTGGCACCCAGACCTCCACCTTCCAGAGGCAAAACCCAGCAGAGTCCGAGCTCCCTTCCCTAAGCCCGGTCGGTCACTCTTCTCACCCCAACTCCCCAGCGGCCCTCCCTCTCGGGCCGGCCTTTCCTCGGCACTCTGCGCCCCTTCCCTGCTCTCCACGCGCCACCTGGGCACCCCATCCTCCCAGCCTGCGGACAGCCTGGGGTCTCCCCACCCTGGGCAGCCGACACCCCTCTTCTCCACCCTGCCGCTCGCCCTGCGGGTCTCCCCGCAGCTCCGCACTCCGGGCGCCCGCCCTCCCGGCTCCAGACTCCGGCTCCCCAAACCCCTCCCGCCCCCCGGCCGCCGCCGCATCTCCCCCTGCCCTCCGCCCCGCGCTCGGGGTGCCCCGGCTCGCCCCGCCTCGCCTCACCTCAGCGCCCGGCGCCCGGCGCCCGCCCCGGCGGCCCCATCCTGCCCAGGCCGGGGGCTGGGGCGGGGGCGCTCGGCTCAGCTCCCCGCGGGCGCCCGCCCCCCAGCTGCGGCCCAGCTCCCCCCGGGCCTCGGCCCGCTACTTTGTGTCAGTTTCGGCCACCGCGGGGCGGAAGTGACGGCGGTGGCGGTGCAGGGCGGGGGGCGGGAGGGGGTTTTGGGGAGGGCGGAGGGCAGGGAAGTGAGCGCCGCCATCTTTGTGCGGGGCAGGGGGAGGGTCCTAGCCCGTCCCCCGAGGCCGCCGGCCGGTCCCCTCGCCCCTCGCCCGTCCCGCACCCTTCAACAAACGGACAACCCGGGAGGCCAGGTAGCGGAGGGTTTTCCTTTTAATTCGTCAGAAAGCGAATGAGAAATGCTGCCTTCTTTGCAAAAAGCGCATCTTCGGCCCGGAGGGACCAGAGGGCGGGCGAAGCGGCGAGCTCGGATCCTCCTCGCCGCCAGCTTCCCCGTGGCCCCGCCTCAGGCTCCTCGCCCCCTCTCCTCGCCCGGCTCCGCCCGTGGCACTTCGCTCTCCGTGAACCACACAGCCTCGGGTTAGCCGGAGAGGTCGTGCCTCGTCTCTCGCCTCTCTCTCCCTGCCTACCAGGCGAGGGACGGCCCGTGCTCCGCCGCCCCACCACGCCCCCTGGATGGAGCGGCTTCCCCGCGGCTAAGGACCGTCCGCGAAGCGCCCCTGTGGGGCAAAGGCGCGCGACGCTGGGCTTACAAGAGCTGGCAGTCAGGCAGAGGGGACCCAGGTTTGGAGGCAAGTTCCCCGCCAGGCCCCGACTAGAGGAAAGTTCCCCCGTCGGCCCTCCACCCCGCAGACTCCCGCTGCCCTCCCAAGCCAGCGTCCAGGGTGGACACCCCCTCGTGGCTACTTTTAGCAACTGCGTTCCTAGAGGCCCTGAGGCTGGGCATCTGAACCGAGGCAGGAGTTTCCAAGTCTGAGGCTTTTTTCTGACCTTGCTCTGAGTCTTCAGGGTGGTGCAGAGCCACCAGCAGCTGGTATGTGGCTGTGCCAAGGGTAGCCCCCACCAAAGGGGCCACCACAGGCACCCACCACCAGCCATTGCCAGCACTGCAAGAGAAGGACAAAAGAGACGCATCGGGAATGGTTCCCTTAGTCTCCCCTCTCCTCAAGGACTGAGCCAGTAACCAAGGGAGCTCCCTAAAGTAGTTCCTGGAGTGAAAGACACCAGGAAGAGAGAGGAGAGACCACCAGAAGAACTTAGTCCAGCCTCTAGCCTTAGGGAATTATCTGAATATACCCATTTGCTGATGAGGTAGATCACTAATGCCCAAAGAAATAATATGTCGTTGCCCAGAATACAACCTCTAAATCTTAACTGTTTCAGTGAAAGGACAGGGGAGAGTGAGGAACGCTGTCCTAAGAGGGCAAGAGAACTATTTAAGAGGAGAAAGCTAGGGACCCAGGGACAGAGCCATTAGCAGAGAGAGGTGAGTTAAGGACGGCATCCAGGGAAGATGTCTCCCACCTGAAGACTTCAGGGCCCCAGCCAGCCACGTAGGTGAAGAGCCGTGGACCCAGATCTCTGGCAGGGTTGAGTGGGAACCCACAGTTGACACCCATGGATAGTCCAATGACTAGGATCAGCAGCCCCACCACCACGGGCTCCAGACCCACAGGTACTCCTTTGTTGCGTCCGTCCATGATGGCCAAGAGCCCCACAATCAGGATCCCAGTGCCCAAAACCTTCAGACAGAGGGGTCCTAGTCATCAGTTGCCAGGTGCTCCATTTGCCCTCACCCAAACACTCCAAACTATGACCCCCATGTCACCTGGCTTTGTTCAACACAGGCAGCTGGGGGCTGGTGGGGTACCAAAGTAGAACTAGCTCCATATTCCACCCAGAACAATTAGCTGGGGTCCCAAGTGAAGGGAAAAGGTTAAACTTTTCCAGGTCTGCTCCTCTCACCTACCTGATCCAGGAAGCCATTGTTCAGGGACAAATAAGGGGCAGGATAGGTGGCAAAGATGGAGGCAGTCTCCTTGGGGCCAGTCACTGTCAGGTTCCCCCCTGTATAGTTCTGCAGAGCATCTTTGGGAGAGAGGCAAACCCAGGGTTGCCATCTTTACTTACTGCAAACTGCCCTGAGGCACCCTTCATACAGGTGCTCCAACCGCCCCCTCTGTTACCATAGTAGAGAACATAGGTGGCTCCAGAGGCACAGAAGGCAGACAGCAGCTGCACGAAGCAGTAGATGGGGAGCATGGACCAGGGGAAGCGTCCCAGGAGGCACATGGCTAGGGAGAAGGCTGGGTTCAGGTGAGCTCCTTCAGGGACAGAGGAAGAAAATGAGCATCCAAACACTGTCACCAGCAACACAGCCACTCCTTCCTACAACTCTTAGGATAAATTGTATCATTTTCATCATATATGGGTGTGTGTGTGTGTGTGTGTGTGTGTGTATGTATGTGTATATATATTCATTTTCATCATATATGGGTGTGTGTGTGTGTGTGTGTATGTGTATGTATATATATATATATATATATATATATATATATATATATATATTTGTTTGATAAACAGAGATTGAACTCAGGGGCACTCTGCCACTGAGCCACTTCCCCAACCCTATTTTTTGTATTTTATTTAGAGATGGGGTCTCATTGCTTAGCGCCTCACTTTTGCTGAGGCTGGCTTTGAACTCATGATCTTCATGCTTCATCATATATCTTAAGGAATTAAGGCTCAAAGAGTTTAAGTGACTCCTCAAGGTCACACAATGAAGCCAAGATTTGAACCTGCATCTGTCTGCCCTTTCCACTTCAGCACACTGATGCAAGGTGTATCTGAGGGACAAGCAGCAAGGTCCTGAGTGGAGTTGACACCAGAGAGCTTCAGGTGTGAGGTGTCAGAGGACAGTACTTACCGTCATTGCCCTGCCATAGATTTCTGCTAAGGTAAGCCAACTGATCCATTAGTGTGAGGAAGGGGAATGGAGAGAGATAGGAAGGGGAGGGACTGGGTAAGGCTGAAGACATATCTCAGTCTAGGGCACTGGTCAAGCTTACGGAGATAATATTCATGAGTCACCAAAGGACCTACCTTTTTACCATTGCAGATACCCACTGCCACATATACGTCCCACCCCTGCCGATGACCAGACCCCACCCTGCTCACCTGAGACATTGCCTGCCACGTAGATGGCTATTGTAACTGCCAGAGAACCAGCCAGAAACATGGTGAAGAAGTTCCCTTTGGTTTCTCCACTGGTGACAGCCTGGGCCACAGCCCCCTGAGTGAGGAGCTGACAGGGAGAGGAAAGGTGAGGAAAAGGAAGTCCAGGAGACCAACAGGAGAGAGATTGGGAGCAACCAAGGGACCAGCAAGGAAAGGAGAAAAGCAGAAACAGGAAAGAGATAAAGAAATGGGAGAAGTGGAGGAGAAGGAAAAGGGGAGGGAAGGTGAGAGATGATAAAGGATAGGCATCTAACAGAAGAAGCAAGCTGAGTATCCTTGACCGTGCCTATAGTTCTGATGACTTGGGAGGTTGAGGCAAGAGGATTGCAAGTTTGCAGCCAGCCTCAGCAACTTAGTGAGCCCTCAGAAAGTTATCAGAAACTCTGTAGATAAGCAGTACAGTGCCCTGGTTCAATCCCCAGTATAAAACAAACAAAAATTTAAAAATAAGGAGAAAGAGAAGAAGGAAGAGGAGAAACAAGAGGGAAAGAGAAGAGATGGAGAGTTGAAAGGAAGTATAGGAAGAGCCAGAAACATTGGTCTACCTCCCTCCTTTCTTCCCCCCAGTTACTGCCTACCATGAGCACAAATACACCCAGAAACTCTGCCAAGCACTGTCGGGCCAGGAGGCTGTGGATCCGAAAGTAGCCCCTCATTTTGGCCAGCAGCTGATCCGGGGCCATGGTGGTGTCTTGCTATCTCTGTCCACTGCTATTCTGTGTGCATAGGTACACAGCTCCTGCATGCCAGGGGAAAAGATAAGGAACAGACTTTAAAACCAATTATCTTGGGGCTGGAGTGGTGGCTCAGTGGTAGAGTGCACGCCTAGTATGCATGAGGCACTGGGTTCGATCCTTGGCACCACATAAAAACAAACTAATGTATCCACCTAAAACTAAAGATACATTAAATAAATAAATATTTAAAAAATAAATAAATAAAACCAATTATCTTGGCAGTTACTATCTACGCAGATGTGTAGAATAGAGCTCTCAGCTTTCTGTGCATATGTGGAAGCTGGAACGTGAGAGGCCTGTCTGTGAGCAGGCTGTGTGCACCTCTGCCTGGAGTTTGCCCAGGCTCGCTCGCTCTCTCTCTCTCTCTCTCTCTCTCTCTCCTGTCCTTTATCCCTATTTCTCATAGAACTAGCCTGAATTGCAAAAAGTACCCTGCTTCAGATACATGAATACTCTTGATCCTAAAGACAGCTGTGTACTATTGATCCCATTGACATATGAGTATACTGAGCCCTACAATTCCCCAGAATCACACAGTTAGTTAGTGATTGAGGGAATTCAAACTGGGTCTTCTAATTCTCCATCTGGTATTCTACAATGCCTCTCACCTGGAACATGAAGCCTTTCCCCAAACCATTTTGATATTTGAAGAACTCAAGGAGCATCCAGAGAGACTGGGCTGAAGACTACGGACTGTGAAAATGGATCCCACATGTTGAATGCTTGTACTTTCTTCATGCAGGGTCTCATGATTAGGGATCTATCTTTCTTTTCTTTCTTTCCTTTCTTTCTTTCCTCCTTCCTTCCTTCTTTCCTTCCTTCCTTTCTTTACCAGAGATTAAACCCAGGGGCACTTAACCACTGAGCCAAATTCCCAACACTTTTTTTGGGGGGGGTGGTGGTGGATACCACTGAGCCACATCCCCAGAAAGAGCCCTATTTTGTATTTTATTTAGGAATAGAGTCTCACTGAGTTGATTAGGGCCTCACTGAGTTGCTGAGGCTGACTTTGACTGTGTCCTCCTGCCTCAGCCTCCTGAGCTTCTGGGATTACAGGCAGCGTGTGCCACCGCACCGTGCTTGATTAGAAAATCTTTATCTGTGTGTCTTCTGCCACAGCTTAAGATGAGGAGTTCACACCCATGCTCAGCTCCACCTGCTCTTCTCCAGAGACATGCCACTCTTAACTCTGCATAACATGAAGCCAGATCCTTTTTCTTCATACCTCAAGACTCCTATTAGATTCACTCAACAGTTAATCAACTTCAGTCTCTAGAAAACATAGTTTCTACCCTCCTAGAGCTTATGTTCCAGAAGGTAGAAACAGATAATCTACAAATGTGTAAAATATTGTGTATAGTTTATGAAGTGTTTGAGGCCTGGGACCTTGATTTATGAAAACACTCGGGATCTGGCCCACTCTTGGGCACATCCATGTGCAATAATACTTCTCTGCTAGGTTTAACAAATACTATAGTGCTCCATCCAGATCTCTTTTCAGAGTCAACATACCCATTCCTTAGGTTCACCCCTTGGTTCACTCCTCCTTAGGAACAGTGATCCCGTGCTCCTGGAAAGTTACCCTATTGATGCTGAACTTAGCATGGACCCCCAATCAGCAGTGTGCCCTACACTTCAGATTCAAGCCATCCTCCTACCTCTCTACTTCTACTCCAGACAGAGGCCCAGGTGAGAAGGTCCCTATCTCTACTCCAGACAGAGGCCCAGGTGAGAAGGGTCTCTACCTCTACTCCAGACAGTGGCCCAGGTCAGAAGGATCCCTACCTCTATTCTAGACAGAGGCCCAGGTGAGAAGGTCCCTACCTCAATCCAGAAAGAGGCCCAGGTGAGAAGGTCCCTACCTCTAATCCAGACAGAGGCCCAGGTGAGAAGTTCCCTACCTCTATAACAGACAGAGGCCCAGGTGAGAAGGTCCCTACCTCTACTCCAGACAGAGGCCCAGGTGAGAAGAGTCGCTACCTCTACTCCAGACAGAGGCCCAGGTGAGAAGGGTCCCTACCTATACTCCAGACAGAGGCCCAGGTGAGAAGAGTCGCTACCTCTACTCCAGAAAGAGGCCCAGGTGAGAAGGTCCCTACCTCTAATCCAGACAGAGGCCCAGGTGAGAAGTTCCCTACCTCTATAACAGACAGAGGCCCAGGTGAGAAGGTCCCTACCTCTACTCCAGACAGAGGCCCAGGTGAGAAGGTCCCTACCTCTACTCCAGACAGAGACCCAGGTGAGAAGGGTCCCTACCTGTACTCCAGACAGTGGCCAAGGTGAGAAGGATCCTACCTCGACTCCAGACAGAGGCCCAGGTGAGAAGGTCCCTACCTCTACTCCAAACAGAGGCCCAGGTGAGAAGGGTCTATACCTATACTCCAGACAGAGGCCCAGGTGAGAAGGTCCCTACCTCTACTCCAGACAGAGGCCCAGGTGAGAAGGTCCCTACCTCTACTCCAGACAGAGGCCCAGGTGAGAAGGGTCCCTACCTCTACTCCAGACAGAGGCCCAGGTGAGAAGGGTCCCTACCTCCACTCCAGACAGAGGCCCAGGTGAGAAGGGTCTCTACCTCTACTCCAGACAGAGGCCCAGGTGAGAAGGTCCCTACCTCTACTCCAGACAGAGGACCAGGCGAGAAGGCTTCCTACCTCTACTCCAGACAGAGGCCCAGGTGAGAAGGTCCCTACCTCTACTCCAGACAGAGGCCCAGGTGAGAAGGGTCTATACCTATACTCCAGACAGAGGCCCAGGTGAGAAGGTCCCTACCTCTACTCCAGACAGAGGCCCAGGTGAGAAGGTCCCTACCTCTACTCCAGACAGAGGCCCAGGTGAGAAGGGTCCCTACCTCTACTCCAGACAGAGGCCCAGGTGAGAAGGGTCCCTACCTCCACTCCAGACAGAGGCCCAGGTGAGAAGGGTCTCTACCTCTACTCCAGACAGAGGCCCAGGTGAGAAGGTCCCTACCTCTACTCCAGACAGAGGACCAGGCGAGAAGGCTTCCTACCTCTACTCCAGACAGAGGCCCAGGTGAGAAGGTCCCTACCTCTACTAATGACAGAGGCCCAGGTGAGAAGGGTCTTTACCTCTACTCCAGACAGAGGCCCAGGTGAGAAGAGTCCCTACCTCTACTCCAGACATAGGCTCAGGCGAGAAGGGTCCCTAACTCTACTCCAGACATAGGCCCAGGTGAGAAGGGTCTCTACCTCTACTCCAGACAGTGGCCCAGGTGAGAAGGTCCCTACCTCTACACCAGACAAAGGCCCAGGTGCAAGGTCCCTACCTCTACTCCAGACAGAGGCCCAGGTGAGAAGAGTCGCTACCTCGACTCCACACAGAGGCCCAGGTGAGAAGGGTCCCTACCTCTACTCCAGACAGAGGCCCAGGTGAGAAGGGTCCCTACCTCTACACCAGACAGAGGCCCAGGTGAGAAGGTCCCTACCTCTACTCCAGACATAGGCTCAGGCGAGAAGGGTCCCTAACTCTACTCCAGACAGAGGCCCAGGTGAGAAGGGTCTTACCTCTACTCCAGACAGTGGCCCAGGTCAGAAGGATCCCTACCTCTATTCTAGACAGAGGCCCAGGTGAGAAGGTCCCTACCTGGAGTACCGACAGAGGCCCAGGTTTGAAGGTCCCTACCTCTAATCCAGACAGAGGCCCAGGTGAGAGGTTCCCTACCTCTACAACAGACAGAGGCCCAGGTGAGAAGGTCCCTACTCTACTCCAGACAGAGGCCCAGGTGAGAAGGGTCGCTACCTCAACTCCACACAGAGGCCCAGGTGAGAAGGGTCCCTACCACGACTCCAGACAGAGGCCCAGGTGACAAGGGTTCCTACCTCTACACCAGACAGAGGCCCAGTTGAGAAGGTCCCTACCTCTACTCCAGACAGAGGCCCAGTTGAGAAGGTCCCTCCTCTACTCCAGAGAGAGGCCCGGGTGCGAAGGGTCCCTACCTCTACTCCAGAAAGAGCCCCAGGTGAGAAGTGTCCCTACCTCTACTCCAGACAGAGGCCAAGGTGAGATGGTCCCTACCTCGACTGCAGACAGAGGCCCAGGTGAGAAGGTCCCTACCTCTACTCCACACAGAGGCCCAGGTGAGAAGGGTCCCTACCTATACTCCATAGAGAGGCCCAGGTGAGAAGGGTCCCTACCTATACTCCATAGAGAGGCCCGGGTGAGAAGGGTCCCTACCTTGCTCCAGACAGAGGCCCACGTGAAAAGGTCCCTACCTCTACTCCAGACAGAGGCCCAGTTCAGAAGGTCCCTCCTCTACTCCAGACAGAGGCCCAGGTGAGAAGGTCCCTACCTCAATTCCAGACAGAGGCCCAGGTGAGAAGTTCCCTCCTCTACTCCAGAGAGAGGCCCAGGTGAGAAGGTCCCTACCTCTACTCCAGACAGAGGCCCAGGTGAGAAGGGTCTCTCCCTCTACTGCAGACAGAGGCCCAGGTGATAAGGTCCCTACCTCTACTCCAGACAGAGGCCCAGGTGAGAGGGGTCTCTGCCTCTACTCCAGACAGAGGCCCAGGTGAGAAGGTCCCTACCTCTACTCCAGACAGAGGCCCAGGTGAGAAGGGTCTCTCCCTCTACTCCAGACAGAGGCCCAGGTGAGAAGGTCCCTACCTCTACTCTAGACAGAGGCCCAGGTGAGAAGGTCCCTACTTCTACTCCAGACAGAGGCCTAGGTGAGAAGTTCCCTACCGCTACAACAGACAGAGGCCTAGGTGAGAAGGATCACTACCACTACTCCAGACAGAGGCCCAGGTGAGAAGGGTCCCTACCTCTACACCAGACAAAGGCCCAGGTGCAAGGTCCCTACCTCTACTCCAGACAGAGGCCCAGGTGAGAAGTGTCCCTACCTTTATTCCAGACAGAGGCCCAGGTGAGATGGTCCCTACCTCGACTCCAGAAAGAGGCCCAGGTTAGAAGGTCCCTACCTCTACTCCAGACCGAGGCCCAGTTGAGAAGGTCCCTACCTCTACTCCAGAAAGAGGCCCAGGAGAGAAGTGTCCCTACCTCGACTCCAGACAGAAGCCAAGGTGAGAAGTCCCTACCGCGACTCCAGACAGGCCCAGGTGAGAAGGTCCCTACCTCTACTCCAGACAGAGGCCCAGGTGAGAAGGGTCCCTACCTCTACTCCAGACAGAAGCCCAGGTGAGAAGGTCCCTACCTCTACTCCAGACAGATGCCCAGGTGAGAAGCGTCCCTACATCTACTCCAGACAGAGGCCCAGTTGAGAAGGTCCCTGCCTTTACTCCAGACAGAGGTCCAGGTGAGAAGGTCCTACCTCTACTCCAGACCGAGGCCCAGATGAGAAGGTCCCTTCCTCTACTCCAGACAGAGGCCCAGGTGAGAAGGTCCCTACCTGTACTCCAGACAGAGGCCCAGGTGAGAAGGGTCCCTACCTCTACTCCAGACAGAGGCCCAGGTGAGAAGAGTCCCTACCTCTACTCCAGACAAAGGCCCAGGTGAGAAGTGTCCCTACCTCTATTCCAGACAGAGGCCCAGGTGAGATGGTCCCTACCTCGACTCCAGACAGAGGCCCAGGTGAGAAGGTCCCTACCTAGACCCCAGACAGAGGCCCAGGTGAGTAGGGACACTACCTCTATTCCAGACAGAGGCCCAGGTGAAAAGGTCCCTACCTCGACTCCAGACAGAAGCCCAAGTGAGAAGTTCCCTACCTCGACTCCAGACAGAGGCCCAGGTGAGAAGGGATCCTACCTCTACTCCAGACAGAGGCCCAGGTGAGAAGGGTCTCTCCCTCTACTGCAGACAGAGGCCCAGGTGATAAGGTCCCTACCTCTACTCCAGACAGAGGCCCAGGTGAGAGGGGTCTCTGCCTCTACTCCAGACAGAGGCCCAGGTGAGAAGGTCCCTACTTCTACTCCACACAGAGGCCCAGGTGAGAAGTTCCCTACCGCTACAACAGACAGAGGCCTAGGTGAGAAGGATCACTACCACTACTCCAGACAGAGGCCCAGGTGAGAAAGGTCCCTACCTCTATACCAGACAAAGGCCCAGGTGCAAGGTCCCTACCTCTACTCCAGACAGAGGCCCAGGTGAGAAGAGTCGCTACCTCGACTCCACACAGAGGCCCAGGTGAGAAGGGTCCCTCCCTCTACTCCAGACAGAGGCCCAGGTGAGAAGGGTCCCTACCTCTACACGAGACAGAGGCCCAGGTGAGAAGGTCCCTACCTCTACTCCAGACAGAGGCCCAGGTGAGAAGGTCCCTCCTCTACTCCAGAAAGAGGCCCAGGTGAGAAGTGTCCCTACCTCTACTCCTGACAGAGGCCCAGGTGAGAAGGTCCCTACCTCGACTCCAGACAGAGGCCCAGGTGAGAAGGTCCCTACCTCTACTCCACACAGAGGCCCAGGTGAGAAGGGACCCTACCTTTACACCAGACAGAGGCCCAGGTGAGAAGGTCCCTACCTAGACCCCAGACAGAGGCCCAGGTGAGTAGGGACACTACCTCTAATCCAGACAGAGGCCCAGGTGAAAAGGTCCCTACCTCGACTCCAGACAGAGGCCCAGGTGAGAAGCTCCCTACCTCTACTCAAGACAGAGGTGCAGGTGAGAAGTTCCTACCCCTACTCCAGACAGAGGCCCAGTTGAGAAGGTCCCTACCTCTACTCCAGACAGAGGCCCAGGTGAGAAAGACCCTACCTCTACTCCAGACAGAGGCCCAGGTGACAAGAGACCCTACCTCTACTCCAGACAGAGGCCCAGGTGAGAAGGTCCCAACCTCTACTCCAGACAGTGGCCAAGGTGAGAAGGATCCTACCTCGACTCCAGACAGAGGCCCAGGTGAGAAGGTCCCTACCTCTACTCCTGACAGAGGCCCAGGTGAGAAGGTCCCTACCTCTACTCCAGACAGAGGCCCAGGTGAGAAGGTCCCTACCTCTACTCCAGACAGAGGCCCAGGTGAGAAGGGTTCCTACCTCTACTCCAGACAGAGGCCCAGGTGAGAAGGTCCCTACCTCTACTCCAGACAGAGGCCCAGGTGAGAAGGGTCTTTACCTCTACTCCAGACAGAGGCCCAGGTGAGAAGCGTCCCTACCTCTACTCCAGACATAGGCTCAGGCGAGAAGGGTCCCTACCTCTACTCCAGACAGAGGCCCAGTTGAGAAGGTCCCTACCTCTACTCCAAACAGAGGCCCAGGTGAGAAGGTTCCAATCTCTACTACAGACAGAGGCCCAGGTGAGAAGGACCCTACCTCTATTCCAGACAGATTCCCAGGTGAGAAGGGTCCCTACCTCTACTCCAGACAGTGTCCAAGGTGAGAAGAATCCTACCTCTACTCAAGACAGAGGCCCAGGTGAGAAAGTCCCTAACTCTACTCCAGACAGAGGCCCAGGTGAGAACGGACCCTACCTCTACTCCAGACAGTGGCCCATGTGAGAAGTGTCCCTACCTTTATTCCAGACAGAGGCCCAGGTGAGATGGTCCCTACCTCGACTCAAGAAAGAGGCCCGGGTGAGAAGGTCCCTACCTCTACTCCAGATCGAGGCCCAGGTGACAAGAGACCCTACCTCTACTCCAGACAGAGGCCCAGGAGAGAAGGTCCCTACCATGACTGCAGACAGAGGCCCAGGTTAGATGGTCCTACATCTACTCCAGACAGAGGCCCAGGAGAGAAGGGTCCCTATCTCTACTCCAGACAGAGGCCCAGGTGAGAAGGGTCCCTACCTATACTCCAGAGAGAGGCCCGGGTGAGAAAGTCCCTAACTCTACTCCAGACCTAGGCCCAGGTGAGAAGGTCCTACCTCTACTCCAGACCGAGGCCCAGATGAGAAGGTCCCTTCCTCTACTCCAGACAGAGGCCCAGGTGAGAAGGGTCCCTACCTCTACTCCAGACAGAGGCCCAGGTGAGAAGAGTCCCTACCTCTACTCCAGACAGAGGCCCAGGTGAGAAGAGTCCCTACCTCTACTACAGACAAAGGCCCAGGTGAGAAGTGTCCCTACCTCTATTCCAGACAGAGGCCCAGGTGAGATGGTCCCTACCTCTACTCCAGACAGAGGCCCGGGTGAGAAGGGTCCCTACCTCTACTCCAGACAGAGGCCCAGATGAGAAGGGTCCCTACCTCTACTTCAGACAAAGGCCCAGGTGAGAAATGTCCCTACCTCTATTCCAGACAGAGGCCCAGGAGAGATGGTCCCTACCTGTACTCCAGACAGAGGCCCAGATGAGAAGGGTCCCTACCTCTACTTCAGACAGAGGCCCAGGTGAGAAGAGTCCCTACCTCTACTTCAGACAAAGGCCCAGGTGAGAAGTGTCCCTACCTCTATTCCAGACAGAGGCCCAGGTGAGATGGTCCCTACCTCGACTCCAGACAGAGGCCCGGGTGAGAAGGTCCCTACCTCTACTCCAGACCGAGGCCCAGGTGAGAAGGGATCCTACCTCTACTCCAGACAGAGGCCCAGGTGTGAAGGTCCCTACCTCGACTCCAGACAGAGGCCAAGGTGAGAAGGCTCTCTACCTCTACTCAAGACAGAGGCCCAGGAGGGAAGGTCCCTACCTCGACTCCACACAGAGTCCCAGGTGAGAAGAGTCCCTACCTCGACTCCAGACAGAGGCCCAGGTGAGAAGTTCCATACCTCAACTCCAGACAGAGGCCCAGCTGAGAAGGTCCCTACCTCCACTCCAGACAGAGGCCCAGGTGAGAAGGGTCTCTACCTCTACTCCAGACAGAGGCCCAGGTGAGAAGGGTCCCTACCTCTACACCAGACAGAGGCCCAGGTGAGAAGGGTCTTTACCTCTACTCCAGACAGAGGCCCAGGTGAGAAGGTCCCTACCTCTACTCCAGACAGAGGACCAGGCGAGAAGGCTTCCTACCTCTACTCCAGACAGAGGCCCAGGTGAGAAGGTCCCTACCTCTACTCCAGACAGAGGCCCAGGTGAGAAGGGTCTTTACCTCTACTCCAGACAGAGGCCCAGGTGAGAAGAGTCCCTACCTCTACTCCAGACATAGGCTCAGGCGAGAAGGGTCCCTAACTCTACTCCAGACAGAGGCCCAGGTGAGAAGGGTCTTACCTCTACTCCAGACAGTGGCCCAGGTCATAGGGATCCCTACCTCTATTCTAGACAGAGGCCCAGGTGAGAAAGTCCCTACCTCGACTCCCGAAAGAGGCCCAGGTTTGAAAGTCCCTAGCTCTAATCCAGACAGAGGCCCAGGTGAGAAGTATCCCTACCTCTATTCCAGACAGAGGCCCAGGTGAGATGGTCCCTACCTCGACTCCAGACAGAGGCCCGGATGTGAAGGTCCCTACCTCTACTCCAGACCGAGGCCCAGGTGAGAAGGGACCCTACCTCTACTCCAGACAGAGGCCCAGGTGAGAAGGTCCCTACCTCGACTCCAGACAGAGGCCAAGGTGAGAAGGGACCCTACCTCTACTCCAGACAGAGGCCCAGGAGAGAATGTCCCTACCTCGACTCCACACAGAGTCCCAGGTGAAAAGGGTCCCTACCTCGACTCCAGACAGAAGCCCAGGTGAGAAGTTCCATACCTCTACTCCAGACAGTGGCCCAGGTCAGAAGGATCCCTACCTCTATTCTAGACAGAGGCCCAGGTGAGAAGGTCCCTACCTCGAGTACCGACAGAGGCCCAGGTTTGAAGGTCCCTACCTCTAATCCAGACAGAGGCCCAGGTGAGAGGTTCCCTACCTCTACAACAGACAGAGGCCCAGGTGAGAAGGTCCCTACTCTACTCCAGACAGAGGCCCAGGTGAGAAGGGTCGCTACCTCAACTCCACACAGAGGCCCAGGTGAGAAGGGTCCCTACCACGACTCCAGACAGAGGCCCAGGTGAGAAGGGTTCCTACCTCTACACCAGACAGAGGCCCAGGTGAGAAGGTCCCTACCTCTACTCCAGACAGAGGCCCAGTTGAGAAGGTCCCTACCTCTACTCCAGACAGAGGCCCAGTTGAGAAGGTCCCTACCTCTACTCCAGACAGAGGCCCAGTTGAGAAGGTCCCTACCTCTACTCCAGACAGAGGCCCAGTTGAGAAGGTCCCTCCTCTACTCCAGAGAGAGGCCCGGGTGCGAAGGGTCCCTACCTCTACTCCAGAAAGAGCCCCAGGTGAGAAGTGTCCCTACCTCTACTCCAGACAGAGGCCAAGGTGAGATGGTCCCTACCTCGACTCCAGACAGAGGCCCAGGTGAGAAGGTCCCTACCTCTACTCCACACAGAGGCCCAGGTGAGAAGGGTCCCTACCTATACTCCATAGAGAGGCCCAGGTGAGAAGGGTCCCTACCTATACTCCATAGAGAGGCCCGGGTGAGAAGGGTCCCTACCTTGCTCCAGACAGAGGCCCACGTGAAAAGGTCCCTACCTCTACTCCAGACAGAGGCCCAGTTCAGAAGGTCCCTCCTCTACTCCAGACAGAGGCCCAGGTGAGAAGGTCCCTACCTCAATTCCAGACAGAGGCCCAGGTGAGAAGTTCCCTCCTCTACTCCAGAGAGAGGCCCAGGTGAGAAGGTCCCTACCTCTACTCCAGAGAGAGGCCCAGGTGAGAAGGTCCCTACCTCTACTCCAGACAGAGGCCCAGGTGAGAAGGGTCTCTCCCTCTACTGCAGACAGAGGCCCAGGTGATAAGGTCCCTACCTCTACTCCAGACAGAGGCCCAGGTGACAGGGGTCTCTGCCTCTACTCCAGACAGAGGCCCAGGTGAGAAGGATCCCTACCTCTACTCTAGACAGAGGCCCAGGTGAGAAGGTCCCTACTTCTACTCCAGACAGAGGCCTAGGTGAGAAGTTCCCTACCGCTACAACAGACAGAGGCCTAGGTGAGAAGGATCACTACCACTACTCCAGACAGAGGCCCAGGTGAGAAGGGTCCCTACCTCTACACCAGACAAAGGCCCAGATGCAAGGTCCCTACCTCTACTCCAGACAGAGGCCCAGGTGAGAAGTGTCCCTACCTTTATTCCAGACAGAGGCCCAGGTGAGTTGGTCCCTACCTTGACTCCAGAAAGAGGCCCAGGTTAGAAGGTCCCTACCTCTACTCCAGACCGAGGCCCAGTTGAGAAGGTCCCTACCTCTACTCCAGAAAGAGGCCCAGGAGAGAAGTGTCCCTACCTCGACTCCAGACAGAAGCCCAGGTGAGAAGTCCCTACCGCGACTCCAGACAGGCCCAGGTGAGAAGGTCCCTACCTCTACTCCAGACAGAGGCCCAGGTGAGAAGGGTCCCTACCTCTACTCCAGACAGAGGCCCAGGTGAGAAGGTCCCTACCTCTACTCCAGACAGATGCCCAGGTGAGAAGCGTCCCTACATCTACTCCAGACAGAGGCCCAGGTGAGAAGGTCCCTAACTCGACTCCACACAGAGGCCCAGTTGAGAAGGTCCCTGCCTTTACTCCAGACAGAGGTCCAGGTGAGAAGGTCCTACCTCTACTCCAGACCGAGCCCCAGATGAGAAGGTCCCTTCCTCTACTCCAGACAGAGGCCCAGGTGAGAAGGTCCCTACCTGTACTCCAGACAGAGGCCCAGGTGAGAAGGGTCCCTACCTCTACTCCAGACAGAGGCCCAGGTGAGAAGAGTCCCTACCTCTACTCCAGACAAAGGCCCAGGTGAGAAGTGTCCCTACCTCTATTCCAGACAGAGGCCCAGGTGAGATGGTCCCTACCTCGACTCCAGACAGAGGCCCGGGTGAGAAGGTCCCTACCTCTACTCCAGACAGAGGCCCAGGTGAGAAGGGATCCTACCTCTACTCCAGACAGAGGCCCAGGTGTGAAGGTCCCTACCTCGACTCCAGACAGAGGCCAAGGTGAGAAGGGTCTCTACCTCTACTCAAGACAGAGGCCCAGGAGGGAAGGTCCCTACCTCGACTCCACACAGAGTCCCAGGTGAGAAGGGTCCCTACCTCGACTCCAGACAGAGGCCCAGGTGAGAAGTTCCATACCTCAACTCCAGACAGAGGACCAGCTGAGAAGATCCCTACCTCCACTCCAGACAGAGGCCCAGGTGAGAAGGGTCTCTACCTCTACTCCAGACAGAGGCCCAGGTGAGAAGGTCCCTACCTCTACTCCAGACAGAGGACCAGGCGAGAAGGCTTCCTACCTCTACTCCAGACAGAGGCCCAGGTGAGAAGGTCCCTACCTCTACTCCAGACAGAGGCCCAGGTGAGAAGGGTCTTTACCTCTACTCCAGACAGAGGCCCAGGTGAGAAGAGTCCCTACCTCTACTCCAGACATAGGCTCAGGCGAGAAGGGTCCCTAACTCTACTCCAGACAGAGGCCCAGGTGAGAAGGGTCTCTACCTCTACTCCAGACAGAGGCCCAGGTGAGAAGAGTCCCTACCTCTACTCCAGACATAGGCTCAGGCGAGAAGGCTTCCTACCTCTACTCCAGACAGAGGCCCAGGTGAGAAAGTCCCTACCTCGACTCCCGAAAGAGGCCCAGGTTTGAAGGTCCCTACCTCTAATCCAGACAGAGGCCCAGGTGAGAAGTGTCCCTACCTCTATTCCAGACAGAGGCCCAGGTGAGATGGTCCCTACCTCGACTCCAGACAGAGGCCCAGGTGAGAAGGGACACTACCTCTACTCCAGACAGAGGCCCAGGTGAGAAGGTCCCTACCTCTACTCCAGACCGAGGCCCAGGTGAGAACGGACCCTACCTCTACTCCAGACAGAGGCCCAGGTGAGATGGTCCCTACCTCGACTCCAGACAGAGGCCCAGGTGAGAAGGGTCCCTACCTCTACTCCAGACAGAGGCCCAGGTGAGAAGGTCCCTACCTCTACTCCAGACCGAGGCCCAGGTGAGAACGGACCCTACCTCTACTCCAGACAGAGGCCCAGGTGAGAAGTGTCCCTACCTCTATTCCAGACAGAGGCCCAGGTGAGATGGTCCCTACCTCGACTCCAGACAGAGGCCCAGGTGAGAAGGGACACTACCTATACTCCAGACAGAGGCCCAGGTGAGAAAGTCCCTACCTCTACTCCAGACCGAGGCCCAGGTGAGAACGGACCCTACCTCTACTCCAGACAGAGGCCCAGGTGAGAAGGTCCCTACCTGGACTCCAGACAGAGGCCAAGGTGAGAAGGGACCCTACCTCTACTCCAGACAGAGGCCCAGGAGAGAAGGTCCCTACCTCGACTCCAGACAGAGGCCCAGGTGAGAAGGTCCCTACCTCGAGTACCGACAGAGGCCCAGGTTTGAAGGTCCCTAACTCTAATCCAGACAGAGGCCCAGGTGAGAGGTTCCCTACCTCTACAACAGACAGAGGCCCAGGTGAGAAGGTCCCTACTCTACTCCAGACAGAGGCCCAGGTGAGAAGGGTCTCTCCCTCTACTGCAGACAGAGGCCCAGGTGATAAGGTCCCTACCTCTACTCCAGACAGAGGCCCAGGTGACAGGGGTCTCTGCCTCTACTCCAGACAGAGGCCCAGGTGAGAAGGATCCCTACCTCTATTCTAGACAGAGGCCCAGGTGAGAAGGTCCCTACTTCTACTCCAGACAGAGGCCTAGGTGAGAAGTTCCCTACCGCTACAACAGGCAGAGGCCTAGGTGAGAAGGATCACTACCACTACTCCAGACAGAGGCCAAGGTGAGAAGGGTCCCTACCTCTACACCAGACAAAGGCCCAGGTGCAAGGTCCCTACCTCTACTCCAGACAGAGGCCCAGGTGAGAAGTGTCCCTACCTTTATTCCAGACAGAGGCCCAGGTGAGATGGTCCCTACCTCGACTCCAGAAAGAGGCCCAGTTGAGAAGGTCCCTACCTCTACTCCAGACAGAAGCCCAGGTGAGAAGTCCCTACCGCGACTCCAGACAGGCCCAGGTGAGAAGGTCCCTACCTCTACTCCAGACAGAAGCCCAGGTGAGAAGTCCCTACCGCGACTCCAGACAGGCCCAGGTGAGAAGGTCCCTACCTAGACTCCATCCAGAGGCCCAGGTGAGAAGGGTCCCTACCTCTACTCCAGACAGAGGCCCAGGTGAGAAGGGTCCCTACCTATACTACAGAGAGAGGCCCAGGTGAGAAGGGTCCCTACCTTGCTCCAGACAGAGTCCCAGGTGAGAAGGTCCGTACCTCTACTCCAGACAGAGGCCCAGTTCAGAAGGTCCCTCCTCTACTCCAGACAGAGGCCCAGGTGAGAAGGTCCCTACCTCAACTCCAGACAGAGGCCCAGTTGAGAATTTCCCTCCTCTACTCCAGAAAGAGGCCCAGGTGAGAAGGTCCCTACCTCTAAAACAGACAGAGGCCCAGGTGAGAAGGGTCTCTACCTCTACTGCAGACAGAGGCCCAGGTGATAAGGTCCCTACCTCTACTCCAGACAGAGGTCCAGGTGAGAAGGGTCTCTGCCTCTACTCCAGACAGAGGCCCAGGTGAGAAGGATCCCTACCTCTACTCCAGACAGAGGCCCAGGTGAGAAGGTCCCTACCTCTACTCCAGACAGAGGCCTAGGTGAGAAGTTCCCTACCTCTACAACAGACAGAGGCCTAGGTGAGAAGGATCACTACCACTACTCCAGACAGAGGCCCAGGTGAGAAGGGTCCCTACCTCTTCACCAGACAAAGGCCCAGGTGCAAGGTCCCTACCTCTACTCCAGACAGAGGCCCAGGTGAGAAGGCCCTACCTCGACTCCAGACAGAGGCCCGGGTGAGAAGGTCCCTACCTCGACTCCATCCAGAGGCCCAGGTGAGAAGGGTCCCACCCTCTACTCCAGACAGAGGCCCAGGTGAGAAGGGTCCCTACCTCTACTCCAGACAGAGGCCCAGGTGAGAAGGTCCCTACCTGTACTCCAGACAGAGGCCCAGGTGAGAAGGGTCCCTACCTCTACTCCAGACAGAGGCCCAGGTGAGAAGAGCCCCTACCTCTACTCCAGACAAAGGCCCAGGTGAGAAGGTCCCTACCTCTATTCCAGACAGAGGCCCAGGTGAGATGGTCCCTACCTCGACTCCAGACAGAGGCCCAGGTGAGAAGGTCCCTACCTCTACTCCAGACCGAGGCCCAGGTGAGAAGGGACCCTACCTCTACTCCAGACAGAGGCCCAGGTGAGAAGGTCCCTACCTCGACTCCAGACAGAGGCCAAGGTGAGAAGGGTCTCTACCTCTACTCAAGACTCAGGCCCAGGAGGGAAGGTCCCTACCTCGACTCCACACAGAGTCCCAGGTGAGAAGGGTCCGTACCTCGACTCCAGACAGAGGCCCAGGTGAGAAGGGTCTCTACCTCTACTCCAGACAGAGGCCCAGGTGAGAAGGTCCCTACCTCCACTCCAGACAGAGGCCCAGGTGAGAAGGGTCTCTACCTCTACTCCAGACATTAGCCCAGGTGAGAAGGTCCCTACCTCTACTCCAGACAGAGGACCAGGCGAGAAGGCTTCCTACCTCTACTCCAGACAGAGGCCCAGGTGAGAAGGTCCCTACCTCTACTCCAGACAGAGGCCCAGGTGAGAAGGGTGTTTACCTCTACTCCAGACAGAGGCCCAGGTGATAAGGGTCTCTACATCTACTCCAGACAGTGGCCCAAGTCAGAAGGATCCCTACCTCTATTCTAGACAGGCCCAGGTGAGAAGGTCCCTACCTCGAGTACCGACAGAGGCCCAGGTTTGAAGGTCCCTACCTCTAATCCAGACAGAGGCCCAGGTGAGAGATTCCCTACCTCTACAGCAGACAGAGGCCCAGGTGAGAAGGTCCCTACTCTACTCCAGACAGAGGCCCAGGTGAGAAGGGTCGCTACCTCAACTCACAGAGGCCCAGGTGAGAAGGGTCCCTACCTCTACTCCAGACAGAGGCCCAGGTGAGAAGGGTCCCTACCTCTACAACAGACAGAGGCCCAGGTGAGAAGGTCCCTACCTCTACTCCAGACAGAGGCCCCGTTGAGAAGGTCCCTCCTCTACTCCAGAGAGAGGCCCGGGTGCGAAGGGTCCCTACCTCTACTCCAGAAAGAGCCCTAGGTGAGAAGTGTCCCTACCTCTACTCCAGACAGAGGCCAAGGTGAGATGGTCCCTACCTCGACTCAAGACAGAGGCCCAGGTGAGAAGGTCTCTACCTCTACTCCAGACAGAGGCCCAGGTGAGAAGGTCCCTACCTCCACTCCAGACAGAGGCCCAGGTGAGAAGGGTCTCTACCGCTACTCCAGACAGAGGCCCAGGTGAGAAGGTCCCTACCTCTACTCCAGACAGAGGCCCAGGTGAGAAGGTCCCTACCTCCACTCCAGACAGAGGCCCAGGTGAGAAGGGTCTCTACCTCTACTCCAGACAGAGGCCCAGGTGAGAAGGGTCTCTACCTCTACTCCAGACAGAGGCCCAGGTGAGAAGGGTCTCTACCTCTACTCCAGACAGAGGCCCAGGTGAGAAGTTCTCTACCTCTACTCCAGACAGAGGCCCAGGTGAGAAGGTCCCTACCTCCACTCCAGACAGAGGCCCAGGTGAGAAGGGTCTCTACCTCTACTCCAGACAGAGGCCCAGGTGAGAAGGTCCCTACCTCCACTCCAGACAGAGGCCCAGGTGAGAAGGGTCTCTACCTCTACTCCAGACAGAGGCCCAGGTGAGAAGGTCCCTACCTCTACTCCAGACAGAGGACCAGGCGAGAAGGCTTCCTACCTCTACTCCAGACAGAGGCCCAGGTGAGAAGGTCCCTACCTCTACTCCAGACAGAGGCCCAGGTGAGAAGGGTCGCTACCTCAACTCACAGAGGCCCAGGTGAGAAGGGTCCCTACCTCTACTCCAGACAGAGGCCCAGGTGAGAAGGTCCCTACCTCTACTCCAGACAGAGGCCCAGGTGAGAAGGGTCGCTACCTCAACTCACAGAGGCCCAGGTGAGAAGGCTTCCTACCTCTACTCCAGACAGAGGCCCAGGTGAGAAGGTCCCTACCTCTACTCCAGACAGAGGCCCAGGTGAGAAGGGTCTTTACCTCTACTCCAGACAGAGGCCCAGGTGATAAGGGTCTCTACATCTACTCCAGACAGTGGCCCAGGTCAGAAGGATCCCTACCTCTATTCTAGACAGGCCCAGGTGAGAAGGTCCCTACCTCTACAGCAGACAGAGGCCCAGGTGAGAAGGTCCCTACTCTACTCCAGACAGAGGCCCAGGTGAGAAGGGTCGCTACCTCAACTCACAGAGGCCCAGGTGAGAAGGGTCCCTACCTCTACTCCAGACAGAGGCCCAGGTGAGAAGGGTCCCTACCTCTACACCAGACAGAGGCCCAGGTGAGAAGGTCCCTACCTCTACTCCAGACAGAGGCCAAGGTGAGATGGTCCCTACCTCGACTCAAGACAGAGGCCCAGGTGAGAAGGTACCTAACTCGACTCCACACAGAGGCCCAGGTGAGAAGGTCCCTACCTCCACTGCAGACAGAGGCCCAGGTGAGAAGGGTCTCTACCTCTACTCCAGACAGAGGCCCAGGTGAGAAGGTCCCTACCTCTACTCCAGACAGAGGACCAGGCGAGAAGGCTTCCTACCTCTACTCCAGACAGAGGCCCAGGTGAGAAGGTCCCTACCTCTACTCCAGACAGAGGCCCAGGTGAGAAGAGTCCCTACCTCTACTCCAGACATAGGCTCAGGCGAGAAGGGTCCCTAACTCTACTCCAGACAGAGGCCCAGGTGAGAAGGGTCTCTACCTCTACTCCAGACAGTGGCCCAGGTCATAAGGATCCCTACCTCTATTCTAGACAGAGGCCCAGGTGAGAAAGTCCCTACCTCGACTCCCGAAAGAGGCCCAGGTTTGAAGGTCCCTACCTCTAATCCGACAGAAGCCCAGGTGAGAAGTGTCCCTACCTCTACTCCAGAAAGAGGCCCAGGTCAGAAGGTCCCTACCTCTAAAACAGACAGAGGCCCAGGTGAGAAGGGTCTCTACCTCTACTGCAGACAGAGGCCCAGGTGATAAGGTCCCTACCTCTACTCCAGACAGAGGCCCAGGTGAGAAGGGTCTCTGCCTCTACTCCAGACAGAGGCCCAGGTGAGAAGGATCCCTACCTCTACTCCAGACAGAGGCCCAGGTGAGAAGGTCCCTACCTCTACTCCAGACAGAGGCCTAGGTGAGAAGTTCCCTACCTCTACAACAGACAGAGGCCTAGGTGAGAAGGATCACTACCACTACTCCAGAGAGAGGCCCAGGTGAGAAGGGTCCCTACCTCTTCACCAGACATAGGCCCAGGTGCAAGGTCCCTACCTCTACTCCAGACAGAGGCCCAGGTGAGAAGGCCCTACCTCGACTCCAGACAGAGGCCCAGGTGAGAAGGTCCCTACCTCGACTCCATCCAGAGGAACAGGTGAGAAGGGTCCCTACCTCTACTCCAGACAGAGGCCCAGGTGAGAAGGGTCCCTACCTCTACTCCAGACAGAGGCCCAGGTGAGAAGGTCCCTACCTCTACTCCAGACAGATGCCCAGGTGAGAAGCCTCCCTACATCTACTCCAGACAGACGCCCAGTTGAGAAGGTCCCTGCCTCTACTACAGACAGAGGTCCAGGTGAGAAGGTCCTACCTCTACTCCAGACCGAGGCCAGATGAGAAGGTCCCTTCCTCTACTCCAGACAGAGGCCCAGGTGAGAAGGTCCCTACCTGTACTCCAGACAGAGTCCCAGGTGAGAAGGGTCCCTACCTCTACTCCAGACAGAGGCCCAGGTGAGAAGAGTCCCTACCTCTATTCCAGATAGAGGCCCAGGTGAGATGGTCCCTACCTCTACTCCAGACCGAGGCCCAGGTGAGAAGGGACCCTACCTCTACTCCAGACAAAGGCCCAGGTGAGAAGTGTCCCTACCTCTATTCCAGACAGAGGCCCAGGTGAGATGGTCCCTACCTCGACTCCAGACAGAGGCCCGGGTGAGATGGTCCCTACCTCTACTCCAGACAGAGGCCCAGGTGAGAAGGTCCCTACCTCTACTCCAGACCGAGGCCCAGGTGAGAAGGGACCCTACCTCTACTCCAGACAGAGGCCCAGGTGAGAAGGTCCCTACCTCAACTCCAGACAGAGGCCAAGGTGAGAAGGGTCCTTACCTCGACTCCATACAGAGGCCCAGGTGACAAGGGTCTCTACCTCTACTCAAGACACAGGCCCAGGAGGCAAGGTCCCTACCTCGACTCCACACAGAGTCCCAGGTGAGAAGGGTCCCTACCTCGACTCCAGACAGAGGCCCATGTGAGAAGTTCCATACCTCGACTCCAGACAGAGGCCCAGGTGAGAAGGTCCCTACCTCCACTCCAGACAGAGGCCCAGGTGAGAAGGGTCTCTACCTCTACTCCAGACAGAAGCCCAGGTGAGAAGGTCCCTACCTCTACTCCAGACAGAGGACCAGGCGAGAAGGCTTCCTACCTCTACTCCAGACAGAGGCTCAGGCGAGAAGGGTCCCTAACTCTACTCCAGACAGAGGCCCAGGTGAGAAGGGTCTCTACCTCTACTCCAGACAGTGGCCCAGGTCATAAGGATCCCTACCTCTATTCTAGACAGAGGCCCAGGTGAGAAAGTCCCTACCTCGACTCCCGAAAGAGGCCCAGGTTTGAAGGTCCCTACCTCTAATCCGACAGAAGCCCAGGTGAGAAGTGTCCCTACCTCTATTCCAGACAGAGGCCCAGGTGAGATGGTCCCTACCTCGACTCCAGACAGAGGCCCGGATGTGAAGGTCCCTACCTCTACTCCAGACCAAGGCCCAGGTGAGAAGGGACCCTACCTCTACTCGAGACAGAGGCCCAGGTGAGAAGGTCCCTACCTCGACTCCAGACAGAGGCCAAGGTGAGAAGGGACCCTACCTCTACTCCAGACAGAGGCCCAGGAGAGAAGGTCCCTACCTAGACTCCACACAGAGTCCCAGGTGAGAAGGGTCCCTACCTCGACTCCAGACAGAAGCCCAGGTGAGAAGTTCCATACCTCGACTCCAGACAGTGGCCCAGGTCAGCAGGATCCCTACCTCTATTCTAGACAGAGGCCCAGGTGAGAAGGTCCCTACTCTATTCCAGACAGAGGCCCAGGTGAGAAGGGTCCCTATCTCTACTCCACACAGCGGCCCAGGTGAGAAGGGTCCCTACCTATACTACAGAGAGAGGCCCAGGTGAGAAGGGTCCCTACCTTGCTCCAGACAGAGGCCCAGGTGAGAAGGTCCGTACCTCTACTCCAGACAGAGGCCCAGTTCAGAAGGTCCCTCCTCTACTCCAGACAGAGGCCCAGGTGAGAAGGGTCCCTCCTCTACTCCAGACAGAGGCCCAGGTGAGAAGGTCCCTACCTCAACTCCAGACAGAGGCCCAGGTGAGAAGAGTCCCTACCTCTATTCCAGACAGAGGCCCAGGTGAGATGGTCCCTACCTCTACTCCAGACAGAGGCCCAGGTGAGAAGGTCCCTACCTCTACTCCAGACCGAGGCCCAGGTGAGAAGGGACCCTACCTCTACTCCAGACAAAGGCCCAGGTGAGAAGTGTCCCTACCTCTATTCCAGACAGAGGCCCAGGTGAGATGGTCCCTACCTCGACTCCAGACAGAGGCCCGGGTGAGATGGTCCCTACCTCTACTCCAGACAGAGGCCCAGGTGAGAAGGTCCCTACCTCTACTCCAGACCGAGGCCCAGGTGAGAAGGGACCCTACCTCTACTCCAGACAGAGGCCCAGGTGAGAAGGTCCCTACCTCAACTCCAGACAGAGGCCAAGGTGAGAAGGGTCCTTACCTCGACTCCATACAGAGGCCCAGGTGACAAGGGTCTCTACCTCTACTCAAGACACAGGCCCAGGAGGCAAGGTCCCTACCTCGACTCCACACAGAGTCCCAGGTGAGAAGGGTCCCTACCTCGACTCCAGACAGAGGCCCATGTGAGAAGTTCCATACCTCGACTCCAGACAGAGGCCCAGGTGAGAAGGTCCCTACCTCCACTCCAGACAGAGGCCCAGGTGAGAAGGGTCTCTACCTCTACTCCAGACAGAAGCCCAGGTGAGAAGGTCCCTACCTCTACTCCAGACAGAGGACCAGGCGAGAAGGCTTCCTACCTCTACTCCAGACAGAGGCCCAGGTGAGAAGGTCCCTACCTCTACTCCAGACAGAGGCCCAGGTGAGAAGAGTCCCTACCTCTACTCCAGACATAGGCTCAGGCGAGAAGGGTCCCTAACTCTACTCCAGACAGAGGCCCAGGTGAGAAGGGTCTCTACATCTACTCCAGACAGTGGCCCAGGTCAGAAGGATCCCTACCTCTATTCTAGACAGAGGCCCAGGTGAGAAGGTCCCTACCTCGAGTACCGACAGAGGCCCAGGTTTGAAGGTCCCTACCTCTAATCCAGACAGAGGCCCAGGTGAGAGGTTCCCTACCTCTACAACAGACAGAGGCCCAGGTGAGAAGGTCCCTACTCTACTCCAGACAGAGGCCCAGGTGAGAAGGGTCGCTACCTCAACTCCTCACAGAGGCCCAGGTGAGAAGGGTCCCTACCTCTACTCCAGACAGAGGCCCAGGTGAGAAGGGTCCCTACCTCTACACCAGACAGAGGCCCAGGTGAGAAGGTCCCTACCTCTACTCCAGACAGAGGCCCAGTTGAGAAGGTCCCTCCTCTACTCCAGAGAGAGGCCCGGGTGCGAAGGGTCCCTACCTCTACTCCAGAAAGAGCCCCAGGTGAGAAGTGTCCCTACCTCTACTCCAGACAGAGGCCAAGGTGAGATGGTCCCTACCTCGACTCCAGACAGAGGCCCAGGTGAGAAGGTCCCTAACTCGACTCCACACAGAGGCCCAGGTGAGAAGGGACCCTACCTCTACTCCAGACAGAGGCCAAGTTGAGAAGGTCCCTACCTCGACTCCAGACAGAGGCCCAGGTGTGAAGGGACACTACCTCTACTCCAGACAGAGGCCCAGGTGGAAAGGTCCCTACCTCGACTCCAGACTGAAGCCCAGGTGAGAAGTTCCCTACCTCGACTCCAGACAGAGGCCCAGGTGAGAAGCTCCCTACCTCTACTCCAGACAGAGGTCCAGGTGAGAAGGGTCCCTACCTCTACTCCAGACAGAGGCCCAGTTGAGAAGGTCCCTACCTCTACTCTAGACCGAGGCCCAGGTGAGAAGTTCCCAACCTCTACTCCAGACATAGGCCCAGGTGAGAAGGACCCTATCTCTACTCCTGACAGTGGCCAAGGTGAGAAGGGTCCCTACCTCTACTCCTGACAGTGGCCAAGGTGAGAAGGATCCTACCTCTACTCCAGACAGAGGCCCAGGTGAGAAGGTCCCTACCTCTACTCCAGACAGAAGCCCAGGTGAGAAGGGTCCCTACCTCTACTCCAGACATAGGCCCATGTGAGAAGAGTCTTTACCTCTACTCCAGACAGAGGCCCAGGTGACAAGGGTTCATATCTACTCCAGACAAAGGCCCAGGTGAGAAGGTCCCTACCTCTACTCCAGACAGAGGCCCAGGTGAGATGGTCCCTACCTCAACTCCAGACAGAGGCCCAGGTGAAAAGGTCCCTACCTCTACTCCAGACAGAGGCCCAGGTGAGAAGGGACACTACCTGTACTCCAGACAGAGGCCCAGGTGAAAAGGTCCCTACCTCTACTCCAGACAGAGGCCCAGGTGAGAAGGGACACTACCTGTACTCCAGACAGAGGCCCAGGTGAAAAGGTCCCTTCCTCGACCCCAAACCGAAGCCCAGGTGAGAAGGTCCCTATCTCCACTCCCCACAGAGGCCCAGGTGAGAAGGTCCCTACCTCTACTCCAGACAGAGGCCCAGGTGAGAAGTTCCCTACCTCTAATCCAGACAGAGGCCTAGGTGAGAAGGTCCCTACCTCTACTCCAGACAGAGGCCCAGGTGAGAAGGACCGTACCTCTACTCCAGAGAGAGGCCCAGGTGAGAAGGGTCCCTACCTCTACTCCAGACAGAGGCCAAGGTGAGAAGGATCCTACCTCTACTCCAGACAGAGACCCAGGTGAGAACGTCCCTACCTCGACTCCAGACAGAAGCCATGGTGAGAAGGGACCCTACATCTACTCCAGACAGAGGCCCAGGAGAGAAGGTCCCTACCTCGACTCCACACAGAGTCCCAGGTGAGAAGGGTCCCTACCTTGACTCCAGACAGAGGCTCAGGTGAGAAGTTCCATACCTCGACTCCAGACAGAAGCCCAGGTTAGAAGGTCCCTACCTCTACTCCAGACAGAGACCCAGGTGAGAAGGGTCTCTACCTCTACCCCAGACAGAGGCCCAGGTGAGAAGGTCCCTACCTCTACTCCAGACAGAGGACCAGGCGAGAAGGGTTCCTACCTCTACTCCAGACAGAGGCCCAGGTGAGAAGGTCCCTACCTCTACTCCAGACAGAGGCCCAGGTGAGAGGGGTCCCTACCTCTACTCCAGACAGAGGCCCAGGTGAGAAGGGTCTTTACCTCTACTCCAGACAGAGGCCCAGGTGAGAAGGGTCCCTACCTCTACTCCAGACAGAGGCCCAGGTGAGAATAGTCCCTACCTCTACTCCAGACAAAGGCCCAGGAGAGAAGTGTCCCTACCTCTATTCCAGACAGAGGCCCAGGTGAGATGGTCCCTACCTCGACTCCAGACAGAGGCCCGGGTGAGAAGGTCCCTACCTCTACTCCAGACCGAGGCCCAGGTGAGAACGGACCCTACCTCTACTCCAGACAGAGGCCCAGGTGAGAAGGTCCCTACCTCGACTCCAGACAGAAGCCAAGGTGAGAAGGGACCCTACATCTACTCCAGACAGAGGCCCAGGAGAGAAGGTCCCTACCTCGACTCCACACAGAGTCCCAGGTGAGAAGGGTCCCTACCTCGACTCCAAATAGAGGCCCAGGTGAGAATTTCCATACCTCGACTCCAGACAGAGGCCCAGGTGAGAAGGTCCCTACCTCTACTCCAGACAGAGGCCCAGGTGAGAAGGGTCTCTACCTCTACTCCAGACAGAGGCCCAGGTGAGAAGGTCCCTACCTCTACTCCAGACAGAGGACCAGGCGAGAAGGGTTCCTACCTCTACTCCAGACAGAGGCCCAGGTGAGAAGGTCCCTACCCCTACTCCAGACAGAGGCCCAGGTGAGAAGGGTCCCTACCTCTACTCCAGACAGAGGCCCAGGTGAGAAGGGTCTTTACCTCTACTCCAGACAGAGGCCCAGGTGAGAAGGGTCCCTACCTCTACTCCAGACAGAGGCCCAGGTGAGATGGTCCCTACCTCTACTCCAGACAGAGGCCCAGGTGAGAAGGTCCCTACCTCTACTCCAGACCGAGGCCCAGGTGAGAAGGGACCCTACCTCTACACCAGACAGAGGCCCAGGTGAGAAGGTCCCTACCTCTACTCCAGACAGAGGACCAGGCGAGAAGGGTTCCTACCTCTACTCCAGACAGAGGCCCAGGTGAGAAGGTCCCTACCTCGACTCCACACAGAGTCCCAGGTGAGAAGGGTCCCTACCTCTACTCCAGACAGAGGCCCAGGTGAGAAGGGTCCTACCTCTACTCCAGACATAGGCCCAGGCGAGAAGGGTCCCTAACTCTACTCCAGACAGAGGCCCAGGTGAGAAGGGTCTCAGCCTTCCAAGTAGTTTGAACTATATGTGTATGCTACCACACCCATTGGCCTCTGATACCACAAATGCAATGCACTATGAGTTAGGAAAACGAGTCACCTAAGGTGAGCTCTTCTATGGGACCCATGTACAATAATTGGTTAATGCAGGGATACAAGGCCTGGTCTCTTTGCCTCAATCTGTGAAGAATCTGAAGGGCCATTCCAACTCCAGAGTTCCCCCATAGGATCAGCTATAACTTTCGTTATATATTTTAGTCAGTTTTTTCATTGCTGCAACCAGGAAACCTGACAAGAACAATTTTAGAGGTAGAAAAGCTTATTTTCAAGGCTGTAGTTTCAGAGTTCTTAGTCCATTAATGGCCAACTCCATTGTTGTGGGCCCAAGGTGTGGCAGAACATCATGGTGGAAGAGTGTGGCAGAGGAAAGTGGCTCAAGACATGGCTACCAGGAAGCAGAGAGAGACAGAGACAGAGAGCTATCTCTCCTCACCATAACAAAATATAAACCCCGAACACACTCCTCTGGGACCCACCTCTTCCAGCCACACCTTGCCTGCCTACAGTTACGATCCAGTTAATTCCCATCAGGGGATTCATGTACTGATTAGGTTAAAACTCCCATAACCCAATCATTTCACCTCTAAACCTTCTTGCATTGTCTCACACATGAGCTTTTTGGGGACACCTCATATCTAAACCATAATAGTTATATCTTCAGGTGTGTCAGTTTTTCCCTATGCCCAATCCTGCTCTCCTTACTTCCTTACTTATATACCTCTCAAGAGTGTTAACACTCCTCAATAATTTTTTTAATTTTTTTGTAGTTCTAGATAAACTGTATGTCTTTATTTATTTTTATGTGGTGCTGAGGATCAAACACTCTGCCACTGAGCTACAGTCCCAGCCCCAATAAGTCTTAGCTTTGTATCTCTTCATCTTAAGTCTTTTTCCACAGAATGCAATTTAGAATGGTTGATGTCATGAAGAATTCTAGTGACAATGGAAAAGATCTCCTGTGGTTTTGGATAGGCAGAATTAATATTGTCAAAATGGCCATACTACCAAAAGTGCTATACAGATTCAAAGTGATTCCAATTAAAATCCCAACGTTATTTCTTATAGAAATAGAAAAGGCAATTGTGAAATTCATTTGGAAATATAAGAGGCTCAGAATAGACAAAGCAACCCTTAGCAAGAAAAGTGAAGCAGGAGGAATCACGATACCGGACCTTAAACTATATTACAGAGCAATAGTAACAAAAATTGCATGGTACTGGTATTAAAATAGACATGTAGACCAATGATATAGAATAGAAGACACAGAAACCCACATAAATATGGCTATCTCATACTAGACAAAAGAGCCAAAAACATACATTAGAACAGATAGCCTGTTCAACAAATGGTGCTGGGAAAAATGGAAATTAATATGTAGCAGAATGAAATTGAACATCTATCTCTCACCCTGCACAAAAATCAATTCAAAGTATATCAAAGATTTAGACATTAAAACAGAGACCCTGTGCCTAATAGAAGAAAAATAGGCCCAAATCTTCATCATGTTGGCTTAGGCCCTGACTTCCTTAACAAGACTCCTAAAGTGCAAGAAGTAAAATCAAGAATCAATAAATGAAATGGATTCAAACTACAAAGCTTCTTCTCAGCAAAGGAAACAATCAATGACGTGATGAGAAAGCCTACAGAATGGGAAAAAAAATCTTTACCACATACACAGCTCAGATAAAGCATGAATCTTCAGCATATATAAAGAACTCAAAAAACTTAACACCAAAAAAAACAAATAACCCAATTAATAAATGGGCTAAGAAACTGAACAGACACTTTACAGAAGAAGAAATACAATCAATCAATAAACGTATGAAAAAGTGTTCATCATTTCTAGTAATTAGAGAAATGCAAATCAAAATTACTCTAAGATTTCATCTCACTCCTGTCAGAATGGCAATTATCAAGAATACAAGCAATAGTAAGTGTTGGCGAGAATGTGGAGAAAAACATACACTCATACATTGTTGGTGGAACTGCAAATTGATGCAACCACTATAGAAAGCAGTATGGAGATTCCTCAGAAAACTTGGGATGACCCCGCTTTCCTACTCCTCGATTTATACCCAAAGGACTTGAAATCCACATACTACAGTGACACAGCCACATCAATGTTTACAGCAACACAGTTCACGATAAACTATGGAACCAATCTAGATGCCCTTCAACAGAGGAATGGATACAGGAAATATGGTATATATACACATGGACTATTACTCAGCTTTAAAGAAGAATGAAATTATGGCATTTGCTGGTAAATGGATGGAACTAGAGAATATGATGCTAAGTGAAATAAGCCAATCCCTCCCTCAAAATCAAAAGCTGAATGTTTTCTCTGATAAGCGGATGCTGATCCAGAGTAGGACAGCAAGATAGGGAATAATGAAGGAACTTTGGTTTGTGTAGAGGGACAGTTAGCGGAGGGGTGGGGTTGTGGGGATGGGAAGAACAGTAAAAGAGACATTATTACCCTATATACATGTGTGATGACACTAGTGGAGTGATTCTGAACCATTATAGCCAGGGGAATGAGAAGTTGTACTCCATTTGTGTACTATATGTCAAAATGCATTCTACTGTAAAAGGAATTCAAGGCTGGTTCAACATATGGAAATCAATAAATATAATTCACCACATCAATAGACTTAAAGATAAGAATCATGTGATTATATCAATTGATGCAGAGAAGGCATTTGACAAAATACAGCACCCTTCCATGTTCAAAACACTAGAAAAACTAGGGATAATAGGAACATACCTCAACATTGTAAAAGCTCTCTATGCTAAACCCAAGGAAAACATCATTCTAAATGGCAAAAAAATTGAAAGTATTCCTCTAAACACCAGAACAAGACAGGGATGCCCTTTTTTTCACCACTTCTATTCAACATAATCCTTGAAACTCTAGCCAGAGCAATTAGAAGAAAGAAATTAAAGGGATACACATAGGAAAATAAGAACTCAAACTATCATTATTTGCTGATGACATGATTCTATACTTAGAGGATCCAAAAAGACTCTACCAGAAAACTTCTAGAATTAATTAATGAATTCAGCAAAGTAGCAGGATATAAAATCAATATCCATAAATCAAATGCATTTCTATACATCAGTATGAATCTTCTGAAAGAGAAATTAGGAAAACTAACCCATTCACAATAGACTGAAAAAATAAAATGAAATAATTGGGAATCAACTTAACAAAAGAGGTGAAAGATCTCTACAATGAAAACTACAGAGCACTAAAGAAAGAAATTGAAGAAGACTTTAGAAGATGGAAACTCTCCTGTGCTCTTGGATAGGCAAAATTAATATTGTCAAAATGGCCATACTACCCAAAGCACTATACAGATTCAATGCAATTCCAATTAAAATCCCCTTAGTCATTTCTTATGGAAATATAAAAAGCAATCATGAAATTCTCTTGGAAAAATAAGAGGCCCAGAATAGCCAAAGCAATCCTTAGCAAGAAGAGTGAAGCAGGAGACATCACAATACCAGACCTTAAATTATACTACAGTAACAAAAATGGCATGGTATTGGCACAAAAACAGATATGTAGACCAATAGTACAGAATAGAAGACACAGAGACAAACCCACATAAATACAGTTATCTCATACTAGACAAGGGTGCCAAAAACATACACTGGAAAAAAGAGAGCCTCTTCAACAAATGGTGCTGGGAGAACTGGAAATCCTTATGCAGCAAAAATGAAAATAAACCCCTATTTCTTACCTTGACAAAACTCAACTCAAAGTGGATCAAGGACCTAGGAATTAGACCTGAGACCCTGAGCCTAATATAGGCAAAAGTAGGCCCAAATCTTCATCACATTGGATTAGGCCCTGACTTCCTTAACAAGACTCCTAAAGGGACTGGAGATGTGGCTCAAGCGGTAGCGCGCTCGCCTGGCATGCGTGCGGCCTGGGTTCGATCCTCAGCACCACATACAAACAAAGATGTTGTGTCCACCAATAACTAAATAAATAAATAAATAAATAAATATTAAAAAAAAAGACTCCTAAAGCACAAGAAATAAAATCAAGAATTAATAAATAGGATGGACTCAAACTAAAAAGCTTCTTCTCAGCAAAAGAAACAATGTGGTGAAGAGAGAGCCTACATTTTGGGAGCAAATTTTTGCCACATGCATGTCAGATAGAGCACTAATTTCCAGGATCTATAAAGAACTCAAAAAACTTAACACCAAACAAACAAACAACCCAAATCAATAAATGGGCTAAGGAGCTTAACAGACACTTCTCAGAAGAAGATATACATTCAATTAAGGAATATATGGAAAATGTTCAATATCTCTAGTAATTAGAGAAACACAAATCTAACTACTCTAAGATTTCATCTCATGCCAGTCAGAATGGCAGTTATCAAGAACACAGACAACAATAAATGTTGGCAAGGATGTGGGGGGAAAGGCACACTCATACATTGCTGGTGGGATTGCAAATTGGTGCAACCAATCTGGAAAGTGGTATGGAGATTCCTTAGAAAACTTGGAATGGAACCACTCCTATCCCACTCCTCAGTCTATACTCAAAGGACTTAAAATCAGCATACTATAGTGACACAGCCACATCAATGTTCATAGCAGCTCAATTCACAATAGTTAAACTGTGGAATAAACCTAGATGCCTTTTCAATAGATGAGTGGATAAAGAAACTGTGGTATATGTACACAATGGAATATTACTCAGCATTAAAAGAGAATAAAATTATGGCATTTGCAGGTAAATTGATAGAGATGGAAAATATCATGCTAAGCAAAGTAAGCCAATCCCAAAAAACCAAAGACTCAATGTTCTCTCTGATATAAGGATGCTGATCCATAACAGGGATAGGGAAGGCATGGGAAAAATGGAGGAACTGTGATTGGGCAAAGGAAAGGGAGAGGAGAGAGGGTGCATGGGGGCAGGAAAGATGGTGGAATGAGATGGACATTATTACCCTAGGTATATATATGACTGCACATGTGGTATGATGTTATATCATGTACAAATGTAAAGTTGTGCTGCAATTGTGTACAATTAATCAAAATGCATTCTGCTCTCATATATACCTAATTAAAATAAATTAATAATTTTTTAAAAAGAACATTGTGATTTTCTAGATTTAGAACATTGTCTCTAATAGATGCATAGTATTCTATAGTATGAAATTGAACATTTAACTATTTCCCTTATATGTTGTTGATACAATTGTGTTGAATTTATGCCTTTCCATATTTATTAGTAAATTTATATCTTTACAACATATATATATATATATATATATATATATATATATATATATATATAAATATGCCACTTGAAAGTTACTTCCATTATGTTAGATTTCTAGAATGGAAATTGTTAAGTAAAAGTAAATTCAAGTGCTCAAAAAAATGCATTCTACTGTAAAATTAATTAACTAATTAATTTTAAAAAAGAATGCAAGCAACAATAAGTATTGGCAAGGATATAGAGGAAAAGGTACACTCATACATTGTTGGTGAGACTGCAAGTTGGTGCAACCAATCTGGAACACAGTAAGGAGATTCTTCAGAAAACTTGGAATAGATCCACCATTTGACCCAGCTATCCCACTCCTCAGTCTATACCCAAAGGACTTAAAAACAGCATACTTGGGGCTGGGGTGGTGGCTCAGTAGTAGAGCACTTGCCTAGCATGTGTGAGGCACTGGGTTTGATTCTCAGCACCGCATATAAATAAAATAAAAATCCATTGACAATTAAAAAATTTTAAAACCCAGCATACTACAGTGATGCAGCCACATCAATGTTTATAGCAGCATAATTCACAATAGCTAAACCATAGAACCAAACTAGGTGCTCTTCAATAGATGAATGGATGAAGCCTCCCTGGTAGCTGAGATTACAGGCATGTGGAACCACATTTGGTTTATTGGTGATATTTCCAAAGGTTCAATTTTTGGTTTCATTAATTTTCTCTAATGCTTTTATTTTCTCTTTCATTGATTTCATTCTGGTCTTTATTATGTTCTTTTTCTCCCCTACTGCTTTAGGTTTTTCTTATTCTTTTTTCAGCTTCTTGAAGTAAAAGATTAGGTTATTTATTTTTTGTGGTAGTGGGGATTAAACTAAAGGGCACTTTATAACTGAGCTACATCCCCAGCCCTTTTTACTTTTGATTTTGAGTGAGGGTCTTATGAAGTTTCTCAGGCTGAACTTAAATTTTTAATCCTTCTGCTTCTGCCTCCCAAGTGGTGGGATTATAAAGGCATGTGCCACTGCACCTGGTAGGTTATTGATTTTAGATATCTCCTCCTTTCTCACATAGTCTTTTTTTTATTCTTTCAATACTGAGAATTGAACCCAGGCCTCATGCATGCTAGGCAAGAATGTACATGCCCAGGCTTTTTTTTTTTTTTTTTTAATTATGAGAAGGTCTCATTAAATTGCCCAGACTGGCCTTGAACTTGCAATCCTCTGCTGCACCCTCCTGAGTAGCTAGGACTGCAAGTGTATGCCTTCAGGCTGAGCCTAATAACATTTTTTTTGTCTATTTTTCAGATTAGATAATTTCTCTATTCTTCAGATTAGATAATTGCATGTTATTTCCTACGTGCAATTGGGCCATCTACTAAATGTTTCCTTTCAGTTGCTACATTTTACAATTCTAAAACTACCAGTGGCTATTATTATTATTAATTATTATTTTATAGCCTCTGTTTCTCTACTGAGATTCCCTATTTGTTGAATCATTGTCAAATTTTTTCGTTTGTTTTTGTATTTTTGAGATGGGGTTTGTGTTGCCTAGAGTGGTCTCAAATTCACGGGCTCAACTAATGTTCCCACCTCACTTAGCCTCCCAAGTGGCATGTGTCACCTTGCCCAACAAATATCTTTAAATCTCTAAAGATATTTATAAAATCTGCTTTGAAAACTGTCTGCCAAATTCAACATCTGGGCCTACTCAGACTAAGCTTTTATTGACTTTTCCTTTTATTCTAGATGTGGATCACAGTTTCCTATTTATTCAAATGGCTCATAATTTGGGTTAGAAACTGGTTATTTTAGGTAATTGGTATGTGTGCACATGTACACATGCATGAGTGTGGTATTGGGGACTGAACCCAGAGCCTTGCATGATCTAGACAAGTATTGTACTACCAAGCTATAATCCCAGACTCAACTTATTTTATGTTATTTTTTGGTATTGGATATTTAACTCAGGGGTGCTTTACCACCGAGCTACATCCCCAGTCATTTTTGTTTTCATTTTGAGACAGGGTCTCACTTAGTTGCTTAGGGCCTCACTAAGTTGCTGAGGCTGATCTTGAACATGCAATCCTCTTGTCTCAGTCTCCTAAACTGCTGGGATTACAGGCATGTGCCACGGCTCTCAACCCAGTCCTTTTAGATAATACACTTTAGGAACTCTGAATCTGTTTTTGGAGTACTGTTGTTTTGTTACTGTCAGTGGTGGTAGTAGTATGTGCGTATATGTGATTTGCCTGGAATTAAACTGAAAAATCTATCTTTTCCACAGTGTGCTGCTGCTGCTGTCTCTGCCCAATTTTTTTTTTTTAAAGAGAGAGTGAGAGAGGGAGAGAGGGGGGGGGGAGGGAGAGAGAGAGAGAGAATTTTAATATTTATTTTTTAATTATCGGCGGACACAACATCTTTGTTTGTATGTGGTGCTGAGGATCAAACCCGGGCCGCACGCATGCCAGGCGAGCACGCCACTGCATGAGCCACATCCCCAGCCCCCTCTGCCCAATTTTTAAAAATTATTATTATTTTTTTAGTTGTAGTTGGACACAATACCTTTATTTATTTAATGTGATGCTGAGGCTCAAACCCAGTGCCTTGCATCTGCTGGGCAAGTGCTCTACCTCTGAGCCGTAACTCCAGCCCCTCTGCCCAGTTCTTTTGTTCCTATTTTAATTTTCCCTCAGGGTCACCCTGCAGAGGGTAGTGGTAAGCCAATAATTTGGATAGATGCATTGTGTTCAAAAACCTCAAGTTCATAGGCACTCACCTCTGCCAATCAACCTGTTTTTGTAGTACTGGGGATTAAAGCCAGGGTTGCTCTATCACTAACCTACATCGCCAGCTCTTTTTAAGTTTTGAAATAGGGTCACACAAAGTTGCCTAGGTTGGTCTTGAACTTGTAATTCTTCTGCCTCAGCATCCTGAGTAGCTGGGATTACTGGTGTGAACCACAGTGCCCGGTTCATAGACCTCTTTAACTGGGATAGCCAAAAGTTTCTTGGTGTGATTTTTAATTGACATGTTATTGTGCCAAAAAAAAATCATTTTTTTTGCACCAGAAATGGAACCCAGGGATATTAACCACTAAGCCACACCCTGAACCCTTTTTATTTTGAGACAGGATCTCACTAAATTGTTTATGGCCTTGCTAAGTTGCCAAGCCTGGCTTTTACCTTGTGATCCTCCTGCCTCGGCCTCCCAAGCTGCTGGAATTACAGGTGTGCACCACTATGCCTGATTTTTTCTTTCTTTTTTTTTTTGCTCATTACTGTTTTTAACATCTCTCCATGCTTCCTTTTGCCAATATTTTTATCTACTGAGTAGCATCTATACTATGAAACCCTTGTATTTAACCTCTCTACTTCTCTAATGAAAATTACCTAACACAGTTCTAATATAAATGGTGCTGTGATAAATATTCTTATTTGTGACCCCCTTATAAATCTAGATACAAGTTTCCCTAAAATATTCATCAAGAATTAAGATTGCTGGATCATTGAGTATGTGCTTATTTAATTTCTCAAAGTAATTAAATAATAAAACCAGAAATAGCTGTATTGATCCATACTCCCTGCAGGAGTACAAAAGAGATCCATCTCTTCACATTGTTATTAATATTTGGCATTACCAGACTAATTTTTGCCTAATTGCTGGGTATCTTGTTGTTTCTAAAATCTGCATTTGTCATTGAGTTGAGAGGTCTGTAATCCCAGCAACTTGGGAGGCTGAGGCAGGAGGACTGCAAAGTTCAAAGCCAGCCATGGCAATTTAGCAAAACCCTCATCAACTTAAGAGCAACCCTGTCTCAAAATTTAAAAAAAAATATAGGGGCTGGGGATGTGGCTCAAGCAGTAGCGCGCTTGCCTAGCGTGCGTGCGGCCCGGGTTCGATCCTCAGCACCACATACAAACGAAGATGTTGTGTCCACCGAGAACTAAGAAAAAATAAAATAAATATTGAAATGAAAATATATATATATATAAAGGGCTGGAGATGTTCTCTAGTCGTAGAGCACCCCTGGGTTCAATCCCCAGTACTTGTCCCCCAACCCAAAGTCTTTCTCTAGTTCAAAATCACAAATATAACAAGTTCTTGTATTAGCATTTTAAGTTCACCTTTAACCTTAGGCTTTCAACCTTTCCAGCACAACATACATTGGAAATCCAATGCCATTTTTTTCTTTTGGTTTTCCCCAAATCATCTCTTAAGCAATGAATCCATCTTTTCCCCACTGATCTGCTGAATCACCACCCTGTCAAATGCCAACACAACTATAAATGTATTTTCTCTGTAATTTATTTTCTTTAACTTTTTTTGCATTGTATCTATAAATTTATTTATTTATTTTTGTTACTGGGGATTGAACTCAGGAGCACTCAGCCACTGAGCCACATCCCCAGCCCTATTTGTATTTTATTTAGAGACAGGTTCTTGCTGAGTTGCCAAGTGCCTCAGTTTTGCCGAGACTGGCTTTGAACTCTCCATCCTCCTGCCTTAGCCTCCCACTGGGATTACAGGCATGCACAACCACACCTGACTATAAATTTATTAGTAATATGTAGATATTTAAAGGGTCAAATAATTCTACAAGCCATATGAAAAATATCAGCTTCCCAACCTCAACATAAATATTCTCCATAAATGTTTATTCCCCAGAGGCAACTATTTCAAGTTTCCTTTAATACTTACCACCGTATTTCCAAATAATATGCTCATAGTGTTACATGTTATTTTTGCTTTAGATACTACTTATCAACTTTACACTATTTAGATATTCTGTCCTTTCCTCACAAAAATATGCATACTTCACTTCCTCTGCCTTCCCAACAAAGACCCATTATACCTTACATTGTAGCAATATTATTTGTTATCATAGTATATGCCACTTTAAGCTAGGCCAGTGGGGTGCAGGGGCACACCCATGTAATCCTGGCTACTCAGGAAGCTGAAGCAGGATCCCAAGTATGAGGTCAGCCTCAGCAACTCAGTAAGACCCTGCCTTGAAAGAAAAAATAAAATGGGCGGGATTTATAATTCAGTAGTAGGGCATACCTGGATTCCATCCCAGTACTACCACAACCAAAAAAGTGGGCCATATGGTATAATTTAACTAAACTCCTCATTTTGTATCCCTGATACAATTAATAGAGCAATTGTTGTCTTATTGTTAACTTAGTTTTCTAAGCACTTGCCCTTTATTCAAATCCCAAGCTCTTTTGCCCCACAATTGTTAAATTTTTTCAATAATTAAAATATATCAGGGCTGGGATTGTATCTCAGTGGTAAACTGCTTGCCTTGCATGTGTGAGGCACTGGGTTCAATCCTCAGCACCATATAAAAATAAATAAATAAAAAATAAAGATATTGTGTCCATCTACAACTAAAAAAAATTTTTTGTTTCAATCAGTTTTTCCCCCCTGTACTGGGGATTGAATCTGGTGGGTGCTTTACCACTGAGCCTTTTTATTTTTTTAATATTTTTTAGTTTTGGGTGGACACAATATCTTTGTTTACGTGGTGCTGAGGATGGAACCCAGTGTCTCACACATGCTAGGCAAGTGCTCTACCTCTGAGCCACAACCTCAGCCCCAAGCCTTTTTATTTTGAGGATCAAATAATTCTATAAGCCACATGAGGCTATTTCCCTAGCGTCTTTATTTGGAGATAGGTTGACCTCAAACTTAATGACCATCCTGCCTCAGCTTCCCAAGTAGCTGTGATCATGGGCATGGGCCACTGTGCCCAGCTAGTTTCATCCTTTTGAAGACATCTGACTCTTCTGCCACACTGCAGCCCAGACCATTTGCTTTATCGAAAGCACAGCCATATCATGGAACCTCCTTTCATCATTATGGAGTTCTTCCCTCTTTTGAGCCAATTCAAAGCTGGCTTTCGGATGAAGAGGGAGATCCCTGATTACAACCACCCCTTCCTTCCTCCAGAAGCTTCCTCATAGGTACATGAGACCTAGATATTGGAGACCTTTCATGTATAAAAGTGTCTAATGCCCTCCCACATTTGATAGTTATGGCATACAATTCTACATTGAAGTAGTTTTCCTTCAGTATTTGTAAGTTTTCTGCTCCCTTTTTTTCTTTGCTTTTAAAATTTTTTTAATGTATTTTTTTGAGATGTGTTTCCCTCTGTGGTTCAGGCTGGCCTTGAACTCCTGAAGCCAAGCCATCCTCCAGCCTCACAGTCTCCCACAGCTACAGGCACATGGCACTGTGGGTGGCTCTTAATTTTTATTTTTAAAGATATTTTACTTATTTGTTGGACACTTCTGTTGATTCATCTCTTCAACATACTGATTTCATTTCCTTTGGATTTATACCCAGTAGTGGAATTGGTGGCTCTCCACTCTCTCTCTCTCTCTCACACACACACACATACACGTTGTAGATGGACACAATACCTTTATTTTTTTAATTTATTTTTGATGTGGTACTGGGATTGAACCCAATGCCTCACGCGTGGTAGGCAAGCGCTCTACCACTGAGCCACATTCCCAGCCTTCCAGTCTTATTTTTTGCTTATTTTCTCTCAAACAGTCTGGAACTCCTAAATGCAGGGATCCTCCTGCCTCAGCCTCCCAAGAACCTGGCTCCACTGTACTTTTTTTTTTAAATATTTTTATGCCTTTTATTTATTTTTATGTGGTGCTGAGGATCAAACCCAGTGCCTCACATGGTGAGACAAGAGCTCTACCACTGAGCCACAAGCCCAGCCCATTTCTTAATTCATTTTGCTATTAAAGTTTTTGTTCTGATTCCTAATCCTTTGTGAGCTCTCCCCCCCCCCCCCGTTTTAAATTTCTCCTTGTCTCTAAAATCTCACATGATGTGCCTTGGAGTAGGTTTATCTTTATCCTTCATGTCTAGCATATAGTGGGTCCTTTCAGATTATAAAGTAATATCCAGGGGGCTGGGTTGTGGCTCATTGGAGGGAGCTTGCCTAGCCCATGCGAGGCACTGGGTTCCATCCTCAGCACCACATAAAAATAAATATAGTTTTGTTTTTTTTTTTTTTTAAAGTATCCTTCCATCTTGGGATATTTTCTTATTTCATTGATAATTTACATATTTTTTATTTCACCTACTTTTTTGGATATTTCTTCAACTTTGTCTTCAAAATAATTAATTTTTCCATTTCTGCTACCACATTTTTAAGTCTCTGAGGTTCTTTTGCTCTTTTCTTTTCTAGCATCCTTTTGTAATTTTTTATTACTTCCCCTCCACCCCCCAGCATTGAGGATTAAACCCAGGGTCTTGAACATGCTAGGTAAACACTTATATCACTGAGCTATACTCCCAGCTCATTTAATTTTGAGACAGTCTCACAAAGTTCTCCAGGCTAGCCTCAAACTTTGAATCCTTCTGCCTTGGCCTCGCCAGTAGCTGAAATTTCAGTTATATACCACCACCCTAGGTAGTTTTAAGGACACAATATATTATTTCATATTTCTAAAGATGATACTGGTTAAGTTTTCCTCTGCCTAGTCTGTTTCTTCCAAGTTGCTTCTTTTGTATGAGTCTCCATTACTCATGCTAGAGGCTTTCTTCATTTATGGTGATCTTTGGCTTCATTTGTATTTATGGTGAAATTCTAAAGAAATGACTGGAAAAGCCAATGTATTCTTATAAACTCCAGCAATTAAGAGAATTTATTTAATAAAAGATAGAAAGACTAAACATAAGTGATATTTAAAGTGTGATACAGGCACAAAGACAGGTAAGTAGATGAGTATAAGAGAATAGAAAGACCTAGTATACTTTAAAAAAAATTTTTTTATATTGTAGATGGACAGCAAGTCTTTATTCTTTTATGTGGTGCTGAGGATTGAACCCAGTGCCTCACATATGCTAGGCAAGTGCTCTGCCTCTGAGCTAGAGCCGCAGCCCACAGGTGTGTATATTTATAAATACTTATCTAACCATTAATATACTATTTCCAAATGGGAAAAAATAAAGTTTTCTCCCAATTCAGACCATACACCAAGATAAATTCCAGGTAGTTTTTATTATAGAAAAAAACTATAATAAAACTTTTACCAGATAAATAGGAAAATATCCTTTAAACTTTGGGTTAGGAGAGATTTCTGAAAGTTATAAAGAATGCTAATCAGGGCTGGGGTTGTGGCTCAGCAGTAAAGTGCTCGCCTAGCATGTGCAAGGCCCTGGGTTTGATCCTCAGCACCACATATAATAAAATAAAGATATTGTGTCCAACTACAACTAAGAAATAAATATTAAAAAAAGAATGCTAATCATAAAAGAAAAACATAAATTTGGCTATAACAAATCAACAGCTTCTGTCAACCAAAAGACATTTTAATAAAAAGACAAATTTCAGGGCTGGGGTTGTGGGTCAGTGGTAGAGCGCTTACCTAGTGAGGCCCTGGGTTCCATCCTCAGCACCACATAAAAACAAATACATAAAATAAAGGTGTCCAACTAAAAAAAAAAAAAGAAAAAAAGAAATTTCAGTATTATCAATTCCTGTCCTTGATACTTATACCTATGCCTTTTTATAAAAATCCCTTTGTCATCATTTTTGTGTGGTTTAGAGAGAAAACAGAGTGAAGTAAATGTGTAAAACCTGCCATTCCTAACTATAGTACTAAAAAAAAAAAAAGTTTTCAATGAGGAAAAAGATCTAGTAATGTTTGTACAAGTTATACTTTTCTAACATACATAAAAATAACAACATAGCCAGTAAAGAAATATTCACCTATATACTTCTTCATATTATCTTGTGAATTATCCAGTCAGTGGTCCTGCACTTAGGAAAAACAGTCATCCCCTACTTCATACCAAACACACCGTTTGGGGGGAAATCTGCTGTATTGATGTATTTTTGTTGTTTTTGTTTTTGTGGTGATGGTATTGGGTATCGAACCCAAGACCTCACATGTGCTAGGCAAGTGCTTTCCCCCTGAGCATAATCCCCAGTCCTTTATATTTTGTTTTGAGACAGCTCTCACTAAGTTGCCTAAGCTGGCCTCAAATTGTGATCCTCTTGCCTCAACCTCCCAAATGGCTGGGATTAGATGTGCCACTGTGCTCAGCTTGATGTATCCTTTCTTAGAAATGTTATTGGCATGATCTGCAGTTATCTCCTCAATAAGAAATCAGTTTCCAATGGTATCTGACTCTATAGTAAATCAGGTTTTGGAAGTGGAAGAAAAACTTTAAAAATAAGAAGGGGGGCTAGGCTGTGGCTCAGTGGCAGAGTGCTTGCCTAGCACATGTGAGGCACTGGGTTCCATCCTCAGCACCCCAAAAAAACAAATAAGCAAAATAAAGGTATTGGGCCCATCCACACCACACACACCCACACACTCACATTGTGTGTGTGTGTTTGGTACCATGGTTTGAACTCAGGGGCAGCACTCAACCACTGAGCCACATCCCCAGCCCTATTTTTGTTTTTTATTTAGAGACAGGGTCTCACTGAGTTGTTTAGTGCCTCACCATTGCTGAGGCTGCCTTTGAACTCGCAATCCTCCTGTCTCAGCCTCCTGAGCCACTGGGATTACAGACGAGCCCCACCGTAGCTGGCTGAAAATATTTTTTTTTAAATAAAAATAAGGAGAAAACTAAGCCAAAATATCAAGCGCTGCATGATTCTGGAAAGTAAAACAGTGTTAACAAAAGAAAGACCAAGACCTGTAGCATAAATAAAGGTTTTATTGGTCAGTCTAGGTGAGTGGCAGACTGACACACCCCCAAATCACTGTTCCACATACCCAAGCCCCTGAGGTGGCAGAAGAAGCTAAGCTTAATGATGGTGGGCAATGAATGAGAAGTGGAAAGGACCTGAAGGCCCCTAAGATTAACAAGGCTACCGGGACCGAAACCAACGTCCTAGGAATAAATCCAGAATGGAAAAAGCATCATCCAGGGCCGGAGGTCTTGGTGATTCTGGATCTAAGGAAGAAAGTCATAAACAGATTGACTAAATGACAAGAATGGTCAGAGGCAAAGGAGAAAAATAATATTAAAAGGTACAAGAGCAAGAGTTTCCTTTCCCCAAGGAGTTGAGATGGGCCCTTTTGACTCATACTCTTAACTTACCACATCTAGGACTGCTCTCTGGTTCTTGACGGGTCACTGTGGTCTCCCTCCGGCCCTCACTGTCCACCACAGTCCTGCGCTCCTCCACTATCTACAAGCAGAAGTCATCACCATATGCTAACATCACTAAAGGTGAGGTCAGTGGTTTCTTTATTCAAGGCCTCTTTCTGGGGTATTCCCTGGCCAGTTTCCTTTACTCCTCTCTCGCAACTTACCCCATCTGGCTTAGTGATCTTGGTCACAGAGATGCTCTTGAAATAGGATTTGGGCTGGGGCTGGAGAACTGGGCCGAGACCTTCCTGGGAAACCTGGGAATCAAGATCTGAAAAAGAAAAAAGATAAAGAACCAAAAGAGACAGTTCAAGTAAAAAAGGGGACAAGTACAACAGGAAAAAACTTCAGAGAGAGAGAGGGGACAGAATTTCAGAATAACAGAGGGATGATAAATGTCGCCTCCCCTCCACACTCACCATTGTCTTCTCTGGCTCTAGGATGGGGAGTCACTGGCCACATCTCATCAAACTGTAGAAGAAGCCATAGTAGGTGAAAAGTCACCCTCGACACTTGAAGGACCACAGACTCCAAACCACTAAAGTTCCCCAACCCCCCTTTCCTTAAGAGAAACGATTCCATTCAGCATAGCTTTATTTACTTACGCCTACCTGGCTGTTTTCCCTATCCTTCTACCAAAAAGTCTTCCTAAAATGATATTTCCCTGTATTCCTCCAATAATCTTGCTTTAGCCAAGAATCACTGGGGTTTTTTTTTGTTTCTGTTTTTAATAAAAAGCAGAACTCCAGGCTGGGCTCAGTGATAGAGCACTTGCCTAGCATGTGTGAGGTACTGGGTTCAATTCTCAGCATGGCATGTAAATAAATACATGTCCATTAGCAAAAAAAAAAAAAACCTTCAAAGGGCTGGGGACTGCCCCAGCTCAGTGGTAGAGAGCTTGCCTAGCACATGTGAGGCACTGGGTTTGATCCTCAGCACCACATAAAAAAATAAAGTTATTGGGTCCTCCTCCAACTTAAAAAAAACTTAATATAGAAAACAGGGCTGGGAGACGGACTCAGTACTAGAGCATTTGCCTAGCGCAAGGCAGGCCATGGGTTTGATCCCTAGCACCTCAAAACAAAACCAGACAAACACACTAAGTGAAGGGCGTAGAATTCCAAACCAAGTCTATGAGGGGCCAACAAGGATTCTAGTCATTGCTGGTCTCTCAGACTCTCAGTTCAGGCTTGGATAGGGTACTCACCCTATGAAAAGGTCTCTGGGACCCCCAGTCTGGTGCTGGTTTGGGGGACTCAGTTCTTGCATCACTCTCCAAGACCCCACCAAAGATCCTGGGTTGGTGACTATCTGGGTACTTAAGCATTGAGTCCCGAAGGGTCTGTCCCTCCTGCAGTCTCTCACCAGGTGCTTCCGACTGAGGCCCTGGAAGCTCTGTAGAAAGGTGGCAGGTGGATACTGGGGTAGGAAAGGACTTAGTCCCTTAAATCTCTCGGAAATCATGTCTTCTCACACTTTCCGTCCCCTAACTACTCCCTGCATAGGCTCCTTATTTCACCCACCAATCCACTAGAAACCCCTGGGTTCTCCCTCAGGGAAATCCACACACCAGGTGGGCGGGAAGGCAAGGTCCAGGCCCCCATCTCGCTGAAGATACTATTGAAGTCCCGTACTAGGTCATCGAAGCCGAAGTTATCCTGGAAACGCATCCCTTCTTCTGGGCTGAAGCTGAAGCTGAAGCCAAATTCCTCTGGGTGCTGGGAACCATCAAACCTCCGGTTCCCACGGCCCCAAGGGGCTCCTTCCTCTTCCTCTTCCTCATCGTCCTCATCTTCGTCTCGAGTCATCCCTCCAAAAAAGGGATCTCTGTGGCTGAGGGTGGGGGCAAACAAGCCACCAAGAGTTCAGCACAACTTAAGCCACAGCCCATCTCAAGGGTGTCAACATGGACAGCAGGGACGGTCAACACCAAACAGCTGACAGGTGTTTCTGCCTTTGACCTGTTTCGTGTCTACCAAAGGCAATCCTCACCTCGCAGCTGCTCCCCAGCGCCTGGCCCTGGTCCCTCTTCGGCGTCCCCCAGTGCCTCCCGCCGGACGCTGCCCACGGCCCTCCTCCCCAGCCCGCCCATTGTCCGCCCCTCCCGCCGCCCGGGCTCTGTTGCATCACCCCGGGCAGGAGAGGTGAAGGCTGCTCTTCCTCCTCCGAAGGACGGGCTTGGTCACTGTCGGAGAGGGCCCCACCGAGGCTTCCGTCCTCTCCGCAGGAGTTGGAGGAGGAGAAGGGAAGTATTTCCCAAAACAGGGCGAAGCTCCTCCCAGAAGCCCCCCGCCCTCTTTACCCAGACCAGACCTACTCTCACCTCCGAGGTCCAGAAAAGCCGAAAAAGCCCCGGAAGAGGTCAAAGAGGCTCATTCCCGAACTGGGACTCGAACCTTGGGACCTCTCGCGCGGCCCATTCGCCCCAGAGGGAAGCCTGCACAACGCTGCCGAAAATTGAGGCGGCGTTAAGTCCACGCTGCCGGAAAGCAAGCCTCAGATGCGCCACACTGTCGTAAAACGACTGTAGGCCCCCGAGGACCGAGAGGCGCGGCGGGCGGTGCCCTTTAGAAGGGCTTATTTTTACCCACCGCCCCGGCCCCTCTCAGTTTCCTGCGAGGCGCGTATGCTTGCCAAATTTTGGCTTTCCAGTGATCACCTCCCTTCCTAGGTCCACTCTTTCCTGCCGACCGAAGGCCTTTCGAGGAGTTGACGCGATGGTCTCCGACAGCCGCCAGAGGGCAGCCCCGCCGCACAAATGGAGCGACCCGAGGCCCTCAAGGCGCCTCACCAAGGGCACAGGCGCAGAAACCACCTCGCCGTCTGCCGCCGTCGCATTCTAAACTGATCTGGGGGACGTCTATTAGAGGAATGGACAGTATTTTACCAGCTCCTTCAAGTACTGAAATCCTCAGAGCTGATAATGACATGGGGACGCTTGGAATTCATCTCTTCAGTTCTCGAGTTTATCATATTCACAGAGGATTCTTTTTTTCTGAACAGGCTGTGCAGCCAGCAAAATCAAACCATTTCTAGGGCCACCAGGGAAGGGAAGCTTTTCAGGTATCCTGTAAAGCAACAAATTGGTGGCTATCAGAATGCCTTTTGCAGGGCGCAATAGAGCACTCCTGTATTCCCGGTGACTCGGGAGGTGAGGCAGGAGGATGGCTAGTTCGAGGCCAGCCCTTAGTAACGTTGAGACGTTGTCTCAAAAAATAGCTGGGGATGTAGCTCAGCGGCAAAGCGTCCCTGGGTTCAATCCCCAGTACCAAAACAAAGTTAAAAAGGCAGGGAGGGGGGCTGGGGGTGTGGCTCAAGCGGTAGCGCGCTCGCCTGGCATGCGTGCGGCCCGGGTTCGATCCTCAGCACCACGTACAAACAAAGATGTTGTGTCCGCCAAATGAATAAATAATTAAATATTAAAAAAAAAAAAAGGCAGGGAGATGCGGCTCCGTGTAGAGCGCCCCTAGAGTTAGATCCCCAATACCGTTAGAGGTCACAAATCCCCTTTTCAGCCTGGAGTCCCTAGTCAGGGGGCTGAGGCAGGATGGTGGCTTCAGGCCAGCTAAAACAGGCAGACCCCAACTCTGTCATGTACTCAGAGCCTCTTCCTTCCTGCACCTTACGCCCACCTTAGGTCTTGCTCTGGAGTACTCTCTTCCTGAGACTGGGTATAACAGCCTCACGGAGCATTCAAGAACAAGAAAGGCTGGGCATGTGGCTCAAGCGGTAGCGCGCTCGCCTGGCATGCGCCGGGCGCTGGGTCTGATCCTCAGCACCACATAAAAATAAGGATATTGTGGCCACCTAAAACTAAAAAATAAAAATTAAAAAAAAAAAAGCAAGAAATACCGCAGTCTAATTCTAGCAGGGAAATGGTTTGCCAGCCAAAAGTGATGCTGCTTCCAATATCACTTGTGGATCCATCTATGTCATACTTAAGACTCCATAAAGCCATTTCTTTGAAATTGTCTCAGCTCCTTCTTCATCCCCGCCCCCCTTTCCATCCAATCTCTATCCTCTCCCTTCACTGTCTGAAATGTGCTGAAGATGTGGCAGTTTCTGGAAGAAATGAAGATTTGTAGTGGCTCTTTCCAGGCTCAGGTTGTGAAATTGTTAGGGGTGAAGGGAATCCCTTCTAGGGCAAGATACTAGCACATTAAGGTCAGAGTAGTTCTTAAAGGGCAAAGATTTCATTTTATTCCACTGCCTTCGAGGCCTGCAAGAGGAGGCCCAGTTGGTACGATAATACTTATTCACCAAGCTGGTCATCGACGAGACTGAGGATATCCTAGACGGAGCAAGAATGGGCAGAGGCTGAAGGTAGAGGTTTTCTTTTTATATATACAAGACACATTAATCCATTAAATTTGAGGACACAGTACAAAAAAAAAAAAAACAAAAAAAAAAACCAAAAAAAAAAAAAAAAAACCACTTCAACTAATTCATCTGACAATGCTGTTCATATTCATGACGCCATTTTTTTTGTTGTTGTTTTTGTTTTCCTAATAATAAAGGAGGAGACTTAGGGCTGTTGGGCTGATATATATTTGGGGGTCCCACCTCCCCACCTCACCCATATACCACCAGGGTGAACAGGAAGAAGTGAAGGAAGGGTAGGGCCCACAGCAAAGTTTCATAATCTTGAATGCAAGGGAGAGGAGGAAGAGGAAAGGAAGGAAAGAAAAAAAAAAAAGAAAATACAAATCCTATAATACATACAACAGGGTGGGGATGGTATAGGAATGGGACAGACATGAAGCTGAGGCATGGGGTGGGCCGCTGGGGGTGGGGGGCAGCGGAACCCCCCCACATTCCTTTCTCTCTTTGATGCTGTTTCCATAGTTTCCAGGCTGAGAAGCCCTCTCAGAAGATAGGACCGGGAGAGGAGGGTCAGGGCCTCAGTTGGCCCCCCAGCTGTAGCTGTTGTAGGCAGACTTGTTGGTCTGGGGCTTCTGCGGGATGGAGCTGGTCTGGCTACGTTGCCCGCTGCCCGTCTGCAGGGGAATGGGAGGATGATGGGGAGGAAAAAGGTGTCTAGTTAGTGGGACAAATCTGTAACATGTCCAGGTGGAGATGTGCAAAACTGCCTTACTCTCCTGTTCCCCTTGCTCAGATTCTATTGACATCTACTTTTCAACCACAGAAAATTTGGTCTCCATAGCTAATACAGCCCCCTCTCTTCCATGGGAGAAAGCATTTTTGACCTTTAAATAGGGGAAAGGTGGAAAGAGGACAAGATGCCTTTAGAGATAAGATAATAACTCAGTTCTACTCATTTTGAATTCTACCTTCTCTCACTACCCCTGACCTGGGTCTGGAATAAAAGGGTACTATGAGAATTATGGTTCTGGGAGATGAGTGACCACAAGGTAATTCCATTTTCATTAAGTCCCATAAATGCCTCAACTTGAAAAGCGGAGAGCAGGGAACCCCTTAATTCTAGGTCCCCAGCCACCTATGACGGAGCTCTCAAGAGGTCTCTTGTACCACCCCGTGGATCTCTCCACCACCACACATCACATCTATGAGCCTGTTTCAGGCAAGAAAGGAGAGACAGTCTGAAGCCTCAGGCTCCAGATTCTGCCCCACCAATCTTTTCCATTCTGGTAACCAAGTGTTTTTCCAGAGTTGGGGAAGGATAGAAAGATCAAGAGGGTATTGAGGAGGGAAGGAGAACAGAGGATAGGGAGGCCAGAGAGCTCAGCAAGGTGTTTTGTGTTTGTGTATCCCGATGTGTGACCGCGCAATCTTTTCAAGTTCCCTGAGGCTTTGGAGGTGAAATGGGGTCTGAAAAGGAGTGGGTTCAAGCATATCATCATTCAGTTTCATTACCTGCTCCTCCTGCTGGCGCTGGCAACAGAGAATCATCTGCAAATATGGTAGCTGAGGCAGAACCAGGATATATGGAAAATAAAGGGACAAACTTTGACAATAGAACTCCACCATTAGAAGGGAAAGCTATAATGTCAGGAAAGGGGGAAGGCTGGGAGAGGTAAAAGGGAAGGTGTGACCCAGGTCTAATGGGATGAGGACAACTGTGCCATGGGAAGAGGTGGAGGAAAAAAGACACCAAAGGAAATGGGCAAAAAGGGTTTTGATCTGGCCCCTTCTCTGACATTTCTTTTGCCGGCCGCTTGTGTTATGTGCGCTTGTGTCTGTATGTGCTGTGTGCCCCTGGCTGGCGCTGGGGAGGATTGGGTGAAGGCAGTGGTGAGGAAGGGTAAGAAAAGGAAAGGGGAGGCAGTTTAAAGGGACAGGAAGGAAGAGGAAGGGAAAGGAGAGAGGGAGAAGGGCTATTACCTGGCCATCCTGCTGCAGGTGATGGTGAAGGATCTGGGAGTGCGGCTGCTGATGTGGGGTCAGAATGTGCATAAAGGGGGCAGGTGGGTAGGCAGCAGCTGTGGCCGGATTGATGGGCCCCCCACTTCCTAGGGCTGAAGGCAAGTTGAAGGAGGCAGCAGGAGTACCGGAATGAAAACCTTGTTTCTCAAAGGACTGCTGTCCAGGAAGAAAGAAGGAGAAAGAATAAAAGGTATCAGCACAGGAATCCTGGGAATTTCTGAGCCAAAGCTCCTCCATCCTCAGAAAACAGCATAGTCAGAAGGAACAGAATATCTCGAGTCAGATATAAAAGTCTCAGTCCCAACTCTTGCCCTTTTAACAGCTACCCAATCCTGGGAAAATACCGATCTCTCAGCCTTAGTTGCCTCATACTTGAAACAGGGATGCTACTGACCTCTCTGTTGTAGGGATCAAACAGAAGGATGAATGTGAAATTAACTAGTGTTGTACATAAACAGGAAAATTTGCTAACTATCCTTGGCATCCCTGCCCCTGGGCTTGGGTAGAAATTAAACTACTTGGACATTCCAAAAGAAATGGATATATAGTGAGGTATTCTGAGTGTTCAAGGTCTTGGCTCTGAGGCACTTCCTGCTCTCCAAACCCCTAACATTTTATAGCAAACTTTTTAGTTATTTATGGTGATGGGGGAGAAAAACAACAAAAAAACTTGTGGCTAACTCTGTAACAAATGCTTCACTTAGGTTTTGGGTTATCTCCTTTTCCATACCTACTCTTTGTTTAGATTTATTCACAAAGAACGGAATAAACTAGTTTCCTTTTCCCGTACTTTTTCTTTTGGAAAGTTACGAAAAAGGTTGGGAATGGGTAGGTTAAAAAAGCCAGGACAACTGCACAATAACTCACATCACATTATAACAATGTACCACACCTCACTTTCCTATTCCTTTTTTTTTTTTTTTTTTTGGTACCAGGGATTGAACTCAGGGGCAATTAACCACTGAGCCACATCCCCAGCCCTTTTTTGTATTTTATTTAGAGACAGGGTCTCACTCAGTTGCTAAGTGCCTTGCTAAGTTGCTGAGGCTGACTATGAACTCTCAATTCTTCTGCCTCAGGCTCTGAGTCACTGGGATTACAGGCCTTTTAGCATACCTGGCTTCCTATTCATCTTTGTGGTTTCTTCTCAGAGAGCTAAATTCAAACTCCTAGAAAAACTGAAATCTAGAGACCATTTAAAAAAAGTAGAGTGGGGGCTGGGGCTGAATGGAAGAGCTCCTGCCTCGCACATGCATTGGGTTCGATCCTCAGCCACCACATCTCTGTGTCTCTCTTTTTCTACTTCTGTCCAGAGCTAGGCACCTACCTGGGTTTTGGAGTACACAGATCCAGAGATATCTGGCACGCCCGTGTTGCTGGAGGTGACTGATACGCCTGAGGGAGGAGGAAACAGACAGGAGGTTAGCTCAGCTAGCTGCTGGCCCTGTTCCTGGGGTCAAGTGACGTCTGCAGCCTTGCTAGCTATAGCACTGAAAGGGAATTTTGGTCTGTTTTTCCACCTTCAGGTCAGTCCTGAGATCCTAAGAGTTCATGACACACAGGTTCCCTAAGGGTTCTTTTTCCTTTTCCAGATAGATGTGGAGTATATGTACGAGACTGAGGTGGGCTCTTTTTTGGGGGAAGCAAGGGGATATGACCAAACCTCATCAGCATATATAATTTCAAAACACTTCTGTGACAAAGCCAAAAAGAATGTAATAAAAATGTAGTGTCCATTTCAAATCAATCTACCCAAACCCCACATGTCCTGCCCCTGAAGATTTAGATAGTCCCTGAAGAGACAACTTTTGGGTTCAGAATCCATACCTTTACTGCATAAGGGAAGTACTGGAGGAACAGCTCAATTCAGTCCCCAAGAGCATTTTTATTCTTGGAGCCTTGGCTCACTTAGTCCAGTTTCTCCAGTCTTGGGAGTTTTTCAGCTTTTTATTAATTAAAGTGCTGGCATAAAGGTGAGTTTCCATTTACACACTTCTAGTACAGAGGCAAGGAGGGAAAGTGTGTAGGTAAGAGTGGGCTATTTCCTAAAGCCTATGTGGGATACAGAAACTAAATACATTGGTTGTTTTTGTAGTTGTTTCCATGAAAAGCCCTAACCCATACCACTACTTGCATGTTTCCAGTTGACAAACTTCTTCCTATAACTACTACAGTTTTAAGGAAACCATAGCAGTATAACCACTCATTTTGTTTTCCTCAAGCTGAAATATATACTACACTCTTCTTCTTCCTAGGGTTTGGCAATGGATTAACGAGACAGAAAAGGCCATGGGATAAATAATCTAGCATTTCAAAAGAAATTTAAAAGATTTGAGAAACAAAACAGCTAGGAATTTAAAGCATGATTTTAAAAATACATTAGGTCCCATGAAGACAAAATGAAACCAGAATAACTTTGGGTTTCCGTCTATGCCCTAGGTTCTTTTCCCTTGTCCTCTGCTGTTACAAACACCCCGATGAAAAAATTTTTTTAGAAACGCTGTGTTAAGTGAACAAATCACAAATAAGGAATTCTCCATTTACCCACAATTCAACAGCAGTCCCCCTTCAAACTCCAGAACCCAAATCCTCCCAACCAATGCCTATGACAATGCCAGCCTTCAGAAGTTAAGCCCACCTTGGACAGTCACTTTAGAATCTTCCCAACAGAAGAGGCATCTTAACCTGGAAAACCCTCCCACATCATAAGTCCAGATAGTTCCAGGGAGGAGCAAACACCAACTAGGAAAAAGAACAGAACTACAGAAACCAAGCAAGAGAAAATACTTCCCCATCTCCAAAGTATCAACTCTACACTTGAAGGCACTGAAGTAGAGAGGAACAAGACAGGAACCTCTTAAGGAGCTAACGGGGTATTTTTCCCCTTCCCTTTCCAAACTTCAGATGTTCATCTAGAGAAAAACAGGGTAGCAAATTTTAAGAACAGGGACTTCAAGAACTGAAATGGCTAAAAAATAAGGGCTGTGGGGAAGGATTGAGACTGAAGGTGGAATAAACAGAACATTTTTAAAGACAAACCCCAACACTGATTTTTCTTTACTGCAAAGGATTACCCTCTGCAAATCAAGGCTAGATTGCTCTGGAGGAAGGGAAAAATGACTAATTAGATTCTTAATCTGGCTGGTAAGAAAAAATTTAATTGTACTATACCCCTACCTGGTCTTATTCTGTACAGAGACTGGAATAGCTAAAATACAGCTTCTAGTCCAGAGGTCTTAAATTGGATATGAAGTTAAGGAACTAGAAATGCAGACTCCCCCCCTCCAAGAATACTGTGTAGTCACCATAATAGCCTCAAGGTAACCATTAGAAAACCTAGGAAAATAATGGGTATTGATTTCCTGACCCTATACTACAATTATGCTCAGCCTAGATAAAGGTTTCCCTTTTTCTTTCTTATATTATGTCCTGCCTATACCCACTCCCAAACAGTGACAATCATTCCAACAGAATGTGGATGGTAGGGAGGAGAAGCAAGAACCATTCTTTCCTAATATGACAGGCCCTGGGAAAGCTGATCACCCTCCACAGAGCAAAATGACTCTAGAGGGCTGGAAACAAATACAACGAAAGCTGAACACTTTGGTTTTCAATTAACCAAAGATGGTGATCTAAGTTAACTCTATAAACAAAAGGCTGATGGTGTACTAGTAGATGGTGGACCGAGTGGCGATTAGAATTTCCATACTTAGGATGTCTAATCAAATCTCTCCCACGCATCCTTTGCTACACCTACAAGTGCAAAATGACTAATATTCCACAATCTCTGAGAAACCATCAAAGGATAAGAACAATGTTCCAGGCTAGCACAGTTTCCACAGAACCTGAGTCATCAACTAGCTGATCACTAATGATTTTATCAGATCTCAATCAGCCAGTCTTTGGGAAACAGATGTGGGAATTAAACCTTGGAAAATGCTTCCCTATCAACAGCTTAGAACACCATCTCTTTTTGCTTTTCTCTCCATAAACCTTTTTGTCCTTTCTCCTCTGCTTATGTCAGAAGCAAAAAGGGAAGATCCAAAGGGAAAAGTGAAGAGATATAAGCCTGGGAATCAGGGATTTTTTAAGTAGCCTCCTTCACCAACCAATCAACAGGCTGGAAACTGAGGTTGTTTCCCCTCCTCCCACCTTAAAAACAACCATACAGAAAAGTTAACCGCTCTTTGCCTATGCTGGGGTCTGAATTAAAAGGCCGCCCTCCACCCTTCATCCACAATAAAACATTGGTTCCTAGTGTCCAGAAAGACATGCACGGAAAGAACGCCAGAGTTAGCTAAAGAAATACCACAGTTTATTGAAGACTACAAATATTTTTGTTACAAGTTGAAACTACATGCCTTCCAGAAATCAAAAGCAACAGCAGGTGTGTGCATTGATGCTTCGGAGGTGCTGCACCGCTTGAACTCGAAATGGGTAAGACAGGGTCAGACACAAGGGGGAGAGGGAAATGGGGAGGGGGGCAAGTTCAAAAGCCCAGAAGATATCCACCAACTCATTTCCCCAAGCCACGCAGGCCATGGCCTCAGCTCAGCAGGCTCTCCTCAGTGGTCTGGTTTCTGAAACAAGACTTCAGTGCAAATTTATACACACACACAAAACACAGCCCCCAGCCTTGGGCCAAATTAGCTCTCAGCCGTCCAGAAATGCTTGTAAGGGGGTGGATATTTTCTTCCTAAAAGGAATCAAATACATAAAAATAAATGAATTTAGAGGTTGATGAGGAATGGAATGACAAGAGCCCTCTGTGGGGTTGGGAATTGGGGGTTCTCAAAGAACTAACAGGTTTCTGAAATATTAAGGGAGGTAAGAAGCTAGGATTTCCAGAATCAGATATGCCAACTGTCTTATATTATCAACCACCTACCTTACCTCTGAAAATTCTCATACCCGGACCAGCTGAAGTTTAATTTTAATGTTCCTGGAATGGGGCCAAGTCAAAAGGCTTATAATCCTCCCATCATCAACAAGACCTTACTCAGTGACAGCAGTGGCCCCAAGGAACCTGGGTAGTAAATCTTAATGGGGCTTTTCTCAGGACTTTAAAAATTCCTAAAACTAGTCTTTATTACCTTCTGTGCTCAGCTTAAGACAGTTTCCCAATTACTGAAAATTTTGAGCTGGGTGCATTGATGCATGTCTGTAATCCTAGCAATTTAGGAGGCTGAAGCAGGAGGCTTCTAAGTTTGAGGCCAGTCTCAGCTTAGTGAGACCCTATCTCAAAAAATAAAAAGGACTGGGGATATAGCTCAGTGGTAAAATGTCTCTGGGTTCAATCCTTAGTACCAAAAAATAAATAAATAAAATGTTGAGAAATTTACTCATCTGGAGCCCACACAGATGTTGCTCCATCCAAATCACCTTGAAACTAACTGAGCTTTGAAAAGACAATCCTCAACCCCAACCCCTAGCAACTACAATAGGCTCCTCCTCGTATATGCCTATAAGTCACTAAAAAACGTAGATGAAACGGTTTTATTCAATGTCTCCTCCACTTCCATCCTTCAAAAATGGAGCATGGATGTCAGATATGGAAATAAGTGATAAGCTAAGTATCTTTTAGATCATTATTTATCCAAAGGATTCCTATAATTCCCTCCCTGCCATCAGATATGCAAATGGGCTTTTTAAGAAGACCAGTCATACAAATGAAGGAACCTCCCAGTGTAATTCTGTCTCTACTAGCGTAGTCATGCCTATCCTCTCTCTCTATATCTTAGGTCTTCTAGTTAGGAATGAAAGGGGAATAGTAATAATAATAGTACTACAAAAAGACTTAAACCAAGCCTATCAATCATATTGTTAGCTATGAAAGCATTTAACCCTTCTTTCAGTGAATATATCCTCTTTTATACTGTCAGTGCCACAACACTTGCCTCCACCGATATCTCAGCAAAATCTTAGGGCCCTTGTCCTCCTTTGAACCCAAAGTTTAGGCCAGACAACATATTTTAGCGGCCAAGCATTCTAATCAGGTGTAGTAAAAGCATTTCCTAGAGTCAAGAGCCTCTGCTGATGATGCTCCCAGATATCCAATTCAGCCAAGCATCAATAATCATATGTGGAGAGCAGAACACCCTCACCAACCCAGTAACACCTCACAGAGACACTGAACCAGGGCCACGGGGAGCTTACCAGTATTGTATCCATGAGATCCATATCCACTCGGCTGTTGGAAAGGGGTGGCTGATGCATTCACACTGACATTCACACCATGCTGCTTGGAAGAGGTAGGAGCCACCTGAAGAGCAAAAGGGCCAGAACTGCAGTGAAATGGCAGCATGCACCATCAGTTGCACCTGTCCTACTCCAGGGCCCAGGTGTTCAGGTGGCTATGAATCCTGATGTAGGCTGGCCATTATTTGAATAGTGAAATAAGATCCTTACTAATATTTCCATAATCTACCTTTGAAACCAAGAGGCAATTTGAAGGAAGGGAAAAGGGGGAGTGCTATCAGGGAATACATGGCCATCTGAGGAAAGCAAAGCTGTATGGTATCACATTCCCCTCTGGCTAATTCTAGAAAAAGTTAATCCCTATTATAATTCAACCAATTCCAATCCCACTCCCCCTTCCCAGGCCAGAAGAAAGCCCAATGTGGAAACTGTTCCTCCTCATTCATTACTAGACTCATCTAGCTTTGAAAGCACAGCTAGGATAGTGTCAGGGATAGAAGCCTTCACCACAAGGAGACCAAGGCTAGGCACTCACAGGGAACACAGCAGGCCCATACTGGAAGGTGCTGGGGAGGCCCGGGACCCCTGTGTAGTATGGCAGGCTGGTGTAACTGTAGCCAGGAGGCAGCGCCGGGTTCAGGAATGTCTGCTGCGTGGTGTGGTGAGTCTGCGTCTGGTTCTGTTGGGGTTGGGCCAAGGTTGTGGCCGGGGCTGGGGAGGAGGCATCCCCACGACCGAACTTTGTGAGGTCACCTGTGACAGAAGAAGCTAAATGTACCCGTTTCTTTCACTGCAAAACAAGTCATCTCTTGGTTTCACATGATTCCAAGAGACCCTGTTCAAAGACTTTTAAAATTCAATTCCTTAAATTATATTTCTTTGAAGCTCCATTCAGAATACATTTAGCATCATGCCAGTTAAGACTATTGTTGAGTATGAACTATAGTTGAGTATAGACTACAGTGCCAGTTAAAGACTATTGTTGAGTATATTTGCTATAGCAAAAAGAAGATCCCAGGAAAAAGTTCCTACATTATTTCTCTACCTTCTTGTATTCTTTCACTCCCAGCCCCTATTTTCTTCCATGGGAAACACTCCATGCTAGACTTGAAGGGACAGCGACAGATAAGAAAAAATGATAAATCAAGGAGGATGCCAAAAAAGAAGGTCTAGCAAGACAATAAGACTGCCACTGTGAGCAATGTACAGAAGCAGAGATGAGCAGAAGACCAGTTCAACCACTACTTCCTAGAACAAGCTGAAAAACCTAAGTTATAATGTCATCTGGAGGGGCAGAAGATGGAGGACAGGCTTAGTGCAGATGCGAGACCCTAGGTTCAATCCCCAGAACCAAAGGGGAAAAAAATGTTTTTGGGTAAGATGTGTGTGTGTGCGCGTGTGTGCATGTATCTGTGTGTGTGTGCGTGTGTGTGTGTGTGTGTGTGTGTGTGAGAGAGAGAGAGAGAGAGAGAGAGAGAGAGAGAGAGAGAGAGAGAAGGATTTAGAAATCAGACAAGTGAGATGGAAAGGGAAAAAAGCTGTCAAACCCTCATCTTTAACAGGACTCTGAATCTACCAACCAATTCATCACGTCCATTTTAAACTTCCACCAGAGACATGTAAGATGAGAACCAGGTCCTTTCTTGCTATTAAGCAGGGTTTTGCCATTCATCCCAATACAATCTCCCTCTCCCTTTATTTGGCCCCATCCCAGTCATACCAGAATAAGGGTTGCTGGCCAGGCTACCATCCCTCCCGGTCAACGGAGTGGTGGGCGTGGGAAACGGGATGCTGTAATAATCCTAGAACCGAGTAATAAAAGAGCACAGACTCAATGCTATTCATTCTCCAGCATGAAAACCACAGGTGAAAAGCACAAAAATGTAGGGAGTACTGCAATTTATCCAGCTACCGAAGAAACTGGTTTGAGTTTGCATAAACTCCGGATTACTCTTGCATATACTGTCCCCCCTGCCTGGCCATAAGCAGAGCCAGGCAAGGTCTACGGATATGCCTGCTAAAGTTCCATCAGAGCCAATAATATTTTCAACCTCCACACATCATCTCTAACAGCATATGCCAAACTTTTCTTGAAAAACATATCTTTTTTTTATTCTGTAATTTTAAGTGTCTGAGACATATAGAAAGCATCTTGAAAGCATCTTGAGAGCTCCTGAGTACTTTATTGGGCTACAGAATAGGTTAAAATGTGTTTACTTCAAAGATTTCACATCTCTGGGGAGTGGGGTACACCTAAATGGTAAAGTGCTTGCCTGGAGTGCACTAGCTCCTGAGTTGAATCTCCAATGACACAAAATATTAAAAAACAAGATACTGACATTGGTAGAAAATGTATAGTTGTAGTAGTCCACTTGGGCTGGGGGTGTAGCTCAGTAATAGCATGTGCTTTAGCATATGTGAGAACCTAGGTTTGATCCCAAGCACCAAAAAAACAAAAAATAAACAAACAAACAAACAAACAAAAAAACCTCCTTAAATTAAATTAAAAACCTAATTTTTAGATCACCTCCTTTACCAGAGCTCCCTTCCACATACTTACCAATGGAAATCTTGTCTGAAGCATCTGCAAGTCATCATAACCATACATTTGTGGCTGAAAGACAAAGGCATGTGATATTAATGAGAAATGGTCATAAATGATTAAAAACAAAAACAAAAAACCAAAGGAGCTAAAAAGCAAGATAATTCAATACATTATTCACCGTCCTTCTTTGAACAGGACATAGATTATTTCCTTGGGCTAGGGACATAGTTCAGTGCTTCCTTAGCATGAACAAGGCCCTGGGCTCAATCCCCAATACTACCAAAAGGAAAAAAAAATTTTATTTCCTTCAATTTACTTAAAGGGAAAGTAAAAGTACAGAGATTAAAGGATTAATGAAAGATCTTGAAACTTTCGTTGAGCTACTTACTATTGATTCATCTAGACCAATTCTGGGAAGCAGTACAATAGACACAAGTATATGAACAGCTATCTGTACTCTCTATTCTATGAATGGAATCTTCCTGCCTTTACTCTCTAATCTATACATCTGGTTTTAAAATTTATTTTCTCCATGAAAGATTCAGATTTTACTCTTGTTTTCTCCCTATTTTGAGATAAAGCAGTGTTGTTAAACAATGTCCAACAGTGTTATTTGGGCAATCTTGTCTGTATGATGTTTATCTAGACTTCCACTTTCAGGGGAAGTACAGTTGTCTTTTAATAGAATTTTCATACCTCCATCTTAAGAGGTACTGAATACCTGGAGGTAACAGAAGATATACCTGAGAAAAAAAGTCAACAATGTCAGCCATTTATTCTCAAGACAATTCCACAGTGAGTTGGGGAACTCTCTTCTGACCAGGTTAGAGGCAACAAAGATCCCCAGAGTAAGGAAATCAATTCATCTACAAAACACAATTCTCAAAGAAACTGAAAGGAATTCCAGATGAATGTTTTGGCCTTTGGCATCTGAGGCCTAGAATTTCTATTTCACACAGAGCAAATACACAATAGAGGGCCTTGCCCAAGTTTAGTCTTTCCTCTCTAAAAATGATTGTTTTTTCCAAAGCTACAAAGATTCAAAACCTACTTGTGCTAGGTGCAATGGCGCATGGCTGTAATCGCAGCAGCTCGGGAGGCTGAGATAGGAGGATCCCAAGTTCAAAGCAAGCCTCAGAAATGCCAGGCACTAAGCAACTCAGTGAGACCTGTCTCTAAATAAAATAAAAAATAGGGCTGGTGTTGTGGCTCAGTGGTGAGTGCGTGTGAGGCCCTGGGGTTCGATCCTCAGTACCACATGAAAATAAATAAATAAAATAAAAGGTACTGTGTCCAAACGCAACTAAAAAAAATAAATATTAAAAAAAAAAAATAGGGCTGGGGATGTGGCTCAGTGGTTGGTTGCTCCCAAGTCCAATCCCTACTACTCACCCCCCCAAAAAAACCTATTTGTTTAAATGTGGCATTTTTTCTGTATTGTAATTACAGTCTACTGCCTGAAGCCAGAACTATAAATAATAGTCCCACCAACACCACCTTTTAGAACAAACCCTTCAGTCCTACTTACTGGGTAGGCATGTAACAGCCCTGGAGCCATAATATATGGATTAGGCAACAATGGCGGGACCCCAGGAGGAAGGTTGGGAGGAGCTTTTCCTAAAAGAGAAAAAACATTTTTATGCTATCACACAATTATTGATTCCCTCCATCCTAGAGGAATGCCATCCAGCTATGCAAAGGTACCTGAAGTTGTAGCAACCGAGCTTCGAGTTGAGGCTGTGACAGTGGAGTTGCTGCCTAGGCTAAGGCCCAGACTGCTGCCACTGTTGAGACTGGAAGAGACACTGACCACTGGGGGAGGTGCAGAGACTGTGCTGGACGTGGTAGAGAAAGTGCTGGAGGAAGAATGGAGATTCGCCTCACTCTCCACACTTGTGTGCTTCAAAAGGGAGGAGCAATGGAAGAGAGATGAAGGAAGCAGCAATTAGCAATATAGGTTAGGAATGATAAACCACCCATTCTCCTGAATATGATCATCACAACAACTTCTCAATTAAAAAGGTCAGGGCATAATAACAGAGTCTCCTCTACCAAGGTACAAAAACTCTCCAGCTACATGTTTCTAAAGACTCATGTGACAAGGATGGTTATTAATACAGACTTATATACCATCATCCTGTTAAGAAAGACAGCAAAGTGGGTGGGGACAACTCCAGTGTTGGTGAAGACCAACACTGGTTGACCTGGTTGACTGGTCAAATACAGTTGAAATCTGAAAAATGTATCATAGCCTTCTCTCACACACTTTTCTTCTCTAGTTCATGGGCTAGAATAACATACAGCTGACTTTAAACTTGACGTTTAAGAGAAAGAGAAACACAAGCTCTACCAGTTAGCAAGATTTGTCCTTTTCTTTCCACCCCACTCTCCTTTTTTTGGTGCTGGGGATTAAACCAAGGGCTTCATGCACACTAACCCATACAGTACCACTGAGCTATACCATTAGCCCCTAGAAAGGTATGTTCTTTTGTAACATATACCTTATCTTCAACACAGGAATGGGGGATGGAGGGTGTCCCTTCCAGGCTTTAAGGAATGATTCATAGCTCTGCATTATTTCTGGATTCTTTGGCTTCCCAACATCCCCTTACTTGTTTCTCTGCAACCTCAGTTCAATGAGTTTTATCATCTCATGAAGAAATGATCAAGAATTCCCTCTTGGCAGAATCTTAGGGTTGGCTAGTTTAAGAAAAGCTTAAGAACCACACTTCCTTTCAGCATCATACTTACCAAAAGAGTGGATGTCGAAGTGCGTCCAGAAGATGTTGATGATGAAAGGGTGTTCTGCTGTGTAGATAACGTGCTGTAAGGAAAGGGGGTGCCATCAACAACAGTGCTATGGCCACCTGGCCTGGAGCTTTAATCAAGAACACAAGCAAGAAAATAAGGTAGAACATAGGAACAAGAAAGCCTTGAGAAAATGGTAATAAGCACAAGAGCCAGCCGGGGATAGTAAGCAACAGTTAAACAAAAGTAGATGCCGAAAGGGAAGAATAAAATAAGTCTCTTTGTCTTTATCTCTCACAGCTTTCAGGTCACCCATTTACCCAAAAGTGGGGCTAATGTGGTCTTTGCCAGTCAGAAAGAAAAAGAACCAGAGAGCTCCATCTTCACCCCAAACTCCATCTTCACCCCAAATCACCTGCTGTGTTGCGTGGTGGTGGTATTTGGAATTTCCTCACTGTGGCTCAAGCCACCCAAGGAGGATGAGTGCTGATTGGTTGTTGTCAGTAAGGAAGCTGCAGATACCGTTTCATTGAGAGGGGGGATGCTAGAAGTGGAAGGTGAGTCAGATTTCACTGCAGAGCCTGTAGCACCTAGAAATAAAAGAATCCATCTCACCAGAAGAAAAGAAAATGTCTACAGTGAAGAATCACTACAGTCCTATGCTGCCCCAAAGACAAGAATATGAGTTATTTAATAATGGTATAATCTTTTTTAAATCTAGGCACTTTGAATGTGAATTTCATTTGTCCAGTGACGGGAACCAATAAAATGGTTACCATTTTAAGACAGAGAACCTGAAACTTAGAAAGGCTGGAGATTAAGCAATAAAGTAGAATTATGACTAACCAGTCCTCGTGCCAGAGCTCTTTTCACTTTTAAGAAATACAAAACTATTAAGAGAAAGAAAAAAACAACTGAGAATAAAAAGCCTGGAGAATACTCACCTTCAACAGATTGCGTGGTCTGTAACTGCGTGGCCTGCACAGAACTGAAGCCATTCTGGTGCAAGAAAACAGAGGAGCAAGAACAGACAAACTCATGTGAATGGGGGAAGTTAATACTAACTCAGCTTAATTCTAGTTAACAAACATTTGGGAGAAATTCTGCTAGTTAACTAAAAAGGATTAATACAAGACTACGCAAAGAAACAAAACAAAAATTAAAAACAATAAAAACCAGATATACTAAGCCTGTGTGGCTAACAGCAACAGAAGACAATTCCCAAACAGGTGAAGATACCCCAACCCCAAAACAGGTATAGAAAAGGCCCAAAGTCCAAACCCAATGATCTTTGTGGGAGGATGTGGGAATGACAGTTCAGCCAAACCATTTATCCTGCTGGCTGCTCAAGACAGTCACTCAATACCACCTCTAGCTTATGCTGTCCCTCTCACCAAGCCAAGACAAGACAAAGCAAAGTAAGATCTACTGATATGTACCCCGAAATCTAGCAATTAGATGTTCCAAGAGAGGACAGGTATTTGATTCTACTAGAGACAATCTTTACTGCAAAGAAAATGGTTTTCTGACTGAGTCTCCAGGATTGCTGAAAACAACTTTTATTTTACCAATCACAGAAATGTGTTTGCAGCTTCTCAATCAGCACTTCCCAAGATTTCTTGGCACCACTTTCTGAGAAGTAAAATGCTAATATTTAATATTTAAGAGACTTTTGCCCACTGTTTCCCTAACCTCTATCCAGGGGCTCATGAGGCTACTACCTTTGCCTGAGTCAGGTCCTTTTGGGGTGATGAAGAGATGGAACTGGGGTACCGCCGAGTCTGGGTGGATCTTTGCTCATATAGAGGGGCCTGAGCATTATTTTGGGAGGTATAGGTTGTCGACTGAATTGGGCCACTCTGATAACCAGACTCCTGACTCTGGTTAGATGAAATTGTAGATGAAGATTCACTGTGGGAAATGAAAAGAGGAAAAATCTCAGAGAAAGGAAAGAGAACAGATACTAAGGAAATGGCAGAGACCTAATAGTGGAATAAACTAACATCAAAAGAAAATTTCCAACAACAACAAAAAAACTACCACAATTTTCTCCTGACAACAGTAGATCCCACATTCTAGAGTGCCAGGGATTTGAATTAAGCATAAAGCTTAGAAACATCTTCAAATTGAAGCAGAGAAAAGCCTCTTCCTTCCCTCACATTTTATGTTTTAAGAAAAAGAAATTAAAGGTCAGTGGAAAGGATATAGTACTCTTGGTCCTTTGATAAATCACAATGTGAGCCCTCAGCGCAGAAAGACTTTGTTTTAGCTCAAACTCATTTTAAGGAATTTTGAGCTTTATTAAATTTAAGATCACTGGTACATTCTTTGAGGAGAACTCTTAAAAATATTTGCATGTATTAATTGGCAGTTATGACCCCAAAGACCTAAATTAGGGCCAGATATTTGTATTTTTAAATTCCAAATATAAAAAAGTCTACTCCCTGAAATTCCTCAGGACTTTCTATTGCTAAAGACAACCTTACTTGATGTTGAGCAGAGGAGGTATAAAAGGTTCCTTTTAAGGTTCCTTACAATTCTCTCCTTTCTAGGAGTTCAAAGTTTTACACTTCACAGGCATAATCTCACACCAAAGGGCTAAAAAGGAATGCCAAAAGCACTTTCAGCTGTGATATAGGTCCAGGTACTTTAAATGTTAGGGGTCCTGTTCTGTCTTTCAAAAAATGAGCAACATTGTTCAAGTACCCAAGCACCATTCTTTCCCTGTTTTTGTTTTTTTGTTTTTTATACCAGGGATTGAATCCAGGGGCACTTAACAACTAAGACCCATCCCCAGCCCTTTTTTTAATATGCCATTATTTCATTTATAGGCAAGATCTCGAAGAGTTGCTTAGGGCCTCACTAAGTTGTTGAGGCTGGCTTTGAACTCGAAATCCTCCTGCCTCAGTCTCCCAAACTGCTGGGATTACGGGTATGCACCACCATCCCAGGTTTCCATGTGCCTAAAGTTACAGATAATCCTAGTGAAAATGTTTGTTGTTATTTTTGTAGTTGGGATTAAACACTTTACCATTAATTAGGCACTTTACCATTAATCCCCAGCTCTTTTTTTTTCATAATTTGTTTTGAAATAGGATCTTGCTAAGTTGCTAAGGGCCTCACTAAATTGTTGAGGCTGCCCACGAATTTGCAATCCTCCTTCCTCAGCCTCCCAAATCTCTGGGATTATAGGCATATGCCACTGAGCCCAGCCTAGTAACACCATTTTAAAGTATTCAACAAAATGCTGTAATTCATTACTTTTCTCCCAGCCAGTTAAAAGTGTCTCAGCAAGAGACTTAGAACAACTAGCAAAAAACTAATGTTTATACTACCTGGCCGTGCTGGTATATAGGCTACTTGGAGCCTGGCTTGAAGAGGCGCTCGTGGTGGGGGTGGACTCATAATCAGAAAGGACAGGCTCTGACCCAAACTGCAATGCCCCAAACTGCAGATTTAGCCCTGAGATATCTGCTGAGCCAGGCATCTCCACAGCCAGAGCAGGAATCTATAAAAAAAGGGTAAAGGAGAAGAAAATACAATGGTTCAATACAATCTTACTATGGGAATGTTAGTAAACATTCCCTTTGATTTCAAATTTCCAAACTTGGGTTATCAACCTAATTCACAAATCCAATACTTCCTTGCAGTAACAGCTACCTAAAAAGTTCAAGTACCTTAGAAGTCAGTGAGGCTTTTTTCTTTTGCTGTTTCAGTTTCTGCTGAGCTGGCTGAGGGCTGGAGGATTGGTTGTCTGAAGACCCAGGAGACATCTGTGGAGCCGAGGTGGATTTACTTGGCAGAGGAGAAGAGGGGGGTGGAGGTGCAGCGGTGGAGGTGGCCACTGCAGGTGGCTTCTCCTGAAGGAACACCTCCATCATGGTTGAAGATGGGGTGAAAGCCTGGCGCTTTGTAAAGGGGCTGTGTACTGTCGAATCATTTGGGTTCTTTAAATCTGCAAAAGGAAACCCAACAGGTGTAAGGTTCAAGGTTCCAGTACATTTCAAGGAAAGGCTAACTGCCTTGCACTAATGCCATGAACCAGACCCTCAAAGACCAGAAACTCATATAGACAGGTTTTCTTTTAGGAATGAATCTCATTTCATTTCTAATAGGCAACAATCACTGATCTTATCCATTCTTAAAAACAGCCTAATCAAATCAATACTATTACTATGCCTGTGCAAAACAGGAATCCATGAATTGCTCGAATTTAAAGTATAAGGTCTTAAATGGCCAACTCCATGAGCTCAAAAGCAACACATTCTCAAACACATAAACCTAAAAGTAATTTTAAAAAATCCTATGCAAACAAAAAAATTTAATGACAGAGATACATAGCTTCAAATTTTTATTATTTCCCAACTTTCTGAACTCAGACTCTTTGACAAAACCAGAGAGAGCTACCCCTCTCATCGGGATACATTTTCCACTCCCCTCACCAGCTTCTTCACAATAATAGTCCAACACATAAGGGATTCAAGTCACGTCACATCTTCTTACCATACTGCACCAGTGATGGGGACTGTGTCGTTGAGGCCATGTCCCAAGAGGAGGTGGTGGTGCTTCCAGATTGAGAATGCTGAGCTGCCAGCTGAGCCAGGGCCTGAGCAGTCTTGAACTGCTCCAAGAACTGAGAGCCTGTAGTACTGCCACCTTTAGCTTCACCGACATCACCAAATCCTTTTCCTAACATGCTCACCTGGAGATCAACAGAGAGATTTACAGCCTGGAATTTGTCTGCTAAAGAAAGACACTTATCCAGTTTGCAAGCTAGTATGGATCAAACAAATGAAGAATGCTACTAAGCCGGGCCCATGGCACATGTCTACAGTCCCAGCTACTTGGGAGGATCACAGATCCAGGAATTCAAGAAAAGCCTGGGCAACACTCAGACACCCCATTTCAAAACAGAATGCTATAAGACTGAGTATATAGCATAGTCCATTGAGTTTAAGATTCAGAGTCAGACAATTAGATTCGAATTCGGGGTATGCAACCACAGAAAAATTATTTTAAAGTCTCTTTGCCTCAGTTTCCTCATCTGAAAATATAAATAGTAGTAGTACACTTCATAAAGTTTAATCAGGATTTAACAAATAATATATCTGTACTTAACATGTACATGGAACACAAGACTCAAGAAAACTAGAGCAATATATATTAAAACCCCCACTAATATGCATAATTTTATGTTTTTATATATCAATTCAACAAATCTAAATTTTAAAAAGATGATAGCCCTTAAACACTTATAATCACCATCACTTTCTCCATCATAGGGATAATGCCTAGATAACTGGAGAGTTCCCCCCCTTCAAGATTTTTACATAAATTAATACTTGATTATTAATACCAAAGTGACATAAAATTTTACTTTTGTCATTATATCCTTGCCCCTACCACTAAACAATCCAAAAGAAACAAAACCAACTTAAACTGAATGCTGCTCATAACTAGCTTATAGGCAAAGAGAAATTAAAGGGCCATCCCAACTTCTGCACTAGATAAAATTGACAACTCAATGGCTTGATTATTTTTTATAGAATCACTGCATGATAACTAAGCAAAATTTTACTCTAACACTTTTGGGGATTTCCCTGTTCCCCATTACCAAGGAGAAATATCAGCCATGTCCAAAGATCAACCTCATGACCCTGACTAGCCTCAAAAAACAAACATATAAACAAACAAAAAACTTCAAGGAGAATTAATCTTGTCCTACTCAGGTACTCGTTTAAACGTAGCATGTCATCATCAGCAATGCTTTCTTATAGAACACCTGTCTATTCAACTCAAGGTAAGGTTTTTTCTTCCCACTTTGAGCTATATCCCAAGATTATTCAAACAAAAACTTGAGCCAGGCACAATGGCACACACTTATAATCCCAGTAGCGCAGGAGATTGATGCCCCAAGCAACTTAACAAAACCTTGTTTAAAAAAGGGGGGCTTGGGGGAGGGCTGGGGATGTGGCTCACTGGTTTTAAGCGTCCCTGGGTTCAATCCCCACTACCAAAACAAAATAATCTGAGAAGTCTAGTTTAAAGTGAGGGACTGTGACACAGATGATCTAATGCAACTAAAATATTCTGCCAAGTGCAAGAAATTAAAGACAAAAAATTACCTAATGTCCATTGTATTTTATATATAATACAAACTTCTTTATCTAGATCTAATGAATATTAAAGGAAATTAATTCTCTAATATTATGCTCAATGAAAAAAGTTACATTAAATAATAAATAAAGGTAATGAGGATAACAAAATACTATTTATATTTAGTTCACCTATTAGCACACATTAAATAGAATGTTAAGGAAACATGAAAGTTTACTAAAAACATCTTTTTGATATTCCTATAAAAACTTAAATATTGAGGGGCTGGGGTTGTGACTTAGTGGTACAGTGCTCGCCTAACAAATGCAAGGCCCTGGGTTCGATCCTCAGCACCACATAAAAATAAAGTATTGTGTCCAACTACAACTAAAAAAAGTAAATATTAAAAAATTTTTTAAAAAATTATATTGAAGCCAGGCATGGTAGTACACACCTATAATCCCAATGACTCTGGAGACTGAGGCAGGAGGATCGCAAGTTCAAAGCTAGCCTCAGCAACTTAGTGAGACCCTGTCTCAAAATAAAAAATATAAAAAGGGTTGGGATGTACTCAATGGCTGAGCACCCCTAGGTTCAATTTCCAATATTTTTTTTGGGGGGGGGGGACTAGCATCAACAGCAAAACCTCCACTTAAATTGGGCAATTTTGTAGGTGTCCTATAAAATTTTATAGGTTTTTACAGAAATCCTATGCATAGAATATGACACAATGAATTTTAAAATATTTAAAATATTAAAATTTTGATTTTTTGTGCATATTCACAATTCCAAACATTAAGAGGGCAGTTAAAAGAGGCATACATCACTTAACCACAGATCTAGTCATGTATTTTAGGGATTTGTAACACTTCCTGATTTTCATCACACCTTACTACCAGCATTCTATTTTCTTTCTAACCCCAATACTTTCCTCACCTGTTACCTTTGTGGCAAAACAACCACCTCCACTTCTGAATTAACACAAAAGAAAAAATTTTAAAACAAAAAAACTTCAAGGACAATAGTTAAAAACTGAGACAGTTCTGGATTAGTAGCTACCTCAACAGTTTTCTAAGTTAAAATAATTAATAAAACTGGAAAAATAAAATTATCTGTGCATAAAAGGTCTGCTTACCTCTCGTAACTCTCCACCAAAAAAACAGAGAGAGGGGGGGAAAAAAAGGAGTAACTTAGGGGGCTGAGGCTGTAGCCCAGTGGCAGAGCACCTGCCTAGCATGTGTGAGGCAATGGGTTCAATTCTTAGCACCACATAAAAATGACGATAAAATAAAAGCATACTATCTCCAAAACTACAAAAAAATTTTTAAAAAAAGGAGTAACAGGATTTATTGACTATAATTGGTCCTAGTATTATCTTTGTTTAAATTTTAATAAATAAAATAATATTTTGTGGCTCTAAGGATCAAACCAAGGGCTTTGTGCAAATTAGGCAAGCACTCTCCAATCGAGCTATTTCCCCAGCCCTCCTTTACTTACGTATTTATTTACATCCCAGAGACTGAACTCAGGGGCATGCAACCACTAAGCCACATCTCCAGCCTGATTTTGTATTTTATTTAGACACAAGATCTCACTGAATTGTTCAACACCTCACTTTTTGCTGAGGCTAACTTTGAACTCGTCATCCTCTTGCCTCAGCCTCCCAAGTCCCTGGGATTACAGGCATGCACAACTGTATCTGACTTCCTTTATTTTTTTAAATGTTGTAAATTAAGAAGTTGTGTGTACTATGCATTATAGGTTATTTAAAATGCCACTACCATTGCCACATTTGTATAATTGGTATCAATTAGTTTAATTATCTTCCTGAGGCCCCCCAAGACAGGAAGAACAAGCACTCTTATTCCCATTTTCAGACAAGTAGAAACACGGCTAACAAGTTGTGATATGGAAAGATCCTAGATTTTAGAAACCTAATATACAAATGTATGGTTTATAAAAACACATAAGGGGGCTGGGGATGTGGCTCAAGCGGTAGCACGCTCGCCTGGCATGCGTGAGGCGCTGGGTCCGATCCTCAGCACCACATACAAATAAAGATGTTGTGTCCGCCGAAAACTAAAAAAATAAATATTTAAAAAAAAAAAAGTTCTCAAAAAAACCATATAAAGCAATTTTAATTTTACTTCATCAACAAATGGGGAATGGTGTACACCTGGAATCCCAGCAGCTCAGGAGGCTGAGGAAGGCGCATAGAGAATTCAAAGCTCGCCTTAGCAACTTGGTGAAGCACTTAGCAATTCATTGAGACCCTGTCTCTAAAACACGAAAATGCCTGGGGATGTGATTCAGTGGTTGAGTGCCCCTGACTTAAATCCCTGGTACAAAAATAAAAGAGAGAGAGATGGGGAACTACTACAATCTCTCACCAAAGTTTAATTAGGATTGTGAAAGTGTCAAAAAAATATTTTTAAAGTATTTTTTTAGTTGTAGATGGACCCAAAATCTTTATTTATTTATTTATTTTAATGTGGTGCTGAGGATGGAACTCAGTGCCTCACACATATAAGGCAAGCACCCTACCACTAACTAAGCCACGGCCCCAGCCTGAAAGAGTCAAAACTTATTAAGTTGATGCCATTGATTTTCTCTATTCAGGAGTAATAAGAAACTGTTCAGCACGATTAATAAATTATGTTAACTCATTTTTAAGATGACTCAGTTTGTTATGAGCTAAGGCTTGTTCTGGAGCTATCCTCTAGTACCCAACTCTTAAAGAACAAAGAGGATGCCTAACCTTGTTACCAATCCTGTCTTTGAAACTGTTAAACACAGAAGATCACCGCTTTAAACTAATCTACACTAGACTCTAACCAATCAGACTAAAAAATCAAGAGTCACACATATATAAGTTCCAACTCCAACTGAAATTACATTGTTTTTTGACTTTCTGAAAAATTAGGAGAGAAAACAGCTAAATTTCCCAAACAGGCTGGTTCCAACAGCTGAATTTCAAATAGGTGTGAGTAATAAAAGTTTCTTGGTCTTAATCCACACACAAAAAATGTAACCTGATGCTAACCAATTGGTTATTTTTCTATTTTTCTGTATCCCTGTCTTATCTCACAGGGAAAGTAATTTTGAAATGACTTTTTATCCTATTTCTGTTTCTTCAGCCCTTCTCTGTCTATAAAATCAACCTCTTGCAGAATACATTTGTGACTCTCTGTATCCCAGTGTCTTGGGAGGTGATGTCTGGAGGATCACAAGTTCAAAGCCAAACTCAGCAACTTAGTGAGACCCTGCCTCCAAATTAAAAATAAAAAGGGCTGGGGAAGCTCAGTATAAAGTGCCCCTGGATCCTCCTCCCCAGTACTACAATTAAGTACAATAAATCCAAGTAAGACCTTAAAGCTGAATTCTTAAAATTTTAGCCTTTGGGAGAAGGAATGTCTGGGTAAGCATGGTAGAATTGGTGGGAAGGTTTGATCAGGATAAACCAAACTTACCATACTATGATGAGAAAATGTGTTCCCTGAAGCAGGCTGTGATATGGCACTCTGCTTCGAATTACTGAACACCAGAGGCTGGGCCAGAGAAGGAGCCTGAGATGGATCCAGATTAGATGAATCATTCTCCATTGAAGATGGTGTCTTCCCCAAGAGAACAGCAAGGTCAATTCTAGTGAGAGAGAAAGATCTTGATGAATAATGACTGAACATTTTCTAGCATTTTCTGACACCCGATTCAGATCATGGTTAGATTAAAACAAAGCCACTTAATGATGTGCTCTTGAATGAACTCAAAACATAAAGCCCTGAAATGCTTAATTTACCAAAATAAACGATGTATGAGAGCCACTATTTAGCTAAATTCCACTAGGTGCCAATAATAATGGCTTTCATTTTAGTGAAAGTTATTAATTTAATGAAATATCAAATGCTAATTAGCAGCTCAATACTTGGCCCAAAATCTACAAGTATGTTCGTGACTGCAATACTAAATACTTGTCATTAATAATATCCAAAATATAAGAATCATATACCAGAAGGTTGGTATCTTCAAATGGAGACTTTTGGAGGTGTTTTCCCTAGTTTTATAAAATTTCAAAAGTTATCAGTGATATAATAAAAACAGGAAGCTGGGGGTGTAGCTCAGTGGTATAGTGTGTGCCCAGCATGTGCCTAGTCTTGGATTGATTCCCACTCCTGACCAAAAAAAAGAAAAAAATTTCCTACATCACTGTGTCTTTTCTTATTCACAATAAGCTTGTTTCTACCATACCTGAGTTTATACTAATGTGGTGAACCCATGGTAGATCTGAGTCACTAGAAAGACCAAATTTGAAGATTGGAATATTCAGCCCTTCCCAACCCACCCCAACCCATTTCCAAGGCAGTGAAATTGGCTATCAAGTCCAATAATCAATGGTCAATGATTTAATCAATTATGTCTACAATTTATAGCTCTAGAATAATCAGATATCTGTCAAGTTTCCAGATACCTGCAGAGGACATGGAAAGTCATATGCCCGCACCCACACATACTGTGTCCTACAGATTTCTTCTATTTGGCTATTCCTGAATTGCACCTTCATAATAAAGAGGTTAACGATAATTAAAACACTTTCCTGAGTCATTCTCATGAACTACTGAACCTGAAATTAGCCAACTCCAGGACAGTGTCAGAACTGCACTGCTAAACACCTAGTTGGAGAACTGCATCACTGGTGTGGAAGAATATATTTGGTGTCACAAAAAAAAAAAAAAAAAAAAATTGTGTGTGTGTGCGTGCGCGTACATGTGTAATATACATATTTAGTGTCCTATTCTTACTGATTCCTATCATACTTCTTTGGAACCTTCTAAATTAAGTAGTTTTATAGATATATAGCTGATTTAATTCATGGACACAGAACCCATGGATATGGAACCAACTTCTGAGTGGGATCAGCAGACAAAGATCATTATTATAAATCAAGAGAAAAAGCTATTAAATAGTTGGGGACATAGCATTTTCACTTTCAACTTGGCTTTTCTTTCCCTGGCTTACTTCAAGACAAGTTACATACAAATAATTAAAAGGCTACCAGAACCAACCAGATTTCAATCAGTCGATACTGGTGACAACACAGGTTGATCTACGTAATTATGAGTTATTTCAAGTGAAAATCAGCTTTAAAATGGAAACATATGGACTTCCATTCAACTGAAGAGGGAACTAGTGTGATTATTATTATTCTCAACACCAGAGAGCTTGTGAAGGGCGGTGCCACTTTCTTGCAGCTACCTCAGCAGATGTCTTTAGGAAAAGGTACTTTTACCACACACTTGCCTCTGACCAGCAGTGATTGTCACATTCTCCGCAGGCAGAGGCACTGAAGACACATTAGAGGCAGTGAAGATCTTGGTCTCAGAAAGCTAGAAAACAGAGGAATTAATCACTCGTGATGCCAGGGGATCTACTGGAAGAATCTGGGACAGGAGAGGCAAATTCAACATCAAGAACAAGGGAAAACCCTATGAAGAAACAACTATCTACCCCTGAGGAATCTTGAATGGATTGACCTTTAAACCCCTTCAATACATAGTCAATGATTTTATCCAAAGAGAGAACCAAGGAATCCAATAAAATACAGTGAAGTCACATCATCATATACACACATGAACTCTCAGATTCATATGTGTGCTAATCATAAAGAGAAAAAGTCCCTTTGTATCTTCCCATTAGAGTTCCCACTCCCACTTCTACCCAAACCACATTTACCTTCTACTATTGCCCTTGCCCACTCCCACTTCTACAAATGAAAGGAAGATCATGGCCAAGAAAGATACAAAAAAATTACTTTTTTTTTTTTGCTTCTGAGCAGTATAGGCCCAAGTGCTGGTGAGATAAGGTCTTTTGGAGATAATTTTAATCATAATGCAATTTTTGTCTTAACAGTGTCTTTATACTCATAAGATACTAAAATTAGAAAAGTAATTGAAGGAAATTATACTTCCTGCTCTATAAAAGTTGATTTGCATTGTTTTGGTTTATTTCCTTATTAAAATGTGTCTTCTAATAAACAGGAAATTCATCCTGTCTTCTCTTTTATTATGATAGGTACTTAAGCAGAACAAGCCAAATCTCAAAAGCAATAGAATTTGCCCAAGACCACACAGCAGTCTAGCTCAGTTACAACAGAAAATAATCAACCTCTAATAATGATGTATCTGAAATTTTAAAACCTAGGACTAAAACAGCAACTAAAACAGTTTTGAAATGTCATTTCCACTTAACCCAAAAGCTATCTTGCCTGTCTATATATAAACATAGGAAAACAGATTACTAAATGGTAAAATAAGAGTTTATTCAGACCATTGAAAACCATAACTCGCAACAAAAGCTTAACTATGACCAGGAATTGGCAAAACTGTTTTATTTGGTAATGAATTCACAGAGCTTGTTTGTATGCCACGCACTATGAGGTCTCCAAGTTCAGTCAAGCTGGCAGATTGGCCAAGTCTACACATATTCATCTCAATTATAATTACAAAGTTGGGCTTCAAATAATTAAAAGGCTACCAGAACCAACCAGATTGCAAGCTTGAGGATTTGATACTACAACTCTTGACTCTGTAACCATTGCCAATCCATTACAGGACTTCATACCAAATAATGGAAAGGCTTCAAGCAGAGTCGTGTGCCACTGGCAGCTATTACTCAATTTACTACCTGCCTAACTCTATTTCTGGTGCCCTACCCAACCACCATCTCTTCCTTGGATAAATCCGACAATCAGATATTGGACTTACACAAGTGCACTTGCCCTTTCCATAGAGTGGTTCCAGAGTCCTGTTCATGCCCAGTCTCCTTCATATAACATATGTGAAATGTTCTGGCTCAGAACACTATTTTGGATGTAAAAGTTTTGGGTCAGAATTTTAAGGGTGCATTTTGAGGGGTAGAAACATACCCATTTTCTATCCCTAAACACCACTTAGGGATAGAAGGCACTAATGAGGAATGACCTGAGAATACCTACATCTTCATTCCAATCTTCAGTTCCCCACTCCTCTGTTGCCGTCCTCCATGCACCTGGGAATAAAGAAGGAAATGATAATAGGTTTTACTGTCAGTCAATACATACAGAAACTACTAATAAGTTAACATTCTTTATAGCCGAAAGTATGACCAGAATTTACAAATCAGAAGCAATTCTTAGGCTTCAGAGATGGGGAAAGACTCTTTAGAAAGGGTGACTCCTCAGAGTAGCTGGGCTTTAATAATATGATTTTATAACTACTTTCAGCTTTTGTTACATAGCTGTAACACTGTAACAGGAGAGAGGGAGGGAAAGGAGGGAGAGGAAAGAGAAGCGGGGAGGGGGAGGGGAAAAGCTGACTTCTGATGGAATGCTCAGGTAGTATCAAGCCCATCAGTTCTCACTTAGTAGCCAATTCAACAAAACGGCAGGATTTAAACCAGAACATGCAAACTATATCTATTTATTTGGTTGGTATAAGACAAAAAATCTGCAGGCAATCTGAAGAAAGATAGCAGCAGTATTAGAGAAATACAAATAGTTGGCATATGATGGTTAGTGACAGGGCAATGACAAAGAGGTGGTTTGAAAGTCACATTGAGGAAACTAAAAACTATCTGCTATTATATAATGGACAGAATAAAAACTGCCTACTCAGAAGTCAACTTCATGAGTTTATTGGTTTAACTAATAAGGAAAGTGCTATATATTTATTCTTTTTGGAAGACGAGATTGAAAAGTCCAATATGAACAATAGCTACATTATCCTAACCTACTCATACAAAAGATGAAATAAGACCTGTGAAGGTCATTTCACAGACGACGGAGGTAAACAGTCTCCTCATGTTATATGCTGTTACAGTTTCTAAAGGAAAGGTCTACAGGCAAACTACCCTCCACATTCCGTTTTGCTTGCTTTATACATATATATAACCTCAAAATAAGAAAATGCCCTCTCTTAAAGGATTTGGGTGAGAATTTTTATGAGAACCATTATTCTTTCCCTCAACCAAAAGACCACAGTAAGAACTTATCTGAAGAAGGGACAAGGAAGCCCTTATTTTCTTCTTTAAAACAGTACATAATGAATAATGAGGTCTTTTCTCCAAATGGAGGAAAGTTCTTACAAGAACGAATGTCTGGCACATAAGCTATTTCACTGAAGAGAAGTATTCTAATACCTTCAAAATCCATCTGAAATTCTTCTAAACATTTAATAATGAAAAATCTTGTTTCCTACAGGAAATATATTTATTGTAATGATCTTCCCAGGAAGTCTTAAAAGTGTACCAAGGAAATTCCAAACCACTCAATAATGACAATGCCCTTTAAAACCAAAGTCCAATCTCTAGACGAGTTACAAACCACATTCCTCTTCCTCTCTGGTGATATACCACTCTTTCTCCACACTGACACCCATTCCATCCTGGCTAAATGGAACCCAAATGAGTTTGCACTTAATATCTTAGCCTTAGAAGGGACCTAAGGGGTTATCTGATCTATGCCCTTTATGCAAGAATATTCTCTGTGCACTCTGTTGAATTCAACTATTAGGTAGAAACGAAGAATGTAGATCCCTACTTGATACTTTCCTATACAGGAAGTACAATCAGAGCTACAAAGAGAACTATGTTGAGGAAGCATTAAGGAATATTAAGATGGAAATGCTCTGGCCAACAGATCAGGGTTTCCATTCCCTCAGCATAAAGCACAGTTGTATGTTAAATATCAAATATTGATTTAATGAACAAAGTTATAAAGACAAGTGGGCATAGAATATGAGAAAAAATGCAGAAAGAAGCAGCAGAAAGACAGAAAAATGACATATCCACAGATATTTCAGTTCACAAAAATCTATAAAAATATCCGGGGCAGTTAGGCGCCTGGATGTATCATACCAGGAGCAGTCTCAAATTTTCGGGGATAATTTGACCCCTCAACCCCAATGAAATCAAGTCCTGAAACAAAAAAGAAAAGAAAAGAAAAAAACAACCAGTGAAATTTTGCATGTGAATGAGAATATCTGCCCCCAATACATAATTCCCACTGTACCTGTGGATATTTTAAGGGTAGGTTTGAATTTATTTTTAAATTAAAAAGGCAATTTGAAATTCACTATTATGAAAACACAAAAAAATGTCATGCATGAAGGCATGTCACATCATGAAATCAAAATGATGGAAATGCATGAAGTATACTCAACACTTTAACACTAACAAGATGATCACTGATTTCTGATTCCAGACTTCTAAAATCTACTTTTCTACTCACCAGACATAAAAATTCACATCATCATACCCTGTACTTCCAACCAGATCCTTGTTAAAGACAGCTAATGCTAAGAACTGAAATGCCATGAATATATATTCCCAACTAAAAACAACTTAAATTTTTATCATCTTTTCGGGCAAAGATTGAAAAGCCAAATAGCCCAGAACAAACAGTTTGAAAATAGTAACTTTTGACATTGAGACTGCTACTATACTACCTCTTCAAATTCATCAGAAAATGAGTGAAGAACACTTCTAATGTCTCTTAAGTATAGGAAGGTAAAAGAGATTGGAACATTTTACAGCCCAATGGTAGTGAAACTGAACAAGATACCTATCTTTTGCCAATACCTCAACTTCACCCTCCCCCCATGAGAAATATTAAAAATGAGCTTATGAAGTAGCAGTTTGGCAAACAAAAAGTGGTAACTTTCAAACCTAAGGTATAACATCTTGTGTGCAACAGAATACAAGCTGTTTTTTCCAAAGACCCTCCTAAAGATCCGGAGATAAAGATAATTGATCTTTGAAAGGAAACTAGGCAAATTTAAATGGATAAGGCGTCAGAGAGCCTATTTCAGGCCCTACTATTAAGCTAGATCCTTTCACAAGAGGAAAAGCCTCAGGCTCTCATGTGCTGGCTCCGCCAGGAGGTAGATGATCTCACAAGAAGCCTAGAGGCTACTATTTTTAAAAGCAACATGTGTACCTTTTACTCCAAAACACATCTGGGTTTATCCCACAAGTCTAACATATCCTTAAGCATTTACATCCTATTTGGATGCAGACACAGAGTCAGCTAGCAAAAAAGCTCTTACCCAAATCTCATAATATTCACCAGAGCAAGAAGGCTATTAGACAGAGGGAGGTCAGAGAATTCATTCTTGCTCAGTTATTGAGATTTCTCAAAAATGAAGGCAAAAAAAAAAAAAAAAAAGGATATTCTTATCTTGGTACCAGAAAACAAATCAACAAACAGTTGTGGACTTTGATTGTTCATCTCTAAAAGTAATGACTTAATTAAGTGACTGATTCTAGATAACTTTTCAAAAACCAATGCTACCCCAAAATAAACTCTAGGAAACACTTGGAACTACCAGCAGCCACATGATATTACAGTAGACTTTTGGAATCATAAAATTTTAAGTTCAACTACCAGCAAATTCATAACCTCTTTCAGTCTTAGTTTTATCATCAGGAAAGTGATGATAAATAATGTCTATTTCATAAACAGTGAAGAGACCAAGTGAAATAGCACATATAATAGGCTCATAAGCACGAGGTAAGTAATCAGTACACAGTAATTTAATTGCTACTGCTTTTGTCCCAGATCTCTATATCTAAACACTATTCTTTCGCTTTTTAAATTTAACTGTAACCTCGAAAAAATTATTTCCTGAACTGAGGATATAGCTCAATGGTATAGCGTTTGCCTAGCAAGGAGGCAGCTATGAATTCAATCCCCAACAATGCACATACATATAGACACACACACAAAAAAAATTCCTTAAGTCCAGAGACAAGAAATAAATAACAATAAATGGTTACTCACTTGTCCCGTCATCTGGTTCAAAGTGGCCAGTATTGTTCCACGTATTGCCGCTACTATTACCGTAACTATCATCAGTATTGGCTGGCTCTGCATAATCAGCTGGGTTAAAGGTTCTGAAAAAAATAAAAGCTTAAAAGAGTCTCTGACCTCTAAGCAGCTTCAGCAAATATTAACCCAAAGGATAATCGGAATACTATCTTCTTAGTACAGATCAATCATATCCCATTTTATAATCCTATATGCTGTCTACTTTTTCTTTATCAGTCTACCCAAAATATCAATGTATACAATATGGTAAGAGATTAATGACCTAGGTAGTATTCCTGAGGAATGAGCCCTAAATCTACATATCTTTCTGATTAAATAATCTAGAAATCATTCTAATCACATTTTGGATATTCTTAGGGGGAAAAAAGTTAAATACATTGGATCAAAGAAACGTACCCCATTCCTTGAGCAGAAAACCTTCCTCCCCGCCTACCAGAGCCTCCTAAAGAAAAAAAAAGAGAGAGAGAGAAACAGAGGGACAGAGAAACATTTAGAAGTTGATATAGAACCACCTTTCCAGCTGAGGCAGCTGTGGAACACTAAGTGGCTCATAGTATCAGATTTTCTTTCTCTCAGTCCCATGTATCACATCAGTTAATAGAGTAAAGACAATCATTAGTGTTGACAGACACTTCTTTAGCTGCTCAAACTGCTGGGTCTTCAAGCAAACAATAACATCAACAATAAAACTCAATTTGACATCTACCTCCTTTTCTATTTTCCATTTCAGCAATCTCAAGTACATGCATGAGACCTCAACAATTAAGGTAACCAGACTCCATATTAATTTACTTTTAAATGAAAAAGACCCCTAGGGAACTGAAGAGTAACCTGCCCCCAATACCCATCCCTCCACAATTGATTACCTCTGCCTCGGCCACGGCCTCTTCTGCCTCTTTCTGTGCCTCTTCCAGAAGGCCCTCCACTCTTAGTGCCATCCAATCCATTTTCCTGACCCCGAACTGAAATATGGAAGGTGGGAAGGGAGAATGGCCAGAGAAGGATCAATAGGATATATACAAATGTGTAAATGCTATGTATTAAAGTGTCACAAAGACAAAAAAAGACAATGTGAGCTTGGAATGATGGGACATAAGGAATACTCAAAGATTTGAAGATGGGCCACAAAAGAGAGCTATAGTCAAAATTCATAAATAAATAAAGGATAATTTTATGCCAGACTAGTGGCAGCTGCTAGGAAAGACTACATGCAAGAGATACCAGAATCTCAGAATACATGATGCCAAGAAAAACACAAAGGTGATATCATGGTTCCTGGGTCCTGTCTAGCAGGGCCCTGACACATCCCTGGAATCTGGACATTACTGACCCACAGCTGGTTTTGATAAAGCCCCATGCATACACTCTCGTCCACGGCTGGCACCTCTTCCCCGTCTTGGTGGCCCACCGCGTCGCCGACTATAGTCTCTGTCCCGGTCTCGATTTTCTTTGCCTTCCTCGTTGGATTCCGTCTGGCCACCATCCTTCTGTCCTGAGACACCTTTTTTCTTCCCGACCATCTCCCAGGAATGCTAAAGAAGAGAACTTTCATGTCTAATCTTAATATGGACTGCAAGCTATCAGGATACTAGACATGAAAGCTGGACAACTGACTATTCTTTCTGCATCCATGTTTAAAACATTTCCATTAGTTTACTTCACTGTTTAAATGGAAGGCACAGACACAACCTAAAAACCAATTGTATACCTATCTCTGCCAAAATTAAAGTTATTTTTGAAGAGAAGGTACTATAGGTAATGGATTACAGGTATCACTTTCAAAAGATCTCTATCCAGCTCAGTCACTTAGCCTATCAAAGAACCTAGTTATTTGTGCCTATCAAGTGCAATTCCTAGACTAAAATAACTAGCCCCTCTGGATTCAGTGACCCACACACACAAAAACCAACTTTTTACATTCTTATTCATATAAAATAAAGCAAAAAGGGAAAACTAACTGGAAGTTTCTACAAGTTATCTGTAAATTTAGGATGCACGAACAGCATTTGGCTCTTGGGAAAAATTTAGGACAAAAGCAATAATTATACACACATGCACACATATTTAAAAGACATTAATAGGGGGCTGGGGATGTGGCTCAAGCGGTAGCGCGCTCGCCTGGCATGCTTGCGGCCGGGGTTCGATCCTCAGCACCACATACAAACAAAGATGTTATGTCCGCCAAAAAACTAAAAAAATAAATAAAAATTCTCTATCTAAAAAAAAAAAAAAAAAAAGACACTAATAGCAGCTCTGGCCCTGAGACACAGTGATAATAGGAGGCCTTCCATCCAGGTTTTATCCACTATGTTCTCTCCACACTTCTTAAATTGATATACTCCAATTTAAAAAGAATATAGTTACATGTCCTTTAATGACAGGATTATAGTCTTAGAAATGCACCACAGGCTATTTCATTGTTATGTGAATATCATAGTGCAACTTATACAAACCTACATGGTATATCCTACTACACACAGTTCAAGTTCAAGGCCAGTTTCAGTAAGTTAGCAAGACCATGTATCAAAATAAAAAAGGCTGGGGAGGGCTGGAGATGTGGCTCAAGCGGTAGCGCGCTCGCCTGGCATGCGTGCGGCCCAGGTTCAATCCTCAGCACTACATACAAACAAAGATGTTGTGTCCACTGAAAAAACTAAAAAATAAATAAAATTCTCTCTCTTTCTCTCTCTCTCTCTTAAAAAAAAAAAAAAAAAAAGGCTGGGGATGTAGTTTAGTAGTAGAGTACCCCAGGTTCTCTAAATTACAGGAGGTAAAATCCTCGATAAGGAAAATAACCTAAATAAAACTGTAAAACACTTACTCCTTAAAAAAATAAATCTTGAAAATTTAAAGTTTTAAAAACATGTATATTGCTGGGTATGGTGGCACACTCCTATAATCCCAGCTGCTCAGGGGACTGAGGCAGGAGGGTTGTGAGTTCAAACCCAGCCTCAGTAATGGCAAGGCATTGAGCAACTCAGTGAGACCGTATCGTTAAATAAAATACAATACAGGGGGGCTGGGGTTGTGGCTCAGTGGTAGCATGCTTGCCTGGCACGCGTGACACACGGGGTTCAATTCTCAGCAACACATACTAATAAATAAAATGAAGGTCCCTCAACAACTAAAAAATAAAAAATAAAAAAAAAATCAAGGTTTGACTAGCCTGGGAAAGGTCCTCAATCAAACCCTAGTAATTAAAAAAAAAAAAAAAACAGGGGCTGGGGTTGTGGCTCAGTGGTAGAGCACTTGCCTAGCACGTGTGAGGCACTAGGTTTGTCCCTCAACACCACATAAAAAGTAAAGAAATAAAGTAAAGGTTTATTTCTACAACAATATAGGGCTGGGGATGTGGCTTGGTGGTTGAGAGTCCCTAATTTCAATCCCAGTACAAAAAAAAAAAAAAAGCATACTGCCAAGAATCATGGCACATGTAATCCCAGGGACTCAGGAAGCTGAGGCAAAAGGATGGAAAGTTTGAGGCCAGCCTTGGGAATTGAGTAAGACCTTGTCTCAAAATAAAAAGAGCTAGTGAGGTTGCTTACTTGGTGCAGTGTCCTTGGGTTTAATCCTTAGTACAAAAAAAAAAAAGCACACTTCAATTTACATATCTCTTCACAAAAAACCTGTACAAATGTTCCAGAACTAAAAAAGACTCTTATTAGACCTTTACTATCTTAGTTACCGTAACTGAAAGAACTATGGCACTGGTGCTCACTCATTAACAGCTATCTAATATCTGGTAACTTTGAAGAATATGAACCAGCAAGCAGTGTGCAATGGTACATGCCTGTAATCCCAGCTACTGGGGAGGCTGAAGCAGGAGGGTTCAAAGTTTAAGGCCAGGCTGCCGGCTGAGCAACATATCAAGACCCTGTTTGAAAAAAAAACAAAACAAAAAACAACAACAAAAAAAACACAACGCTGGGGATCTAGTTCAGTGGTAGAATGACTAGCATGGGAAAGGTCCTGAATCAATCCCTAGTAATGGGGGAAAAAAAAAACAGGGGCTGGGGTTGTGGCTCAGTGGTAGAGTACTTTTCTTGTACGTGTGAGGCACTAGGTTTGATACTCAGCACCACATAAAAAATAAAAGTATGTGTTCATCTAAAACTAAAAAAAAGAAAATTGAAAAACAGGTACTAGGCAATATAAAACTGTTGTTACTTTTCTCAGGATTGACAATAGTATTTTTATCTGAGACTCGGGATTGAATTCAGGGGGGCACTTTACCACTGTGCTACATCCCCAGCCCTTTTTATTTCTTGAGATGGGGTCTCACTAAGTTGTGGAGGTAGGCCTTGAACTAGGGATCCTCCTGCCTCAGTCTCCAGAGTTACTGGGAATTACAAATATATGCCACCACACCCAACTTGAAAATAGTATTATAGTCATATATTGAAGAATTTAGAAAATAAAGTATTATAATGTCTACAACTTCCACAGAATTAAGTGTCCACCAATAGATGCACAGATAAATAAAATAAAGCATGGAATACACATACAACAGAGTATCATTAATATTTTTCTTTTCTTTTTTGGTAGCAGGGATTGAACCCAGGAGACGCTTAACCACTGAGCCACATCCTAGCCCGTTTTTTGTTAGGTTTTTGGTCCAGGGATTGAACCCAAGGGCACTCAAACACTGAGCCACATCCCCAGTTCTATTTTTGTATTTTATTAGAGACAGGGCCTCGCTGAGTTACTTATTAGTGCCCTGCCATTGTTGAGGCCGGCTTTGAACTTGCAATCCTCCTATCTCAGCCTCCTGACCTGCTGGGATTACAGGTGTGTGCCATCATACCCGGCCTCCCCAGCCAATTTTAATATTTTATTTAGACAGGGTCTCGCTGAGTTGCTTAGGGTCTCACTAAGTTGCTGAGGCTGGCTTTGAACTTGAAATCCTCCTGCCTCAGCTTCCCAAGGTGAACAGAATACTATTCATTCTTAAAAAGGAATGAAATCCTACAACATAAATGAAACTTGAAAATATGCAAAATGATGAGCTTGAAACCAAAGGATAAACACGGTATGCTTCTCCTTTACCTAAAAGAGGCAAATTCATAGAAAAGAGAAAATAATAGAGGTTACTAGGAAATGGGGAAGGGAGGAATGGAGAGTTATGAAATACATATAGAATTCCTGGTTAGGACAATGAACAAGTTCTGGAAAAATCAGTTATGGTTGCACCCTTTGTGAATGTACATAATGTCACTGAATTAAACATTCAAGAGTTAAGGGGCTGGGGCTGTAGCTCAGTGGTAGAGCACTTGCCTTGCACATGTAAGGTACTGGGTTCAATCCTCAACACCATATAAAAATAAAAAAATAAAGACACTGTACAGACTACAACTAAAAAAAAAGTTTAAAAAGAATAGTTAAAATGCTGGGCGCAGTGGCACGCGCCTATAATCCCAGCGGCTTATGAGGCTGAGGCAGGAGGATCACAAGTTCAAAACCAGCCTCAGCAAAAGCAAGGCATTAAGCAACTCAGTGAGACCCTGTCTCTAAAAAGAATACAAAATAGGGATGGAGATGTGGCTCAGTGGTCAAATGCCCCTGAGTTTAATCTCTGGTACCAAAAAAAAAAAGAATAGTTAAAATGGTAAATTTTATGTTTATTTTACCAAAGACTTTATTTTTTTTAAGAAAAAAAGTAAATTCAGGGCTTGGATATAGCTCAGTGATAGAGCACATGCTTAGCAAGTGTGAGGTCCTGCATTCAATCTCCACCTCTTGCCCCCCAAATTAAAATTAAAGCATATTAACATATTTTAAAGAATCTATAATAGTTTACTAAAAAATTTTTTTAAAAAGATGAGGTACCTACCTAGACCTAAGCAGTTCCCTGCTATACACTCTTCCAACCCAGTCTTATTTCACATTTTAGTTGGGAGTGTCATTTGATACTATAGTAGCTTTAATTCATAAGTTATAATAGCCCAATAGCTAAATCTGCACCAGGAACTCTGGAAACTAGACCAAAAACAGCTTCTAGAATTTATGCTAATCTGTCTCACAACCTGGCAAATTTCAGGAACCTGTCACCTGTCTCCCTCCCCTGTGTATACATTAGCTGCAGGCACCAGATGGGTTCTATAAAGAAAAATAATTACAATTATCTTCTGCCAGTTTTCTGATATGATCTCACCCACTCAAATTCATCCAACACCCCCAGCAGATGACTTTGCTTCCCATTGGTTTTCTAGTAGCTGGTTTATTTGTGGCATAAGCCTATATTCTCTACCTTTTTTTCCTTTTTAATGTTCTGGAAGGTCAAACTTTATTTTATTCATTTACTTATATTCGATGCTGAGAATGGATTCCAGTTCCTCTCACACACTAGGCGAGCGCTCTACCACTGAGCCACAACCCCAGCCCCTGGAAGGTCAAACTTGTAGCACTAGACAGAAGACGCTGGAGGTGAGAAAAATGTGACTTGTGGACTTTTAAAAAAGCATGAGATATCCAACCTCTCCCACCAAAAGAATACCTTGAGGCGATTATTTTGGTGTAAACAAGTGGACCAAAGGCATTGTGACTTGATTGTCCAAGCAGTGAATTTTCTAATAAGAACAATTACACAGAATGTAATCCAGGAGTAATTTTTTTTTTTTTTGGAAGGGGACATCAAAAATCCTACAAACTTAAATTCGAGTATTTTATAAAGTTTTTCACTATTATTTCCCAGTGTCTCAAGGAAATAGACAATTTAGTATTCTGTTGATGTGACACTATAACCTTAGGAAATTCATAACTCTAAGGATGAACTCTATTCCAACCAAAGATCCCCCAGTGTAAGATAAATAAATGAAAATTATTTCAAAATGCTCCAGTGCTCACTTAAGAAAGTTCTCTAGTAAGCACTGTGAGAATACCCCACAAAAGTTATAAAGTATAAGAAAATCACAAAATATTCATTAAGGGCTAGGGTTGTAGCACAGTGGTAGAGCGTTTGCCTAGCACATGTGAGGTGCTGGGTTCGATCCTCACCACCACATGGAAATAAATAAATAAACAAGTTATTTTGTCCATCTACAATCTACCAAAAAAAAAAAAAATAATACTTATTAAAGCTTGTTTCTTTGCTATCTCAATACAACCAAGTTCAGGCAATTCAACAGTATTGTGCAATATAAAGGTGATATTAATGGAAATGTTCTGATTGTATAGTTTGTGATTTTGATCAACAGCAACAACAACAAAAAAAAAGGGTGAGCAGAGGCTGGGAGTAATAGTGCACCTGTAATCCTAGCAACATAGGAGACTGAGGTTAGAGGATTGCAAGTTCAAGACCAGCCTCAGCAACTTAGCAATACTGTCTTAAAAAGGGATGGGAAGACTCCCACTGGGAGCCACGTTTGCTCGTGAAGCAGGAGGGCAGGTTTCCCTAGGGCTGTGTTGTGGGAATGTAGCTCAGTGGTAAAGTCACCCTTGGGTTCAATCCCCAGTACCTCAAAAAAAAAAAAAAGTGAGCAGAAATCTTCCATGATTAATAACCAAGGCTATCAAGTAGCACCTCTAATTCATTCAGACTAACCCAAGCCTCAAAATAGTCACTAGTCTGGAATGAATAATTTATTCCAAACCCAATTAGAAGATACTAATTTTACCTGTTTTTCCTATGACTATTATCTTCTTGAAGAAAAATTTTAAGTATTTGCAACCTGCAAGATAATAATCTCCAAGAAAGCTCCCTACTCAACTTGGAGAATAAGGTATACTGGTTGAAGACGACTATCCCACTTGATATTTTTAGAATATTACTAGCTTCCCAACCCAGGACCCACATTCTAAAACACTATTTAGCACTCTACCGTGTCTGGGTTTCCTTCCAGCAGAACATTGATGGCTCTGTTAACATCTCCATTGCAGTCATGCAAAGCAATCACACATTCATCCTGGTTCTTGCCTGTGATATCAATCAACTGAAAAAGAAAAATCAACAGCCATCACAAACAAACTTTCACTCCACACAAAAGGTAAATAGAAAAAAACTGGAGATACCAGTTGAGACTCAAAGAACCATAAGGCTTGAGGGGCAAAACAATTAAAATTTTGGAAATCTACTTCCAACAGCAAAATATTAGGGATGGGGTCACAAGTATTTACAAAGCAATCAAACAATTAGGCATCAAATGACAAATCAAAGCTTAAAATGTACAGACTTTAGCATACCATGAATTTACCTATTTCTGAAGTCCCAAACTGCTCAAAATTGCTATAAAGTGGTATCAACAGGAGCCAGGGATGTAGCTCAGTAAGCATGAGGCCCTGGATTTGATTCCCAAAACCCTTCCTCCACACATAAAATGGCACCAACAGTCATTCAATAAAGTTATAATTAAGATAAGATAAAACCTCTTTGGGGTTGGGTTGAGACTCAGTGGCAGAATGCTTGCCCAGCATATGTCAGGCACTGGGTTCGATCCTCAGCACCACATAAAAAATAAAAATAAACAAAAAAAGTATTGTGTCCATCTACAACTAAAAAAAAAAATGCTTAAAAAAAGCTTAAAAAAATTAAAATCTTTTTGAACAACGTATCTATCCAAAGGGACACAGTAAATCAGACAATGGAAGGACATATTTATTGACCTGATCTATCATATTTCAGGACAACTACTTCAATATACATGGCACAAAGAATCCTGGTAAGCATCTATGATATTTCATTATGCTCACAGGTAGTTCTCTTTTCTATTAGCTTATAGCAAATAGTGATGCACTCACTTGTTTCACCTTCTCCTCAAAGTCAGCATCATTGTGGTCCGAAATCATCTGTGCAAGTCGAATTTGTTCCGCAGTGGCCTAGGAATTGAGTGAGATGAGACCAAGAAAACATAATCAAAAGTCAAGCGTTTAGAGAAATAAAAGGGATCTAAGTAGCAATGTTTACACTCCCCATCACCCTAGTTTTTTTCCTTGTTGCAAAACAATTTAAAGATGGTTAAATAGGCAAAATAACAAAAACAGAGGAAACGTATAACTATTTCATTCTAAAATCCAAAAAAGAACTGGGAGCTTTTCCATCAACATTCACGTTAAAGGGGCTTTCACCTTGGAATTATAGCATCACTTTGAAATATCTGCCCCTTAATTCACATTAATGTATTTTCAAAGTTATATATAAACCCAGTTCTTATTTCTTCAATTACTAATACTAACCTCTTACGAGATTAATTGTGAAAATTCTACTAGAATTTTCTGTTTAAAAAAAAAAAACAGGGGCTGGGGCTGAGTGGTAGAACGCTCAACTAGCATATGAGAGGCACTGGGTTTGATCCTCAACACCTCATAATATAAACAGATAAGATAAAGGTATTGTGTCCAGCTACAACTAAAAAAGATATATTTAAAAAAAAAAAAACGTGCTAGGGGATGTGGCTCAGTGACAGAGCGCTCACCTAGCATGTCTGAGGCACTGGGTTTGATTCTCAGGCCCCACATAAAATAAATAAATAAATACTTTAAAAAGATTCAATCAAATCTTATTAAAAAAATAAAAGCACATTAAGGGGAAAATTATAATCCTACATATTCAACATATCTGACCACAGCCAAACATTAAGTACTTCATTTGCATTAGATATCATTCACATTAGATATCTATACTGGTTATAAAACAGACCACATCTAAATCAAACTTAATACCCATGAGGTTAATTTATTCCTTAAGATCTCATACTGAACAATGAGCTAGAGTACCTAAATTGTTAGAATGAAAGACAAAATATGGAAGGGAAAAGTTGTCAAGACAAAAGGCTGACTAAAGAGATGTCAAGGTAGAAGAAAACCTGGGAAATAAGAAATGTACTATTAAATGGTCCAGATGATAAAAGGAAAACACCTGTCAGAGACACAAAGCAGCACAGGACTCAAACTGGAGCCATAAGTCTTACAATGTAGCATTAAACAACAACAACAAAAGCATGTTGTATCACAGCATGTCACTGAGAGCTATCTCACCCTTTAAAAAGAAAACAAAAGAAATCCAAGGACTAACAAGAATAGAAACCCCAAACCCCTATCTACCAGTAGAGTTACCCATGAATCCATTGCCTTTGGGTTATTTTACCTGTGGTCGCTGCTTGTGCTGTGTCTGGTTTTGGTTTTGAGGTTGTTCCCAGTTTCCCCGGGCTCGGTTAGTGCCCACCGACGTCATCATTTACAGTATATACAAATAACAGTATTTACAAGGTAGAATACTGAGGATTAAAAAAAAAAAAAAAATTAGGCATTAAAATATGGGCAAAATGTTTTTAACTTCTCTTTCATCAGCACCTTCGCCACCAAACACTTGATTTCTTTAAAGGAACAAAGCAAAAAGTCACCTATTTTTGAGACATATTTGATAATTTCCTTAAGGAACTATGGCTGTTAATTCACTTTTGCACAATAATGTATAGGGTTTGGGATATAGCTCAATGGCAGAACACACTTAGGGGATTCCATCCCAAGTACCACCAAAAAAAAAAAAAAAAGTAGGGATTGGGAGTGTGGCTCAATGGGAGAAGGCCTGCCTAACATGTCCAAGGCCCTACGTTCGATCCACACCACCTCAAAAAATAAAATAAGCCATTCAATAAACACATACAGAAAATACTGTATATAAATACTGTACTCAACCTACCTAAGACAACCATCTTACCTGCCTTACACATTGACCTCCACTGCTTGGGGGAAAAGTTAAGTTCAAGTCTAGCCTCTTTGTCCCTCAAGTTTCATCTCTCAGCATGCTATAGGTTTTATTTTTTTAACTGCACCCTTCAACAGGGCATGTATTAGGATCCAGTTCCAGTTCAGATTTTCAGTTCCCTGCATAATAATTCCAACACATGCTTTTACAGCTGCTTCTATGGGTTTCGTCCACATTTTCAAGAAACCAGAATTACAATTACCCTCAACTACTCACCTTAAAACACAGGGAATTCCAAATTTGTCCCAAACCAATCACATATATCACAAAATTTTATTTAAAAGGGCTTCTAGGAAATAATTTTAAAGTCAAAACATTAATGCCTGTAGGAAAACTTGTCTTTTAAGAGACACAGAATACAAAGGGCCTTCCCTGACAGTTTTCATTATAAGATTTCTAACCAAGGATTCAACGGAATTCAAGTTCCCTTCATTCACATTTTGTTCTATAACGGAATTTCAGCTGCTGCATTTTGTTTAAAAAAAAAAAGAAAGTCATCATATGATAGAGTGCTCAACGAAAGATACTTTAAAATGTTTTATTTTATTCCAAAGAGGACAAGTTATGCTTTTCTGCTCTATATTTAATTTTTCATTAATAAAACTTCATACACGGTTAATTCTATATTGTCCAAAAGACATTGCTGGATTTTGAAGGAGGGCTTCTAAATAAATGTGTAAGGATTAACTATTAAGAAAGTAAATTGCACCTGTTTATTGAATGTCAGAGCTGACTTCCCTGGAGAAATTCTTCACCAAGTTTATGTTTTGTTTTGTTTTGGTTTTTTTGGTACCAGGAATTGAACTCAGGGGTACTCAACCACAGAGTCACATCCCCAGCCCTTTATGTATTTTAGAGACAGTCTCATTGACTTGCTTAGGGCCATGCTAAATTTCTGAGGATGGCTTTGAACTTCTGATCCTCCTGCCTCAGCTTCCTGAGCAGCCGGGATTACAGACGTGCGTCACTGCACCAAGCTTCACCAAGTTTTGTATCAATAGGTTACATAGGTCTTTGGTTTTTGATGCAGTCTACATTCCCTATCACCAAGAAATATATTTTAAAGGAAGCTTCATAGCTAATTTTTAATCATTAACCCCGTCCCTGCATACATGTGCACATAAGCCTGTAAATATTTCAAGCTAGTATAGAATTTTATTTTATTATTATGCAACACAGTAGTCCATTTCCCCAGGCTGACATTATAGTCAAATTTCAACACTTAATTCACAAAAAAAGAAAAGTGTTGTTTAACCAAGAACCCTGGGTCCTTATCAAGAAGAGGGGAAGAAGAAAAAGAAAAAAAACTAGAGAGGAAAACAATTATGTTTAACTTTAAATTGGCTCTAAGATGAAATTTCTAAATCAGAGTAGTCATTTCCAACCCACCACTGTAACTTACAAATACTGACTACTTTCAACTTCACATATATCAATTTGGGAGAATGAGTTTATTTGCAAATATAAGCTAATGGACTAGCTGTATAGACCACCACACATACCTTTCCAGTCAGGTGTAAATGTATTAGAAAGTCATATAATTAATCAGGAAAGAGAAAAATCCTCCTGATCACTCTTACTACTAACTTCCACTTCACTCTTACAAGTGCTTTGAAATGTGTGACTAACAGAATTTTACCACCTACATAGTAATAACACCAAGCAACAGGTCACAAGTAAATGATCTGGGATGGATCACTTAAGGACAAAGAATTAATAGAATTTTTAGTAGTAAGTGGAGATAAATACCCAGAGTTATAGTAGTGGGGGTAAGGAATCTTGTTACTTTCCTGGAAAATAAAAATTAGGGACAAATAACCAGAGTTATCACAGTGGAAGTGTGGAATACTTGTTACTCTTTCTTAGAAAATAAAAATTAAGGGAACCAGGGAGAGAAGTACTGGAAACCAAGGGAATAGTGCAGGAGCAAATACAAGTCAACACAGGAGTGCCCTTGACACTCTATTTTGGAAACCAGCTACTTAAAAAAATAGCCAGAGAAATTTTACTGAAAAAAATAAATAACAAGTATTTATTGAGTGTCTACTATGTGTCCAATACTTCAGAAAATACAAAACATTATGACTTTTTGCTGCCCTCAGGGAGCTTACAATCTAATTTGAGAACCAATTCAGAAATCCTGAAGATGGACTGTGATGGGGAAGGCTTGCTACCTTTACCTTTACCAGCACAACTGATTTCCCTAGTTGCCTTTTTGAAATGACTTCTGAGTCCCCTTTCCCACCACCTTGAATCTAGTGAGTAATGCCCAGTTAAAGACACACTTCACAGGAAGGGGTTTAAAAAATAAAAAAACAAAACAGTACATTTTTAGGCCTTTTATCAATAATTTACATGCCAGCAATACTTCCCATGCACAACAGAAACAATCATGGGGATCTTCTAATCTTTAAAGGCAATGGTGTAGGATCTCAAAGCAGTTTTGTCAACTGATAATAGAGCCAAAATGTTTTAATTATCTAGTAATGCTGGTTGTCACAGAACACTATCACCTCCCAGCAATTCACATCAGATATTCCTAAAGCAGGATATGGGGGGGGGGGGGCGGAAGATGGATTGGGGGGGGAATCTCTCCATTTACTAATCTCGATGAGTCAAAGGCAAAAACGTTAATAACAACAAAAACGCCGTTACTGTGGTGTTTTCCTTTCCACAACATCCTACAACAGAGGTGGCTACATTTCAAGAATCCTGAAAAAGGAGCAGTCTCCTGTTTGTGACATCAGTTTGCAAAGCAATTTAGGGGCTGTCCACAAGGTGAAGGGTCTGAAGAAGTCTGGAATTCCTGTGCCATTATGAAGAGTGAACAAATACCCCAGCGACCCAGCGACGTCCCTTAGGCGTAATACACCCTATGGGGGCCTACAGGTCCAGCTTCCCAAATAACATAATTGTTTGGGGTACCCCAAACCACAGTATAGACAACAGGAAGCTAAAGACAGCTGCAAAAATATATTCCCACAGCCGGGTGGGTAAGAAAGAAGGAAGAGTAATAAGTGGAGCTGACAAAGAGGCTGGAAACGGAGAGGGGACGCAAGCCCACGCGCGGAGGATGGGAGGCTCACCCCCCTCAGCGCCACATCAGGAGCCCACGGGGCCAATCGCCTCCCTACCTCCCACCCGGAACAAATTAATCCTCCGCACTCCAAACTGAGGGCCACATGGGGGAGTTGGGGCAGCTCCACCCCATCGCCCTCCCCCCGCCACCCCCAACCAGGCCGGATCCGGATCAGAGGCCCGCAGAGGGCTGGAAAGGGAGGCGGCCCCCTCCTTCTCCACAGGCACCGGCCCTGGAGACAGCCCTACCTCAGGCTGGGCCCAGGCCTAGTTCGCTCGCGCTCTTTCTCGTTCTCCCCCTTCAGGCTCTAGCCGCATGGCCCCCCCGTCCGGCTGCCCCAAGCCCCGCCCCGGCCACGCTCCCAAATCGAGGCCCCGGCTCCGGCGCGGCCCACTAGGCCGCGAACCCAACCATAAACAAAACCTCCGGCGCCCGACTCGAGGTGTGGGGGGGCGCCAGGGCTCCCGAGACCAGAAGGGGGTGTACAGAGGGGGAGCGCACGGCGCGGGGGCCCTACCGGAGGGGGGATACGGCGGGGGTAGGAGAGAAAGAGGGAGGGTAAAAGGGGGATCGCGGATTTAAAGGGGCCGCGGACAATACCCGGCCCCGCCGCGCTGCCGCTGCCGCCGCCGCCGCCGCCAACGCCGCTGCGCTCCCAACTTTACCTCAGTCTCCTCCACACTGACACCCCGGGCCGCGCCGCCCCTGTCACGTGATATAAGATTCCCTCCTCCCCACCCCCCTCCCTCCTTTTCCCTCTCGCGCTCGCTCTCGCGCCTTCCCCCTCCCACTTGCCTTCCTGCGTCCCCCCAGCACGTGACGTGAAAAGGGACGCGCACGCCAGCGTGCGCGTGCCACCACGCCACGAAACACCGAACTCGGGCTCCGTGCGTCCGACCCGCCCCCTGCGCGGCGGCCCCGCCTCTACCACGTGACGCACGGATGGCCTCCGCTTCCTCTGACTGGCGTAGTTCCGCGTCTCCGCACTCGCAGCTCCCAGGTGCCACTGCCTGCCTGAGTCACGTGTCGGGGGGGAAGCGGGAAGGCGTCGTCCTCCTTTCCTAGCCCCCCCATCCGCCATGTTTTCAGGCCGGGTCTGGCTCGGTCTTCCCCCGTAAGGAAATGGCCGGGGAGCTCCAGGGAACCCAGGCGCCGTTGCTTCGGCGGAGCCTGGGCTAACGAGGCAGGGCAACGGGAAAACCCGAGCACTTCTGCGCGGGGAGGGAGGCCATGGCGTCCAGCAGTAACTGGCTGTCCGGGGTGAATGTCGTGCTGGTGATGGCCTACGGGAGCCTGGTGAGGATCTTCCCCCACCCCATTCCTGCTGTAGCGTCTCACCCAGTGGAGACCCTCCTCTTGAGCCGATCCCTGTCTTCATTCTCCACCCACTCACCTGCGCCTTTTCTGGGCTTTTGACTTCGATCCCAGGAGTACCTGGGAGCTTAAGTCACAGACCCAGACCGACCCGCCCCTGGCTGAGAACCCTCCCCCTAAGCTCTAGGGCACAGACCCCAAGCCTCCCCACTATTGGCTTCCCTAGATCCACCTCCGTCGTCGACGTCCTCGCTTTCCCCCAAGTTTTATCTTGAAGCCTCCATTTCTGAGAGCCGCAATTGGAGACTTTGAATGAAGGCATGCCTTTTGTTGTTGTTGTCTTTATTAAAGATTCTTATCCTATCTTTTTGGACAGGTATTTGTACTACTGTTTATTTTTGTGAAGAGGCAAATCATGCGCTTTGCAATGAAATCTAGAAGGGGACCCCATGTCCCTGTGGGACACAATGCCCCCAAGGTAGGTCCTTAGGGCACAATACCAGCATTCTTCAGTTGCGTTATAAGAACAGGAACGAGATTTTCTGTGCCTTTTAGAGATTACTTAAATTCACGTTTCTTTCTCTATTTACCTTTATAGTTAACCTTAGTGAATTGAGCAGTAACAGTCTTGGAATTTGGCTTACCTGCCCACTGCTGTGGTACAGTATGTAACTTTACCAAGAACTTAAGTTTTTGCTGACTGCTGTAAAATGTTTCCCCATTCATCTTAATCATATGTTTTTTGTTTGCTTTGTTTTAGGATGGATTTGAGAATGGTTACAATTAGCAGTAGAACAATGAAAGGTTGTCTTTGCAGAACTTCAGGCTTATTCAAGAGCCCCATTAAGTATCTTGTTCCACCATTTGTGTTACAGATAAGCCTAAGGAAAAGAAACAACTTAGGGGATAACATACAGAAAGTGAATAACCTAGTGATTTATTACCTTTGTTTATGCTTTCTTCTTGGGTAATGCCTTCCTTTCCATGGCTTTAAGTATCCACAGATACAATTTTGCCTCTTTCCAGCATCCCATACTATGTATCTCAACTGCCTACTTCACATTTCAACATTATTTGTTTTGGGGTACCAGGGATTGAACCCAGGGGCACTTACCACTGAGCCACACTCCCACCTCTTTTTATTTTTTGTTTTGAAACAGTATCTCACTGAATTGCTTAGGGTCTTACTAAATTTCTGAAGCTGGCTTTGAACTTGCCATCCTGCCTCAGCCTCCCCAGCCACTGGGATTACAGGCATGCACCACACACCCAGCATCCACTTTGATTTCTAATAGATATCTCAAACCCAGCATATCTAAATCATAACTCTTGATACCCCACTGCCAACCCTATCTGCTTCTTTAATCTTTCACTTAAATGTACCTGCTGCCCTTCCCAACTTCCTTTTGTTTGGCGCCTCTCCCAGTCTCTGAAATCTAGTTCTACTAGTTGATCGCACACCTTTGCACATACTGTTACTGTGACCTGGAATGGTCTTCACTTGACTAGATCATTCATTCTTTAGATCTTAGCTTAAATGTTACTTCCATGAAAGAAGAATGCTTACTGTGGATTTTAAAATAGGTCTCTTTGAGCTGGGCTATAGCTCAGTGGCAGAGCGCTTGCCTAGCACGCTTGAAGCAACTAGATTCGATCCTCAGCACCACATAAAAATAAACAAATAAAATAGATGCATTCTTTCCATCTAAAACTACAAAAAATATTTTAAAACCGAAATAAAATAGGTCTCAATTTTCCATTATTACCCTGATCCTTTCTTCATAGCATCGGCCACAATTTTTCTTTTATGTTAGTCTCTTTGTCCAAAACATTCCTCTCAGCTGGCCCATGGTGCCACACCCATGTAATTCCAGTAATTTGAGAGGCTGAGACGAGAGGATTCTGAGTTCAAAACCAGCCTTACCAATTTATCGAGGCCCTAAGCGACTTAGTAAGACCCTGTCTCAAAATAAAAAGGTCTGGAGATGTGGCTCATTTGTTCAGTCCCTGGATTCAATCCCTGATACCAAATAAGAATTTTTTTTCTTTTTCTTCTGAGATCTTAAGCTTCAAGAGGGCAAGCACTTGGGTTTGGAGTGTAGTTCAGTGGTTCTAGTATATGCAAGCCCCTGCCTTCAGTTTGAGGCCCTGCAAAAAAAAAAAAAAAAGTGCAGGCACCAGGCCTTTTTTTTTTCACCAACATTAAACCAAGGCCAACACATGGTAAGTACTCAGTAATTCATTATTGAGTGAACAATAAGTCAATGGGAGAGCCAAAGCTAGTACACAATTCTCTCAACTCCTAGAGCAGTTCTTTGATTAACCAGTATTATTAATCCTCTTGTACTTGTTCCTCTCTTTTTGTTACTAGATATTGAACCAAGGGACACTTGACCACTGAGCCATATTCTCATCATCCCCCTCCCCCTTTTTTTTTTTTTTTTTAATTTTGAGACAGAGTCTCTAAGTTACTTAGGGCCGCACTAAGTTGCTGAGGCTGGCTTTGAACTTGCTATCCTCCTACCTCAGCCTCCCAAGCCACTGGAATTATAGGTGTGCACCACAGCACCAAGCCTTGTTTCTTTCTGACATATTACCTGGAAAGACTCAAGAAAGCTGTCCTTGCCCGAAACTTTGAACAGTGTAATTTCCACTTGTCTTTTTTTTTTTTTTTTTTTTTAAGAGAGAGTGAGAGGGGGCTGGGGATGTGGCTCAAGCGGTAGCGCGCTCGCCTAGCGTGTGTGCGGCCTGGGTTCGATCCTCAGCACCACATACAAAGATGTTGTGTCCGCCGAGGACTAAGAAAAAATAAATAAATGTTAAAATTCTCTCTCTCTCTCTCTCTCTCTCTCTCTCTCTTTTTAAAAAAAAAAAAACAGAGAGAGTGAGAGAGGAGAATTTTTTAATATTTATTTTTTAGTTCTCGGCGGACACAACATCTTTGTTGGTATGTGGTGCTGAGGATCGAACCCGGGCCGCACGCATGCCAGACGTTCGAGCTACCGCTTGAGCCACATCCCCAGCCCTCCACTTGTCTTTCATGGGTTGGTATCTAACATATCATTAGCCAATCAAAACTTTGGCTGTTTAGGAGCCCTGAGACTATATGAAATCAAGATTGCTTATTTGGCCACAGTGGCACATTCCTGTAATTCCAGCAACTATGGAGGCTGCAGTAGGAGGATTGCAAGTTTGAGGCCAACTTGGGCAGTTTTGCAAGATCCTGTCTCCAAAAAAGGTGGGGCTGGGCACAGTGGCACACACCTATAATCCCAGCAGCTCTGGAGGCTGAGACAGGAGGATTTCGAGTTTGAAGCTAGCCTCAGCAACTTAGCAAGGTCCTAAGCAACTTAGTGAGACCTTGTCTTTTTTTTTTTTTTTTTTTTTTTAAGAGAGTGTGAGAGAGAGAATTTTTTTTAATATTTATTTTATGGTTTTTGGCAGACACAACATCTTTATTTGTATGTGGTGCTGAGGATCGAACCCGGGGCGCGCACACACACACCAGGCGAGCGCGCTACCACTTGAGCCACATCCCCAGCCCAAGACCTTGTCTCTAAATAAAAAACAGAATAGGGGCTGGGTTTGTGGCTCAGTGCTCACCTAGCATGCATGAGGCACTGGGTTTGATCCTCAACACCACATAAAAATAAAGATATTGTGTTCACCTAAAAATAAAAATTTTTTTAAAAATACAAAATAGGGCTGGGGGTGTGGCTTAGTGGTCAAGTTCCTCTAAGTTCAATCCCTGGTATCCACTCCCCACCAAAAAAAGAAAAAAGTGGGGAGGAATTGGGGAGTTATAGCTCTGTGGTAAAGCACCTCTGGGTTCTACCCCCAGTATTGCTTTACAAAATTTATCTAAATTCTCATCCATTGCTGGTAGAAGTATAAATTATTAAAACCACTTTAGAAAATAATTGGGCATTATCAACTAAGATTGAACATGTACCTAGCTAATCTATGGCCCAGCAGTTCCGTATCATAAGGAAATTAATTTTTTTTTTTAGAGAGAGTTTTTTTAATATTTATTTTTTAGTTTTTGGCAGACACAACATCTTTGTTTGTATGTGGTGCTGAGGATCGAACCCGGGCCGCACACATGCCAGGCGAGCGTGCTACCACTTGAGCCACATCCCCAGCCCAGGAAATTAATTTTTGCTCATAGTACTAGAAGTCATGTATGAAAATGTTCATGGTAGCAGAAGTCCAGGTTAAAGTTAGTGATACCAGTTCATATTCTAGAATGATTTAAAAATTAAAAATAAACTAAAATATTTGGACACAAAGAATCTTCAAAATATTCTTAATGAAAAAAAAGTTGAAATAATAAAGTCTCCTTTAAAGAAAAAAAAAAGTTGCAAACATAGTGAATCTAAAAACCATGCCAAGAGCCTGGCACAGTGATGTATACCTATAATCCCAGGTACTTCAGAGGCTGAGGTAGGAAGATCACAAGTTTACGGTCAGCCTAGGCAACTTGGCACAAGACTGTCTCAAAAAAGGACTGGGGGTGTCATTCAGTGGTAGAGCACCCTTGGGTTCAATTCCCAGTACTATGCACACAAAAAAATCTGCGAAGTCAAAAACATACATGGGCTGGGGCTCAGTGGTAGAGTGCTTGCCTAGAATGCTGAGGCACTGGGTTTGATCCTCAGCACCACATTAAAAAAAATAAAGGCATTCTGTCCATCTACAACTACAAGATTTAAAAAAAAAAAATAGCCATTCACAAGAGAATATGTATCATATGATTCCATTTATATGAAATTCTAGAATGAACATAAAGAACACATCATGTTGCCTGCAGCCGACTAAGGAAGAGAGGGTGACTTTAGAGAACATTTTGGGATAAGGAAATGTTGATTGAGATGCCAGTAAATGGGTATATTGTTAAAAATTCATCCGTCCAAGCCAGGCTCGTGGGGCATGCCTATAATCCCAGTGACTCAGTAGGAGATAAGAGCATCACCAGCCAACATGGGCAATTTAGCAAGACCCTGTCTCAAAATACTTAAAAATGGAGCTCAGTGGTAAACCACCTCTGGGTTCAATTCCCCATATCACCACCAATAAGTTATCCAAATTCATTTGTCTATACACTTAAGTGAATTTTCTTTATTTTTTATACAAATTCAACCTCAGTAAATTCATTTTAAACTTGTAGGGTTAGAGATATAGCTCAGTGTTAAAGCACTTACCTCACCTTTGCAAGGCCCTGGGTTCAATCCCTGGCACTGCAAAAGAAAACAGTTTGCTGAGGAATTCAAGAAGTATTTTTCCATTTGTATAAAGCTCAAAACTAGACAAAGTTAAGCATCTTGTTTAGGATAACACATGATAAAACAATGAAGAGTGAGAGGATTACTGGTAAGTGAAGGTTTGTGGTGGTGGCAATTAGGAATGAGTATATAGGACTTCAGAGTCATTGATTTCCATTTCAAAAAGTGAATATTGGAGGGGCTGGGGATGTGGCTCAAGCGGTAGCGCGCTCGCCTGGCATGCGTGCGGCCCGGGTTCGATCCTCAGCACCACGTACAAACAAAGATGTTGTGTCTGCCAAGAACTAAAAAATAAATATTAAAATTCTCTCTCTCTCTCTCTCTCTCTCTCTCCCACTCTCTCACTCTTTCTTTTAAAAAAAAAAAGTGAATATTGGATATAGGTGTTCATCTTGGTCTTTATAATTAATTAAAATGTGCATATGTTATCTGTGGTCTGTGATAATAGTTCACAATGGAAGTTTCTGGTAGAGTTAAACAACAAAGGGCTAGGGAAGTAGCTTGTGGTAGAGCACTTCCTAGCATATGAATGAGTTTCTGGGTTCAATCCCAGCCAGTATGTAGGGTTGGGGGTGGGGTTACAATAGAAATTATACCATGGCATATACCTGTAATCCCAGTGATTTGGGAGGGTGAGGCAGAGGGATGGATTCCAAGTTTGGGGCTAGCCTCAGCAATTTAGCAAAGCACTGTCTCAAAAAAAAAAGAGTTGGGAATGTGGCTTAATGATAATGCACCTGAGTCCAGTTCCCAGTACAAAAGGAAAACAAGGGGGCTGCAGATATATTTCATTCAGTAGAGTGCTTGCCTCAAATGCACAAGGCCCTGGGTTCAATCCCCCAGCACCACAAAAAAAAAAAAAAATTATTTCCTTGGGGGTTTGGCAACCCTCTTAAGTGAGATGGATGTGGAACTGATGATAGTGCTTGCTTGTATCTTGAAAGGGCAGCACAATAATAGTACCTTTTAAATTTTTGTAGCATGGATGTTAATTATCAATTTTTTTCCTCCAGTACTGGGAATCAAACCCAGAGCCTCCCACATACTAGAATAGTGTTCTACCACTAAGCTACACTCCCGGCCCTTTTCATTTTGTTTTTGAGGCAGTGTCTCACTAAATTGCTCAGGCTTGATCTTGAAATCCTCCTGCCTGAGCCTCCCAAATAACAGGGGTTACAGGTGTATGCCACTATGCCTGGCATGAATTACCAATTTTAGCAATTAAACTGGGTATAGTGGCACACACCTGTAACGCCAGCTATTCGGGAAGCTGAGAGAGGATTAGTAGTTCAAAGCCAGCCTGAGCAATAGGGTCTATCTCAAAAATAAAAAGGACTGGGAGCGTAGCCTTGTGGTAGAGCCAGGTTCAATCCCCGTGTGACAAAAATGAACATTTTTTTTTAAATGTTTTTGTTTTAACATGGATTTCTAGAAGTCCTGTGGTCCACCAGGTTGGACAGTCCCTAGATGTTTATAGATTATATGCAGGTCTTCTCCTTGAATTTCTAGAATAGATTATGACTTCCAGTTGTCCACTTTGTCCCAATTTAGGAAGGTCTTTATAATACCTACCAAGATTCTTAGACCCCAGTGTAAAATCTGGAATAATGCTGTAAAGCATGAAGAAATTCTGGCAAATTAAAATATCTAGCTTAGGGCTGGGGATGTGGCTCAAGCGGTAGTGCACTCACCTGGCATGTGTGCGGCCCGGGTTCGATCCTCAGCACCACATACCAACAAAGATGTTGTGTCCAACGAGAACTAAAAAATAAATATTAAAAATTCTCTCTCTCTCTCTCTCTCTCTCTCTCTCTCTCTCTCTCTAAAAAAATAAAATATCTAGCTTAGATATGTACAGTTTGGAGAGGTTATTAGAGAACCCCATTCTTTCCCAAAATCTTACATCTTATCTGGCAATTTCAGTAACTACCTGAGCGCTTCCACTACTTCATCTTAGTTGTTCACAGGCTCTGACCCTTTTCCAGATTAGTGGGAATCAGAGTACAAGGTAAGTGATTCTGAATTCTCTTCTCTACACATTCAGGACTTGAAAGAGGAGATTGATATTCGACTATCCAGGGTTCAGGATATCAAGTATGAACCTCAGCTCCTTGCAGATGATGATGCAAGACTGCTACAACTGGAAACTCAGGGAAGTCAAAGTATGTTGCAAGCTCTTGGAGAGCACTTCAGTGAGGAGTCCCACAAGTTCAGAATTCCTTTACACTTGTTGTAAATAGCTGCTAACAAAACCTCAGTTATTCCAGTTCTTGGCTATGTGTCAGATGCAGAAAGACAGTTTAATTAGTTTACTGGAGTTTGAGGATTATGTCTGAGACTACTCTTTGTTTTAACAGGTTGCTACAACTATCTGTATAGGATGAAAGCTCTGGATGCTATCCGTGCTTCTGGTAAGGACACTAGCTATCAGACTCCATTCTAGAGCCTAAAAAGCCATCTGGGGAACAGAGTAATGAACCCATTTTATATGTTAGGATTTGTCCTTTTTTGTATATCTCAACTAGTGGGAATTTCCTGGAGTTTGGAAAGTACCACTTAATCTTTTACATAAGGAAATTATGTAGGCAGGTTAGTTCTTCTCCAAAAAGGCTAGGGTTTTTTGTTTGTCTTTTAAGATTCTTGAGACCTTTAGTTTCCTGAACTGGAAGATGATAATTTGTTTTTCCACAAAGGACTAGTGACATCTGTTTTTTCAGTAAACCCAAGGAGAATGATTCTTGAAAATTTTTTCCCATTCTATGACCACTTGTCATATATGTAAATTTTTTAAGGATTGAATCCAGAGGTGCTTTACCACTGAGCTATATCCCCAGCCCTTTGTATTTTTTATTTTGAGACAGATTTGTCTATTTTTTTTAAATATTCTTTTTTTTTTTAAAGATGGGATTTACATCCAGCTCATATCACTTATTTCATTAGACCTATTTCTAACTTGGAAAAATAACTAGATATTGTTCCTTTATCTCCTCAGAGATCCCATTTCATGCTGAAGGCAGACACCCCTGTTCCTTAATGGGCAAGAATTTCCGCTCCTACTTGCTAGATCTTCGAAACACTAGTACTCCTTTCAAGGGTGTGCGGAAGGCCCTTATCGATACCCTGCTGGATGGCTACGAGACAGCCCGCTATGGGACAGGGGTGAGCTGAATGGCCAGTTTTTCCTTCAAGTATCTAAAGGAATATGCCAGACTAAGAGATCCTCATCTTTTCTCTTTCCTAAGGTGTTTGGCCAGAGTGAGTACCTGCGCTATCAAGAGGCCCTGAGTGAGCTGGCCACTATGTGAGTTTGGAGGGGAACATGTCAAAGGGAGCGGTTAGAGAATATCAGAAGTATTAGAAGTGCTGGACTGTTCCTAATATTTATGCAGTAGCTTTCATAAAGCAGTATGAATGAATATCCTTGATACCATAAGACTATTAGAATTGCCTCTTGCCATATTAGAAAGAAGATGCTACCACATAAGTAATAAGAGAATTTTTTTACTTTATGTGCATCTTTTTCTTTTTTTTCCAGCCCAATTAAATGTCAAAATTGGCAGAACCTAATAAAGCATTAAATGCCACCCATTTTTATTACTACTTAAAGCATTATAACCTTATGTGAAACAAAGGTCACCACTAAAGAGTCAGTTCTGGGTTGTTTGTTTACTTATTTGTTTTGTTGTTGTTGTTTTGGTACCAGGGATTGAACTTCGGGGGTGATTAACCACTGAATCACATCCCCAGCCCTTTTTTGTTTTATTTTGAGACAGGGTCTCACTTAGGGCCTAGCTAAGTGGCAAAGACTGACTTTGAACTTGGAATCCTGCCTGTACCTCTGAAGCCACTGGGATTACAGGCATGCACCACTGCCCCTGGCGAGGGTCATGACTTCTGTTTGGGAATCATGACTTTCATTAACGTGTTAGGATGTTAACAGGATATTACACTTGGTAGTAATATCCTAAAATACGAAGATATTACCTAAGAGAAGGAAGAGGAGTCATGACTTCTGTTTGAGAATGTTTTAAATATGTACTCAATATAGTTTCATTATGTTGTTTATGCATATCTTAAAGTGTTTGGTGAAAAAAAAAGAAGGCCAATTTAGAATTAAAAACTAGTTACCATCCATGAAAAGAATACATCTGTTTTCTGTTGTGTTTGGCATGACTTTCTCAAGACATAAGGAGTATGTCTATTCTGCCTTCTCTCCGTTCTAAAAATGAGCTATGCTGGGATTTTTTGTTTGTTTTTATTTTCTTTTTGGTACTAGGAGTTGAACCCAGGGGTGCTCTACCACTGAGCTATACCCCTGTTTTTATTTTGGGAAAGGTTTTCACCAAGTTGCCCAGCGGTCCTCAAACTTGGGATCCTTCTGCCTCAGCCTTCTGAGTAGCCGGGGTTAGAAGCGTGTGCTACCACACCCAGCCTGAACTACCTTGTTCTCAAAGACAGAAGGTGCCAGTGAAAACTTTTGATTAGAGCAGTAATGAAAATGATCAAAAAAGCTGGAAAAAGAACCAGGTGTGGTGGTGCACGCCTGTAATCCCAGCAGCTGGAGGCTGAGGCAGGAAGATTGCAAGTTCAAAGCCAGCCTCAGCAACGTAGTGATGCCCTAAGCAACTTAGTGAGACCCTGTCTCTAAATAAAATATAAAAAGGGCTGGGGATGTAGCTCAGTGGTTAAGCACCCCTGGGTTCAATCTCTGGTACCAAAAAAAAAAGGTAGCAACAAGCTGGAAAAAAATGTTTGGAGTTAGGCAGGAAATCTATTTTAAAAAGTTCTGAAAGATAAATACAAATTCCACTTGTATAGGATTCCTAGGAAGTCAAATTCAGAGTCAGAAAGTAGAATGGTGGTTGCCAGGCATTGGGGAAAGGGGAAATGAAAACTAGTTTAATGAGCATAGACTTGCAAGATGAAAAGTGTTAATTGGAGGTTAGTCGTGCAATATTGTGAATGTACTTGAAGCTACTGAAGTATGTTTTAAAATGGTTAAATGAAAAGTTTTATACGTATATTATTACAGTTTTTTAAAAATTTTTTCTTTTGGCTTCTAGAAAGCTTCAGTGGGTATAGTAAAAAGAATATAGGCTTTGCAGTCCAACAACCTTAGGTTCAAATACCCAGTCTGTCACTTAATAGCTTTGTGACCTCATACAGGTTAATTATTGGACCCTCCATTTCTTAACCTGCACAACTAGGCAATACAAAAAATAGAGGGTGATGTTAGTAAATTAGATATAAACCACCAAGTGTAATATGCTAACATGTCAAGTACCCAATAGCTGTTTCCTGTTCTTATTTTTTTATATTTAGCTTTCAGGGGACTTTCTTCAGATTAGGAATATGTTCACTACATATATACATTAGGTGAAATAAGTAAAATTAAAAGTTTAATAGGGCTGGGGCCCAGAGGCAGAGAGCTTGCCCAGCATGTGTGAGGCACTGGGTTTGATCCTCGGCACCATATAAAAAAAAACCTTTTTTTTTAATGACACTGAAGATCAAACTCATGGGTACTCTACTGCTATGCTACATCCCCAGCCCTTTTTGAAATTTTTTTATTTTGAGACAGAGTCTTGCTAAGTTGTCAAGGTGGGTCCCACTTGTGATCATCCTGCGTTAGCCTCCTGAATGTAACTACAGGTGTGAACTACCACATCTTACTGGTTTATTTATTTCTAAGCTCTCAGATAGGCTTTTAGTAACTATAAGATAGGTCAGAGACCATTTGTGGCTACATTTATGGGAAAGGAAAGGACCTGAATTGTATTCTTCTGCTAATCCTCATTCTGTCCATAACCTCCCCTCTTTGTATTCTTTAGTGTCAAAGCACGAGTTGGGAGCTCTCAGCGACAGCACCAGTCAGCAGCCAAAGACCTAACTCAGTCCCCTGAAGTCTCCCCAACTACTATCCAGGTGACATACCTTCCCTCCAGTCAGAAGAGTAAACGTGCCAAGCATTTCCTGGAATTGAAGAGCTTTAAGGATAACTATAACACATTGGAGAGCACTCTGTGATGGAGCTGAAGGACTCTCACTGCAGACTGAGCCAGACATCTGTGGTGTCTACTGGGCAGCCCTCAGGAAATCTGGCTCAGCAGGCCCAGGCTGTTTTAGCCAAAGCTCCTGCTGTGTCCAGGTTTCTTAGAGCTTATGTCTGAAAGGTCATTCCCCAACTTTTTCCTTACAGGCATTTTCAGAATATCAGCTAAGATTTTATTTTCCCCTCAGTAGAATTTTTTTTTCTTCTGTGTTTGAATTCAGATGTCATTCTTATTTCTGTCACAAGTTTTCTTAAAAATCTTCACTTGTTTTTGGCCATAGTCCACCTATTTAATCCCAAAGGTGAAAAGTAAGGTATCTTCCATGTCTGTCCCATTGTTCTCAATTGAGTGGGAACTGCTTGGTTTTAGAGTGTCTTGGAGTTGTTTGGTGGAAGAGGTGGGCAGGATCAGGGGTGGGGTGAGGAAGTGGATGGTATGTGTAACAACTTACCCTGGCACTCCATTTAAACCAGGATGTGTTGAAACATTTACACAACTTTCCTCGTGTGCACTGATCTGCCTTTCCACCTTCATTCAACCCTCTTTATAAATAAATGAACAAAAGGGAATGTTCTGACACCTGGAATAATCTATGCCGAGATACAAGATGATATGGAGGAATGGTTTCCCCTAATAAGGCAGTGTACTGGTATGGTTTTATGGATTAGTTATTTAATAAAATGAACCATTAAAAAACAGAACATATGACTCATTTCTTTATTGTTGTCTTTTGGTAAAATGGGCATACAGTATGTTTTCTGTACTTTGCTAACAGGCTATGGGGCATGAGGTTTTGCCTCCAGAGAATTGGTCGGATACTCTTTGGGACATCAACAGAGAAATCCTGAAATAGGGATGGTGGCTCTTGCTCACAGATTTGTCTGTGTCACTAATAGAAGGCTGGAGAACCAGGAGTCCCTTCAGGTCTCCAGGGCAACAGGCCAGGTGACCAATCAACTCCTAGGCCCAGGGTCATTGTTGGAGGCCTAAATGTTGCTATGACTACTGCAGCCTTGGTGACTGAACTAAACAGAAAGGAGAGCCTGCTCAGTCTCCTCAGACTTAAGCAAGCAAGTCTGTAGACATGTCTGCGGAAAAGATAACAAAAGTAGAAGAGGTATGCAGAATTGGAAGGAGGGACTGGGTTGAAGGAGTTTCCCTTGAGGAGGTTTGCAGATCAGTTTTCTTAGAAGTAGGCTATTTATTGGGGAAAGCGCTTGATTTAAGACTAGGGTATAGTTAGTAACAGGAGTGGGAGACTATGTCTAGCATCCAATAGATATTCAATGTGCCAGGTGCAGTAGTACACACCTGTAACTCAGGAGGCAAGGCAGAGAACCACAAGTTCAAGGCCAGTCTCAGTAACTTAACAAAAAATAAAAAAGCCCAGGGATGTAACTCAGTGCTTCTGGGTTCAAACCCCAATACTGAGGAGATAGGGGGCCAAATATCAACTCTTGCATTTTTTTTATTCTGAAAAGTGTAGAGCTTTCTTCCCACCTCCCCTAGGAAATTGACTACTACCTATCTCAAAAAATCTATGAATCTTGTACAAGAAAAGGATACTTGCCGTTAGTGAGGTTCTGGAGATTAAAGGCAGATCAACAGAATTTCCCTTTTCTTGCAGAACTTTCAAAGGGCCCTAGAATTTAAGAAGATGGTCAACAGGTAATCTCTGCTTCTCTTACCCTTACCCTTCAGCTTGACCTTTCTACACTCCTGTCGCTAAGCCATACCGCCAACTCTGTCTCATTGAGGGCTCATTAAAAGAAAACAGCTCAGGAGCTGAAGCAGGAAGATCACAAGTTCAAAGCCAGCCTCAGCAAAAGCAAGGCGCTAAGCAACTCAATGAAATCACGTCTGTAAATAAAATACAAAATAGGGCTGGGGATGTGGCTCAGTGGTCAAGTGCCCCTGAGTTCAATCCCTAGAACTACCCCTAAAGAAGAAAAGCCTAGGCCTGTTGGCACCTGCCTGTAATCTCAGCTACCAGGAGTCTGAGGCAGGAGTATCAAGTTCTAGGCCAGCCTCAGCAATTTACCAAAACCCTATCTCAAAAAATAAAAAGGGCTGGTGATGTAACTCAGTGTGAGGCCTTTGGGTTGATCCTTAATACCGCAAAGAAGGGGAAAAGGAGGAAAAAGAACTCTGATGCCAGGTCTTCCTCCCAGGAGATTTTGATCGAAATGTCTGGGATAAGATAGAAGAAGCCTATTTTTAAGAATATTGGCCAGGTGCAGTGGCACACACCTATAATCTCAGTGTCTCAGGAGGTTGAAGCAGGAGGATCGTGAGTTCAAAAGACAGCCTCAGCAACTTAGGCCCTAAAAACTCAGAAAGACCCTATCTCTAAAATAAAATACAAAAAAAGAGCTGGGGATGTGGCTCAGTGGTTAAGTGCCACTGGGTTCAATCCCCAGTACCAAAAAAAAAAAAAACTTTTTCAGGTGGTGCACACCTGTAATCCCAGTAGCTGGGGAGGCTAAGGCAGGAAAAATCAAAGTTTGAGGCCAGCCTCAGCAATTTAGCAGCTTAGACCCCGTTTAAAAATAAAAAGTAAAGCCAGGCACAGTGGCACAGGCCTGTAATTCTAGCAGCTCAGGAAGCTGAAACAGGAGGATCATGAGTCAAAGCCAGCTTCTGCAATGACAGGTGCTAAGCAAATCAGTGAGACCCTGTCTCTAAATAAAAATACAAAAATGGGCTGGGGATGTGGCTCAGTGGTTGAGTGCCCCTGAGTTCAATCTCTGGTACCAAAAAAAAAAAAAAAAAAAAAAAAAGAGAAGATACATACACAAGAATGTTCATGACAGAGTTGTTTATAAAAAATAAAGCTGGAATCTTGGTTAAATTATACAAAAAAAAAAAAAACACAGCCTTTAAACTGAATGAAGCAAATCTCTGTGTTCATATGAGAAGTCCAAATTGTTAAGCAGCTCTGTGTATGTAAATGTATAATGTCTAGCTGAGTGCTAGAGTGCTTGCCTTGAATGCCTGAGGTCCTAGTTTAGCTCCCCAGCAATGTAAGTAAGGAGGAAGAGGAGCAATGTAAGTAAGGAGGAAGAGGGGCTGGGGCTGGGGCGCTCGCCTAGCATGCACGAGACTCTGGGTTCAATCCTCAGCACCACATAAAAATAAAAGATATCGTGTCCACCTAAAACTAAAAGCTAAATTTTTTTTTTAAAAAAAAGGAGGAGGAGAAGAAAGAAAAAAAAAAGAAAGAAAGATATACCTGTTGGTATCTGATAGAAAAATTTCCTGGAAGGATGCATAAGAAACTTCTAAGTTTGTTGAGCAGTACTGGGTCAGGGCTAAGCTTTTTTTAATTGTTAAAGAAAAATTTTATTCAAAGAAAAACTAGGAGCTGTGCTTGCCTGTAATCCCAGCTGATAAGGAGGCTGAGGCAGAAGGATCAAAGGTTTGAGGCCAATCTGGGCGACTTAGTGTCTTGAAATGAAATGAAAAAGAGGTGGGAATGTGGCTCAATGTTACAGTGCTTGCCTGGTATTCAAGAGGTCTGTGTTCAATCCCATGTACCATGGAAAGAAAAAAGAAAAAGTAGAGTTAGGGACAATGAGCTGAGATCCAGGTCTGCCACTAAGTGACCTTGGGCAACTCACAACTTTCAGTTTCTTTGCCTATATCATGTAAAAATTAATACCTGTGCCTCAAAGTTATTGTAATGATTAAATAACATAATTACTTAATACGGACCAGGTTCTAAATCAATTGTAGTTATCATTTTAAGGATTTTTGCAATCTTTTTAGGGGAGGGGTGGTGGTACCAGGGTTTAAAACCAGGGCACAGGACCACGGAGCCACATCCCAGCCCTATTTTTATATTTATTTTTTTACAGACAGGATCTCACTGAGTTGCTTAGTGCCTCACTTTTGCTGAGGCTGGCTTTGAACTTGCAGTCCTCTTCCCTCAGCCTCCCAAGCCACTGGGATTACAAGTGTGCGCCACTGTGCCCAGATGCAGTCTTTTGACAATGGAACAAGGGTTCTAAGTGATGAAGCAGCCTCACTGATTGGATTTTTAATCTCCACTCCTTTTTTTTTTTTTTTTTTGGTGGTGGTGGTCCTGGGTATTGAACCCAGGGCCTTGTGCATACTAAGCAAGCACTCTACCAGCTGAGCTACATCCCCAACCCTTCCCTTCCTAATTTTAACCCATTCAACCACCACCTCTGTACCTTGGGCAGGTGGCAAACTTCACATATTCACTGTGCATGGCAGATGACATTGAGCCAGAGGAGAAACCCATACACCATCCTAAGGATGCAGGATGACATGGTAAAGGAATTGGCACTGGCCAACAAACAACTACTGAAGGTGAGTTCTAGGAGAATTGTGCCTTTTCCAGCTGGGATTTCAAAATATTAGTCTCTGTCATTACTCACCCAGCTCATTACACCAGAACATCAACTGTTTAACTCCAAGTGCCAAAGTTCTTTTTCAATAAGTGATTCTTTGCATCCAGCTTGCAGGTAACACATTTCAAAGTCCCAGAGTGACCTGGGTGGTGTTGCATACCTGTAATCAGAACAATTCTTGAGAGTGAGATAGGAGGATTGCAAGTTCAAGTCAGCCTGGGCAACTTAGTGAGACCCTGTCTCAAAATAGAAATACAAAAAGGGCTGAGGATCGGGCTGGGGATGTGGCTCAAGCAGTAGCGCGCTCGCCTGGCATGTGTGCGGCCCGGGTTCAATCCTCAGCACCACATACAAAGATGTAGTGTCCACCGAGAACTAAGAAAAAATCAATAAATGTTAAAATTCTCTCTCTCTCTCTCTCTGTCCCCCTCTCTCTCTCACTCTCTCTTAAAAAAAAAAAAAAAAGGGCTGAGGATGTGACTCAGTGGTAGAGCACTTGCCTAGCACATATGAGGTCCAGGTTTCAACCCTCTGTACTGGAAAAAAAAATGTTTTTCCAAAGTGCATTATAGCCTTTGTTTGTCTCATCTTACTGAGACACTAAACTGCCTCCATTAATGCCCGGCACCTACTCTTGTTACGTCTTTCTCTCCCTCTTGTCCCAATAGCTGTCATGTCACCATCTTTGTATCCTGGGAGCCTAGCAGAATTCCTGATTTGTGGTATGTTCTCAGCAAATATTTGCTGGACATAGGGCTTCACCCATGAAGAAAAAATTGGTTCAGCCTCTCTAGCACTGTCTAGCTTTGAGTTATAGCTAAGTCCAGGTCCAAAAGAAAAGGAGTTATGGGAAAACAACCAGGAAGAGAGAATGAGGAAGGTTGGTAAACAGAGAGCCAACACCACACTCTTCTGCCCTCCCTGCCAGGTCCGTCAAGCTGCCCTGCACCAGCTGTTTGAAAAGGAGCATCAGCAGTACCAGCAAGAACTAAATCAGATGGGCAAAGCTTTTTATGTGGAGAGACTCTGACAGCCTCCGAAACACTGCTCTTCCCTTCTTGCCATACCTGCTAAAGTAGCCTTCTTGAGCCTCTACTACCTTGAACTTCCTTCCCCAAACAGACTGAGCCTGGGACAATTTCCCCATCTTCATCACCTTCCCTGTCAATCCCCTGCTTCCAACTGGGAAACAATCTATTTTTTAAAAAAATGATGAAGGGGGCTGGGGTTGTGGCTCAGCAGCAGAGTGCTCGCCTGGCGCATGCAAAGCCCTGGGTTCCATCCTCAGTACCACATAACAATAAATAAATAAAGATGTTGTGTCCATCTACAACTAAAAAAAATTCTTAAAAATGGTGAAAACGAGTGACGCCTTGTGGTCGGAGTGGGATCTGCAGCGTTGATGTTAAGGTGGTGGGGGGTATATAATGGGAGTTGAAATTCTGATTTAACAAATAAAGCTACCTCTTAAAGGTCCACACTTTTTTGAACAGGGCTCATTCTCTCAGCCTCAAATCATTTTTTTTTTCTATTTCTGTGGTACTGGAAATTGAACCCAGGGGCACTTTACTACTGAGCTACATCCCCAGCCCTCTTTTATTTGAGACCCTGTCTTATTTTAGTTTATTTGAGACCCTGTCTCAAAGGGCCCCACTAAGTTGCTGAGGGTGGCTTTGAATTTGTGATTCTCTTGACTGAGCCTCCAGAGCCACTGGGATTACAGGTGTGTGCCACTGCACCCAGCTTTTTTTTTTTTTTTTTTTTTTTTTTTTTTTTACTTTTGAGGCAGGTTCTCACTAAGTTGCTGAGGGTCTTGCTAAATTGCTGAGGCTAGCCTCGAATTTGCAGTTATCCTGCTTCAACCTCCCAAATCGCTGGGATTATCGCTGGGGTATATGCCGCTCTGCCCAGCTTTGATTTGTTCTTAACTACCGTAATTTTGATTTCCTGGACTTTGCACACCTCCTCTCAGATCTTTTCTGTATACTGGGACAAATAACTTTGAATGTGGCTATTAATCTACAGGCACTATGGTGCTTGAGTGTTAGGATACAGTATTTGAGGTTTTATGTCATTTAATTATTATGAAACCTTTTTTTTTTCTTTGAGGTTGAACCAGGGCCCTTAACCACCAAGCCACATCCCAAGCCCTTTTATATATTTTATTAGACACAAGGTCTTGTTGCGTTGCTTAGGGTCTCAATGAGTTGCTGAGGCTGGCTTTGAACTCACAGTCCTCCTGCCTTAGCCTCCCAAACTTCTGGGATTACAGGCATGCGCCCCTGCGCCTGGCTTTATTGTGAAATCTTAGAAGCCTCTTTCCTCTGAGCCTGAATACCCACCTCTGCAAGAATGAGAGGATTCCAGACTCAAATGCCCCCAGGTAAAAGGCAGATAATGTAGAAGGTGTGAGAAAATAAAGGATAAGGAGATTTGTGAGAGATCAGGAAGAGTATGTCCATCCTAAAGGCATTTTAAATACTGAAAAGTACTGAATATACCCACAGGACACAGAGAACATTATTAAGGCTCTACTTTCTATTCAAATGACTTCCAAAGCCAAAGAGACACACACTATTGTTCCCTGATGTAACTGTCACTCAAATTACTTTTCCCAAGTCTCTTGCCTTGCCAGTGGCAACTCTCTGGTCACTCATCTTGGCCACGTGATCTTTTCCTCCCCTCAACTCCATGTGGCTGTCTCCACTACAAAACCCACGACCTTCATTTCTTCTCTCAAGTCTGACTCTATCCTTCAACCTCCTACTGAATCCCCAATTTTTCATCTTCCAGATGTTAGATCTTCTTCCTTCTGACCCTTCACATTCCTGATAAGTGCTGAGAGGTAACAGGGATAAGGAGGAAAGCACAAGACAGGCACAGTGGCACACACCTGGAATCCCAGTGCCTTGGGAGGCTGAGGTAGGAGAAACCCGAATTTGGGCAACATAAGGAGAACCTGTCTCAAAATGAAAAAAAGGTCTGGGATGTGGTACAGTGCCCTGGGTGCAATCCCGCTGCCCTAAAAAAGAAAGAAAAAGAGAAAGAACACAGGTTTTGGAGGCAGGTGTGGTTTCCACATTCTGGCTTTGCTTCTTTAATTTGTGAATCATCATGTGTAAGTTACTTATCTGAGTCTCCTTTCCTCTTCTGAAAATGAGGATAGGACAGGCTGGGGTTGTAGCTTAGTGTAGAACACTTGCTTAGCATGTGTGAGGCCCTGAGCAACACACACACACACACACACACACACACACACATACACACACACACACACACACACACACACACACATGAAAATTAGGACAAAAATACTCATCACAATTTCTTTTCTTGGCGAAAGGGGTACCGGGGATTGAACTCAGGGGCACTCCACCACTGAGCCACATCCTCAGCCCTATTTTGTATTTTACTTAGAGTCAGGGTCTCACTGAGTTGCTTAGGGCCTCCTGTCTCAGCCTCCCTACCTGCTTACAGGCAGGTAGGATTACAGGCATGTGCCACCGCACCCAGCTTCTCAGCACACATTGAGGATCAATCAAATAGTGAGAGCAAGCCCACTAGTGCTTGGCACACAGTAGGTACCCTCATGTTTTCCCTCAGATCTCTCCATTACCTAGGTCCCTGTCTGTGGGCCTCTGGCCAGCCCCCTGTTCACTTCACAGGTCGTTTTTCATCCCATGCTCATCCCTCTCTCTCTGCCCTCCTCATATCTCCAGCCCCATCACCTCTGCTTCCTAAACCTCCATTTTAGTCGGTAGCCACTCATGCATGCGTCCTTCTGCCAAACAAAATGTGGAGCTCATGGGCTGTGCCGAGGGGTGAGGGTCATGAACAGTAATGACAGATACAAGGTGTATTTAATAGGAGTCAAAACCATGCACATGGGACCCGCAGTTGACCACAAACCTGAAGCTGTCTCCTGTTTCCTGCCCTCGATTTCCCAAAGGTCTGCTGTCTTGCCTTTATTACTTCGCTCATCTTCCCTCTTCCCTCTTATCTGTCTCCCAGTTCATTTGTGTTGTTGTTGTTTTTGTTGTTTGTTTGTTTGTTCAGGGGATTGAACCAGGCACTTAAGCACTGAGCCACATCTCCATCCCTTTTTATGTGTGTTCTTATTTTAAGACAGGCTCTTGCTAAGTTGCCTGATGCCTTGTTAAGTTTCTGAGGCTGGCCTCCATCCTCCTGCCTCAGCCTCTCGAGTTGCTGGGATTATAGGCGTGTGCCACCATGCCCAGTTCCCAGGACACCTTTAGCTTCTTATTCACCAAGTTATGCGGCTTGTAATGAAGAGAACAGGCTGTAATATACTGAAAGGGTCTGGGTTCCAACCCTTGTTCTGTCACCAGCTGTGGGACCTCATGCAAGTCACTTTGATTTTCTGGGTTACAGTTCCTTATGTGTAAGATGGAGATAATGTCTACTTCATTGGGTTGCTGTGGGGATGAAATGAAGCACTTGGCAGAGATTCACACACAATGTCCCACAAATGGTAACCCACCCTGAGGTTTTCCGCCTCTAATGAGACTTTCCCCCTTCTTGCTTCTGCTCTATGACCTAGATTTCCCTATTTCAACGCAACTTCCTCACCACCTCTTCTATTTTTCTGTGCTTCTTTTTCTGTTCGTTTGGACCCACAGAATGTCCCATCCCCTCTGACATGATCCCTGACCTTGGCCTCTTACCGCAGGGCTTGTCAGTGCCAGGCTGGCTCCAGTATTGGCAGATTGGCCCCCCACAGAGCCCGTCTTCCCCGATCCTCTCAGCCTATCCTGTCGGCTCTCATCACATCACGCGAGGTACCCATCCAGCCTCTCTTTCCGCTATAGTTGATGCCTTGGCCAGATCCTGCGGCCCAGAAGGGCTCAGTCCTGTTTGAAGAAACCACATAGGAAGCACTTCCAGGAGAGCCAGAGGAATTTTATCAGAGGCCATGTGACGACGTTTTTGCCTAGTTATGATATCCAAAGTCTCCTTCCAAGAGAGCCAATATTCCCAGTCTGCTTCTGTCCCCCCAGTTCCCCAAACACCAAAGTCCTTCCAAGTCTTGCTAGTTTCTTTTCCAGCCTCCCTCCCTCCAGCCTTTGGTTTCCCAGTGAGAACAAGTTCCTCAGAGAAGGGGCTGGAACTTAGGGGGTTAAGGGTAAGGAGGAAGGGCAAGACAAATGAAAATCACACTTACACTTTGGGAGTCACAAATGAACAAAGATGTAAGATCACCCACCAGGGCCTCCACCGGGGCCTGTGTGCTCATGGTTAGTCTCTCCCTGGAAGGCTAGAGCTGCACAACAGGAATTGACTGGGGCTGGGGACAAGCTATCGATCAAGATCAAGGTCATTGTGGAATTGGTGTGTGGCCAGGGGAGTGTAGGGAGTAATGGCAATGGGAACAAGGACACATGGAACAGGCCTGGGGGCTAAAGCGGAGAGCCTTTCTCCCACCCGCCCCACTTCCACCCAACCTCCCCACCCCGCAGTGTAGCTATAACTCAGGCTCCTTTCGGCCGCAGTGGAGAAAGCGCCTGCCTACCACCTGACATACAACAGATCTGACTCTTCAAAAGAGAAAGAAGGGAAGAAGCCGGGACCCTGGAGGGAAGACCCCTGGAGAAGCCCGCTCAGGAGTTCTGTGGTAAAAAGCCCCAGCAGAGAAGGCCACTGGGCTCCCTGTCTCAATCCTGAGTTAAAGCTTTCCTTTCAGTTCTGCCCGGCAGGCAGCAGAGATCTGGGCCTTCCCTCCTGGATCCCCACTGGAGCTCGCTGGTGAGACAGCTCACTCTTCTGTTCTGGTCCTCCAAGGGTGACTTTAAGGAGTATGCCTGGAGGTCATGGGGGGAAAGGTGAGAAAGGGACAAGATGGAGGAAAGAAGAAGCCCAGCACTTTGGAGTTTTCTGACTATAATATTTTCTCATCTGTAGCAGGAGGTACCAAGATGGTGCCTACTGAGAGGACCTCGGCAACTTCCTTCGTGGGTGAGATCTGGAAAGGTTAGGAGTTCTGTTGAAAAAGGTGAAGCAGGACATACACGCCCTCCCACCCCACCCCCAGAAAGCCTCCAGCCAGCTGGAATGGCAACCAAGACAGCAGGTGGCAAAGCTGCTGACATTGCTGATCCTCTAGGCTGGGGCCGTGACACAGAGGGGAGACTAGCTTCGTGTGGGAGCTTGGGGGAATGAGATAGGTGCCCGGATGTGGAGTCCTGCCCGGTATTCTTCCTGCTTTAGGCCAGCGTGATCCAGAAAAGGCCAGGCACTGGTGGGAGCGGGCTGTGGCCGGGAGGGCACGAAGGGCAGATGAGCAAGGGCTGGCTGTTCTGGGAGGTGCAAAGCAGGGGTCAGTGCCCTTCCAGAAGATGGCTCGCCATCTAGATGTGATTGGATCCAGTTGTCTCTGCCCTGACCTTTCTTTGAAGTGAGGAGAAAGGCTGGTGATCACCAAAGCTCTCTCCTGCTTGTTTTTGGGTTTTGTTTTTGTTTGTTTGTTTGTTTAGGGGTTTTCTTGTTTTGTTTTTTGGTACTAAGGATTGAAATCAGGGGCACTTTAATACTGAGCTACATCCCGAGCCCTTTATATTTATTTATCATTTTTGTTTGTTTGTTTGTGGTGCTGGGGATTGAACCTGGGGCCTTGTGCACACTGAGTTACATCCCCAGCCATCTTTTTATTTTTATTTTGAGACAGAGTCTCACCAAGTTGCTAAGGTTGGCCTTGAACTTGTGATCCTCCTACTTCAGCCCTCCAAGTAGATGGGATTTAAGGCATGCACCACCATGCCTTCCTACCTGCTTCTGTGTGATATGTTTGATATTGGGTTGTTTAATTAGAAACCAACTAAATGTCAAACATATTCTTATAGCAGCAGGCAGTTCAGCATCACTCACACTTCTATCTCGACCTCTAGGGCTCTGGGACTCCTCTTTTTTACTGAACCTCTTCTCTTCAGGACTACCCGCCTCCCCAAAGAGCAGTAGATGCAACCCAGGTGGATTTCAATCTTAACCTGAAGGACTGGTGTGGGAGAGGAAGAGAGCTGGAATTGGGAATCAAATCTCTCTATATCTTGCCCCCTTTCACTAGAAGGGATCATCTTTCTTCTTGTCCTTGTGTTTTTCTTCTTTTGCCCCCTCCCCGCCATCCTCTGCTTCCTCTCCCTGGGACTCTGGTTCCCTAATTCTTTTCCCTGGCTCCTCTCCACAGTAGGGGTCTTTGATTTCTCTGCTTTCCTTCAGGTCAGCTGCTGGTCTAGCTGCTGGTCTACCAGTAGTAGTCTACTAGACTATTCTGTGCCTGGAAGCTTTCATGAGTGAACTCCAGCTCCGCTCTGCCCGCTGTCCAGATTGGTGTTTCAGTTCCCACATGGCTGAGGCTTAGCCTTAATACTAACTATCTTTGACATTATGACTAATTCAAGCCATTTATTCTTCTCTGGTCACCCTGAACAGTGCCCACCTCTCCTCTGGCATATTCTTGGGTGTATGATGCCAGTATATGGGGATCAATTGCCACCTGCCAATAACAAGGCTCCAAGTGGAAAATGAACATGACTTGGAAACCCACCAGGGGGTTGGTGATGATTATAAAGGTGTGGTAGGCAATGGGTTGGGTGTTGAAGAGACAACGTGAAGAGCAAAGAGCCACAGAGACCCTGGTATGTATGGACGCAAAAGTTCTAGTTAAGATCACTTGGGGGTGGAGGCTGGGGTTATGGCTCAGCGGTAAAGCGCTGTCTAGCACGTGCGAGGCACTGGGTTCGATCCTCAGCACCACATAAAAATAAATAAATAAATGTACAACTACAACTAAAAAAAAGGTCACTTCTTCGGAAAAAACAGATGCATTATCTTGGCAATATCTTGTCTGGATTACTCTGACCCTCCCTATTTCTCTCCCTACCTCACTCGAAGCTCTGGGGTGGCCTTCCAGATCTCAATCCTACCCTCTTACTCTATTCCTATGCCTCTAGGGGAGAGGAACAACCTCTCCCTGCCAATTAGAGACTCCCAAAATAGCACAGCAATTTGATCTGGAGATCTGGGGGAATTGTCAAGGATCCTGAGTGACCTCCCCTCTTCACTGTTGTCCAAGTTCCCTGAATACCAGGAATCAAAAGATGAAACTCAACCAGTAGAGTTGGATCTGTATCCAACATAGGCTAGGGGAGAGCATGGAGGGAACTCAAGGGTAACTAGGCCCCTCAGGATGAATACTGCCATTCTAGAATTGCCAAAGTGTTCTTCTCTATGTTCTCCCCTCCCCTGTCCCTGCATTTTTTTTTATGTTTATTTTTCAGTTCTCGGCAGACACAACATCTTTATTTGTATGTGGTGCTGAGGATCATCGAGCGCGCTACCGCTTGAGCCACATCTCCAGCCCCGTCCCTGCATTTTTAAATCACCCAGAAAGAGTGGAAAGTTTCAGACTCAGGGAGAGCCTTTCCCCTCCCCCACTTTCCATTGTCTAAAATCAGCCTCAGCTGTTCCCCCTTGCTTTTTTTTTTTTTTTTTTGGTGGTGGTTGTTGGTGGTGATGTCAGTCCATCAAAGTGTCTCACCCTGTGTTCCCCCGGGAGAATACTGATGGGGGTGGAGGGAGTTGGAAAGACCATATTGGGAATAAGAGGTGGAGCCCTAAGCAGAGATAAAGGCTCAAGTCTGGGGACCCCTCGTTGCTCCTCCTTTCTTGTCCTAGTCTCTAGTTCTCCACTGTTCACAGGTAATCCCACCAACAGCCACTGCCCATGATGGAGGCCATCAAGAAAAAAATGCAGATGCTGAAGTTGGACAAGGAGAATGCTTTGGACCGGGCAGAGCAGGCTGAAGCGGAGCAGAAGCAGGCCGAGGAAAGGAGTAAGCAGGTAGGTGGTGGCACTGGGCCATCTCACCTGCTGGGGAACCGGAGGGGGAGAGGGAAGGGGGTTCATGGGAAAGGCAGTGACCACTGAGCCACCTCACCTGCTGGGGAAGGAGGGAGAGAGGGAAGGAGGGAGAGAGGGAAGGAGGGAGAGAGGGAAGGAGGAGGGTGAGAGGGAAGGAGGGAGAGAGGGAAGGAGGGGGAGAGTGAAGCGGTTTCATGGGAAAGGCAGTGACCACTGGTGCCAGCTCCTTCTTTGGCGGGAGGGACTCCCCAGCCTCAATGGACAGTAGAGGCTATCTAGGGTCCTTGAATGCCTGTGTAACTGTGGCAAAGTCAGTGGCCTCTTTGGTGCCACAGTGTGACTGCTGGATTAGTGGACCACATTTTGGAAGAACCTGACTTCTAGAGGAAAAGGTAAGAGTTTAACATGAACCACCTCTTTTCTCTTCAATAGTGTCACAGGTATCTTTCTACGCTCTTGGATATTTACCATCTAAGGGTCTTGGATGAAAACCCAGGATGGTTTGTTGATCTTAGGATCAGAGACTTTAGGGTCCCAGATCAAGTCACAACATTACTCCTGGAGCAGTGGGATGAAGGTGGTTGAAGAGAAAATGTGTCTGTCTTTGGGGAGGGTAACATGGAGGCTGGACTCAGGTCTATCAGAGTCCGAGTCTGCATGATCATGCATGATCCAGATCTCAATCCTACCCTCTTTGTGTGTGACTCTCTGGACTCCTGTAGCTGGAGGATGAATTAGCAGCTATGCAGAAGAAGCTGAAAGGGACAGAGGATGAGCTGGACAAGTATTCTGAAGCCTTAAAGGATGCCCAGGAGAAGCTGGAGCTAGCAGAGAAGAAAGCAGCTGATGTGAGTATGAGAGAGATGGAGGATGTGTTTCATCTACACACAGACATCTTCATATTAATATATTCCAACACACTCTGACATATACATACTTGTGGGCTCATGGAACATAGATATATATACCTATACACATTTTTGCATTTAATCACATGCCAGTAAATCCTCATAATGGCATATATTTTCTTTCTCAAAGACATGTTGGGGTTGGGGATGTAGCTCAGTGGTAGAGTACTTGCCCAGCACACATGAGAAAATGGGTTGAAAGGAAAAAAAAAAAAAAGAAAGAAAGAAAGGCCCAGTGCAGTGGTGCATGCCTGTAATCCCAGCAACTTGGGAAGCTAAAGCAAGAGGATTGCAAGTTCAAGGCTAGTCTGGGCAACTTACCAAGACACCCTGTCTTGCAATAAAATATAAAAAGGGTTGAGGATGTGGCTCAGTGGTTAAATACCCTGGGTTCAATTCCCTGTCCAAGGAAAGAAAGAGATAGAGATAGAGATAGAGAGAGAGAGAGAGAGAGAGAGAGAGAGACATTCATGTAGATGTCTCGTTTTTATTTTACCTACCCCGAGCTGGGGAATTTAATTATCTTTTCCAGGACTTGGACAAAGGGATTGGACTCCCAGTCCAGACTGCTATCATGTATCCTACCTCCTACCCCATGCCACATTCTTAGCTTTTGTGTACAAGGCTAGGCATGTAGATGTGTGTATTAATAGAGAAACTCTCATATCTCAACTGCCCAACAAAGCCAGCTTGGATTTCACAATGGGAAATGGAGGTCACATTGACCCTGGCCCTATATGGGTCTATTCATCTTGGCCAATGTGGACACCTGCCCTTATGCCTCAGATACCATAGGAAGTACTGCTCATAGGGCAATTCAGAGGTCCCTAGAGTGGACTTTAATAGAAACTAAGGAATGTTTGGAGGTAAAGTTATCACCACCAGACCTTACTCTGTTCTTGATTAAATTAATGTTTCTGTAGGGCTGATTGTTCACATTTGAAAAGGAAGTAAATTACCTTTTTTTTAAACCACTTCATATTATCCTGTAACCACCTATTTTCTTTTCTTTTTTTTTTTTAAAGAGAGAGTGAGAGAGGAGAGAGAGAGAGAGAGAATTTTTAATATTTATTTTTTAGTTCTCGGCGGACACAACATCTTTGTTGGTATGTGGTGCTGAGGATCGAACCCGGGCCGCACGCATGCCAGGCGAGCGCGCTACCGCTTGAGCCACATCCCCAGCCCACCACCTATTTTCTTTCATCTTCAATTTTGAAGTTTGCTGCAAAGATAATAGACCAGATAGGAAATTTTTTGGAAGAAAAGTACCATAGAAATATTTTTTTGAGGAACTAGGGATTGAACCCAAAACCTTCCACCTGGGCTATAAACCCAGCCCACAGGAATTATCTCCCTACCACCTGTGGTACTGGGGATTGAACCTAGTGGTACAGGGGCATTCTACCACTGAGCTACATTCCCAGCCCTTTTATTTATTTTGGTCTCATTAAATTGCTATACCTGGCCTCAGTCTCTGAAGTTGCTGGGATTATAGGTGTGTTCCACCATGTCCAGCTCTTTGTAAAAGAGAATTCTCTCTTCTTGGAAAACTGCAAACAAACAAGCAAGCAAACAAAACCCCACAGGTTACCCCCAGGGTGAGTGATAGACGGCTTGTTGGAGTTGCCAAGCTTAGGTCCCAGGTATGGATGGATGAATCTCTCTGGTTCCAGTATATGGACCAGAGGATAGACGTTTTCACAAACTAGCACAATGTCAGGTTAGCATAGTTTTGTGAGATGCTAGAAAACAACTCCCCAGGGAGGTCCTTAAGCTAAAATATTTGCAGGCTCGAGGAGGTGTGTTCCACAAGCAAGAAAAGGAAGTCTAATATCAGATCTTGGAAGAGGGAAAGTGAGGGAGGCTATAGATAATAAATCTATCACCGGGAAGATAAAGGAATTTCTTGGGGCTGAATTCTGTCTGTTGAATTGTTTATTTATTTTATTTATTTATTTTGATACTTGCGATTGAACACAGGGGTGCTTTACCACTGAGATACATCCTCAATCCTTTAACTTTTTTTTTTTTCTTTTTGAGATAGTGTCTTGCTAAGTGGCCAAGGCTGGCCTCAAACTTGAGATCCTCTTGCCTCAATCTCCAGAGTAGCTGGGATTACAGTTGTGCATTGGCACACCCAGTTTGTCTTAAAATGTTTTATACAACCGGGCATGGTGGTGTACACCTGTAATCCCAGCAGCTCAGAAGGCTGAGGCAGGAGAATCACAAGTTCAAAACTAGTCTCAGCAACTTAGGGAGGCTCTAAGCAATTTAGTGTCTCAAAATAAAAAATAATAACAGCTAGGGATGTGGCTCAGTGGTTGAGCACCCTGGGTTCAATCCCTGATACCAAAAAAAAAAAAAAAAAGTAAAAAAAAGGAAAGCAAGTTATTGTTTATAGGAATTGGAAAAGTACCAAATAAGGAAGAGTAGCAAGGTTTAAAAAGAGAGTAAGGGCCAGGCATGGTGACACATGCCTGTAATCTCAGCAGCTCAGGAGGCTGAGACAGGAGGAATGCAAGTTCAAAGCCAGCCTCAGCAACTTTGAGGCGCTACACAACTCAGTGAGACCCTATCTCTAAATAAAATCCCCCTCCCAAAAAAAAAATTAGGACTGGGGATGTGACTCAGTGGTTGAGTGCCCCTGAGTTCAATCCCTGGCACCAAAAAAAAAAAAAAAAAAAAAAAAGAGAGAGAGAGAGAGTGAGCAAGGGTCAGCATCATCTGCAGCATAATATATATACATCTTTGTGGGAAGGGTGCTTTGTCCAATACAAAGGAAGCTCTATTCTTCTGATTAATAAATAAGTAAACAGGACATATTACCTTGTTGTAGGTGGACAGGGAGGAGAGGGATGAGGAAGTGAATAGCTGCATGTTTACACAGGCAGAACTGGTTATCTGAGAAGCCTTTGTGAAAGTCTAGGATTTGCTAGGACTGCTTGAACAAAGAAAGGCAAGGATGTGGCAAAGGTCAATCCAAACTTTATTTTTTGTACTTCTTCAAGATTGTCTAATATTGTTTTAAAAATTGTGGCAGAATATAAATACATAAAATTTGCCACTTTAACCATCTTTTAAGTACACAGCGACACTACATATACATTTATACTGTTGTGCAACCATGCCTAAGGCCCTCTTCATCTGAGATGAAATCAGAAGATGTTTAGGGAGAAACGGGTAAGAGGAGTACAATGGTTAGGACACAGAGTCATAACATCCTTTTTTAGGAATAGGCATTGGGAGAGATGGGAGGAGAAGGAACAGACCTGGACATATAAACTTGTTGATATATTATATTGTTTGTCACCAGGAAAACAATAGCACTGGGCCCCTTGCTGCCTATCCATCATGTTCCTAAAGGCTATCAGGAGTCAGCCCATCTGTTTCCCTGGATCAAGAGGAGATTATCTGTTCAAGTCCACCAGCCTCAGGAATTCAGTGGCGCTCTCAACACCCCTTTGGGTTGTCTAGGACAAGGGCTTCAGCTTCTTCACTGGGGCCCAGAGAGGTGCAATAGTGCCCCCTGCTGATCAGTGTCCAGATAAGAAAATCTCACTTCCACCCACCTTGGGATGAGATTTCTTTAAAGCCAGCTGGAAAAATTAGGCCATCAAGTGTCTGCTCTTCCTTTGCAGTTACTGTGGGAGAAATCAAAGTACCCTACCAAGAAAATTTATTGTTGGTCCAAGTTTTTTTCTTCTGAATAAGGTCATTATTTAGTATTTCAAAAAGAGAGAGGAAGGCAGATTCTCTGGAGGGCGCATCCTTAGAATCAGACCCAGATATTACACAACAATTGTCTTTCCAATTTAAGGGTTAAGATTCTTGATTCTAAGTCCTATTCTGTATGCTAATTCTGTAGGGGAAAAGAGCTGCACCAGAGGAGAAATTTATCATTATTACTTACTGAGAAGGATGAAGGAATACAAAGAAATAGAGGGGAAAATAAAATTTTCAAGTCTGGCTGGGCTGGGGATGTAACTCAGTGATAAAGCATTTGTCTAGTGTGTGAAGACTCTGGTTTTGATTCCCAGTTCCAGCAAGGGAAGAAAAATATACCTCAAGTCTCTCTCTTTTTTTTTCTACCTTTTTTCTTTTGGTATTGGAAGTTAAACCCAGGGGCACTTACCACTGAGCCACATCCCCAGCCCTATTTTGTATTTTATTTAGAGACAGGGTCTCACTGGGTTGCTTAGTTCCCCCCAAGTTGCTGAGGCTGGCTTTGAACTCTTTTTTTTTTTTTTAAAGAGAGAGTGAGAGAGGAGAGAGAGAGAGAGAGAATTTTTAATATTTATTTTTTAGTTCTCGGTGAACACAACATCTTTGTTGGTATGTGGTGCTGAGGATCGAACCCGGGCCACATGCATGCCAGGCGAGCTGAGCGCGCTACCGCTTAAGCCACATCCCCAGCCCTGGCTTTGAACTCTCGATCCTCCCATCTAAGTCTCCTTAGCTGCTGGGATTTCAGGCATGTGCCACCAATCCTGGTTTCCCCATCCCTTTTTAGCTTCTTTGAGACTGGTTTCTCTAAGTTGCCCAGGCTGCCCTCAAACTTGTGATCCTCCTGCCTCAACCTCGCCGGTTGCTGGGTTTACAATGGTTTGCCATAGAGCCTGGCTCAAGTTTATTATTGTATTTCCAGAAATCCTGCATAGCAGTGTCTGTAGGAGCAGGATCTAGTTCCTTGGGATACCTCATGCAGTAGAGGCAGTGAAATTGGTGAAAGTCATAATAGAATGGAAGTTCAATTCCACAGTAGTTTTCCAGGCACCTCTATCTTGCTGTTGCACAAAGGATCTAGTGACAGGAATCTGCAATAAGAATTCCTTCCTGATAGAATGGGGGCATATCTGCAGAAAGGACTGTAAGTGATCATTAAATTACCAAGTCCTGAGTCATTCCAAAACTTGAAGGGGCTGGTAAGTCAATTAATGGTATATATATATTTTGCCAGGTGGGGGTAAAGGGGGATATTGGGGATTGAACCCAGGGGTGCTTTACAATTGTTATTTTTTAAATTTTAAGACAGGGTCTCTTTAGGTTGCCCAGGCAGGCCTCAAACTTGGGATCCTCCTGCCTCGTTGCTGGGATTTTACAGGTCTGGGCCATCACGCCCAGGTTAATGGTGCATGCTGACTGTCAAATAGGGGAAACATTGGTATTGTAAATAGAATATTTAAGTTAACGATCGATGCTAAATAGAATGAGGACTTGATCAACTTGCCTGTCTCTTCCACCCCAATAGTTTCCTTCATTGATTTCCAGGAAATGGAGAGAACCTACCTGAGCAAATTTTGGTAGGAAGCTGTAGTGGAAAACTCTTTGAAAGATGAGACCCAGAAAGTCTTTTGGGCTTTTCTTAGAACCTGTCCTGGGATGGGTGGAAGCAGAGACTGTAGGATGTTTCTATTGTGGAGAGGATACAGGGTGCCCTCATGGGTAAGCGGTGGCGAACAGGCATTGCGAGGTCAACTTCGGGAGTGGAGGGGCAACACGACACTTGTAAATGGGCCAACCATTGTGGGCAGCCTGCCTGGACAGAAAGGCTAGACCACGCTGCGACCCCCAGTTACCATGGTAACCCTCCCTCTTCCCAACCCCGCCCCTCTTTACTAATCCAGGGAAAGGCCGGCGGGGAGTGGTCGCCCAGGGCGACTGCGAGGCTCCGCCCCTCGCCCGGTCCGGCTCTCCCTCCAGTGGACAGCCTTCCCGCCTGCCTGGCAGAGGGAGGGCGCCGCAGCGGTGGCGTCACATCCGGGCGGGTGGGTGAGTTCCGGTATTTCAGGGCGTAGCAGGCGGAAGTAGGGGTGAGAAGCGGCTGCAGCGCCGAGAGGAGGCAGAAGGCAGATAACGAGAAGCCGCTGGGTGGGCACCATGGCCGGGATCACCACCGTCGAGGCGGTGAAGCGCAAGATCCAGGTTCTGCAGCAGCAAGCGGATGATGCCGAGGAGAGGGCTGAGCGCCTCCAGCGGGAAGTTGAGGGAGAAAGGCGGGCCCGGGAACAGGTACCGAGAGCGAGGCGCACGAGGGAGGTCCAGGCACCGGCGCAGCCGGGACCCCGCATAGGGCGCCTTTGGCTGTGATGCGCGGTCCTTTGCGGGCCAAGGAGGCCCGGAAATGAAGTTGAGCCCGGAGGATGGGTGGAGCTCAGCTCCGACGGGACAGCCAGCGAGCCAGCGGGGAATGGAGCGCTCCGGCGAGCAGGCTTGACCTTTGAAGGAACCGAGCCTCGCGGGGCCCGGGGAGTGGTTTTTCCTCCTTGCAGCTCATTCATTCTGTCCCTCGCCGTCGGGCGCGGCCGGGGGAGGGGCTCAGCGGCCTCTCCCTCCCCCACTTCCCCGTGAAGGGTGGGGGGACTTTGGTTTCTCTTGAGGTTTCCGGCCCAAGGAGTAAGAGGGAGTGGGGGCTCCTCTGGTCCGGGAGGGCTGGGCCTAACCTCCCGTGAAAGGGTGCGGGCTGGGGGTGGGAACCGCCGGAAAGCCCTCGGCTCGGCCTGCTGGCTGCTTTTCCGCTCCCCCTCCTACTCAGGAAATGAGGCAGCAGTCGGCTCGGAGGAAGCGCGGTGCCCTCCCTCGCTGGAGGAGCTTGAGGCCACTGCACCGCCTCCCATCCTGTGGCCTAGGGCCCTTTCCTCTTACCGGGACCTCCACACACATTTGTCATGAAGCGGGAGGGAAATGATGGTATTTCTCTCCCTACATCAGTGTGCAAGTGTAGCGTCCAGCCAACTTCCCTGGCCCTACCCATAAAGACCTGAAAGGCAGGAACGTCTGCTAGATTGAGACCTTCGCTGCTGAATTTGATCAGTGCAGGCTGAACTAGTTAAGAACATTTCTTCCAAGAAGAACTGATAAGGGAGTGTATGGCAGCGAATCAGAGGTCCGTGCCAATCTCAAGGTAGTTCTGATTGAGCTGGGCAATGTGGTGGATGCAGACAGAATAGTTGCTACTTTCCGAATTGTCCATACAGTCTTTTTTTTTTTTTTTTTTTTTTAAAGTTCAATATTTGTTCAGCTGGAAGTTGGAACATAAAGTGCTGGTGGAATGAATGGTGATTCTTGAGTTTTCCTTTTAGAAGTGGTTGACTAGTTTTAGTAAGCCATAATATTTTCCAAGATCTAGGGTGCAGTCTAGTGGGTGAAGCTGATCTCTTGAATCTTTGATTTCAGAGGATGAGCCTAAAGTAACTGTTGCTAATAATGTGAAGACCTGATGAAAGAACTCTTGTGGTTTCTTGATATTCTTTTGTTCTTCCTCTTGATAGGTTCTTTTATTTTTTTTCTTCATGCCCCAGTGGGAGTGACTGAGAATTTGTTTTTGGGGGGAGAAGTGAAATTTGGAAAGGGGTGGGAAAGGGAAGTTATAGCTGTGCACCAAGTTGATACTTGTATTTTATAATAGTATGGAGATGCTGCAGCTTGTTTTCCTCAGTTACCTTTTTCTAGGTGTATTTTTCCTCTGTTCAGTATACCGGTACCTTCTAATTTTCAATTCAAGTGAGATGGACTGGCTGAGTGACTCAAACAAATGACACTTTCTCATCTCTTTTGCTCTGGAGACCAGATAGCCTTAAAGGGGAAGACAGAGTATGGAGGAGGTTGAGCTGCAGCATCTTAGGCTCATCATTTAAATATGAGCACTCTAAGAATAATTTTGGGTAGATGATGTTGTGTGTCCCAAGATTTGGTAATTTCCTTGCAGGAAAATTTGGCTCTTTTTTCCTTGGTGATTCTGGGGTGAAAAGCAACAGAGTGAGCAGTTTCATAAGTAGCTTCCTCCCTCACTCAACCTACCAAATTTGCATAGTGAGCTGAGGTCTAGTGAGGAAGTTTTCAAAATGGGGAAGTGGGGAAGTAGGCTGATAGTTAAATATTGAAGAAACCAGTATCTACTCTTCCTTAGCCAGAGGGAACATAATCTTTTGGCTTTCTGCTCTAGTGAACTTTAAACTCTCCTGAGGTAAAATGATGGTAGGAAGGGAATGAACCACCTGTTATTCTACTTGTTTTTTCATCCCATGCTGGGAATTGAATCCAAGGCCTCCTGTGTGCTAGGCAAGCTCTTTACCACTAAGCTTGATTCGCAGCCCTGTTATTCTCTTAAGGGCATTCTGGAATGTGGGTTTTGCGGGTTCCTCCCTCTAGAGCTGGAAGCTCAGCACTCCCTGATGATATCTCAGGCTGTTGGTGGGACTGTCAATTATTTTTTTAGTTACTTTGTATGAATACCCAGCAGCCCATGTTGTGAAGCTGGATGAGATCAAAGCTGAGACACTGGAGTTGTTCTGAAAAGATGGGTCTTTTCTGGTCTCAAACTGGAGATAGACCTTTTTAAATGTAGCACCTTCTCAAATCCACTTTTAGTTTTGAGTTTCCTTTGTATTTCTGGCAATATAAAATTTAAATGCAGGTCTTCTGATTTGTGGTGGTAAGAATGTTACATATGTAACACTGTAACATTTTCCTCCTTTCCACAGGGGGTCTTTTTGATTTTTCTTGAACTCTGAACTCATGAGCTCAAGTGATCTTCCTGCCTCAGCCTCCCAAATGGCTGGGGCTAGGAGAATGAACTCTACACTGAGCTACAGTCGTAGCCCTCACCTTATCTTTTTAAAATAGCCCCCCTCACCTTTTTTGTCCTGGCCTGAAATTTTAGGAATTTTGTTGAGGGGAGTGAGTGAGCTTTTGAACAGCTCTTTTGATTCTGGCTTTAATCCCCAATTCCTAGTCTCTGGAGAGGGTTAGAATGTTTTTGTGGGGTCTGGTGGGTAGCACCTTCCTTTGGTTTAGATTTGCTTTCCTGCTGCTTACCATTCTCTGCCCCCATACCAGAGCACACTCATAGGGGAGAAGCAAATAGCCCTTTGCTCTGAGTGCCTCCATTTAGGCTCCACCTTTGTTTACTTTGGGACCAGCAAACAGTTCTATTCCCTTGCTCCCAACATGCCTCCCTCCCGCTTGATAAATTTAAATTCCCCCAAGGACATGATATCTAGCTCCCTGGTAGATCTTTTTGTGAACACAATGAGTTCCAGCAGTCCCTTACAGGCACAGGGCTCAAGCTTAACTTTCCTAGTACTCTCTTTTCCTTTTAATTCCATCTGTGGCTTTTATCTAAAAAGAGAAACTCCAGTGTGGCAGAGTGCCAGATTTAGGCAAATCCCCTTCTGTCCTTGGCCTTGTTCTGCCTCTGAGAACCAGTGCGCTGTCAGTTTCTTGCCTTTAGGAATGTGATTTACTTTGGGACTTTCTCTGGAGTGGAGGATGGTAGCATTTAAACCAAACTTTTGGCATAGCTGGAGCTGCTGTCAGCCATCTTCTAATGTGACCAAATTCCTGTTGGCTTCCACTTCCACCACCACCCCTGAGATCTTTGCCTCCTGGGCCCTGAAGCATCCTTTTATTACTTGAAGGGAAGGACCTCAGACTATTATCTTCCAGGCTGGGCCAGAGGGGGGTAGACTGAAAGGCCAAGACCATATCTGGGTGAGCATGCTAAAACCTAGGCTTACTAGAAACACACAAAATTTAATGTTTCCCAGGGCCAGTGTGGTTTGCAAAAGGTAGTACTTTCTTTTTTGTTGACCTGAAAGGGAGAGGCCTTGTGCATAGGCTCTGGCTTGAAGGGAAAGAAAGTCAGGTTGTCTTCCTTATTTCTTTAAAAAGAGTATCAGATCTCAATTCTGCTGATTCTCTATGGGAGAAGGGGGAAAAACAGTGATGACCTGGAGCCCCAACCTTTGGGATCTCTGAAGACTTCATAGGGACTCCCATCTTGGGTTCTGCTTTTGATAGTCTTGTGTGCGCATGCTCTTGTAAGGGAACCAAGAGGCGTTTTCTCCTCCCTTTTCAGCCTTATGAAGAATTCTATTGTAAATGCTGATTTGTGGGAGAAACTGCCTGAGCCAGCTTGTTGTCATGGAAACTACAACCCTGCCCCCATAGCTTGTTATCTTCTACTCCAATTTGGGTAACTACTGATCTGGGGACTTGCATTTTATGAGCTTCCTCCCAAGTCTAGTTCCATATTTTGTGTTTTCATTTTAGGTGTCTGAAAGGGGGTAAATAATTGTATTGTACTGCAGTATCTCTCAGTTCCTGCCTGATAGCCTGTATCTTGACTGATTGGCCTTGTTGGTCTGGGAAGAGAAATCTGTATTGTCCTAGGGGACATATGTTTTCCTGGAAGAGACAGAACCAGAGAATACTTGTCTTTGTGGTGTCTTGAATAGTATGGTTAGAGACACAAATGGTTTCTTAGTTCTTTCAGCTTATGTAGACTTGTCAATTTTTTTCCCTGTAGTCTGGTGGTTAGATTTTTGCCCCAACTCCCTGCCCCCCTTCCCTGGCCCTTGAACCTCCTATGTTTGTATGTGGAAATTTTCGTACCAGTCCTGGTTGTTACCAGGAGTCTTTTGGGCTATATCCTTCCCCATAGGACTGGTGGCCCAGATTTCTAAGCTGCTGCCACCCTGCCTACTAGGAGGAAATCAGGGTAATAGAATTCAGGCAGTCTGAGCTGTGGAGGAGAGATCATGTTTACCAGGCACTTGGATAAGCATCTGAACTGGGTGGTTTGCAGGGCAGATTAAATTCTTGCATACTTAAAGCAATCACAGGAAGGAGACTTTTTCTACCTTTAGAATCTGTCCACAGTGCAGGCAGCCTCCCTCCTTCCTTGTTTCTCATTCCATAGCCAGACCTTTTTTTTTTTAATATTTATTTTTTAGTTGTAGTTGGACACAATACCTTTATTTTTATTTTTATGTGGTGCTAAGGATCGAACCCCAGGGCCTTGCACATGCTAGGTGAGTGCTCTATCACTGAGCCACAACCCCAGCTCCCCATAGCCAGACCTTACATTTACTCACTCAAGCTTGGAAGTCAGTTACAGGGTTGATATAAACTGTATTGGAAAATGAAGGTAAGGGGATGACTAAAGAAATCGAAAGGATTCAGGAATTTGGAGGCAGGAGTGGTGGAATGTTTACTTGTGGGTTTTTGTTGTTATTGTTTCGTTTTTTGGTAATGTCACCAAAGCAGATACTTTTAACCAGAAACAGCTCTTCCTTGGCAACTCAAGGGGTTGAGGAGGCACGTTGAAGGCATGGAGGAAGGTATCCCAGTGTTCCATTCTTTTGCTTTCCACTGGAAGGCTAGCCTGGTGAACATTCTCTTGCTTGTTTACTTCCTGGTATTTTAGGGTAAGGAAATCAGAGGGTTAACAACTCAAGTTAAGCAATAAATTAATGGATAATCCAAAGTTTTCTCTTTAAGAGCCTTGCTCATTTTCTATTTTATGAGACATTTACAAGAAAGTTGCTGAGTGAGACGTACCTCCCAGTCAGAATTCAGGTAGAAAGAACCTTTTCGGGCTACCTTTTCTCACCCCAACGTGTTAGGAATTTGAACTAAGTCCAAGAGGAGATGGGGTACTGTCACTGATCTGGGCAAGGAACTGAGGGTTTTTTGTTTTTTTAAATTTTATTTTGAGACAGGGTCTTGTTAAGTTACTGAAGGTCTTAATAAATTACCCATATGGGCCTTGAACTTATGATACTCCTGCATTAGTCTCCCAAGTTGCTGGGATTATAGGCACGCACCCCCATGCCTGGCAAGGAACTGAGGTTTTTAAACACTCCTCCTGTGGAACATATGGGAGTTTGTTGGTGGGAAAGGGAGGAAGATACATATATATCTTCCTCCTGTCTGTTAGATCTTTTAGCATCTGAGCTAAGACAGGTTCTACCCTAGAATCTTGCCTCTTCATGGTAGTCAGCCCCAAATCTTACTGTGTTAGTTCTTTTCATTGTTCTTTTCATCCATTAATTTATTGCTTAACTTTTCCATTCTTTCATTCAAATGCAGGCTGAGGCTGAGGTAGCCTCCTTGAACCGAAGGATCCAACTGGTTGAAGAGGAGCTGGACCGTGCTCAGGAGCGCCTTGCTACTGCCCTGCAAAAGCTGGAGGAAGCAGAAAAAGCTGCTGATGAGAGTGAGAGGTGTGTGGGGGAGTCTGAGAGAATATGGATTTCAGGCGCACTTCATAGGCTGTCGATGTATCTCAGGGACGGAGCACTTGCCCTGCATGCACAAGGCCTTGACAAAACAAAAACAAAAACAGCAAAAAACAGACAAGTACATAATGACTCTGAACAGAATTCCCCTAGAGACTTGTGTTTTGTTTTTGTTTCTTTGTGTTCTTTGTGGTGCTAAGGATTTAAACCAGGGCCTCACACAGGCTCTACCACTGTTTTTTTTTTTGTTTTGTTTTGTTTTTTGTATTGGGGATCTAGCGCAGGGGTGCTTAATCACTGAATCACATGTTTAGTTCTTTTTATTTTGAGGTAGGGTCTTGCTAAATTGCTGAGGATCTCGCTAAATTGCTGAGGATGGCCTCAAACTTGCAATCCTCCTGCCTCCGCCCTGAGTTGCTGGGATTGCAAGTATGTGGTATCACTTCAAGTCAGACCTCTTTTTAAAAACGCTAACCTCTAGGGCTGGGGTTGTGGCTCAGCGGTACAGTGCTTGCCTAGCACGTGCAAGGCCCTGGGTTCGATCATCAGCACCACATAAAAATAAATAAATAAAATAAAGATATTGTGTCCAACTTCAACTAAAAAATAAATATTAAAAAAAGATAACCTATATTATAGATAATCTTCTTTCCTTCTGTTTTGCATATTCTTTCTGTTTTTTTGTACCAGAACTGGTACAAAAATTTCCACATACAAGTCAGTGCTGATGCATATGTATTTGTGCTTCCCTTGCATTCCCTTTTCCAGACATGACATATCATGACCATGGTGGTGTTTTTTCATGTTTTTGTGAATTTTTTTCTTTTTATACAGTAAGGGTTACCTAGACCTCTGACCCATTTGTAATGTTATTTGTTTATTTATTTCCCCCCCTATATACTGACCTAACACTCCTTAAAAGGGAGTCACCATGTGGCTTCCACTTTGTGGATCATACACTTCCATTTGTGAGATTAGTCCCCTTTAACATAGGCTCTCAAAGTCAAGTCTGAAACCATCAGCATGAACAACATCTAGGCACTTGGTAGAAATTAAAATTCTCAGTTCCTCCCTGAGTTACTAAATGAAAAACTCTAGAGGCAGAGCCTAGCAATCCACTAAAGCTTCTCATCCTGGATGTACTATTAGAATCGAGGGGGTGCATATAAGGGGATGCTTGGATCCCACCCCGTTTCAGTTGGTATTAATTGCTAGAGAGGTCCAGGCACTGCTGTTTTAAAATTGCCTCAGTAATTGTAATGTGTGACTAAGGTCAAGAGCCAAATCACAATAGAGGGTACATAACAACTTGCTGGTATTGAACTAAGGCTTTTCAGAATTAAAAGTGCCCTTTTAGGAAAATTAATACTGTGTAGCTGTGCAAAGGAACAAGCTATGTGGGTACCATTTCCATATGGTGGAAAGTGTGGAAAGGATAGTGTAGTATGTGATTCTTTTGGGGAAGTTGGGGTGGAGTTTTTTGCATGTATCTCTGTGAAACAGGGATTGAGGAAGGGCTTACCTCTGAGCAGGACTAGAAATGAGAAGGGAGACAGTTTTGACTTTATGCCCTTAGCCTATACACTTAAGTATTTAATTTCTTACCAAGTGTCTGTTATTTTTATAAGAAATGGGAAAGGAGAGAGAGAAAGAAAGAATGAAAGAAGGAAGCAAATTCAGGTGTGCAAGTAGTGCTATAGAATTTCTATTTGAATGACTGAGAGGAATTCGATTTAAAAGGTGCAATTTTGAGTCTATTCTGTGAGTCCCTTGGGATGGAGTGTCAGTGCTGGGTTCATCCTTTTTCTTGCAGAGGTATGAAGGTTATTGAAAACCGGGCCCTAAAAGATGAAGAAAAGATGGAACTCCAGGAAATCCAACTCAAAGAAGCTAAGCACATTGCAGAAGAAGCAGATAGGAAGTATGAAGAGGTAGGTCTGTCCTCCTTGATTCAGTGACATCAGGCTTCTGCAAAGAATCAGGAGGGAACTGGTTCCTTCTTTGCTTTCTTGAGCAGTACCTGAATCTGTTCTTATAGGTGGCTCGTAAGTTAGTGATTATTGAAGGAGACTTGGAACGCACAGAGGAACGAGCTGAGCTGGCAGAGTCGTGAGTATCTCACTCCCCAGATCTTGTTGTACTGTTCCATCCCTTCCCTTTTGGCTTGGACACTGATATGTATAAACGAGCATTCTTTCAACCTTGTTAAACAGGGCCTACAGGGTAGAAGTCTTCTATAAGTGCTTTTAGACTCTTGGGCTTCCTCACTGTCTTGACCACCTACCAGGTGACAAATGAGGCTTGCTGATTTCTTCTTGGGAAGATTTACAAATTGAGGGAATATAAAGACTAATAATGGTGAACAGTTAACTGGTGCTGTGGGTCCTTTATATAACTGTGGGTCCTTTCACCTGGGAGGTCTTTCTCCTTGAAGCGTTGAAGTGCCTATACCGACTTAAGAGCTGGTCTCTGTTTTGACCACTTTGCCAATCTGCTGGGCAACTTTCGGGCAGAGGCAGATATTACCTTCTCCCCATCAGTACCTTCCTGGCCTTGTATAACAAAGTCAGTGCTGATGCATATATATTTGTGCTTCCCTTGCATTCCCTTCTCCCAGACATGACATATCATGACCATGGTGGTGTTTTTTCATGTTTTTGTGAATTTTTTTTTTTTTTTTTCATTTTGCTGCTTGTTTTTTTGCTGTGTTCCTTTTTCACCTTTCTCCCTCCCCACAACCTGGCTTGTGCCATCCCCGTGACTATCACTAACAGCCGTTGCCGAGAGATGGATGAGCAGATCAGACTGATGGACCAGAACCTGAAGTGTCTGAATGCTGCTGAAGAAAAGGTACTAACCATTAAACCCACAGAGAGGTTCCTTGTATGGTGTGGTTTTGTTTTGTTTTGCAGCTTCCTCCCCTCCACCGGTTGACTTGTTGAGTGCTTTCTCATCTCTTCATGGAATGCTCCATACTTTCCACTTATTTGGCATCTTTCATCCTTTCTTTCCCAATTATTTCACTGCCTCTCAACAGGGTCTCTCCTTCCTTGGGGTGATTTGGGGGACTGTTGGGGTTGGGCATCCATTCCCACCTCTACCCCAGATAGTTGTGACTCGTTCCTGATAGTGGTTTCTATCAAGTGTTCTTTCTTTATTAGTATACAGACATTCTGAGCAGGAGGGTCCAGCTGCTCCTGATGTGTTCCATGGTAGAGGGAGGAGGGTTAATGCTTGCTCAGATTACCAAGGAACTTCTCTTTCCCCAGTATGCTTTCCAACTCTCTACATGATAGGTTCAATTCACGTCTGTGTGTCTCTCTCCCTTTTTTTTTATTCTTTTCCTCTTCCCCTTTCCTCTCCTGTGGTATTTAAAATGTTCACAGTAAGTGTTCTGAGCTGGAGGAGGAGCTGAAGAATGTCACCAACAACCTCAAGTCTCTTGAGGCTCAGGCGGAGAAGGTAGGGGCTGGTTTCTGAAGGTGACAGGCTTTGGGGCCTGGGCCCAGCCCTGCCCTTGATGAAAGACTGGAGATACCCATTTCTTATAATCCAGTGAGAAATGTCCTCTTCTTCCCCATGATGTCCATCCAGATCCTGGGTTTAATGCAATCTCCTGTGCACTTTGATTGCTTTAGTTAAAATAATGTCCTGGTCTTGGGCACCTAGAGTCTTGTGCTCTCAGGCTGGTGCTGCTTTGCTGAAAGGCATGATCAGGGGCCCTAATAGACTTTCTTGTAGGGCAACAGAATCAGTTCTAAGACTAATGAGCAATCAAGACAGATTTCTCTTTATTTTCATGGGGAAGTATTTTAGTCATGTTGACTTAGGGGTGTCTTTATTCCTGCTCATTCATCAGTAGGAAGGAAAAACTTTGCATTGATATGAGTAAGATCAAAGCTTAACTCTGGTTTAAAAATAAAGGTCCTGGTCTACTCTCAGGGTATCATGGCTATAAAGAAATAGATGGACTTTAAGAACTGGTTGTCTAAAATTGGGCCTTGCTCTTAACTCTTAGGTCATTCAGCATATTAAATACAAGAGGATATTCAATATAAGAATAAATATAGGGGCCTGGGGATGTGGCTCAGTGGTAGAGTTCTTACGTGGCATGCACAAGGCACTGTGTTAAATCCCCATTACTGCAGAAAAACAAAACAAAAAAAAAAAAGAGAGAGAAAGAATATAATAGGAGTAAATGTCATGGGGGCGGGTATTGTCTGTATGACTAATTTCTACTCTGAAACTTTTATTCTACTTCTTTACAGTACTCTCAAAAAGAAGACAAATATGAGGAAGAAATAAAGATTCTCACTGATAAACTCAAGGAGGTGAGTTGAGGGATTAATGAAATATATAATAAATTACATAATAATATAATTATATAATATATAATAATTATATAATAATATATGCTAAATAATAAGTTATGTAAGAAATCAATGTAGACTTAGATTGGCTGGTTTAGATTCTGCAAATCCAGTCTGGAGGTAGGAAATGGAAGAAATAGATATCCTTTTCTTTGACTTGTCATCTCACATTCTGGTTGGTTTTTTGTTTTCCCTAGGCAGAGACCCGCGCTGAGTTTGCCGAGAGATCGGTAGCCAAACTGGAAAAGACAATTGATGATTTGGAAGGTATGGAGCCTGGGGGAGGGATTAAAATAAAGACATATAGAGGAGGATTTTGCCCATTGACCATGTACCTTTTTTCTTGTATACCAAGGGGAATTGGTAGTGACATGGCACATATGATGTGCCCCATCCTGTCCACAGTCAAGTGAAGTGCATCAAACCCTAGAATTGGATTTTTATACTTAATCTTTCCCTTTAATAAGACTACCTAACCAGGTGCTGTGGCACACACCTATAATCCCAGCAATTTGGGAGGCTGAGGCAGGAGGATTGCAAGTTCAAGGCCAGCCTGGGCACCTAAGTGAGACTCTGTCTTAAAATTAAATAAAAAGAAAGGACCAGGGATGTGGCTCAGTGGCAGTAGAGCACCTCTGGGTTCAGTCTGTAGTAATGAAACAAGAATGCCTAATATTTTGGACTTTGCCTCCTTCCCTTTGAGGAGATTGGTAATATCTGCATTTACTTCTCATTGAGTAATCCTAAATCCTTAGTCGGCAAGTTGAAATGGAAGTCATGATTTCAAAAGGCAGCAAGGATGCATATCACCCCCTGGCCACTTTCAGCAGTACCATTCACCAATCAAGTTGTAGGGTACCTCTCCAAGAGATGAAGCTGTAAAATAACCTTGTCTCAGAACTGACCAGGGGCTTTCTACATACTTCCTGTCCCTGCAATTTGACAACTGCATCCACCATGACAATGGAAAATGTCTTTTGCTTTGAGAACTCTGAGATGTGTTCCCTTGGTATGCTCTTTGTCCTAGGATGTTCTTTAAAATAGTTTGAAGAGGCAACTTGTAGAGCAAAGGGGGCCATGAATAGTGTTCACAGCTGGTAGGCAAAGAAATGTCACTGTGGATGTGTGCATTCTCCCTTTTCTGTTTATTGAATTCAGTATTATCACTGGTAGGAATTGGGCTAGTGGGTGGGAGTGGTATCCTCTTGAGTGCCTTTGGTAACAGGACTATGCCCAGGTTCTGAATTCTTGCTACAACTGAACAGAGGCATCAAGAAGTGCATTTGGTCCTAGAAAACAGTGGATCTAAGAATAGCCAGTCGTGGCTGCCAGCATAGACGTTTTCTGGTGTTAGACCCATGGTCGCACTTTTCCTAATTTCTAATGATTCCCTCTCTTCATCTGCTTCTGATATCTTTTACTCTGTCCCCTCATTCCTCCCTGTGGTTCCCGTGCCTGTCCAGATGAGCTCTATGCCCAGAAACTGAAGTACAAGGCCATTAGCGAGGAGCTGGACCACGCCCTCAATGACATGACTTCTATGTAACTATCTGACAGCAGAGTGGGGCTGGGATCTTGGCTCATGGGTGGGTGGGGGTACAGGCTTTGCATAGCGTGCTTTCGTTTTGTCCTTTGGAAACTAGACTCTCTACCTTTACTTTTGAAACATTGGTGCTGGTTACTTTGTTTGGCAAAAGCTGGGGAGGCATTTAGTCTTGGATCGGTGGTAAAACCCTGATATTTTTTATTCTTGGTCTATTTTATAGTGATTTTTCTTAATTGTTTTTCAAATGTTGTTCTCTCAGAAGGGGTTCTACTAAAGGTAGAATCTATACAACTGAGGAAATAGGGCCTAGAGAGCAAGCCTCTTGATGTGTGCCCTAATGCCAAAGTTCAGATAAACATCTGAGATGAGAAAGAGCATTCACCTAAGGATCTAGCTGAGTCCCAGAAGCAAGCCAAGCAGTAAACAGCACCAAAAAGAGTTGTTGGGGACTTCATCTGTTTGCTGTGGATCCCTGATCCTTGATGCTAATCTACCTCTTCCTATTAACCCTGAAAAGAAGCCAAATTCACAGGCTGTAGTGCCTGGCTCTGTTTTATCATTTCCTGCTGCTGCCTCTTTATTTCCTCTTCCTTTCTCCCAGATTGTTACCTAGATTGATGCCGGTCCTTCTCACCTAGAGTACCCTTACTTTTTATACAGATGACCACCATCGTTTCTGCTCTGTTCTGGATCTGCCCCTTCCTGGGGAACCCAGCGCCCACTCTCGCTCTGGATTCTATTGGTCAGCCTCGCTGGTCCCCAAGGCATCAGGGTGCAGGGGACACAAAGCAACTTATGTACTCTATTCTACCCCCACCCCAAATTAAAATGCTAAGCTGCTGAAAGCCTCATGCCACCCTGCATTTGTGTCATTGACAAAGCTGCTGCAAAACGTTGGGGGTGTGATGTGGAGAACAGTTATCATAGGCTCCCCCTCCGTTGACTCAGTAGAATCAAAGCCACTTTTGTATCTATTTTTTCCTGACATTTAAGCCTGCCTGAGTGGTGTCTGTCAGAGTGGGAGGCTAATAGAGGTTCCCTGGGTTAGGAATTCTAGTGTTCTTGAGCTAAATGAGATCATCTGAACCCTTCACTTCCAAGCTCTTAAATCATCTGCTTAGACTGTTTCCATTCCCTCTTTAGGTTCTCCTCTTTTGACACAGTAAGGTTGAAAGACCATCACACATGCTTTATCCTTTTCTCAGTGGTTCAGAATGCATCCTCAGACACCCAGTGGACCTGTGTACATTACTACTAAAATTGACTAATTGTATCATCCCTACTCAGAAGAACACACAATGGATTGAATTCTCAACAGCTTTGCATTTTCTTTAAACCTTTCTTACATATTTGAGGCCTGCTAGCATGTGCTAGTGGGATATAAGACAATGGTAAATTATTATTGGAAAGACTAACACAAACAATTATTCATATTTCAAATAATGTGCATGTGAGGGTAATGGTTTATTATATACATAAATTTCAAAATTGTTCCTGGTTCATATCATAGAAATTAAATATCAACATTTCAGTTAACAATTTACACAGCAGAGATAATTCAGTCTGAATAGTGTAGCTACCAGTTGTACTAATTAAGCATTTAAGTATTGTTCATGTAATTATGAAGTTTCTTAACAGAATAGATATTTGAAACTTGTTTTTATTTTAAGTAGATACGGCCAGGTGGAAAAGTTTTCTCTAGTTTTAAAACTTCAAGTTTCATGTCAAATTTAGTTTTCTGTCAATACCATTTCTTCTGCCACTAGATTGATTTATCCAGCAGACACATTGGTATTTTCTAGATATAGGGTTAGGGTGAGGACACAAAGATGGAGTCACCATCCCCAGTCTCAGGTTGTTTGAACTCTAGTAATAGAACGAGAAAACACGCATAAAGATGGAGCTCCTTTGTAATGAGTGCCGTACATAATAAAGTCTGCGGGTGTTCAGAGGTGGGAAGAGATTGATTCCAGTGGGGATGATTCGGTTAGTAAAGACTCATGATAGAAGGCACACAGTTGATACTGAATAAACATGTTCAAACTTACCTCTTAGGGGCTGAGGCTATAGCTCTGTGGTAGAGTGCTTGCCTAGTATGTGTGAGCACTGGGTTTGCTTCTCAGCACCTCATATAAATAGATAAGATAGATAGGTCACTATCCACTGACAACTAAAAAAAAATGCCTCTTCATTTTCACTGGGTTGCAAAAGATTGGATTTTTGCTGGGTGAGGTGGCACATGCCTATAATCCCAGCAGCTCAGGAGGCTGAGACAGGAGGATCATGAGTTCAAAGCCAGCCTCAAGCAGAAAGCAAGGCTCTAAGCACCTCAGTGAGACCTTGTCTCTAAGTAAAATATAGAATGGGGCTGGGGATGTGGCTCAGTGGTTGAGTGCCTCTGAGTTCAATCCCTAATACCCGCCCCCCAAAAAAAGTGCCGCATAAAAATGATGACTTTCAATTCTCAGTCATTTGCATACCATTTTTATGACATTTGCCATATTTGCATGTTACCTACTTTATTCAAATCTACTCTTGTTTTTAAATTTGGTGCATTCTTACTCTACACAATTGTTTTGAACTTAAAAGGTTTAATGTGCTAATGTCTTTTCCTAATGCACATTAAAAAGGGAAGGAAAAAAACCCCATAGCTCCAGAGACTTGGGAGGCTGAGGCAGGAGGATTGCAAATTTGAGACCAGCCTTGGCAACTTCAACTTAGCAATACCCTTTCTCAAAATAAAAAAGGCTAAGGGCTGGGGTCGTGGCTCAAGCGGTAGCGTGCTCGCCTCGCATGCGTGCGGCCCGGGTTCGATCCTCAGCACCACATACCAACAAAGATGTTGTGTCCGCCGAGAACTAAATAAAATAAATATTAAAAATTCTAAAAAAAAAAAAAATTAAAAAAAAAAAAAGGCTAAGAGCTGGAGATATAGCTCAGTTGGTAGAGTGCTTGCCTTGCATGCACAAGGCCCTGGGTTCAATCCCCAGCACCACAAAAAAATAATAATTAAAAAAATAAAAAGGTCTAAGGATAGAGCTCAGTGGTAGAACACCTCTAGTTCAATAACTAGTACCACGGGGTGGAGGTGGGGATGGGGATAAATGAATATGTATAAGTTTATAGATACATACTGTTTGAATACATACTATTACATACACAGTACTAGCAATAAATTTCCCATACTTAGGTGAATATTTGATTGGTTAAGTTATTGTGGTTTACCAGGAGAGTAATCGGGGTCTGAGCTAGAGTGGTGATGAGGTTATGGCACTGAAGATGGGTATTTGGAAGAGCCTGACCCCTAAACGTAAGAAGGAAAAGTCAAGGTGCCTTTTTTTTTGTGTGTGTTTGCTGGGGATTGAACCCAGGGCCTTGTGCATGTGAGGCAAGCAAGCATTCTACCAACTGAGCCATATTCCCAGCCTTAGGTGCCTGGTTTTAAAACTTGAAAATGGTGATGTTAGAGATGTAAGGAGGTCTCGCCATTCTGGTTTGGGGAGCCAGGGGGAAAAGGAGAGAAGAATATATCAAAACATTGGCAGGTATCCAGGTAAAAAGATGTTGAAGCTCAAAGGGGAGAGCTTGATGTGAGAGGTTTGGGGATCCAAAAGGGCATAGATAGTTTAGGGCATGGAAGCACATTACAAGCATAAAGGACAATTGCAATGCAAATAGAGTTAAAGAGGAAAATCATGTGTCGAAGAGAATGCCAAATGGAACTAGTTTTAGTTTTGGTCCTTGCCTTGAAGAAGTTTAGCGTGGGATTCAACTTAGCAATGCCCTTTCTCAAAATAAAAGGGGTTCTTAGTGTCAGCAGATAGGTTGAGAAATAAAGGTGATTGAAGAAAGGTCATTCATTGATACTCTAATAATTCAAGGGTACATTTGAGCATTTAGGTCCCAGGGGGAGAAACCATATTCAAGGGGCAGAAGAATACTGATGGAAAGAAGGTGTATAGGCAGTATGGATAGCTTATAGCAGTATTGCCCGTTTGGCAGTGATGGTTAGTATAGTGGTAGTCAGTAGCCGTATGTGGTTGATAAGCACTCAAAATGTGGCTAGGCTAGAATATGAGAGAGCTAAAATTCTCATTTATTTTTAGTTCATTTCAATTTAATTAGCCACATGTGTCTAGTGGTTACTCTATTGGACCAGTACAGTTCTAGACATTTAGTATTTTGAGCAGAAGTTGGCTTTGGTGCAGAAAAAAATATTTCTTAGAAAGGAAAGAAGAGAATAGAGATTGAGAGAAAAGGGAGGTATTTCAGCTTTGGTAGCTCCTACTTTATCCCATGGGCAGGACTATTGTGAGCAAAGATAGCCCTACAAGCTGGGGCAGTGGAATAAAACACAAAATACCATGTAGTGCCCAGTGTTAATGAAAATCCCTCTTTTAATGCTCTGTATCCTTTAAGGAGCCATCCTTTATTACTTGAGCCTGGACTAGCTGTGAGGTTAAGGCTAAGCATCGAACCAAAGCACTTGGCCCCTTAACTTCTTCCCCTCCAGGAACCACAGGCTATTCCTGTAGTTTCTTTTTTTTAATTTTTTTTTTTTTTTTTTTTTAAGAGAGAGGAGACGAGAGAGAGAGTTTATTTATTTATTTTAGTTTTTTTCGGCGGACACAACATCTCTTGTTTGTACGTGGTGCTGAGGATTGAACCCGGGCCGCACGCATGCCAGGCGAGCGCGCTACCGCTTGAGCCACATCCCCAGCCCCTATTCCTGTAGTTTCGATGAGGAACAAAGTGTGGCTGAACCCAGGTATCTGAAGGGAAGGAACTGACCTGCTATGTTCCGCAGGCTTACCTTAGCCCACACCAGTTTCCTCCTTTCGTGGGATATTGTTCAAATATTCCCTGGCTCCAGAGGATGATTCTCTAATAGGGCATTGCTAAACTACCAGACCCAATGGGTTCTCTGCTTTGCCTTGTTTTGTGTTGCTTTACTGTTTCCTGGGACCCAAGAACCTTAATGAACTAGTATCCAATCCTGAATTTCCAGTTATTAGAGCAGAGTTCAAAGCTAAGTTCAAGGTGAGATGACAACTGACATTTGTCTTTCGGACCTTAGTTTTTAGGGAACTCTGCATTCTGGATTTATTTAGTAAAGCAATAAAATACTCACACCCCACCCCTGTGTCTCTTTATTTCTTCCCTAAATGGAACAAAACCCTCATTAACCAAGCTGTTTTGAGGGATAAGATCTTAATAATACCCTTCTTTCCTGAGACAGGAGTGGGAATCCCACAAACTAATGTGGACATAAATGAGATCTGTGTATAATATGACGTCACAGTATGAAAAATGAGAGTTCACAGGTTTATCAAGGATGCAATAGCAATTAGACTAGTGCAGCCCCAGGAGTCTTAGAGTCTATAGACTAGTACTGTGCTTCTCAATGGTAAGCTTTGTCATTTAGGGTAGGACAATTTTTTTTTTTTTTAAAGAGAGAGAGCGAATTTTTTAATATTTATTTATTTATTTTTTAGTTTTCGGCAGACACAACATCTTTGTATGTGGTGCTGAGGATCGAACCCGGGCCACACGCATGCCAGGCGAGCACGCATGCCAGGCGAGCGCGCTGCCGCTTGAGCCACATCCCCAGCCCCATAGGACAATTCTTGAACATAAAAATGACCCTGCATATTTCTGTCCCCTGGCTAGTAATTACCTTAGAGCCTTCCGGTCATTGAGATAGTAAAAACCTATCAGTATATATTTCCATATTCTCCGGGAGAGATGAGGGGCAATGAGAACCACTGGTTCTTAGCCAGGTGGCAGTCATCTGTAGTCCCCAGCTACTCAGGAAGGAGAGTCAGGAGAATCACTAGAATCCAGTAGTTTGAGGATAACCTGGGCAACATAACAAAACTCTGTTTTGTCTGTTAGAATAGAAACAGAAAAAAAACCACACTGGTTTAATGGGTGGAATTTTAAAAGTCCTAGGGGCCAGGAGTGACGGTACATGCCTGTAATCCCAGCCACTCAGGAAGCTGAGATGGGAGGCTGAGACAGGAGGATTGCAAGTTTGAGGTCAGCCCCAATGACTTAATAAGGTCCTAAGAAGCTCAGTGAGACCCTGTCTCAAAATAAAAAGAGCTGAGGATATGGCTCAGTGGTTAAGTGTCCCTGGGTTCAATCCCTGGTACCAAAAATGTGAAAAATAAAAAAGCTCCAGGGAGGGGAGTTGTAGCTCAGAAGCAGGATGTTTGTCTAGCATGCTTGAGGCCCTTGGTTCAGTACTCAGCATTACAATAAAGGAAGTCTACCCTGTTTTCTGCCTCCCCACAACTATTCCTATTGGGGATTCTACCCAGTCCTTACGCCTGATAGGCAAATGCTCTGCCATTGAGGTTTTGTTTTTTGAGACAGTCTCCCTAAGTTATGAGGCTGGCCTTAAACTTGCTCTCTCTCTGCCTCAGCCTCCTAAGACTGAGATTATAAGCATGGGCCACTGTTCCCAGACCTAATTTTGCTCTTAAATGTAGTGTCATTCCTTCTCAGGCTCTTTTTATATATATGCATGCTTTCTGTGTTGATAGTGTGCTGTTGTGATGGGCAAAAGGTGCAATTTATGCAGTCCAGAGGGAGAAATAAAGAATGTCCATGTGCTTCTGCCCTAGTCAATGCTTTATTCACTCAAATCATTCAATACAGTTTCACTCTTCACTCTATAGATTCTTTTTTTTTTTTTTTGAGAGAGAATTTTAATATTTATTTATTTTTTTAGTTATTGGCAGACACAACATCTTTGTTTGTATGTATGTGGTGCTGAGGATCGAACCCGGGCTGCACGCATGCCAGGCGAGTGCGCTATCGCTTGAGCCACATCCCCAGCCCCTCTATAGATTCTTATTCAAGAAAACGTCAATCCTTAATGCTAGGCACTGCAATAGACATAATCACTTCACAGCAAACAATTCTAAATTAATTCTAAGCACTGCAAACACAATTATCACGACAGGCTAATGACAGACATTTCTTCTGCATGCTAAGTTCAAGTGTCAGATCAAAAGTCTCAAGCTTTAGGCTTTAAGTCTAGCAGATGCATGCACACTCACTCAGACCACGGTGATCAGATCAGGAACCAAGGCAAGCTCTTCCTGGGGTGGAGCTGACGGCTGGCTGAGGAGAAGGTCATAGGGAGAACTTGTGGCTCTCATCAGGGTCAAGATGTGGCTGTAGAGTTGGAGAGCTGTGAGGAAAATACAGAGGATCAGCAGACGATGAAAAGTGTTGGGGTGTCAGTCCCAGGTCCTCATCAGACTCTCAGCTTGAGGGCATCATCATTGTCAGCTGCCACCAGATCTCTCTCAGTGACATCATTTACCCTGGGGTTAAAATATCTGGTCTGGTGGTCCCCATCCTGATCTTTTTGCCTTTTTCTTTTTTCCATATTGAGGTTCTGAGATCAATTTGAAACAAGCTATAAAACATGAAGAAACTTACTAATGAACTTCAGAGGCTGATATTAGAAGTAGATCAGAATTGAGTGTTTTAAGATGTATCTGAATTCCCCATAACTCAATTCCCCCATAAGGTGTACTCAGAAAAAGCCAGTGGACTTGAGCACCTTACTCTTTGTATCAGGAATGATTTGAGTTATAAGAAAAAGCATTATGGTAGCATAAATAAGTATGGGATTTATTTTTGTCACTTAATAGGTCTAGCTATGAATGACTATAGTCAAGATATAGCTGGAGTTTCTTTGATTCTCTTAAAGGTTAAAATAATTAGCTCCCATTTTTAAGGCAAGAAGGAGAGCTGAAGTTTTCTAAGAAGTTCCCAGCAGATTCTTCCTCTATATCTCATTGGCCAGAACTGGATCCTGTGATCACCTATAGCTGGAAAGGAGGATGAAAATAAGGAGCAGAGTAGTCTTTTTTTTTTTTTTTTTTTTTTAAGAGAGAGTGAGAGGGGAGAGAGAGAGAGAATTTTTAATATTTATTTTTTAGTTCTCGGCGGACACAACATCTTTGTTGGTATGTGGTGCTGAGGATTGAACCCGGGCCGCACGCATACCAGACGAGCGCACTACCGCCTGAGCCACATCTCCAGCCCCAGCAGAGTAGTCTTGATTGATGTACATCAGTAGTAGATCTTTGCATGGACTAGGCACACTGTTTGTTTAGAAAATAAGGGAAAATTGGATATGGATTGGATAGGCCTCTTACGGGTTTATCACACAAGAAAAAGCATTTGTCTGGGTACAGTGGCACACACCTGTAATCCCAAAGAGTTTGGAGGTTGAGGTGAGAAGATCTTAAGTTTGTAGCCAGAACATAGCGAGATGCTCAGTAACTTAGTAAGACCCTGTTCTCAAAATAAAAAAGGGCTAGGGATATAGCTCAGTTGGTAGAGTGCTTGTCTTGTATACACAAGGCCCTGGGTTCAATCCCCAGCACCTCAAGAAAAGGTGGGGGGCTGGGGATGTGACTCAGTGGTAAAACACCCTTGGGTTTAATCTCCAGCAAACCCCCCCCCCCAAAAAAAAATGTAGACTTGAGTGGGTGGGAATATTTATCCCAATCTGCTATGTGTAATGTTGTGTTGAATGCTTTTACAGCAAAATGTTCAACTGTCCCGTTTCCTTCAAACCCTGGTTATTATTAATGCATTTCTTCTAAGCCAACGCATCTTCCCTCTTTGCCCTGTTTTCACTTGTCTCAGTTTCTCAACCCAGGGAAATAAATACAGTGAAGGAGGTAATTTTTTTCTCCCTCAAAATGTTGTCCAACCAACTTGTCAGTCCAAATTTCTGATTTCTCTGTTGGTCTTTCCACCAACTGACTGACTCTTGCTGCCCTCTGTCTGAGTCCTCCTTGCATCCATCCTACCTTACAGATGCATGTTACATATACCAACCAGCTAGTTGAAAGACTCAGATTTACTTCTGGTACTTTACTAACCTTCCCTTTTTCTCTTTCTCCTCCTCTTTCTCCTCTCCTTCTCTTGTTTTCCCTTCTCTCCTCCATTGCTGCTGCAGAGCGTCTCTACAGCCAACTTGAGCGAAACCGCCTGCTTTCTAATGAGCTGAAGCTAACGCTGCATGATCTGTGTGACTGATGGGCAGGGCTCACAGATGCCCAGTAAACCACTGACCTGGACCCCAGCAAAAAAAAGCTGATTGTCTTTTAAAAAGTTATTATTTTGCCCTAAGCAAGTTGCTTTTTAATTGGGGCAGTTAGAACATTGTTGATTTCCTAACCGAATTGTTAAGTTAGAACAGTTGGATACTGCATTTTTATCCCTTTAAAAGAGATGATGAGTTATGAAGGAAAGGGCCTGAGATTTTAGTGAAAACTTTTCTCCCCTTTCACTGCTGCTCTTTCATGTGTGCACTGACTATAGGATATGTTCTTTTGCATGGATGTTTTCTAACAATAAAGAGACTGACTTTACAAGATGTTGTAACTGCTTCATCTGCAGGCTCAAGGATGGGCCCTTCCGACTGGGTGGAAAAAAGGGAAGGGAAAGAAGGGTGTGGGATATGAATATGGATCTTTGTTGCCATCACCTTCTCTGAGTGAAGGTTTGAATATTTTCCTCCCCTCCATAGAGCACTCAGGTTTGCTTGCTTAATAGATGAGGTGCTCCTTGATGGTTAGCCACCAGTTTTCTTCCTAATATTTCCCCTCTTGCTTCCTTTTCCTGGTTTTATGTTTAATTGCAAGTAACTTGTCACAGGCTAGTTCTGGCTAATGGCTCGGCAAAAACTAAGTATATGTCTAGATAGTATTCTTGGCTTTGTTTTCTTTGGCTTAGCCATGAGGGCTTGTTTATTTATCCCACCAACTATTTCTTTCCCCTTTACTTTTTAGAGAAAACATGTAGTACATGAGGATTTCCTATGCTCTTTTCAAGTTGAGATTCTGGTGTTTCACTGGTAGAAATATGTCCATCCTTGTTTGCAACGGTTAGACTGCAGTGAACCTTTTCAAGCAGATATTTGTTCCCTGCACAAAACCTAGAAGAGTGGATGGCTGAAGCTTCAGGCCTGCTCCTTCAGTGACTGAAATTGAAAGCCTTGATTGGGTGTGGGAGGGAGAGGAAATGGCTGATAAGGTCCTCCACTCCCTCCCCCAGGAAGTACAGCTACTTAGCAACTTTGCAAATTCAGTAGGCAAGCCAGGGGCCCTGCACAAACCCAGCGAGGCAATAGCTCACTGTTGTGGTTGAGAAGGCAGCTGCTTTCTTAGTCTGTAGCTTCCCTGAAGCAGGACCAAGTCCAGAGAGTGAACAGACCTGGAAATTTACTTTTGATAACTTCTCTCCTTTATCCCCACTAGATAAGCTGAAATGCACCAAAGAGGAGCACCTCTGTACACAAAGGATGCTGGACCAGACTCTGCTTGACCTGAATGAGATGTAGAGCTCCCCAGTCCCGCCCTGCTGCTGCTCCTCCCTCTGACCCTGACTCCGCCTGAGGCCAGCCAGCCCGAAGCTGACCTTGAAACTGAGGGCTGATCTTTTAACTGGAAGGCTGCTTTCTCCTTTCAACACCCCCTCAACCCCCTACCCCCCTTGTCTTTTTCACCAAACTGTCTCTGCTTCTTCCCAGAGATTCCAGCTGGGCTAGAGGCTGAGCACCTTTGGGAACAGCATTTAAGGGAATGTGAGCACAACGCAAAGTGTCTTTAAAAGCATGTTGTGATGTACACATTTTGTAATTACTTTTTTTGTTGTTACAGTAACCATTTGTAAAACATTCCAAATAATTTCATAGCTCTGAAGCAGCAATCTAATTCCCTTCTCACTTTTGGAAGGTAACTTTCCAGCCTAATCCCTATTGCCCTCTCCGTAGAGGAGGAAAAGAGGAATGGGCCTGCCTTACTGAGAGCCAAACAGAGCCCAGGGAAAGACTCTACTATGGCAAACCTCATTGCTCTGTGCAAAGTACTGGCCAAACCAGAAAGGTGATTCCAAGAGGAGTTAGCCAAAAAAACAAAAACCTTGCTATTCAGGTTTTGTTTTATTTTTAGCTTTAAGGTATCTTTAGACAACTGTATTCTTATTTTTTACTTTTTTTCATCAGAAATGACCAAATTAACATGGTGAGACCTCTGAGACTTTTTGTTTTTCTGGTGCTGGGGATTGAACCCAGGGCCTCGTGCTTGTTCGGCAAATGCTCTACCACTGAGCCATATTCTTAGCCCTGAGACCAAATTTTTCTCCCATCTCTACCCACTTCCCAAGTGTTCACAGAATGGATCATGGGCCCCTTAATCTTGCGTGACCACTTAATTGCTCTCCTGCTTGCTTGAAAAAAAAAAAAGAAAGAAAGAAAAAAATTATGTTTTGGCCACTGATTTAGCCATATGAACTCATCTCATCACCCTTTTCTGGGTCTGAAGCTGCTGTATCTAAAAGTGCCATCTCATTGTGCTTTGTATCAGTCAGTGCTGGAGAATCTTGAATAGCTTATGTACACAACTTTTTAAATTTTATATTATTTTGAAACTGCATCTTTGGGGTGGGGTACCTGGCCATCTCGTCTGGCTGTGAGAGTCCTGCAGTCTGGGCTGGCAGTGTGCTGATCTTTCAAAGTTTCTTTCCCAGCCCAATCCCCACTTTTTTAGGTGAGGTTTCGTGAGGTCTGTTAGGTGTACATCCTGCAGCTAATTGGCTTAAAATGTATTCTCCTTTGTTGTGGTCTCTTTGGGGCCAGTTGGGAGAAAGACAAACAATAGTGCAACTGTTTTGATACTGAATATTGACAAGTGTCTTTTTGAAATAAAGAACCAGTCCCCTCCAAACTTCAGATCTACTTGAGTTTTATTTATTAAACCAAATGTGCTTTTTTCCACAGGAGCTGTGAGGAAAATCAGATCTCATTGGGTGGTAGCAACAGGATTTAACATAGACAAAGACTGGCTTCAAAACATAGCTCTCAAAATTCCTAATTGTATTTCCTGATATAAATCATTTAGGGTTGTCTTGTAAAATGGGGATAACATGTATTGTCAGGGCAAAGTGAAGATTGGGAATAAAGTGTGTAGTTTTAGTAGACTGTTCCTAGGCGAGTCTTTCAGTTAATACCTTACTGGATATTTGGAGAAAACACATTAATTTAACAAGTGCTCCCAAAGTATTTGCTTAGAGACAGGCTGTATGAGTGGATGGCTTTCAAAGCTGCCTTTGAGACTGGCATTTCCTGCACTCTGGCCTTGAAGTGTGATGTGTATCTGACTTCCTAGTTAAAATTACAGAGCTCCCTTGACAAAGTCCAGCTGTTTATAGACTGGAAATTTTTCCGTTTACAGGCATAGAACAGTACTGACTGGAAATTATTGCAAAAAAAAAAATTTTTTTTTTTTCAATCTAGGAGCCAAATAATGGACAACGGAATGTGAAGTTAAGCTTGGAGAAATGTTTGTTATACATTTCTGCTTGTTCCTTACTATTGAAAAAACCTGCCGTACTTTTTTTTTTTTTTTTTTTTTTGCAGGGGGCGGGGTGGTTTTCTGGGTATCAACACCTCCCACCCCGGCCTTAAGCAGGTAAGCACGCGAGGCCAGCACTCTGAGCTACACTCCCAACACTGCGAAGTGCAAATCTAGGAAGGTAGCCCTTTAAGTTCCTAAAACTTCAGCAAACGTTGGGGAAGGTCTAAGTGTTGAATTCCCACAATTCCCAGCCGGCCAGATATCCCGCCTCCTGTTGACGTAGAGCCTTCCGATTGGCTGCTGTGGCTGCGGACGCGCCGCTCTGGTGGTGCGGGAACCTGAGGCCTGGCGGTCGCCATGATAAACCTCGGAGCCACGGTGCTCCTTTGCCGCGTGCCTCTCGGTCGCCTCCTGTGCCTGTCACTGGCCTTGTTTGGGACCCTCGCCAACAAACTTAACGTGCCGCAGGTGTTGCTGCCCTTTGGCCGGGAGCCAGGCCGGGTGCCTTTCCTGCTGGAGGCACAGCGGGGCTGCTACTTCTGGTGAGGGATGGTGGGGTCTGTCCTCACGCACCCCGTCCCTCCTAGCGAGGACGGAGCGCGGCTCCGGGAGATCCCACAGGAGGGCTGCGCGGTCGCCTGGCGTGACAGGCTCACCTTGTGCGTGGGGTGTGCCAGAGCTGTTGGGTCAGGAAACGGGCTGGTTCCGGGAGGGAAGGCCCCCTGCGGCTGCTCCCCACAGAGGGTCTGGAACCCCGCGGAACCAAGCGCTTTTCCTGGGTTAACCGACCGACTTGGTTCAGTCTGGAGCAGTACTGTTGTCCCCAGTTTATGAGGAATCCGGCGCTCGAGGCCACAAAGGGTAAAGACCATCTGGTGTGGAGGGGAGAGCTGCCCGGGACAACTTTGATGTTGTTCGCCTTTATTCAAGGAGCCTCGCCGGAAATTTGAGGACAAGGGGTTCTCAACTCTGGAATACTGAGTGACCTTGACTAAAGATGGAAAGACGTGGTTTTGTGGTGTGAGAGAAGAACCTATTAAGTTCTGTGGTTATCCAAGCAGTGAGGAAACCCAACCAAAGTGAGCTCTGAGACACCAGAGCATTCATCCTAAATGGAGTAGATTTCCCTTTACTGTTTCTTAAAAGAAGCAATGGGGTGTTTTCCAAGAATTCACCTTTCATTTTATGAGGAAGTAGGGGAATTAGGCTTATAAAGTGACCCAGTGTGATGTATTTCCTGACTTAGAGGATGATGCAAGGAATCTTCCCAGAATTGAAAACTATTTCTTCCATCCAGAAATATTAATTAATTTTTTTGGCATTTTGTGTTGGATTCACACCTCATTATTTAGCCAACTTTTCCATCTAAGATAGCAGCCCAGTTTCTAGGATTAGAAAAAATCATTTCTTAAAGTATGGGAAAGTCCTGTCTCTCAGAAATGTAATCAGTCCTGGAAATATAACATCAGTGCTATTTTTACAGATGGAGGGAAGAATTAATTTTAAAAATATTTATATATTAAAATGGAATGCATTACAATTCTTATTACACATATAGAACATAATTTTTCATATCTCTGTGTACAAAGTATATTCACACCAATTCGTGTCTTCATACATGTACTTTGGATAATAATGATCCTCACATTCCACATTTATAACCCCATGCCCTTCCTTTCCCCTCCAACCCCTATGCCCTATCTAGAGTTCTTCCCATGCTCCCTCGCCCCATCCCACTATAAATCAGCTTCCTTAAATCAGAGAAAACGTTCATCGTTTGGTTATTTGGGATTGCTAACTTTACTTAGCATTATCTTCTCTAACTTCATCCATGAATTAATCTTATTTTAACATTGATCTTATTTTAAATTTTGAGGGAAGAATATAATTTAGGGGACATTGCACAAAAGATCACTGGGAAAAAGTTCTGATCATCTTTCCCATTTTGATCCTGTGTCCCTAATCAATGTTCCTACTTTATTTATTTATTTTTTGATACTGGGGATTGAACCCAAAGGTGCTTTGTTGCTGAACTACATTCCCAGTCCTTTTTATTTTATTTTTTATTTTGAGACAGGGTTTTGCTAAGTTGCTGAGGGTCTTGCTAAATTGCTGAGGCTGGCCTCAAACTTGCCATCCTCCTGCCTCAGTTTCCTGATTCCTGGGATTATAGGCTGGTGCCATTGTGCCCAGCAAATGTTCCTACTTTAAAGAGTGTCATTTAGTTTGCCCAGTAGTATGTGAAATGGAAGACCTATAGAAATCTCTTCAAAAAAATTAGCTTTGACCCATGTATCTTACACTCTGAAGTATTTTGTTCTGGCAGGCATTCCACCCATCATGACGCAGTAACTGTTGAGCCTTTATATGAAAATGGCACCTTATGTTCCCAAAGAGCTGTACTTATTGCTGAATCTACCCAACCCATGCGCCTCAGCAGTATTATTCTTGCTCGAGAAATAGGTATGTTGAGAGCAAAAACTGTAACACTTTGGGATAGAATGGTCTGATATCTTGTATAGATGAGTAATGCAAATGGTATTAGCGTCGGATAATAAGAGGTGGAAAAAGGAATGCCTGCAGTATAATCCCTGATTGTGGCATCATATCTGACTTTTTTTTTTTCCATTTTGGTATATACAGCGTCTTTCATGGTGTCTTATACCATGGAAATGTTAATTGTTTGAATCAATATAGGGAGGAGGAAGTAATCATCATCTAGAACCAATTTAGGTGGTAGGTCCGAAGCTAGAATAGAATAAGGGATAAGGCAATACAAAGATCAGGTGTGGTAGTGCATACCTAAAACGCCAGTTACTTGGAAAGCTGAGCCACAAGGATCACAAATTGGAGGCCAGCATGGTGAACTTGGATCCTGTCTCAGAATAAAAAATAAAAAGGGCTGGGGTGTAGCTCAGTGGTAGAGCCCCTCTAGGTTTAGTCCCCCCAAAAAACTAAATCAAAAGTGGGGGTTATCAACATGAATCATTGGCATCACCAGAATCACATGAGAACTTATTAGAAACGTGAATTCTCAGGCTCTGTCTCCAGTCATCTATATCAGGAGCTCTGGGGTAGGCCTACAGGCCTGTGTTTTAATAAGTTTTCTCGGTGGTTGTTTTTATTTTTCCTTTCTTTCCCCAGATAATTCTTTTTTTATTTTTATTTATTTACTTATTTATTTGTTTGTTTTTTCCAAACCCAGGGCCTTGCACATGTTAAGCAAGCACTGTACCACTGAGAACCACGTGCAGCCTCTCTTTATTTTTATTATTCATTTGTTTATCTAAAAATTTATTTTTAAATTATTTATATATTTTTTTTTAAGAGAGAGTGAGAGAGGAGAGAGAGAGAGAATTTTTTTTTTTTAATATTTATTTTTTAGTTCTCGGCGGACACAACATCTTTGTTGGTATGTGGTGCTGAGGATCGAACCCGGGTCGCACGCATACCAGGCGAGCGCGCTACCGCTTGAGCCACATCCCCAGCCCTTATTTATATATTTTGTAGTCACTGGGATTGTGTGTAGTCACTGGGATTATATATTTGTAGTCACAGTGACTACAAAGCACACACCTGGCTCCTATTTGGGTATTGAACTCAGGGGTGCTTAACCACTGTCTGACTTTTTTTTCTATTTTTTAAATTGTATGTATTTATACAGGACCTCTTGAGCATATGCTACCACTGATTACTCTTACTACCCCTGCCTCAGGTCATTTTTATACATAATAAAGTTTGAGAAGCCCTACTGTATTCTATTTTAGGCTAGAGCTCTCAAGAAATGCTATTTTTTTTTCAAATCAGGACAGGAGTCTTGGTATCCCTGCATTTCTAGCACTTCATGTCCATTTTTTTTTTTTTTTTTTAAGAGAGACGGGGTGGGGGGGAGAGAGAGAGAGAGAATTTATTTTTAATATTTTTTAGTTCTCGGTGGACATAACATCTTTGTATGTGGTGCTGAGGATCGAACCCGGGCTGCACGCATGCCAGGCGAGCGCGCTACCTCTTGAGCCATATCCCCAGCCCTCATGTCCATCTTGATAGACTGGAAATATCTCTACAGCTTTTAAAATTCATTTATTTATATGTATTTTTTGCAGTAATAGGGATTGAACTCAGGGCGTACATACAATGTTAGACAAGCATTTCATCACTGAGCTATACCCCAGCCCTTTTATTTTGAGATATGGTGTCTTTATTTATTTATCTTTATGAGGTGATGAGGATTGAATCAGGGCCTCACATGTGCTGGGCAAGCGCTTTACCACTGAGCCCCAGCCCCAGCCCAAGATATGGTCTCTTTAAATTGCCAGTTTGGCCTCACTTGTGCACCTCCTGCTTCCTCCTCCCAAGTAGCAGGGGTCACAGGTATGGCCACTGTCCCTGGCTATAATGCAGCATTTCTTAAAAGAATCAATTTTAAAACAAAAACAAAAATGCCTCTAAAACCTGCTCTTTTTCTTTTTCTTTCAAGTACTGGGGATTGAACTCAGGAGTGCTTTATTTACCACTGGGTAACACCCCCAGCTCCGTTTTTTTTTTTTTGTTTGTTTGTTTTTATTTTTTGGAACAGGGTCTCAGTGTTGCCCAGGCTGGCCTCACTTGTGATCCTCCTGCCTCAGCCTCCTAGTTACTGAGATTACAGACCTGTACCACCCAACAGAGCCTCAAAGCTACTCTTAAATTCACTTTGCAGTTAGATAAAACTAATCTCTTTTTGTTTCCAAATTGCTAGCACCACCTTTCCATCCCTCCTCTTAACTTTTTGGTTTCTAAGAGGCAAGAGTCCTCTGCTACTGTCCACCAGATTTTCTTCTAAATACCAATACTAATTCTACAAATATTGATGCTGGTCCTTTTAACATTCTCATATGTGCTGTCAATGATAATTAAGTCATGACTGCTGCCTGACTAATAGAAATTGTAAGATGACATCAATTATAAGATGAATCTTAACCAAAAGAGTGGCTCAACAGTAGAGCGCCTGCCTATTCTGTGCAAAGCCCTAGCTTTGATCCCCAGCACCACAAAAAAACAAAACAAACAAACAAAAAACAGAAACAAAACAAAATCTCAACTTCATAGATGTTAAAATATATAAAAAAAAAATGAATGTCTAAACTGGACATGGTAGCACATGCCTGTATTTTCAATGACTCAGGAGGTTGAGCCAAAAGAATTACAAGTTCAAGGTCAGCCTGGGCAATTTAGGGAGACCCTTTTCAAAATTAGTAAATAAAATTGGCTGGGAATATCACTCAGTGGCAGAGTTTCCCCAAGTTCAATCTCTAGTATGGCAAAAGAAAAATAAAAGTACTGGGCTGGGGTTGTGGCTCAGTTGTAGAGTGCTCGCCTAGCATGTGTGGGCACTGGGTTTGATCCTCAGCACTGTGTAAAATGAGATATAGATATTGTATGTTCACCTAAAACAAAAAAAATATATGTTTAAAAAAAAACGAAAAAGGTACCTAAGAATCCACAAAATATGAAGAAAATTCTCAAAGATGAGTCTTTGTGACCATGTTATATGAACTAGCTACAAAGGATAGAGGGATAGAGGACGATATAGTGATCAGAAGCAGCAGCATTGAATGGTCACTTAGCTATGTTTTTTTTTTAATATATTTTTTTTAGTTTTCGGTGGGCACAAGATCTTTATTTTTATGTGCTGCTGAAGATCGAACCCAGTGCCCCCTGCATGCCAGGTGAGCACCTTACCACTTGAGCCACATCCCCAGCCCCATGTAGCTATTTTTAAACTATATTAATTCATGCTGATATCAAAAGATTCAGACTGGGTATGTGGTAGAGCAGCCCTGGGTTGGATCCCTAGCACCACACACACACACAAAAGATTCATTCACACAAGTACTAGGAAAAATGTCAAATATGGCTTCAATTTTAATTTATTTGACTTATAGAAAATATTTCAAAACTAAGTACATTTCAGTAACCTTTCCCTGGTGCATACCTGTAATCCCAGCAGCTCTGAAGGCTAAGGCCCGAGGATTACAAACGAGGCCAGTCTGAGCAATTTATCAAGAGCCTTTCTGAAAATACAAATAATAAAAAGGTCTGGGGATGTAGCCTAGTGGTAGAGCACCCCTGGGTTCATTCCCCATACCAAACAACAATCATCTCCCCTAATTGTACTACTAATATAATTGTTCATATAGATGACGCAGGCTTATAATGATAAATGCCAGTATCAATGACCTACCAGGGACATTCCTATCTGAAGGGAAATGGGCAGTCTGAAAAGGGTGAAAGACTTCATTTTCAAAGGGAAGAACATGCCCAAGAAAAATTGTTCATTCTTTTGACAAATATTCATTGAGTTACCTGCTCTTTATAAGGTACCTATGAGGGAAAAACATTAAGCATCCCATTGGTGTTTAGGTACCTCAAATCTTATTCATGAGCCAGGCTTGTAATACCAGTGACTCAGGAGGCTGAGGCAGGAGAATTGCTAATTTGAGGCCCACCTCAGCAATTTAGCAAGGCCCTATCTCAAGATAAAAAACAAAAAGGGCTGGGAATATAGCTCAGTGATAAAGAGCCTCTGGGTTAAATCCCCAATACCAAAAAAAATTAAATAAATAAAAGAATTTTGTTCCAGATGATTTTTGATAATGTTTGGTAAGGAAATCAAGTGGCTATGACAGATGATGATTAAAGGTAAGAGACCTGAGTTGGGCATGTTCCATGTTGTAAGAATGCTAGATTTCTAGATTTCTTTTGATTTTTTTTCTTTATGACTAAGTATTACCTAGATTTGAACATTCAAAATATATAGAAGATTAGGGCTGGGGTTGTGGCTCAGTGATAGAACACTTGCCTAGCCTGTGTGAGGCCCTGGGTTCAATCCCCAACACCACATAAAACTAAACAAAATAAAGGTATTGTGTCCATCTACAACTAAAAAGAAAAAAATACAAAAGATTAAAGGGTGAAATGTAAATATTTCTTCAATCCTTGTTTTCTTAGAGGCAACTTTTCTGTATCTTACCAGTAGTATTTCATGAATATATGAATATGCATTTTTTTAAGAACTAGAGGCATCAATCTTTAATAACTTATAGGCAAATGCTAAAAAATAGTTAATAATAATACAGAGAACACACATGGCTTATAAAAAGGGTTGTGGAGCTACAAATGTGAGGGAGAGATCTTGGTTTTCACACAGACACAAAAAATAAAGACTATTTTGACTGGCTGAATATGCATTTTTATAGTGGGAAATCTAGCCTTTGAGTACAGAGCACCTAGAGGAGTTTGGAGATGATGGCATAATTTTAGGTGAAAAAGTTCACATAGAGGCTGAAAATATTTGGACAACTGATCAGTTTGGATAGGAAAACAGAATGGGATTATCAGTACTTTTTGCATTGTGCACAGCACCTGGTAAGTGTTCAGTAAGTATTTACTGATTGACTAGTTGCAACAGTGGAGTATAATCAAGGAGTTGGCCTAGGCATGGTGACACATGCTGGTGGTAATCCTGGAATGCAGGAGACAGGAATCCTGGAGACAGGAGGATTGCAAATTTGAAGCCAACCTCAACAATTTAGTAAGACCCTCAGCAACTTATTGAGAACTTGTCTCAAAATAAAAAATAAAAAGGGCTAGGAGGGCTGGGGATGTGGCTCAAGTGGCCTGGCATGCGCAGGGCGCTGGGTTCAATCCTCGGCAACACAAAAATAAAATAAAAATGTTGTGTCCAACGAAAACTAAAAAATAAATAAATTAAAAAGGGCTAGGAATGTGGCTCAGTGGTAAAGTGTCCTGAATTAAATCCCCAGTATAAAACCAAAACCCAAAACAACCAAACAAACAAACAAACAAAAAAAGGAGTTGATTTGGAAGTATGGAGGTTAGGAAACACAGAAGTTTATAGTTTCTGCTCCCTCTTTTTGTTTATGGTTCTGTGTTCCTTTGGTTCTCTCAATTCTGGTTTCATTCTCTTGTTTTTTTGTGGTCTTCTTTTTTCATCTCCCTAGATCAGTTCTCCTTTTTTCTATCGCATTTTTCTTTCTTTCTTTCTTTTTTACACAGTACCTTTATTTATTTATTTTTGTATGATGCTGAGGATCCATCCCAGTGCCTTATACATGTGAGGCAAGCACTCTACCACTGAGCCACAACCCCAGCCCAGTTGTTTTTCTTTCTTATTACCCAACTCCAGTATGGACCTGAAGTATACTTCAGGACCTGTAATATGTTTGTTATATTATTTAATAAAGTTATTTGTTTACTTTTCACTTTAAAAGCAAGTAAGTTAAATGAAAATTTTCCTAATCACTCAAAATTTACTTGTAAGTCATCCAAAGTAATTGTTTTTTTCTTTAGGATCCATGGCCTTGTATTAAAAAGCTTCCTGCAATTGAAATAGTCAGATGAGTAGGCATTATGTGCACAAGGCTTTTCATATTTTTATGTAAGGTCATGGCAGCTTTTGTTCTCTCATTGCCATGTACATTTCTCCACTGAAGAAAGGGATTTAATTTCCCATTTATTGCTAGATTATCTAGTGCCTAATTATCTAGTGTAGGTATTATCTAAGCTCGCCCTTCCTCCCTCCCGCCCTTCCTTCCTTCCTTTGCCATACCTGGTACACTTCCTTAATGGCATCTACCAGCAGACCCTGTGAGATTTCAACTTCTCTTGGCTCTTGTCCATTGATTCCATGTTTTGGTTTTTAATTCTTTTATTTCAGGTTTTGTTTTTCATTTAAACATTAATCAAGTAGAAGATTATTTTTATTTTAAAATAATTTTAGAGTTAGAGAAAAGATGAAAAGATAGTACACAGAGTTTTCATATACCTTAACCCAGTTTTTACTAATGTTCCATTAGTGACCTCTTTTTACTCTAGCAGTCCATGTAAGATACTACATTACTCAGGTAACTTGTCGTGTTTCCTCAATCTCCTCTGATCTGTAACAATTTCTTGGTCACTTTTGACACTTTAAGGTCTGTTGGTCAGGTGTTTTATATAATATCTCTCCATTTTAGTTTGTCTGATGTTTTGTCTAGATTATGGATTTTTTTGGGGAAAATATCCAGATGTGAAGAGCCCTTCTTGCTTCATTATATTAAGGAGTATATGATATCAACATGAGTTACCACTGGTGATCTGAACTTTGATCTCCTAGTTAAGGTGGTGTCTCTTAGTTTTCCCCACTATAAAGTTTCCATTTTCCCCTTCCCATACTCTATTAATTAAAAATAATCACTAAGCTGGGAATAATGGCACATGCCTGTAGTGCCGACTCCTTGAGAGATGAGCAGGAGGATCTCTTGAGCCCACAATTTCCAGATCAGCATGGGTAACTTAGTGAGACCATATATCAAAAAAGAAAGTAGTGATCACTAAATCCAGCCCACAGTAAAAGAAGGGAGAACTAAGCTTCACCTTCATATATTCACTACCACAGTTTTAGGGAAGATACTTAGATATATTATGTTTCTCCTTAGGGTTTTACCTTCTCATTTTTAGCATTTATCCATGAATTTTATTATTGTGTGTTTGATGGAATTTTCTATTCCCCTTATTCTTTCTGTATTTATTAACTGGTATTCTTCTGGTTGTTTTGTTGTTGTTTTGTTTTTGCTGAGGGTGGGGGTAATGAGGATTGAATCCAATAGCACTTTACTACTGAGCTACATCCCCAGCCCTTTTTATTTTATTTCATTTTTGAGATAGGATCTAAATTGCTGAGTCTGGCTTGGAACTTGCTATCCTCTTGCCTCCACCTCACGAGTAGCTGGGATTACAGGCATATGCTCCAGCTCTTAACTAGTGTTTTTCTGAAAGAAAGATGTCTTACATCTCATGAATAATTTCTGTTATTCCTTTATTTATTATTTACATCAGTATGATTCATGGATATTTATTTTTATTTGGGGGGTTATCATGCAATGCTTCATAAGTTATTTTGTTACTCTATTTTTTCCAACTGAGAGCTCTTTCAGCTTAGCTCCTGTGTCCTTTGAACTTGCCCCTATCTTTATTTTGTTATTTATTTTTAAATATTTCCTTTTTAACTCTACAAGATGAATTAGATTCATCTTCTATTTTCCATGAGTAACCATTTCCTCAGAGAGTTATGGTTCATTTTGTTAAAGAATTATATTTAGAAACCAAGATCTGGACATAAGTGTGCCTGTTGCTACTGAAATGTCACTCCTAGGTCCTCTGAGCAGACAGAACTAGGAAATATATGTATGTGTACTAACCTCTATATACACACATATCTACATTTATTTCCCTATCTATCTGCATATCTCATCCTGTACCACAGAATTCATTCTAGCCTTTCCCTCTTGCTTATTTGCAACTTCTTTCTCAGGGAGAAAGGGAGAAACCTCACCTTCCTTACCTACAGCATATTTACTTATTTGTTCAGCCATATAGAAAAGTAATTTCAGGATGATTAATCCAGTTTTTAATGTTGCTTGTGAAAGAACTATACCATTTCCTGAAATAAGCCTATTTTGATAAACCTTTCTTGAGGGGCATTTGCCTATGTTATCTGATTAACATTTCCCTTTGATTTTTTTTAATATTTATTTTTTGTTATAGGTGGACACAATATCTTTATTTTATTTGTATATGGTGCTGAGGATCGAACCCAGTGCCTCACACATGCTAGGTGAGCACTCTACCTCTGAACCACAACCCCAGCCCTTCCTTTGATTTTAAAATTCAAAAAGCAGGCATATGCTAGGGACAGAGTTTGCCCCTGATATGTATTAGTAATTGTGGATAGTCTAGTGATAGTTATCTTGTTTTTTGTTTCTTGTGAATGAGGCTGAAACTAAAAATGTATAGTTAAAACAGCAGAATGAGGCAACCATGATAATTCTCAAATACATGGTAATTTCAATCTGGAGGGAGCATTGTTCAAATATAGCAGTAAAAACAGTTTTTATTTCATCCTTGTTTTGTTTTGTACTCTTTTAATTAGTGTTTCAGAGTTTCATTATGAGTATAATGACTGGAACCCTAATTGGTCTAATGTAGGTCTCAGGCTTTTTAATCTCATGGTCCAGAAAAAAAAATGAGAGAAAAAAAAGAGAGGTACATTGCTAGAACTAATATATGGTTGTCAATATTCTACTTTACTAAATAAATAAATTTTAAGCCTACTAACATTTTTACTTCATAAAAAATTACCACCTAAAAAGATAAGGATAAAGTTTTTATGCCTTTAAAGTAATGTATACAACTAATTAATAGTGTGATTTAAGCATAATTTAATTTTCTTACTTTTTTTTTTTTTTTTTTTTGGTACTGGGGATTGAACCCAAGGGGACTTAACTACCCAGCCACATCCCAAGCCCTTCTTTTTTTTTTTTTTTTTTTTTTAAGAGAGAGAGAGAGAGAGAGAGAGAGAGAGAGAGAGAATTTTAATATTTATTTTTTAGTTTTCAGTGGACCCAACATCTTTGTTTGTATGTGGTGCTGAGTATCTAACCCGGGCCGCACGCATGCCAGGCGAGCGAGCTACCACTTGAGTCACATCCCCAGCCCCCAAGCCCTTCTTTATATTTTATTTAGAGGCAGGGTCTTGGTAAGTTGCTTAGGTGCCTCACTAAATTGATGAGGCTGGCTTTGAATTTGCGATCCTCCTATCTCAGCCTCCCAAGTAGCTGGGATTACAGGCATGTGCCACCATTCCCTGCTATTACTCACTATTTTAAAACTCTATTTTTCTAATTTTTTCATGAATGAAAACATCATTATAAATCAGTGGTTTATGTCTTTAATTATCAACAGAAATTCTTAGATCCTGTCATTATGCCATTTTCTTCTGTGTGTAAAAGTGTCCATTACAGTCTTCTTTTCTTATAAATTTTAGAATATGCTTCGAGTATTGGAAACATTTAAAACATTAATGACTTACTGAATTAAATACTCATTTCTTTTGATACATTGAAGTGACTGATCATGAACTACGCTGTGATGTTAAGGTTGATGTGATAGACAGCATTGAAATTGTATCTCGGACCCGGGAACTCTATGTAGATGATTCACCTCTGGAACTGATGGTGAGGGCATTGGATGCTGAAGGTAAAGAACTTCAGAGGATTCAACCAAATTACCTAAAATAAAGTAATATTATTTTAAGTTTAGCTCATGGAGACAGGAGCTTGAGTGATAAAAGTAGATTGGAAATAAGACTTATTTTCCCACTTAGAGCTCATGCAGATAAGGAATTAATGATTCTGAGTATGTTCATGTATTAGCTACATTCTCACATAAACCATCCTATTAATTATCTCTGAACTTTTCTTAAATATCTAAATTCTGCTGCTGAGCTTCTGTTGATGGTCTCTATAGATGTGGGTGTGGTAGCACATGCCTATAATCCTAGTGACTGGGAGCTGAGGCAGGAGGATTGCAAGTTCAAGACCAGCCTGGGCTACTTAACGAGACACGGTCTTAAAAAAATAAAATAGACTGGGGATGTTACTCAGTGGTTGAATGCCCCTGGGTTCAATACCCAGTACCAAAAAAGAACACTTTGAATTTTTCTATTGTGTTTTCTTTTATCTTTTAATGCCAGGGATCATAAACCAGGACCTTCACACCAGCTCCACTGAACAACATCCCCAGCCCTGTTAGCTCTACTTTTTGATCAGTCTACTTCTTATAGGCCAGGAGGATTAAAATGTAAATTTGTGAAAAAGTTTGATATTTAAGTTAGTCTTTCTTGAAACTGATTTTATATTGCTTTAGATATACTATACTAATACTGTAATATGGTATTAAAAACATTTAGGGTTAAAGATATAGTTCAGTGATAGAGTGCTTGCTTAGCATGCCCAAGGCCTGCTTATTATGCATGAGTCCCTGGGTTTCCTCCCCAGCATTGAAAAAAAACTAATTTTATTACCACTTTCTTTTTAAACTATTTAGTAAAGAGTATTTTAAAAATTTTATTTATTTTTATTTATTACTAAGAATTGAACTCAGGGGCACTTAACCACTGAGATACATCTCCAGCCCTCTTTTACTTTTATAAATTTTGAGACAGGATCTTGCTGAGTTGCTTAGGGTCTTGCTAAACTGCTGAAGCAGGCTTTGAACTTGCAATCCTCCTGCCTCAGCCTCCCAGCCTCTGGGATTACAGATGTACACCACTGCACTTGGCAAGAGTAATTTTTTTTAAATCTGAAAAATGAAATATTCTGCAATCTAGTTCTTATAAAAATTTGAAATCAGAATTAAGGATGCTGGTAAACCATCAGGTAGGTAGATATAGGGTAACCTTTCTGTAAAAAGAATGCAGCATAATGTCAACTGGAACTTAATCAACTGAGTCCTGTTTATTTTCTTGCTGTATAAGAAAGCTTGTACAGTAGCAGCACTTACATTGTTTGTGTAGGGATCTTCCTCAGATATGTGTGTTTCAATTCATTAATCCTTTTATTTGTTATTTAGAAGGCATAAAAATAGCATTTTAGTTAGGTTTTCTTTTCTTGTCCAAGATGCCTGAACATTTTTGAATATGTGATTCTATCTTGTCTGCATTTGGCTTGCTCTACAGGAAATACTTTTAGTAGTTTGGCAGGGATGATGTTTGAGTGGAGCATTGCCCAGGATAACGACCCAGCAAGAGAGGAACCGTCTAGCAAAATTAGGTAAACTTGAAACCAACATAAATCATCTCACTTTGAGGGAGACATCTGCCATTGGGTGGCACACTGAACAGTAACTATTTGTGTGAATCTTGATAATCCACTGTCTGGACTTTTTTTGAAACAAATAAATTGACTAGGGAAAATGTCTTTGACAAAAGGATGTATAGTATACGTAGGTACCTTTATTATGGCTTAATTTGAGCCACTGTAGAGGATTCCCTCTGTGAGCTCAGGACTATATAATGATTTGAGTCAGGTGTATCTCCTGGCAGTTTTGTTGTTCAAGCTATCTTCATGTGCTGAAATAGAGTAAGATAATGGTATGAAATTTTATATTCAGTACCAAAGAATAGATCCCTGACAACCCAAATTTTAGTTATACAACAATTTTAGCCATAGTCACAAATATTTTTTATAGTCAGAAATTTTAAAACTTTCTGTACTGTATAGACATTAAAGAGACTGTGTTTAAAATCTCTTAAGACTTTTGGAAGACGGTATTGTTTGATTCTGCTGAAAGCAAACTTTATGTTATGTCTTTAGGATTCTGAAATTCTCTGAAGCAGAATATTCTCCTCCACACTATATAGCTGAGATGGAAAATGAAGAGAAACAAGGAGATGTGATTTTGGTGTCTGGAATTAAGACTGGTGCTGCTATTGTAAAAGTTAGAATTTATGAACAATTCTATAAGGTAAAAAGTTTGTGCCATATACTTTTTTCTGATAATCTTGCCTATGGAGATATAGTTGCTTATGCTTATCTATGATAACCTGATAAGAAACGTAACCTGAGTATGATTTGGCCCAGTAGTTTATCATTTAATTGGAAAAGTCATTTGAAGAGAATAAACTTAAAAAAAATTTGTGTTCCTCAAACATTTTAGAGTATTACAATTATAATTTCAAATATGCCTGGCATTTTCTCTTAAAACATTCTCAATAATATATATTAGCTATTTATAATTATAAATATGATAGCATTTTATTTACCAATCCTTTGATATAGGTCCAAAGCCTTTCGTCAGCCATAAATTCACTGTTTAGAAACCTACATACTTCTTCTTACATAAACCTCAGTTTCTAGTTTCATTTTCTTCTATGATCAAGTGAAAATTTAGACATGTGATGCACTCAGAGTGTAGACTTCTATAACTTTCAAGGATTTCTGCCCCAATTCTTCACTTTTCTAACCCACATCTAATTTGATAGCACTTATTAGCCACTTGCCTTTAACTTCTTTTCAAAACATTTCATTTTTTTTTGTAAAAACAATAGCTTTCTTTTCACATCCATGCTTTTTATTTTAATGTATATAAATTTACAGTTATATCTGCAGAAATAAGTTTGAGAAAAACAAATGCCTTTTGGTAAGCATTTATTTCATAAGGCAGAAATACAAGTGGTAGAGATCCTAGAGAGCAGCCCAACCACCTGGTGTTGGGTTAAGTCTTCCCAAGAATCAGTCGATCAACAGGGAGTAGAAAGTGATGTGATGTGCATGTCAGTCAACTGGAGGTTGGCTATAAGAACTTCTGCGGCATATCAACAGGTGTTACCTTTCTTTACTTTGGCATAACTTGCCTATTTGCCTATTTCTTTTTTAGAAGTGTTTTCAGTTTTTAATAGTCTGAGTGACTTAAAACATCATTACAATAGTAAGATTCATGGTCACTTTTCAGGCTAATGAAATTATACTTGTGATTTTGAAAGCATTTAAAGATATTTATTTAAAAACTTTAAAGAAACATATAAGAAGTGAACTTTTAAAAAAAAATTGGGGGGGTTGTAGATGGACACAATACCTTCATCTTATTTATTTTTATATGGTGCTAAGGATCGAACCCAGTGCCTCCCACGTGCCAGGCAAGTGCTCTACCACTGAGTCACAACCCCAGCCCCAGGAAGTGAGCTTTTAACAAGGAAGATGGCCTTGAGGATTTTACCTATGAAAACTGTTCTTTTCCTTCCTCTTTTAGAAAGTGGCAGCAGCACTGATACGTCTGCTTGTATTGGAAAATATATTTCTTATACCATCCCATGATATTTATCTCTTAGTAGGAGCATATATTAAATACCAAGTTGCAAAAATGGTTCAGGGAAGAATGACAGGTAAGTTTATTTATCTTTTCCTGTGACTCACATTTCTCAGATCCTTTCTGCAGATGACAAAACAACTACCCCACATTATATATGAAAAATATTTCCTTGTATTTCTTAGATTGTGTGATAAAGTACTTTGTAATTGCTGTACTTGAACTACTATTGAATAGAGATAGGCCCCTTATCTTGAATAGGTACATGCCAGGCTATTCCTGGCAGTTCATTAGTTTTTTAAAAATAATTTTAGTTGTAGATGGATACAATATCTTTATTTTGTTTAGTTTTTTTTTAATGTGGTGCTGGGTATTGAACCCAGTGCCTCATGCATGCAAGTGCTCTACCAATGAGCCACAACCCCAGCCCAGTTTTAAAAACATTTTTTTAGTTATTGATAGACCTTTATTTTATTACTTATATGTGATGCTGAGAATCGAACTCAGTGCCTCACACATGCCAGGCAAGTGCACTACTGCAGAGCTACAATCCCAGCCCCTAGTTCATTAGTTTTTAAGAATACAAACAATACCCTTGGGTGAGGTAGCACTAAGTTGCCTGGGCTGGAGGATCAAAAGTTTGAGGGCAGCCTAGGCAACTTGGTGAGATCCTCAAAATATAAAGGGCTGGGTATACAGCTCAGTGGTAGAGTGTCCCTGGGCTTAATCCCCAGTACCAAAAAAAAAAAAAAAAAAGAAGAAGAAGAAGAAGAATATAAACAATACCAATAATCAATTGGAATTGGTAGTACTCCCAATCAAATGGCTACCTGTAGAAATTCATCATTGTGGGGAAAAATCAGAAGAAGAACACCCTTAAAAAGTCCTGTTTTCTGGGCTGGAGTTGTGGCTCAGTGGTAGAGCACTTGCCTCACACATGTAAGGCACTGGGTTTGATTCTCAGCACAACATATAAGTAAATGAATAAAATAAAGTTTCATCAACAACTAAAAAAATATTTTAAAAAAAGGCCTGTTTCCTGATTTTCCTCTTACACCCCAGTGGTACACCATTATTCTCTACAGTAGCTCTGTCATTACATTTATATGTCTTTTTTGTCTTACAGAGGTGAAATTTCCCCTGGAACATTATATACTGCAATTGCAAGACCATAGATTTACACGTAATGGGTCTCTTTCTGGGAAAGTGGCTTTACTGGATGAGAGAACAGCCACGGTGACTGCCCTCCAACTAGGCCAAACCAATCTTGTCTTTGTTCACAAAAGTATCCTTTTCTTTTGTTCAAGTTTATCTGCCAATCTACACCTTCCTGAGCATACTAGACATGTTCCTTGGTAAAGAGTTTATTAAGATTGATTATAGGGCTGGGGATGTGGCTCAAGCGGTAGCGCGCTCGCCTGCCATGCGTGCGACCCGGGTTCGATCCTCAGCACCACATACCAACAAAGATGTTGTGTTCGCCGAGAACCAAAACAAATAAATAAATATTAAAAATTCTCTCTCTCTCTCTCTCTCCTCTCTCACTCTCTCTTAAAAAAAAAAAGATTGATTATAATATACTGCTTATCTTTTTTCTTTTTGTCTTTCTTTTATGGTGGTAGGGATTGAACTGAGGGTTTTGTTCATACTAAGCAAACTCACTGTTTTTCTATGTGTTTCAATTATTTTTTTTTTAACAAAGAACTGTTTTTGTCTTAATTTCTAAAAATGAGAAATAAGAAAAGGAGAGTAGTTGGAACTTGGGATCTGTTAACTTCAATGCTTATTTGTATCCTTCATCAATTAAAATTGGGAGACTGGGGATAATAGAGTTTGGAGGAACATACATGAGTTTTGTTTAATTTTTCCTTTCCTATTTTCACAAGATAATTGTGAAAAGATGGTATTGTCCATAGAAGATATTTAATTAAGATTTTAAACAATTTGAGTTGAGAGTAATTTTAAAATTCACTAAAACTACTCTGTAAGGATTGAACAAAGAGAGAGGCAAGGAGCTCTAATGTAGTTAAGGAAAACAAAACAGAATGAAGATTTAAATTTAAAAAAATACATAAATATGATTTGGACTTCATTTTTTTCAGTGTTTAATTTGGAAGTATTTCCTATTTTTAAATATTTCAATCTAAAAAGAATTACTTCACACAGTAAATATCAGTTATATTTCTACTGTATGCTCAACAATGTTCAAAACACTGAGGATACAGACTGCTATTTTACCCAGGATAGTTAGGGAAGTCCTCTCTGATAAGGTGACATTGGAGTAATGAGCCTTGCAGATATCTGGGTGAAAGATCTCCAGGAAGGGGAAATAGCAGTTGCAAAGGTTCTGAAGCAGAACCATGTTTGGTATGCTTACAGAAACATGAGGAATAAAATAAGGCTACACTGAAGTGAATCAGGGGAAAGTAGCAGAAGAGGTGATAGAGTAGGGGAGGGATAGATTATGTAGGGCCGAGTAGACTTACTCTCAGTAAGAGTCTACCAAACTGGACAGATACAGCACTTGTAGAATGTGCTAGATGTTTTTATTATTTGTCTGATCCATATTGAAGAGAGTTATTGACCCAAAATTGTTTGTTCTTTAGTGTTTTTTAAGGTGCCTAGGATATTTGTCAACAAACACAAAATAAACTAAGTCATTCAGTATATGTTGAGCCCTACCTATGTGTCAGGCACATCCATGAAAATCCCTAGGCAAACCTAATTTTTTTCCATATTCTAGTCTGCATAGTTACTTATTACAAAGTAGCAAATATTAAAATACATTATAATTGACTATTTATGTCTTTCTTGAGCACATGGATGGTGACTATTCATAATTTGTCTAGCACCTGTTAAAAAAGAGAGAGAGAGAAAGAAAGAAAGAAAAGGAAAGAAGAAAGAGCAGGGTGTAGTGTCACACGCCTGGCATGTCACATCACAGGCATGTGACAGGATGGGAGACTGAGGTAGGATGATCACAAATTCGAGGCCAGTCTCGACAACTTAGTGGAGCCCTAAGCAACTTGGCAAGACCCTGTCTCAAAATCAAAAAATAAAAAAGGCTGGAGATGTGGCTCAGGTATAAAGCACTTCTAGGTTAAAGCACTCAGTACTGCAATTAATCAATAAAATAAAATGTAGGAAAACCAGGAGAGAGGAGTTTCACCAAGTGAAGACCTTAAAAAGAGGAGACTGTGTGAAATCTGTTGGAGATATTAAGTAAGGTTATATTAAGTACAAGGTCCCGGGGCAAGTTGTCAATTAAAACACAATGGCATTGAAAACAAAAAGAAAAATGAGGTAGAAGATTGGAAAAGACCCTTTTTTAAAATAGGAGAAATCTGACCATGGCAAAGATATTGAGAAATGAGAGCCAGTTGATGGAGCAAATTTTCTGACAGGCAAGAGAAAATTAAATTTAGAACACAGGTAGGATTAACTTGAAGGTAGAATATTTTATTTGATGGAGGAATAAATTGGTTTAGAGAATTGTGGAGATGTTTCATCTGCAAAATGAAGGGAATATTGTATTTCTGAATTTCCTTATTTTACAAGCATTGTATTCACATATCAGAACCAAGTCTAGTTTGGCACCTAGTTACCTATCCAATCTTTATTTTCTTTCTTTCTTTATTTAATTTTTCTTTTTTTAATTTGTTTTAATTAGTTACACGTGATAGTACAATGATCTTGACATATTATACATTTGAATCAGATGGGGTATAATTTCTCATTTTTCTGAGTGTACAGGTTTTTTTGCATATATATGTAAAATATATATATGTAAAATATATATAAGTTGTGGATGGACGCAGTACCTTTATTTACTTTTTTTAACATGGTGCTGAGGATCGAACCCAGTGTCTCACATGTGCTAGGCAAGCGCCGTACCACTGAGCCCCAGCCCCAATCTTTATTTTTTTAAATTCTTCTTTTTTTTTAAAAAAAATATTTATTTATTTTTTAGTTATTGGCGGACACAACATCTTTGTTTGTATGTGGTGCTGGAGGATCGAACCCGGGCCGCACGCATGCCAGGCGAGCACGCTACCGCTTGAGCCACCTCCCCAGCCCCTAAATTCTTCTTCTTCTTATTATTATTTTTTGATACCAGAGATTGAGCCCAGAAACACTCAACCACTGAGCCACATTCCAGCCCTTTTTAATTTTTAATTTTAATTTTTATTTTGAGACAGAGTCTTGTTTAGAGCCTTACTAAGTTGCTAAAGCTGGCCATGAATTCACGATCCTCCTACTGTAGCCTCCCAAGATTCTGGGATGAAAGGCATGCCACCTTGCCTGGTGCCTATACGATCTTTAGAAAAGTTGCATTAATTAATAGCTTAAAATATTCTTTTAACATGTTAATTTTATCTGTTTATCCATGTATAGGTTAGATAGTCTTCATAGCTCATTTGGAGTATATGAAGCAGCTGTAAAAATTTGATCTCATACTAAATATTATTTTACTTTCATTATCTCTGTAAAATATCGAAATAAATTGTAACCTAGTCCATGACTGAATTAATACAACTTCTAAATTAGTATACTTTGAATTAGCGAGTGTTTAGTCATCTTAGGTACCTATTTCTCAGAGCAGAGTAATTTCTTATTAGCTTTTAGATGTAATGTGTTTTTTTTTTATTAAACATTTATTTTTTTTTAAATATTTATTTTTTTAAAAGATTTGCAGCCAATGATTTTGAAACTACCTGCAGAGCTCTATGCATGTTGCTGTGTAGCAAGTTGTGTATCTCTCCCCACCTATATCACTGCTGTTTTTCTCTTGAGCCAAAAGGTCTCTTCCTCCCGTATGGTGCCACCTGTCTTGAATTTCATATTGGACTCCTATGTAAGAATTTATTTGGAGAAAGAGTTCTTCAGCTAAATGAATTTTAAAAAACACAGAGCATAATCTTTCTCCAATTCCACCCACCTCAAGGTTGAAGATCAAGAATACCTAACTCCTGCGATGACTAAGTATCCCACAGATTTTTCTCAGAAGTGTACACATTTAAATTTTGGATTTCTGAAGGAAATAGAAGACAAAATTTTTGTTGTGTGTTTATTATTCTTTGCTTTGGTAGCTTACCTTTTTATTTTTATCCAACTCTGGTCCACATGATTTCCTTAAGCAAAAATTAAGATGTCCATATGCGATCTGTGTCTGGACTCCCAAATTGCACTATATATGTTGTAGAGCCTGGATTTTTAGGTATTTTTAGATAATGATTTTCAGAAAGTTTAATAATTTAAATGATTTTACTAAAATGAGTGCATTAAAAATTAGAGACCTTAGAGGTCTCAGTCTTTGTTTTGGGACCTAACTAACTTCAAATTCAACTTTACTTGGACATGTTTTGATTAATTGTTCTGGTTAAATTCTGTCTGCAAGAGGGAAACATCTTGAAACAGAAACGATCTGAAATCTTCATAATACAATCTTTGGGTTAGGAAAAGAGACTTATGCAAGGGAAAAGGCCGGGCATGGTGGCACATGCCTGTAATCCCAGCAGTTTGGGAGGCTGAGGCAGGAGGATTGCAGATTTGAAGCTAGCCTCAGCAATTTGGCAAGGCTGTAAGCAACCTAGTGAAACCCTGTCTCAAAAAATTAAAAGGGCTGGGGCTCAGTAGTTCAGTGCCCTTGGGTTCAATCTATGGTACCAAAAAGAAAGAAAGAAAGAAACAGACAGGGTGGGAGCAGAAAGAAAGAGATGGAGAGAAAAGAAAGAAAGGAAGGAAAAGGAAAGGGAGGGAGGGAGGGAGGGAGGAAGGAAGGAAGGAAGGAAGGAAGGAAGGAAGGAAGGAAGGAAGGAAGGAAGGAAATCTTAATGTCCTTGGGCTCTTGAAACAGAGTCTGACTGAAAGAAGCTAGAACTGTCTGGCACATTTTGAATGAGCCTTCATTGTGGTTTGAGCTGTCTACATATATAAGTGACAGTGCTTCTTTATACTTGATATAAGCTAAGTTAAACCATGATTGTTGGAACCCTATTTTCTTTTTTTATGTGCTGCTGGGGATGGAACCCAGTGCCTCACTGGGTAGAGCAAGTGCTCTATCTCTGAGCCAAACCTCAGCCCTTGGAACCTTATGTTGTTATAAAGTTTGAGAGAAGAAACTGAAAGATTTGCTTTGGAAACCTCTCTATTAGCAAGTTTTTCTCTTTTAAAATTTGTTTGTTATTTCATTTTAGAAACATGTTGGCTTCTTCTAATACTTTTGTTTCTTGATTTGTATATAGGATTCACCATCTACCCTGGAGACCGATGGAGTCTAGAGGTGGGACAGGTGTATGTTATTACAATAGAAGTGTTTGATAGAAGCAGCACAAAGGTCTATATTTCAGATGTGAGTTTCTTTTAGATCTTTCTAGCTCCTTTTGTGGATAATTCTTTGAAGGGGCCATCTTTGTGATTAGAAGTTCCTCTTTTTTCCTTTGTTTCCAGACTTTACCTTTGGGAATGCAAGTTACTAGGTTGTTGTTATCATTAGAATAACATGATAATATCATAATAACATAAGAACCAACTAGTGCTGTCCTTGAGGAATGCTAAACCAGAAGTAAAAAATATAATTCAGTCAGAATCATGGGAAAGAGTTGAAGAGAGCACCAGCGGGAGCACTCTGGAGGAGATCCTTGCTCTATTTCTCCCTTTAGAGATGGTTACCTCAGTTTTGTAGTAGTGAGAGGCATCAGGTTTTGTACTTAAGCTCCAGGGTCTTTATTTTCCTCCCCTGAGAACTACCAACTAGTGGTAAAATTTACATAGTTTTGATTCCTCCTGTTCATGATACTTGCTACTAATGAAATACTTCAAAAACTAATACCATTTTAAAATTACATCTTCCCGACTTAGAATTTCCATGGGGGAAAGCAAAGGTTTTGTTCTTCTTCTTTTTATCCCTTGAATGCATAGCAACAGTTTTGTATATATTTTGGAATTAAAATGGCTTTGGGAAAAGAACATATCTTCAGGTTTGTGTTGCTGTTGTGCTAATTTCAGAATCTCAGGATTACATATGGTTTTCTAGAGGAGTACTTTAAAGAACAACTAACCACTGTGAATGGATCTTACCATGTAGTAAAAGCCTTAAAGGATGGTGTGGTGGTGATAAATGCATCCCTGACTTCCATCGTTCATCAGGTAGGAAGTAAAAGGATGTTCTTTGTACCCTAAAAATGTTGAAGAGGGTTAGTTGACTTGATTTACAAGCAGATACAAGACATACCATTTTTTAGATTTAAAAAAATAAAAAAAAAATTTCCTAAATACTACACTTAACAGTGTACATTCGTACAATTTCCTGTTCAAATCTTTGTTGTTGTCCATGATGTGTGTTTGTCTTCATTGTGTATATATCATTTAGGGTTACTTTAAAAATTATTTCATATGTGTATTTCTCTATGTCATCAAGTACTATATGGAGTACTTTATTCTAAAAATACAAATGGTCAGTGTGCCATTTTATTTAGCTCCGTCCCCAACATTGAGCTTTTATTTTATTTCCTATATTTTACTATTGTAAATGGCATACCTAAATATTTTTGTACATTTTTTCTCATTTTGCTTAATTTCCATATGGCATAATACCAGGAATGGAGGCATTACTGGATAAATATATGAGAAATTAATCCATTTTAATGCCTTTAAATTATAGAAGTTCCCTGATTTGGGGGGTGAGTACTGGGGATTGAACCCAGGGTGCTCTACCACTGAGCTATATTACCAGCCCTTTTTATTTTGGGGTGAGGGTCTCCAGACCTGGCCTCAAACTTGTCACTCTCCTGCCTCAGCTTCCTGAGTTACTGGGATTACAGGCGTGTGCCACAGTGCACAATTTAAAGTATCCTGATTTTCTTTAATACTTTTTTTTTAGTTATAGTTGGACACAATACCTTTATTTATTTATTTGTTAATATTTATTGTTTAGTTATAGTTGGACACAATACCTTTATTCTGTTTACTTAGTTTTATGTGGTGCTGAGGATAGAACCCATCGCCTTGCACGTGCTAGGCGAGCTTTTTGCCGCTGAGCCACAGCCACAGCCCCTAAAGTGTCCTGATTTTTAATAGCCTGCCAGCATTCTTCCCTTCCCCAAATTATGTTGTTCTAATCCTCCCTTCATTCAATTTTTCCATATAAAATCCCAAGTTACCCTTTACCTTCATTCAGTACATTATTGTCATATTAATTCTTCTAATTAATTGTCTCTCATATTCATATTTTACTGTCCCTACTGCTATCTTTAGCCTAGCTTCCTGATATTCCTATCTTCAGTCTTGCCCCTAATTGAATGATAGTCTAAAAACTACAAAAATTATTTATGTATTTACCTGTTTAGATATGTTTGATAGCTTCTTTTGATGCTTTTTTTTTTTTTTTTTTGTAACCAGGAACTGAACCAAGGGGCACTTTACTACTGAGCCACATCCCCAACCCTTTTTATTATTTTATTCTGAGACAGAGTCTTGCTAAGTTTAGCCTTGCTAAATTGCTGAGGGCTAACCTCAAACTTGTGATCCTCCAGCCTCAACCTCCCAAGTCAGTGGGATTATAGTTGTGCACCACTGTTCTCAGCTTCCTTTTGATTTCAAGGTGAAGTTTAAACTTCTCAACATGGTTTTATAGGATTCTATATAGAGATTACAGACTGGTGGCCTGCAGACTCTCTTGGTTTGTAGACTTTTTGTTTTGGCATGTTAAGCTTCTTTCTTTAATTTGTGTGTATATCTGTGTATGTTTCTTTTTTAAAAATATTTTTTAATTGTAGTTGACACAATACCTTTATTTTATTTATTTATTTATATGTGGTGCTGAGGATCGAACCCAGGGCCTCGAATGTGCTGAGGAGCACTCTACTACTGAGCCACAATCGCAGCCCCTGTGTATGTTTCTTTCTCTCTGTGTGTGTGTCTGTGTGTGTGTGTGTGTGTGCTGGGGATTATAACTTTCTTCTTAATTGGGAAATTTCAAATAAAACCCAAGATTTCTGATCTTCTAAAAAAATATGAAGGTAAGACAATAATCACCTGGAATAACTAAAAAGTAATTGCACCATTTAGACTCTTTTCAATCTGCCACAATTCTTTTTTTATTTTAAGACAGCTCTCCTAAATTGCTCGGGGCCTCTCTAAACTGCTGAGGCTGTCTTTGAATTTGCACTCCTCCTGCCTCAGCTTCCCAAGTTGCTGAGATTACAGGCATGCACCATAGCACCTGGATAACTCACTGTGATTTTTAAAATATAATATTATTATTTTTTAAATTTTGTTTTGTTTTGTTGGTATCTGGAATTGAACCCAGAGGGGATTTAACCACTTAGCCACATCCCCAGCCCTTCCAGACCTTTTTATTTTTTATTTTGAGACAGGTTCTTGCTAAATTGCTTAGAATTTGCAATCCTCCTGTTTTAGCTTCCCAAATTGCTGGGATTATAGGGTTGCACCACCATGCCTAGTTAGTTATGGTATTTCTGGCAGGAGAACCTATTTCTAGAATTGTAACCAATTTCTAGAATTGTTTTTAAATCCTACAAGTCCTACTTTTTGAAATGGATGATGATAATTTGCTGTGCAGGATATCAAATCCAGGTCTTACGCTAGCTAGGCACTTGCTCTACCACTGAGCCACTCTTCCCATCCATAAAATAGTGTTCTGTTTTAAAATCTGAGCTCACTCTGAGATTGGAATGGCACTTACCAGCGGCTGGGGAGGAGTTGATTGATAGGTACTAAGCTATAGTTAGGAGCAAGAAGTGCTGTTCCATTGTAGGGTGACGGTTACTATAGATAATGATGTAGCATATATTTTAAAAAACTAGAAGAAAGGATTTTGAGAGTTTTAATCATAAAGAAATGATAAGTATTTGAGGAGATGAATGTGTTTAACCTGATTTAAACATTATGCAGTATATACATGTATCAAAACATTATGGTGGTGCACACCTGTAATCCCAACTTTTTATTTATCTCAAAAACTAAAAAGGGGGCTGGGGCTGGGGCTGGGGCTCAGCGGTAGAGTGCTCGCCTTGCATGTGGGGACCCTGGGTTCGATCCTCAGCACCACATAAAAATAAATAAATAAAATAAGGGTATTGTGCCCAACTACAGCTAAAAAATAAAAAAAAGAAAAACTAAAAAAGGGCTGGGTTTGTGGCTCAGTGGTTGAGCACCCCTTGGTTCAATCTCTGGTACAAAAAAAAAAAAAGCTACAAAAACATTACATGGGCTAGGCACAGTAGCACACATCTATAACTCCATCGACTTAAGAGGCTGAGGCAAAAGGATTGCAAGTTGGAGGCCAGCTTCAGCAACTTAGTGAATCCTGTCTCAAAATAAAAAATGAAACGATCTGGAGATATAGCTCAGTGACAGAGTATTCCTGGATTCAAACCTTAGTTTAAATAAATAAATAAATAAATGAATAAATAAATAAGAAAACCAAAATGTATAAGATACACATTAATTTGTACACTTTTAATGTTTTTGCATGTCAGTTGGTTTAAAAATTTCTTAGGGGCTGGGGCTGGAGCTCAGTGGTAGAGCACCTGCCTTGCACGTGTGAGGCACTGGGTTCGATCCTCAGCACCACATAAAAACAAATGAAATAGAGGTATTGTGTCCAACTAAAACTAAAAAATTAAATAAATAAATACTTTAAAAAAAATTTTTTAAGAAAATCAAAATTAAACTGAGAGATCTGAAACCAAATCTGAGCTCACTTTTTTCTAAAAAAAATATTTTGTTTTGATATTTTTGCCTTTGCCCTGTTGTTCATCAAATTCAAACTTGGCCTAAAGATTTTAATTGGCATTTATTACACTCTTATGGTTTTATTTGTTTGTTTGTTTTTGTTTTAAATGTTGTCTCACTGGGTTGCCCAAGCTGGTCTTGAATTCATGAGCTCAACTCATGCTCCCATTTCATCCTCCAGTGTATTTGGGATTATAGGCACATACCATCATACCCAGATAGTCACTATATTCTTCTTCTTTTTTTTTTTAAGGTGGACACAATACCTTCATTTTTTTTTATGTGTGGTGCTGAGGATCAAATCCAGTGCCTTACACGTGCTAGGCAAGTACTCCACCACTGAGCTATTACCCAGGTCCTGTCACTATATTCTTAACTAGAATATATTCTTAAAAAGGTCTTGAGTTTCCTTGTACCTAGTTAAGAGAATTGGAAAATAATTAACTCTTTTTCTGTGTTTGTGTATTATGAATTTATCTGAAAATTTGAAAAAGTTTTTTTTTTTTTTTTTCTTTCATGGTGATGCTAGGGCCCTACACATGCAAAGTAAGTGCTTTACCACTGAGCTACATTCTTAGCCCTGAAGTTTTTATTGAATATATTGGAGCACTTAACCATTTAGAAATATAGTTATCGTTAATAACTTTTTAAAACTTTTTATTTTGAAGTTATTATTTTTATTCTGAAGTTACAAAAATAGCACTTGAGATAAGATGATGTACAAATATCCAATAAGCTCATGAAAAGATGTTCAAGATGATTAGTTCGTATAGTTGGATCTAAAATTTCCCCTAAAGGCCATGTACAAAAGGATTGATTACCAGTCTGTGACAATATTAGGAGGTGGAGCCTCATTGGAGGAGGTAGGTCACTGGGAGGGTGTTCTTAATGGGTATATTTTGTCCCTGGCCCTTTCCTCCAACTCTCTCTGCTTCCTGACTGCCATGAGATAAGCAGATCTGCTCTACTATGTGCTCCATGCCATGCATGATATTCTGCCTTACCACAAGTTCATAACCATGGGGCCTCTAAAACCATGAGTCAAAATAAATCCTTTCTCCTTTGTTTTTCTCAGGTATTTTGACAGCAACAAAAAAGCTAGCACATTAGTAATTAAAAATGCAAATCAAGAGCCACCATGATATACCACTTCACACCCACTAGAATGGCTAAAATAAAAAAGATAGATAAAAAAGACGATAATAAGTGTTGGTGAACATGTAGAGAAATTAGAACCCTATTCAATGTTGAAAGAAATGTAAAATAGTGCAACCACTTTGGAAAACACATAGCAATCCATTAAAAGTCTGAACATAGAGTTTCAATGTCATCCAGCAATTCTATTCCTATGTATATATACAAGAGACATATGTTTACCCTAAAACTGGTACATGAGTATTCATAGCAACAGCATTCATAATAATCAGAAAGCAGAAACCACTGACTGAATGAATGGATAAATAAACATGATCTGTCAATTCAATGGAATATTATTCAGAAATAAAAAGTAACAAAGTACTGATACATGGTACAACCCAGATAATTCTTAAAAACATTATTCCAGGTGAAAAAAGTCACTTACAAAAGATCATGTGTTGTATGAGTTCATTTATATGAAAGATTGAATGGGCAAATCTCTGGAGACAAGGTAGATTAATGGTTGTTGCAGAGCTAGAAGGAATGGAGAGCTTGGCGGGTGATAGCTAAGAGGTATGGAATTTCTTTTTGAGGTAATGGAAATATTCTAAAATTGATTGTGATGATGCAAAACTGAATATTCTAAAACCTCTAAATAATACCCTTTAAATGGGTGAATTGTATTGGCATGTGAATTATATGTCAATAAAACTGATTAAAATATATATTTATATAGTCTAGAGTGTCCCTTGAACTCTACTTAGTTCTCCCAATGACATCTAAAATAACCTTAGTACAAAGTGAAATCCAGAAAATTAACATTGGTACAATATTGTTAGTTAGATTTGAGATGTTAGTTCTTACATACACTCATTTTTGTGGTGTAAGTGTGGTTCTATACAATTTCACTCCAGATTCATACACCTGCTCCTATTATCATGATATAGAACTGTTCCCTTGTTATAGAGGAAATCCCTTATCCTCTGACAGCCACACCTAATCCAGCCTTTTCCCCATCCCCTAGAATATGTAGTTTATAGTTTTGTTGTCTTGAGGATGGCATATAACTAAAGTTTTACCACCTGTTAAATTTTGAAATTCAGATTTTTTTTTTCCTGAGGATTGAACCCAGGACCTTGCACATACTAACTATACAAGCACCCTACCCCTAAGCTACTAAGATTTTCTTTTTTCTTTTTTTGTATTTTTTAGTTGTAGATGGACATAATACCTTTATTTGTTATTTATTTATGTTTAGGTGGTGCCGAGGATCAAATGCATGCCTCACACATGCCAGGCAAGTGCTCTACCACTGAGCTATAATCCCAGCCCAGACTGGCTTTTTTTTTTTTTAACTAAGTATAATGCACTTAAGATCCATGCAAATTGTTGCATGTATTATTATTTCATGTTTTAATAATAGATACTATGTGGGAATATTCTTATACATATTTCAGTGTGAATGCAAGTTTTCATTTCTCTGGAATAAATGCCCAAGAGTGAAATTGTTGGATCATTTAGTAACCACAAGTTTAGTTTCCATTTACTTATTTTTGGTACCAGGGATAGGGTAGCTTAACCACTGAGCCACATCCCCAGCCCTTTTTAGTTTTTATTTTGAGACAGGGTTTCACTAAGTTGTTTAGAGCTTCACTAAGTTGCTGAGGCTGGCCTCAAACTTGAGATCTTCCTGCCTTTACCTCCCAAGTATCTGGGATTACAGGTGCATGCCACCATGCACCGAATACGTAATTACAAAGTATGTATACCTAGATAATACATATGTTAAAGAGTAAATCATAATGAAGCACCATTGAAAATTATCACATATCAAAACTTATGGCTAGGGATATAGCTCAGTGGTAGAGCTGCTTTGTACGTGCAAGGCCCTGGTTCAGGTCCCAACACTGAAAAATAAATTGTGGAAAGTGACTTAGAAGTTAGTGATACCTAGGTGGGCATGATGGCACAAGCCTGTAATCCCAGCAACTTGGAAGGCTAAATCAAGAAGGTCACAAGTTTGAAGCCAGCCTCAACAATTTAGCAAGCTCCTGTCTCAAAGTAAAAACAAAAGGGCTAGTGATGTAGCACCCCTATATCCTGCAGTAATTTTTTTTCTTTCTTTCTATTTTATACTGGGGGTTGAACCCAAGGATGCTTAACTATTGAGCCATATCCCAGCCCTTTTTATTATTTTTTTAAATTTTTATTTAGAGACAGGGACTAAATTGCTTAAGGCCTCGCGAAGTTGATAAGGCTGCCTTTGAACTTGTGATTATCAACTGAAAGACTTATTTCAGTTTATGATTCAGCTACCTTGTGAGAATGTAGACAATATCAGGGCCATCATTACAGATATGAAACTGTTGATAAAATATTTTAGGGCTTCTCAAAAGTTTGGTAGAAAGTTGATTGATAGGTATATAAATTGATTGATTAGTTTTGCCTTCATAGAGAAAATGTCATTGTAATTGTGTGAGGACTACATTTTACCTGTATAGATTTCCCCAAAACCCTATGCTTGTGTGTGTGTATTTTAGTTGTAGGTGGGCAAAATACCTTTATTTTATTTTTATGTGGTGCTGAGGATCGAACCCAGGGCCTTACACATGCTCACTCTACCGATGAGCTACAGCCACAGTCTCCTGTGCTTGCTTTTAAATATAAAGAGAATGCCATACCCCAGCACTTTTAAAAATTTGTTCTAATTAGTTATACATGACAGCAAAATGCATTTTGACACATTGTACACAAACACAATACAACTTCTGGCTGTACAGAGTCATCCCAACACTTTTAAAAGTTCTCTTTTCTTCTGAGTAGTTTGTAAAGTTCTTTTGCCTTTGCAGCTTATGAAATTAATTGATGGATGTCCAAGGATCTTTCGTTCTGAACTACAGTTCCCTTTCTATGTTTGTTAATCTTTTTATTTTAGAAAATTTTAAACTATATTTTCTAATTATAGTATTTACTTTAGGTCCAGTAAGATCCCGCCCATTATAAGTGAGCTATAGTAGCTGTGCTTCATTAATGAATGTTTGTTTCTTTTAAAGGTAGAAAATTGTTGAATACTTCATTATCACAGCATTTTGCTGATGTTTTCAGTATATGTGAATGTATCATGAGAACAATTTTTATAAAATGTATTTTGCTTCCCTTTTTTGTTGCTATAGAATAACAATATTCATCCTGTAAAATGTATAATAAAACACCAGCAAGAAGTGAAGATTTATTTTCCCATCAAGCTTACACCTAACTTTCTGGCATTTCCTCATCATCCTCTGGGCATGTTGTATCGTTATAAAGTACAGGTATCAAATATTATAACATAAGAAATCAGAAAGAGATAAGTCAGCTTCTCTGATAGATTAACTTATTGAAATTTGGTTAATGTTATATTTCATTTCCCCTAACAATCAATCTTTCTTTCTTCCTTCCTTCCTTTCTTTTCTTTTCTTTTTCTTTTCTTTCTTTCTTTCAGTTGAACCCAGGGGCACTCAACCACTGAGCTACATCCCCAGTACTTTTTTTTTAATATTTATTTTTTAGTTTTAGGTGGACACAATATCTTTATGTGGTGCTGAGAATTGAACCCAATGCCTCATGCATGCTAGGCAAGCGCACTTAGAATGCATGAGGCACTGGGTTCAATTAGCATGCACCCAGCCCCCCCAGCACTTTTTTATATTTTATTAGAGCCAGAGTCTTGCTGAGTTGCTAAGTGCCTCACTAAGGTTCTGAGCATGGCTTTGAACTCAGGATCCTCCTGCCTCTGCCTCCTGAGCTGCTGGGATTATAGGTGTGTGCCACTGTACCCAGCCCCACAATATATATATATTTTTAATATTTATTGTTTAGTTCTCGGCGGACACAACATCTTTGTTGGTATGTGGTGCTGAGGATCGAACCCTGGGTCGAACGCATGCCAGGCGAGCTCGCTACCGCTTGAGCCACATCCCCAGCCCCCACAATCTTAATACTATAATTTAGTCTTTGATGACCACCAACCACCAAATCATGCTCTTGGATATTATCATCTATAAAAAGACTTGATATGCTTTTTGACTCTCATCCATATATCCTTTCTTTGCAAGTTTTATAAAGTTTTGTCAACTTCCCTTGTGTTCTTCTTTTTTATATATAAAAGGAGGAAGTACTGAAAACTAAATTGGAGCAATTAAATTACATGCTTTCATAATTATGTCAAAATGAACCCCAATATCACATATATCTATAATGAACTAATAAAAATAAATTTAAAGAAGAACACAAGTTGACAAAACTTTATAACTATATATATTAGTAGATGGACATAATACCTTTATTTTATTTTTATGTGATACTAAGGATCGAACCCAAGTGCCTCACACGTGCTGGGCAAGCACTCTCCCACTAAGCCTCCTCAGAACTTCCTCTTTCCCTCCTCTTGTCCCTCCCCCATTCTCTTTCCTTTTTTTTTTTTTTTTTTGGTACTAGGATTGAACCCAGAAGTATTTTACCACAGAGATACATCCCCAATCCTTTTTTAATTTTATTTATTTTAAGGCAGAGTCTCACTAAATTGGTTAGGGCATCTTTACATTGCTGAGGTTCTGAGGTTGGCCTCAAACTTGCAATCCTCCTGCCTCAGCCTCCCAAGTAGCTGGGATTACAGGTGTGTGCCACCACGCCTAGCTCCTTTTTAAATTCTTTTTATTTTATGGTACCAGGGATTGAACTCAGGAATGCTTAACTACTAAGCTACATCTACAGCCCTTGTTTACTTATTATTTTGAAACACAGTCTCAGAAGTTGCTAAGGGCCTTGCTAAATTGCTGAGGCTAGCTTTGGATTTGCAATGTTCCTGCCTCAGCCTCCTGAGCCGCTGGGATTACAGAAGTGTGCAAGTATTCCGAGCTGTCATTCCTTTATCCTACTGATTTTCTTATTTATAGCTTTTTGAAAAATAGTGCATTGTGGATATACATAAAGGTGAAATTCACTGTGGTGTATCTGTACACAGGAAAGTTTGATTAGATTCATTTCACTGTTCTTCCTTCTTCCTGTCCCTCCTCTGACTCCTTTAGTCCCCTTCCTCTGATATACTGGTTGCTCTTCTATTTTCATGGGACTCTTCCCTACCTGTTTTTTCTTTTTCCTTTATTTTGATCTAACTTTACATTTAAGAAAAAACATTTGACCGTTGATTTTGTTTCACTTATCGTGATGGTCTTCATTTCCATCCATTTACCAACAAATGCCATAATTTCATTCTTCTTTATGGCTGAGTAAAACTCCATTGAGTATATATACCACATTGTCTTTGTTCATTCATCTTTTGATGGGCCCTTGTGTCATTTTGTTTTTTAATTTATAATTTTTAGTTGTCAGCGGACATTTATTTTATTTCTATGTGGTGCTGAGAATCTAACCCAGTGCCTCACACGTGCTAGGTAAGCACTGTACCACCGAGCCCCAGCCCCAGCTCCCCTTGTGTGTCCTTTTTTAATGTTTCATGACACTACCATCTCTGAGCCTCCCTTTAGTGTTATTCTTGCCCATTTAGCTACTTTATTATGTAGCAGGACAGTTTCTTAATGTGTTCAGAGATAGTTATTAGTTTTATTATTTCCTAAACTTTATTCCATCAATTGAGTTTTACATTTTTCTCTTAAATTCTATTTTTACTCCTACAACAATTAAATGTAAGGTTGTGCTTTTTCACAGGTAGAGGGTGGTAGTGGCAACTTCACCTGGACCTCTTCTAATGAAACAGTGGCCATGGTAACCACCAAAGGGGTGGTGACTGCAGGTCAGGTCAGAGGGAACAGTACTGTTTTGGCCCGAGATGTACAAAATCCCTTTCGGTATGGGGAAATTAAGGTAAGTGACTTTACAAAGAAACCTTCTGGTCACTTCTGAGACACTTTGTCTAAATTTAAGTACAGTAACATGTTTGAAAATATTTCTAATTCAACTTTGGTATTTAAAACTATTGTTCAAATTCAGTCTACAAGAACATATTCCTTAAATATTTCTGAACCTGGGTTGAATTTTGCATGTCTTAGTAGCCACTTATTTAACACATGTGCTTGCTTTCTCATGGAGATAACGTAAATAGTTAGTTCAATAATTGAACAATACATGTGAGAATTAAATGAGAATGTTTACCTCAGTACTTGGCATATATTCAGTGCTTAATGTTAGCTATTTTTGTTACAATTACCATAAATTATAATCATTAACTGGGCTTCATAAAGTAGCTTTATTTCTCTTTTTTTTAAAAGATTTAAAATTTTTTTTTAAGTTGTAGATGGACACAGTACCTTTATTTTTTTTAATTTTTATGTGGTGCTGAGGATCAAAGCTGGTGCCTTCGAGGTTTGCATTCAAGGCGAGCATTCTACCACTGAGCTATAACCCCAGCCCTTAAAGATTTTTTTAAGATAGACACAATAGGGCTGGGGTTATGGCTCAGTGGTTGAGTGCTTGCCTAGCACGCGAGAGGCCCTGGGTTCAATCCTCAGCACCACATAAAAATAAATAAGTAAAATAAAGATGATATTGTGTCCAACTAAAAAATAAATATTAAAAAAAGATAGACACAATATCTTTACTTTATTTATTTAATTAATTTATTTTTTATGTGGTGCTGAAGATTGAACCCCGTGCCTCACATGTGTGAGGCAAGCACTCTGCCACTGAGCTTTAACCCCAGCCACAAGTAGCTTTATTTCTAAACTCATATTTTGGTTTGTTAATCTGTTTCTAAAAGACTGAAAACTTAAAAAAAAATTTTTTATTAGTTGTAGATGGATACAATACCTTTGTTTTATTTACTTATTTTTATGCAGTGCTGAGGATTGAACCCAGTGCCTCACATGTGCAAGGCAAGCACTCTACCATTGAACTACATCCCTAACCCCTATATCATTTACTATTTATTGTTACCATTTTTCTATTTTCTCCCACTTTAAATGTATGCTGCTTTCCCCGGCAGGACCTAGCATTTTGCCATTACTTGGTAATTATTTATTGAGTATCTTTAGGTATATGACACCATACTAGGTATCATAGAACATTCAAAAATACATAGCATATCATCCCTATCTTAGAGAAGCTAACATCTAAGAGCTGGAGATGTAGCTCATGGTTGAGCCCTTGCCTAGTATGCATGAGGCCCTAGGTACAATAGCCAGCACCACAAAAAGGTATTGTGTCCATCTACAACTAAAAAGAAATATTTTAAAAAATCTTTAGAAAAAAGAGAAATAAAGCTACTTTATGAAGGCCAGTTAATGATCATATTTATGGTAATTATAACAAAAATAGCTAACATTAAGCACTGAATATATGCCAAGCACTGAGGTAAACATTCTCATTTAAACAGTACTGTTCTTTCCTTGTACAAGAAAAGAAGAAGGCTATGGGTAGTTGTGGATAAATTTAACTCACCTGTGGAGCATCCAGATAGATGTTTATAATTGGAAATAGGAATCTGAAGTTCAACTGACAGTTTAAGGCTGGAGAGTTATCAGCATACGATTAGTCATTGAAGCTTTGGGATTCTGTGTAATACAAGAGTCACTTCAAGAAACATAGAGGAAGAGGAACTAGCAGAAGAAACATAGAAAGCAACAAAAATGACAAAAATAAAATATATTGTTTTAAAAAGATAGCAAGAGCCAGGTGTGGTGGCACACGCCTGTAATCCCAGCAGTTTGGGAGGCTGAGACAGAAGGATCTCAAGTTCAAAGCCAGCCTCAGCAACTTCAAGGCACTAAGTAACTCAGTGAGACCCTGTCTCTAAAGAAAGTACAAAATAGGGTTGAGGATGTGGTACCCCCGAGTTCAATCCCTCCTACCAAATAAAAAAGATAGCAAGAGCAGAGCATGGTGGTACACGCCTATAATCCCAGCGGCTATGGATGCTGAGGCGGAAGGATCGCAGGTTTAAAACCAGCCTCAACAATTTAGCAAACTCCTAAGCAATTTAGCAAGATCCTGTCTCAAAATAAACAATAAACCAGGCAGGTGGTGGCGTATACCTGTAATCCCAGTGGTTTAGGAGTCTGAGGCAGAAAAATCTCAAGTTCAAAATCAGCTTTAGCAATTAGCAAGGCCCTAAGCAAGAGGATGAAGCTGGGGTAGAGCTCAGTGGCAGACTTGGGATAGGCAAGGCCCTGGGTTCATCTCCAGTACCACCATCCCCTCAGAAAAGAAAGGAAGAGGCCATGCTTTAAGTCAGAAGTTAGCAATCTTTTTCTGTAAAAGCACTAGATACATTAGTCTTTGAAGCCTACATACACTCTCTGTCTCATATTCTTCGTCGTTGTTGTTGGTGGTGGTGGTGGTGGTACCGAGGATTGAACCTAGGGGCATTTAACTACTGAGCCACATCCCCAGCCCTTTTTTTATATTTTATTTAGAGACAGCACTTCTCTAAGTTGCTTAGGGCTAGCTTTGAACTCGTGATTCTCCTGTCTCAGCCTCCCAAACCGATGGGATTACAGGCACGTGCCACTGAGCTTGGCTTTGTTGTTTTTGTTTACAAATCTTTAAAACTATTTTTTAGCTTACTATACAAAATCAGGTTGTGTACAAAAGCAGGTTGTGTTCTGGCCAAATTTGCCAGGCCCCTGCTGTATAGTGTTAAATGTTTTGAAGACATTCATTGATTGAGGGATGAAGAGAGAGATGTTTAGCACCTACTGTGTGTATTTATGTGTGTATGTAAAGTAGTATGCAGTCATTCCTCAGTGTCTACAGGGGATTGGTTCTTGGACCCCTCAGACTCCATAATCTGAGGATGCTCAAGTCTTTTGTATAAAATGGCATTGTATTTGCATATAATATGCATATATATGCACATCCTCCTGTGTGTTTTAAATCATCTCTAGATTACTTATACATAATAAAATGTCAATGCTATATAGTAAGTTATTATGCTGGGGACTGGGGATGTGGCTTAGTGGTAGAGGGTCTGCCAGGCATGCACAAGGCCCTGGGTTCAATCCCCAGCATCAAAAGAAAAAAAAAGAGAGAGAGAGAGAGTTGTTGTGATATATATATATATATATATATATAATGTTTATATATATATGTATATATACGTACATATGCATATACATATATATATATACACACATACACACACACCACATGTTCATATGTGTGTGCGTTTATTTTATTTTTAAATTTTTGGTGCCTGGAGATACATAACCATTGAGCAATATCCCCAGACCTTTTAATTTTTTTATTTTGAAATAGGTTCTTACTAAGTTGCTTAGGGTCTTGGTAAGTTGCTGAGGCTGATCTCAAACTTGTGATCCTCCTGTCTCAGCTTCCTAAGTTGCTGGGTTACAGTTGTATGCTCCGTCACTCCTAGTTTGTGTGTATATTTAAATATTTAAGGAATGATTCCCTTTTTTCTAAGAATTTCCTAAAATGTAAATTGTTTTTCCTTCAGATATATGTCCTAAAACTGAACAAAATGGAACTGTTACCATTTCATGCTGATGTGGAGATTGGCCAGATTATAGAAATCCCCATTGCAATGTATCATGTAAATAAGGAGACCAAAGAGATAGTGGCATTCACAGATTGCTCTCATTTATCTTTGGATTTAAACATGGATAAGCAAGGAGTCTTCACTCTTCTCAAAGAAGGTAAGAGTAGTCCTTTTAAATTTCTCCTCCCTATATCCTAGAATTGAGGGTAGCAGGCATCAATTTAGAAATTACTAGAGTCTAAATTCATACAATTCCATTTTTTTTATTCCAGAGTGCTTAACCAGTGAGCCACATCCCCAGTCCTTTTTATATTTTATTTAATTAGAGACAGGATCTCTCTAAGTTGCTTAGGGCCTCACTAAATTGATGAGGCTGGCTTTAAACTCAGATCCTCCTGCCCCAGCCTTCTGAGCTGCTGGGATTACAGGTGTGCACTACTGCACCCAGTTTACAATTCCTTTCTTATAATATTTTTAATTGTTTTATCAATTGCCTTGAAGTAGGTATTGATCTACATATAGATGTAGAAACAAGGATACAGAAATTTAATAACATAGTGGCTGGACAATATCAGTTTTCAGCTTCTAATAAGATATTCTCTATCTAGTGTCAAGCTCTTTTCTTATTTCTTTAATGTATATACCATGTTTATTTCTAAGAGAAGTATAGTGCCATTTAATGTCTATATTTTTTAAGTTTATTCAAAAAAGGAAAAAAATCTTTGTAATAAAAAGGAAAATAAGAACAATCTATTCATAAAGGTCAGTATTCTTTCTTGCTATTGAGCATCATAGTTGATCCTCATCCCCATTGTTTCTTTAATCAATATGATAGCAGTAACATCTAACATCTAACATTTCTTAGCATCTACTATTTACCAGGCTCTGTTCTGAATACTTTCATGTATTAACTCATTTAATTCTCACAGTACATCTATAAGAGTGGCATCAGCTTGGACTTTTTTTTTTTCCCTTATTGGTATGTATTCCTTATATGGTATTTCTCTCCTCTGTTTGCAGTGCCTCCTCTAACTTTCAGATAATGAGTTATCTCTTATGTAGGATACACCAATATCCTTCAACGGGTAATCATGACTACCAGATCAATCTTTGTGCAGCTCAACTTCAATATTACTTTTTCTGTTCAAAAAATTTTAGAGGATTATCTTTGCCAATAGAATAGAGCAGAAATCCTTTTAGTTTAGTCTTCATAGCCCTCTACAGTATAACATGATAGTACAAGTGGTATAGCTAAATCTGCCTTTTCATGACAGTACAAATGGTTCTAGCTAAATCAACTACTTTGGTTAAATTTTCTCTTATATCTCCCTCATACTCATTCATGTCTCATTTATATTTCTTTGTTCAAGCTATTTCTCAACTTGAAATACTTTATTTAAATCTTTTTTTTAGGGCTGGGGTTGTGTATCAGAGGTAGTCCGCTCACCTAGCATGTGTGAGGAACTGGGTTAGATCCTCAGCACCACATAAAAATAAAATAAAGATATTGGGTCCACCCCTGACTAAAAAATAAATATTTAAAAATAAATGAAGGGGCTGGGGATGTGGCTCAAGCGGTAGCACGCTCGCCTGGCATGCGTGCGGCCCAGGTTCGATCCTCAGCACCACATACAAACAAAGATGTTGTGTCCGCCGAAAACTAAAATATAAATATTAAAAATAAATAAATAAATAAATAAAAATAAATGAATAAATCTTTTTTACCACCTTCCTGGCTTCTAAATCTCTATCATATTTAACACTTTCTGGTAATACTTAAGATCAGGAGGTAAGGATCTTTGCTCACATGTTATCCTCACTGTAGATTGAATTTTGTCTTACGTAATATATGTCTGTTAATAGAAGAAATAGATTTTTATATCAACTTGATTATTTGGCTGGCAGTGTTGCTAAGTGGTAGAGTGCTTGTATAACAAGTGCAGGGGTCCTGGTTTTAATCCCTAGTCCCAAAAAAGAAAAAAAAAAAGGTAAATTTTTTTTTTTTTGAGACAGGGTCTTGCTATATTGCTTAAGCTGAACTTGAACTGGATGCAAGTGATCCTTTCACCTCAGCCTCCCCAGTTAGCTGAAATTACAAGTGCATGTCATTGCACCTGTTTGTTGTGTATGTGTGTGTGTGTGTTGCTGGAGATTGATCTCAGGGCCTTGTGCATGTGAGGCAAGCATAGTACCATTGAGCTACATCCTAGCCCAAGATGGTGGGGTTTTTTTAAAATTTTTTTTAGTTGTTTATAGATCTTATTTTGTTCATTTATTTATACATGGTGCTGAGAATCGAACCCAGTTCCTCACACATGCTAGGCAAGTGCTCTACCACTGAGTCACAACCCCAGCCCCACTGAGCCCCAGCCCCAGCCCAGTATTTTTTTTTAATATTTGTATTTTAGTTGTAGTTGACACAATACCCTTATTTCACTTATTTATTTTTATGTGGTGCTGAGGATTGAGCCCAGGGATTCGATGTATTAACTCATGTATTTAATTCTCACAGTACATCTGTAAGAGTGGCATCAGCTTAGACTTCTTTTTTCCTTATTGGTATGTAGTACTAATCACATCTTTCTCCTCTGTTCGCAGTGCTTCCTCTCACCTTCAGATAATGAATTATCTCTTATGTAGGATAAGAGATGTGAGGCGAGTGTTCTACCACTGAGCCACAACCCCAGCCCTTTTTTTTTTTTTTAAAAATTATTTTTTAGTTGTAGTTGGACACAATACCTTTATTTTATTTATTTATTTTTATGTGGTGCTGAGGATTGAACCTAGGGCCTCACACGAGCTAGGCGAGTGCTCTACCACTGAGCCACAACCCCAGCACCCCCCAGCCTGGTATTTTTAATGTGTTAGAATTCTTATATTTCTGTAGCTTAATATCCTGAAGAACAGATTAATTATTACCCTACTGAAATAATTATTTTTTGATTCAAAGGTATTCAAAGACCTGGACCAATGCATTGTTCTAGTACACATATAGCAGCCAAATCTTTAGGCCATACTCTGGTAATAGTGAGTGTGACTGAATATGAAGAGTATTTGGAGAGCAGTGCCACATTTGCTGCTTATGAGCCCTTAAAGGTAAGATATTTCATAGTAAGGTACTGTCATTCCATTTCTTTCCATGGACCCAACTCTATACTTAGGGACTACCTAGTCATCTGTATTCACTAAGGATCAGTGATGATATCTGTATTCTTTTATTTACCACTGTGTGTGTGTGTGTGTAATGGTAAGGATCAAACCCAGGGCCTGGCACATGCTAGGCAAGTGCTTTACCACTGAATTACAGCCCTACTATTTTGTTTTTATATGTAAATTCTCTCATCAAACCTGAATTTTGGGGAATTTACTCCCTCATGCTTCTACCTTATGCTTCCTGAATTAAAATATTCAGGAATATTTTTAAGTTGACACCCTGTTTCAAAATAAAACATAAAAAAGGCTAGGATGAATGTAGTTCAGTGGTAGAGTGGCCCTGAGTTCAACCCCCAGTAACAAATAAAGAAAAAGGATTAAAAAAGAGAGAGAGAGAAAAGAAAAGAAAAAGACAAAAAGAAAGATAACTTGTTTGTTCAAAGTTTGCCTCTTTGTGCATTGTGCAGTATATGTATTAAACATCTGAGTACATTGAGGATTTGAGTACATTTCATTGGTTCCCTAGCAGAAGAATCATCTTACTTGCCAAATTCAGTGGAAGTGCCTAGCTATGGCTTATTATAATTTCCTTACTTTTCTCGTTAGACTTTTTTCATATTTATTGTCTATAAATCTCCTCTGAATATAAACCATCCTTAAAGGAAAGGAAGATGATGATTTTCTTTTTCTACCAAATGCTTTACTTGTGCTTCTTTCCCTTTACCTGCCAAAAGAGAGTATATAAAAACATAGGTATCTTGGAGCTGGGAATTTAACTTAGGAGGTAAAGCATTTATCTAGCATGTGTAAGGCTCTGAGCTCAGTCTCTAGCACTGAAAAAATATATATGTGTCTATGTCTGCATTCTATCTTTGTTTCAGAACATGGTATTGTTTTCAATTGTTCTTTTACTTCCAGCTCAGTTCAGTTGGTCTGATTAATTTTGGACTATGCATCTAAGAAAAAGAAATCATCTCTACTTTTCTTTGAGAAACTTTCCATGAAGCCTCTAAGTTCATTCTTTCATTAATTTCCTCTATAAAAAGTTTATATAACACTCTGCAGTGTAGGGTTTTTTTTTTTTGTATGTACTGGGAATTAAATTCAGGGCCTCATGCATGCTAGGTTAGCACTCTAGGACAGAGGTACATTCCTACCCTGTGTTATAACTTTTTGTAATACTCATCACCTACTCCAAAGCTGTTTTCCCAAACTGTGAAGCAGTTTGGATTTCTATTATTGTGTTCCCAGTAGGCCATCAGTGGATACTTGTTAAATTGTATATACCTTATTTAAGAAAATGCTGCCATTAGAGATAGAAATAATGTTTCAAAAACTTCTATTTATTTATTTATTTATTGTTGTTATTGGGAATTAAAACCTTTACCACTTGGCTACATCTCCAGTCTTTATTTTAGTTTTTACTTTGAGACAGGGTCTCACTAAGTTGCTTAGGACCTCACTAAATTGTTGAGGCTGGCCTTGAACTTGTGATCCTCCTGCCTCAGCCTCATGCTTCACTGTGCTTTGCAGAAATATTTAATTCTAATGATATTCAATAATAAATATGATTGACTAGTTCTGAAATGAAATAATAAAATGTGGTTTGATTACACTTTTAGAAAACTGTATCAACACTCTACTTCATTTTATGATTTGGTCAGTGTTGTAGACACTTGTGCACCATACAAGAATAACCTGCACTTACCAGGCATGGTGGTACGCACTTGTAATCCCAGGGGCTCACGCAGGTTCTGAGCAAGACTCTGTCTCAAAATAAAACAAAAAAGGGTTGGAGATGTATATATTCAGATAAATTGTATTTCACTTTAAAAAACTGTCTAAAGAGGCATGACCGGCATACCTGTAATTCCAGCTACTCAGAAAGCTGAAGTAGGAGGATATCAGGCCCAGAAGTTTAAGACCAGCTTGGGAAACTTAGACTCTGACTCGATTGATCGATTGATCAATAGATAGATAGATAGATAGATAGATAGTAGATTAGAAAAAAAATTAAATGTTGAATTTCCTAACCAACCTGAGATCAGTTTCTTTAAATGTCATCAGGCCCTAAACCCTGTGGAAGTGGCATTGGTGACATGGCAGTCTGTGAAGGAAGTAGTGTTTGAAGGGGGCCCTCGTCCGTGGATCCTGGAACCCTCCCGTTTTTTTTTGGAGCTGAGCATGGAGAGGACAGAGAAGATCAAAGTGACAGAAGTCCGACTGCCAGCCAAGAGAAAGCAGAACCAGTACATATACCGGATCCTGTGCCTGGATTTAGGGGAGCAAGTATGAAAATAATCTTTATAGTCTTTTTTCCCCCTAATATTTCTTTTCATATACTACTTCAATTCCTTTGTACTACCAGCCATTCCTTTTCAGATTCTAATTGATTTAGTTTATGAACTAGATAGGAAAATTCTAATTATTGATTAAATTAAATTCTAATTTTTTTTATTATCCTTTATATGTAATCAGTGGTTTCAGTTTGCTTATCTGAGAATTCTAACACTCATTAACAATCAAGATTTTTTTGTTATGAATTATTTTAAATTATTTTAATTTTATCACTTTAATTAATGGCCCTATTATCTAGACTAGAGGACATTTTATTCCTTACCTTCAAAGAATTAAAAGAAGAAAAACTTTTTCCCCATTTTTTATTGGTGCACTATTATCATACATTAGAATAGTGAGATTTATTATTACATATACATGTATATAATATAACAATATAATTTGGTCAGTATCCTTCCCCAGTATTTCACCTTTCCCTCTCCCCCACCCTGTCCCTTTCCTCTACTGTACTGGTCTCCCTTTAATTTTTTGTGAGATACCCTCTGCCCCCAGCTTCTTTTTCCTCTCTAGCTTCCACATATAAGAGAAAATAAACAACTCTTGACTTTCTGAGTTTGGTTTATTTACTTAATATAATGTTCTCAAGTTTCATCTACTTTCTGCAAATGACATAACTCTATTCTTCTTTATGGCTGAATAAAACTCCTTGTGTATATATACCACATTTTCTTGATCCATTCATTTGTTGATGAACATCTAGGGTGGTTTCATAGTTTGGCTATTGTGAATTGTGCTGCTATAAGCATGTGTGCCACGACCCCCAGCCGGCAAAGGAAGACGCGACACAGGATTCTTCCTTCAGCAGTTTATTCAGGCCTTTATTTTGACATGTCTTCTAGCTTCTACTACTTCTACTACTACTACTACTACTCCTACTACCTCACCCGAGCGCCCCAGCCTTGATAAAGCACATCAAGCCCCAATGCACAACTGCCACGTGGACTTTTCTCATAGGGTGCCAAGTCACAGCACACCAACTCATTCTGATAAGGAGTTGTTTGTCACAGACTACAGCGGAAACCAGCGCCATCTTGTAATGGCGGCCACAGTTCACAGAAACGGCTCACCACAGTTCCCCCTTTTTGTTTTACTAAGACAATACAGGCGAGAGTAGAGGTCCTATCCCACTGTGCAGAAGTGGCTGCAAAGTATGGCTCAGCCCTAAGGAGGCGCCTTCCCCAGATCCGAGGCCATATCAGCCGACGCCTTTTTCCATGGGGCGGGGCGTGGACGTCCAACCCGCATGCAATAGGACATGCTCTCCTTGAGGTCTACTTCAAGGATCACTCAAGTGCAGTGCCTTGCCTCGCATCCTGTATCGTGACAATGGTGGACGAAGGGGGACAGCTGAGGCTGCCTTCGTAGTACAGACAAAATTAAGTTGGCAACACCCCAAGAGAAAGGCACGGTAAAGCAAAAGATAAAGACCAGTGTGGAAACCCACCTGCGTGCAATGGTGACAAGACCCGCAGAGTGCAAAGGCTTCCCAACACTAGAAGGATGACAAAAGAAGGACATGTCGATCCCAGTGCAATGTTATAATAACTTGGGGTGCAACGACCATGTCAAAGGTTTACTGTTTTAAGATGCGCAAGCCAGACCTGTGGCGAGTTGCCATTTTCTAAAGCAGCAAGAGCTTGGACGAGCATTGCCTTGTCCCGAGCATTGCGAGCCTTGAGACGACAGAGAAGCCACAAACAAAGAATCACACCAAAGCAACACATAGTACCAAAAATGCCTACTCCCACCCACTCCTTAAAAAAGGAAAAGGCAGAAGATATCCAACTGGTGAATTGACCCAAAGTCACTGGTTCGACACGGGTGCTATTCAAAACAGCAATCTGAGTTAGTTGAGACTGGATCAGGTTTTCTGCTTCCATGGACCAGGTTCCGGATAAATACTCTCCGATGATGCGGGAGGCATTTCTGGAATCATTAAATCTGACAGAGGTTATACATAAATGTGCACGGTGATCAATGCAACCCAACTGTAACAAGTCATACAATTCCTCAATTTGAGCTTGCAGCAAATCTATTCTTTGATTAGCAGCCAAAATCCCAGATAGAATGTGTTGATTAATTCTACTTTGAGATTCAAGTATGGTGGATGTTTGTTGAATAACCTGATTAATAGTGGCAGCAGTTTGTACCTGGCTGGCCATGGCTACTCCAGCCGTAACTGCTGCAGCAGCAGACACCGCCACAGCTGTCACTATAGCTGCCTTACATTCTTTAGTACATTGCTCAAAAACAAGTTGCTTAATCAAAGGCATGGCTCTATCGGGATCGCCAAAGATTTTTCCTGCAGCATCCACCATCCTAGCAACAAAGTCTGAGAAAGGCTCTGTAGGGCCTTGTATAATCTTAGTCAGATTGCCAGATACCTCTCCTCTATTTGGGAGTGACTTCCATGCACGGATGCAGATATTACTAATCTGTTCGTACACTTCGGGAGGATATCCTGTCTGTTGATTAGCAAACCTGCCTTGTCCCAGAAGCATATCCTTATCCCAGGCAGGACGTCCTGCTGCATGATTTTGAGCAGCCTGTTCTACTGCACCCTCTAACATGAATGCTCTCCAATCTAGATATTTTCCCGGGGAGACACAGGCTCAGACTAAGCCAGCCCAATCTGAGGGGGTCATGCAGAATCTAGTCAGTCCTTCCACCTGAGTAAGGGTGAAAGCAGCATCTATGCCATAAGTATGGACGGATTCTGCCAAGTTTTTAATTATTTTAAAATCTAAAGGCTCATGATACCTTCCCCTGTTATTGTCCTGAAACACCGGGTACGCAAGTCCCATATCTGTATTGACTGTCCTCCAAACTTGCGTATGAAAAGATCTCCCGGAACTTTGGCTCCCCCCCACATACGGGGGCGGAACTACTGGAGGCGCGGGGAAGGGTGGAGCAGCATCAAGTACTGGCTCCTCCTCTAGATTTTCCACCTCCTCTTCAGAGCCAGCCCTATCTTCCTCTACATGGGATGCCTTCATACCTTGCATCTCCCGTTTTTTCTTTTTCATTTTTATCCCACATAATTGCTGTAACAAAATATCAAGATCCTCAGAACTCTCTGAGCCACTTGTGTCCTCAGGTGTTTTAAGTGCGGTCAAATCTGGATAGAGCCTTCTCCTAATTTTAGGTTCAGTCTCTTTTGCCTTTTCACTGCTTTTACTCTTAACACTTTCTGCACTTCACTGTGGGATCCCTCAGATTTTTCCTCATGCAATTGCTCAAGAACAGCTTGACCCTCATTTACAGCCTCTTGACATTTACCATCTGTTATACAACCTCTAACCAGCTTCCATATTAATAATGCCATCTTTTAAAGTTCCCTGCCTATAAGCAAAGTCAAGGTCTTTTCCTAACTTGTCCCAGCTGGGAATCGTAAGACTCCCTGAAAAGGCAAACCAAGGGGCTGCGATATCAGCCTCTCTCAAAAACATCTGCAATGTGCTCTGTTTCACTTTAAGTTCCTTAGAACGTAGTAACCCGTCCAAGGCAAGCAAAATTTGGCTTGAGGAGTTAATACCCATAATGTTTTCAAAACTATGAAGATGTTTTCAAAACTATGAAGAAAGTGAAAGTACAAAAGCCCCACTCTCTCTTTATCTACAGAGGAGCATCCTATTTTATTATTTTTTCCCCCGCTCTCTATCTACAGAGGAGCGTCCCGTTTAATTATTTTTCTGCTCTCTCTTTAATTACCAAGGAGTGCCCCGCTTTCATTTGCGGATTCCCACTTACCCGGGAACTTACCGGTGCACCACCCTGACTGCTGAAAGTTCTGAATCCTGGGTTCGAGGAGTGTCCCCGTCCGGGCCACCAACTGCCACGACCCCCAGCCGGCAAAGGAAGACGCGACACAGGATTCTTCCTTCAGCAGTTTATTCAGGCCTTTATTTTGACATGTCTTCTAGCTTCTACTACTTCTACTACTACTACTCCTACTACCTCACCCAAGCGCCCCAGCCTTGATAAAGCACATCAAGCCCCAATGCACAACTGCCACGTGGACTTTTCTCATAGGGTGCCAAGTCACAGCACGCCAACTCATTCTGATAAGGAGTTGTTTGTCACAGACTACAGCGGAAACCAGCGCCATCTTGTAATGGCGGCCACAGTTCACAGAAACGGCTCACCACACATGTGTATGCATATATCACTCTAGTATACTGACTTTAATACTTTAGGATAAATACCAAGTAGTGGTCATTAGTGATTCTATTCCTAGTCTTTTGAGAAACCTGTATACTGATTAAGGAAGAAACTTTAAAGGGTCAACTGTCTTTAGTAATTTTGAGGAAACAATCTATACTGATAACAACTAGTAACAGCTACTCAGGAGTTTGAGGCAGGAGGATCCCAAGTTCAAGGCCGGCCTCAGCAACTTAGTGAGACCCTGTCTCAAAATAAAAATAAGGCCACCTGATGCTGGGGTTGTGGTTCAGCAATAGAACACTCACCTAACACATGCAAGGCCCTAGGTTCAATCCTCAGCACTACATAAAAATAAATAAATAAAATATAGGTATTGTGTCCAACTACAACATATATATATATATGAAGGCCAGCTGGCAGTGCATGCCTGTAATCCCAGCAACTTGTGAGGCTGAGGCAGGAGGCTCTTGAGTTCAAAGCCAGCTTTAGCAATTTAGTTAGGTCCTAAGCAACTCAGGGAGACCCTGTCTCTAAATAAAATATAAAAAGGGCTGAAGATATGACTCAGTGGTTAAGCACCCCTGGGTTCAATCCTTGGTACAAAACTAATAATAAATAAATAAATAATAAAATGGACTAGCAATGTACTTAAGTGGTAGGGTGTTTGCCCAGCATGCCCAAGGGTGTTTGCCTGGCATGTGTGAGGTCCTGGGTTTAATCCCCAGTACTGCAAAAATCAAAAACAAACAAAAAATAGTAACAAAGTTTTGCAGTTTGATTATGGTTAAGAATTAATGAATGATAGAGGTCATTCATTAAAAGAATAGAAAGTCACTAAATTAATAACCTAACATTATATCTCAAAGCCCTAGAAAAAGAAGAACAGGGCTGGGGCTGAGGCTTAGTGGGAGAGCTCTCACCTTGCACATATGAGGCTGTGGGTTCAATCCTCAGCACCACATATAAATAAATAAATAAATAACAAAGGTATTCTGTACAACTACGACTAAAAAATGAATATTTTTTTAAAAAAAAGAACAAAACACCAAAAGCAGTTTGCAACTGGAAATAATTAAAATCAGAGCTGAAATCAATGAAACTAAAAGAAAAAAAATTTTTTAATCAAAAAAGAAAAAAATGTTTCTTTAAAAAATAAAATCCATAAACTCTTAGCCAAACTAACAAAGAAAATTCAAATTTCTAAAATTCATAATGAAAAAAGGAAGTACCACAACAGACAATACTGAAATACAGATGATAATCAGAAACTATTTTTAAAAATTATACTGTAATAAAATAGAAAATATTGAAGACATCAACAAATTCTAGAGCCATATGACCTACCCAGATTGAACCAGGAAGGCACAGAAAATTTCAACAGATCAAAATTACAAGCAGTGAAATTGAAGATGCCATCAAAAGCTTACCAAACAAGAAAAGTCCAGAACCAGATAGAGTCTCAACTGAGTTCTGTCATATCTTCAAAGAAGAACTAACACAAATCCTTCTCAAATTATTCTGTGAAATATAAAAGGAGGGAACCCTTCCAAACTTATTCTAGTATCTCCCTGACACCAAAACCTGACAAAGACACATCAAGGAAAGAAAACTTCAGACCAGAATTCCTGATGAACATAGATGCAAAAATTCTTAATAAAATGCTGGCAAATTGCATACAAGAACATATTAAAAAGATAGTGCACCATGATCAAGTGGGGTTCATCCTAGGGTTGCAAGCTTGGTTCAACATATGGAAATCAATGAACATAATTCATCACATCAATAGATTTAAAAACAAGAATCACATGATTATAGATGCAGAAAAAGCATTTGACAAAATACAGAATACATTCATGTTCAAAACACTAGAAAAACTAGGGATAGTAGGAACATACCTCAACATAGTAAAAGCTACATATGTTAAATCCAAGGCCAATATCATTCTAAATGGAGAAAAATTGAGAGCATTCCCTCTAAAAACTGGGAGAAGACAAGGATGCCCTCTTTCGCCATTCCCTCTAAAAACTGGGAGAAGACAACATGCCCTCTTTCGCCACTTCTATTCAACATAGTCCTTGACACTCTAGCCAGAGCAATTAGGCAGAAGAAAGAAATTAAAGGGATACAATTAGGAAAAGATGAACTCAAAACTATTCCTATTTTCTGACAACATGATTCTATACTTAGAAGACCCAGAAAACTTTTAGAACTCATAAATTCAGCAAATTAGCAGGATATAAAATTAACACTCATAAATCAATTGCATTCCTATTCATCAGTGATGAATCAACTAAAAGAGAAATTAGGAAAACTATTTCATTCACAATAGCCTCAAAAAATAAAAAAAATAAATAAAATAGGGCTGGGGATATAGTTCAGTTGGTAGATTGTTGCCTTGCATGCACAAGGCCTGGATTTGATCCCCAGCACCAAAAGAAATAAAATAAAATACTTGGGAATTGATCTAATAAAATAGGTGAAAGACTTCTACAATGAGAACTACAAAACACTAAAGAAAGAAATTGAAGAAGACCTTAGAAAATGGAAAGATCTCCCATGTTTTTGGATAGGCAGAATTAATATTGTCAAAATGCCCATTCTACCAAAAGTGTTACACAGGTTTAATGCAATTCCTATTAAAAGTTCAATGACATTCTTCGTAAAAATAGAAAAAGCAGTCATGAAATTCATTTGGAAATATAAGAGGCTCTTTAGTGAGAAAAATGAAGCAGGCGGCATCACCATATCAGACCTTAAATTATACTACAGAGCTATAGTGACAAAAACAGCATGGTATAGGCACCCAAACAGACATGAAGACCAATGGTACAAGATGGAGAACACAGAGACAAACCCATTTAAATATAGTTATCTCATATTAGACAAAGGCACCATAAACATACATTAGAGAAAAGATAGCCTCTTCAACAAATGGTGTGAGAAAAACTGGAAATCCATATGTACTAGAAAGAAATTAAACCCCTGTCTTTCTTTTTTTTTTTTAAAGAGAGAGAGAGAATTTTTAATATTTGTTTTTTAGTTTTCGGCGGACACATCGTTTGTTTGTATGTGGTGATGAGGATTGAACCTGGGCTGCACGCATTCCAGGCAAGTGCGCTACAGCTTGAGCCACATCCCCAGCCCAAAACCCCTGTCTTTCACCCTGCACAAAACTCAAAGTGGTCAAGGACCCAGGCATTAGACCTGAGAATCCTGTGCCTAAGAGGAGAAAAAGTAAGCCCAAATCTCCATCATTTGGCTTAGGAACTGAATTTCTTGACAGTACTCCTAAAGCACAAGAAGTAAAATCAAGAATCAATAAATGGGGGCTGGGATTGTGTCTCAGCTGTAGAGCGCTCGCCCAGCACAGGCGGGACACGGGTTCGATCCTCAGCACCCCTCAGCACCACATAAAACAATAATAATAATAAAGGCATTGTGTTATGTCCATCTACACCTAAAAAATAAATATTAAAAAAAGAATAAGTGGAAAAAAAAGACTAAAGGAAATCTTTGAATTTTAAAAAAAGAATCAATAAATGGGCTGGGCACAGTGGCACATGCCTGTGATTCCAGGGGTTTGGAAGCCTGAGGCAGGAGAATCATGAGACCCTATCTCTAAATAAAATACAAAATAGGGCTGAGGATATGGCTGAGTGGTTGAGTGCCCCTGAGTTCAATCCCCAGTACCCCCCCCAAAAAAAAAAGAATAAATGGAATGGTATCAAACTAAAAGCCTTCTTCATAGCAAAGAAAACAACCAAGAGTGTGAAGAGAAGGGCTGGGGTAGTAACTCAGTGGTAGAACAGTCACCTAGCATGTGTGAGGCACTGGTTTTGATCCTCAGCACCACATAAAAAATGAATAAAATAAAGGTATTGTGTTCATCTACAACTAAAAAAGAAATTTAAAAAAAAAAGCATGTGAAGAGAGAGCATACAGAATGGGGGATAATCTTTGCCACCTGTTCTAGCTTTAATCTCCAAGATAAAGAATTTTAAAAACTTAACACCAAAAAAAAAAAAAAAACAACCAAAAAACAAATAATCCAATCAATAATGGGCAAAGGAACTGAACAGATACTTTACAGAAGAATAAATATGAATGGTCATCAAATATATGAAAAAATGTTCAACATCTCTAGTAATTAGAGAAATGCAAATTAAAACTACACAGATTTCATCCCATTCCAGTCAGAATGGCAATTATCAAGAATACAAGTAACAATAAATGTTAGTGAGGATGTGGATGAAAAGGTCCACTCATACATTGCTGGTGGGACTGCAAATTGGTGCAACCACTCTGAAAAGCAGTATGGGGATTCTTCGGAAAACTTGGAATGAAACCACCATTTGACCTGTTATCCCACCCCTTGGCATATACCCAAAGGACTTAAAATCAACATACTGTAATGATGCTGCCACATCAATGTTTATAGCAGCTCAATTCACAATAGCTAAGCTACGGACCTAGGTGCCCTTCAACAGATGAATGCATACAGAAAATGTGATACATATACATAATGGAATTACTCGGCCATAATGAAAAATGAAATTGTGGCATTTGCTGGTAAATGGTAAATGGGTAGGACAGGAGACTATCATGCTAAGTGAAATAACCTGATCCCCAAAAAAACCAAAGACCAAATAAATGTTCTCTGTGATTTTTGGATGCTGACTCACAATAGATAGGGAATGGGGAGGAGTGGAGGTTCACTGGATTGTGGGGGCGAGTATGAAGGGGGGGAGGGTTGGAGATGGGAATGGGAAAGACAGTAGAATGAATCAGACATAGGTTTCCTATGTTCATATATGAAGACACAATCAGTATAACTCCACATAATGTACAACCACAAGAATGGGAAGTTATACTCCATATATGTATAATATGTCAAAATACATGCTACTGTCATGTATAACTAAAAAAAAACCAATTAATTAATTACTTTTTTTAAATTTATGTATGAAACACAGGAAGGATAACTGGCCCACAGGGCATCAATGTAAGATTTTAACTTAGTAAGAACTGTGATATGATTAATCAACCTTCTTTTTAATGTTTATAGTCAATTTTACTGTATATATGATATGACTAACTATTAGTAATTTCAGACCTAATCATGTCCTTTCAGGGGGGTACCAGGGATTGAACTCAGGGACACTCAAACACTGAGCCACATCTCCAGCCCTATTTTGTATTTTATTTAGAGACAAGGTCTCACTGAGGCTGGCTTTGAATTTACAATCCTCCTATCTCAGCCTCCCAAGCCACTGGGCTAATTATGTTCTTTTGACCTAAATTTTATTATAGTAGGATACACATAAAATTTACTGTCTTCAAAAATGTGTGTGTGTTTGTGTGTGTGTGTGTGTGTGTGTGTGTGTGTGTGTGTGTGTGAGAGAGAGAGAGAGAGAGAGAGAGAGAGAGAGAGAGAGAGAGACGGGGAATTGAACTCAGGACCTCACACATACTAGGAGAGTGCTATCACTGAGCTAGAGCCCCAGACCCCACTTTAATCATTTTTAAGTATATAGGTCAGCGGGGCTATAGCTAAGCGGTAAAGCATTTGCCTAGCATGTGTGAGACCCCGGGTTCAATCCCACGCAAAAAATAAATAAATGAATAAAAATAACTCCTCATTAGTGTTTCACACCAGCCCTTGATGACCACCATTCTACTTTCTGTTTCTAATTTTTATTACTCTAAATACCTCAAATATATAGAAATATGTAGTATTTGTCTTTTTATGAATATATTATTTTACTTAACACAATATTCTTAAGTTTCATTCATGTTGTAGCATGTCTGAATTTCCTTCTGTTTTAAGGCTGCATATTCCATTATAATGTATATATACACCTTTTTTTTTTTAGTCCATCCATACATGGACCCTTGTATTGCCTTCATGTTCTAACTGCTATGCAAAATGCTGCTGTGAACACGGATATAAAAACACCTTCTTAAGGCTCTTCTCTCTCTCTCTCTCTCTCTCTCTCTCTCTCTCTCTCTCTCTAGTTGTAGATGGACACAATACCTTTATTTTATTTTTATGTGGTGCTGAGAATTGAACCCAGGGCCATGCACATGCAAGGCAAGTGCTCTACCACTGAGCCACAACCCCAACCCTCTTTTGCCTGTTTTTGAAATGGGTTGTTTTATTGCTGAATTTGGAAGTTCACTATATAGTCTGTATATTGGTTGCTTATCACATATATGACTTGCAAATATTTTCTTCCATTCTGTGGATTGCCTTTTATTCTGTTGACTTTATCTTTTAATGAACAAGTTTTAAAAATTTTGTGAAGTCCAATTTGACTGGTTTTTTTTCCTTTATTGCCTGTATTTTGGTATCATACCCAAGAAAACATTGCCCAGTACAATATTGTCAAGCTTTGTCCTAGATTTTACTCTGAAAGTTTTATACTTTTAGGTCTTACATTTAGGTCTTTGAAACATTTTGAACTAATTTTTACATATGGTGTTTGGAAAACGCACAACTTTTTTTTTTTTTTTTTTTTTGCATGTGGTTACCCAGTTTTCTTCATGCTGATTATTTAAAAGGCTGCCCTTTCCCCATTAAAAGGGCTTGGTGCCCTTCTAAAAAATTATTGGACCGTATATGCAAGGATTTTTTTCATGGATTCTCTATTCCATTGGTATACATGTCTGCCTTGATGTTTGTACCACACATTTTGATTACTGTAACTTTGTATTAAGACTTAAAATCAGGAAAGTTAAATTCCCTAGTTTTATTCTTTTTCAAGCTTCTTTTAATTATTTGGAAAATTTTAAGATTCTCTATGAGTTGTAGGATGGATTTTTTTCTATTATTGAAAAAGTCATTATGATTTTGTTGGGGTGAAGGGTGCACTGGGGATTGAAACCAGGGGTTCTCTACCACTGAGCTACACCCCTAGCCCTTTTTATTTTGCTATGATTATTTATTTATTTATTATTGGTGCATTATAGTTGTACATATTCATATTTCACATATTTATATACGCACACAATATAATAACATAATTTGGCCAATATCACTCTTTAGGTTTTTCCCCTTCCTCCCTACCTCCCACTCGTTAGTCCCTTTCCTCTACTGATAGATCCACCCCCACTTTTGTTTTCCTTTTTTCTCTCTAGGTTCCACATATGAGAGAAAACATCATAGGACCTTTGACCTTCTGAGTTTGACTTATTTCACTTATCATGGTGGATTCTAATTCCATCCATTTTTCTGCAAAGGCCATAATTTCATTCTTCTTTATGGCTGAATAAAACTCCATGGTGTGTATGTACCCACCTTTTCTTTATCCATTCTTCACTGATGGACACCTAGGCTGGTTCCATAGTTTGATTATTGTGAATTGTGCTCTTATAAACACAAATGTGCATGTATCACTATAGTAAGATGACTTTAATTCTTCAGGGTAAATACTGAGAAGTGGTATAGTTGGATCATATGGTGGTTCCATGCCTAGTCTTTTGAAGAGCCTCTATACTGATTACCATAGTAGTTGTACTAATTTACAGTTCTACCAACAGTGCAAAAGTATTCCTTTTTGTCCACATCCTCTCTAGCAACTATTATCATTTGAATTCTTGAGACTACCATTCTGACTGGCGTGAGATGAAATCTCAATGTAGTTTTGATTTGCATTTCTCTAATTGCTAATGATATTGAACATTTTTTGTGTATTTGTACTTTCATGTATTTATTGGCCATTTGTATTTCTTTTTTTTAGAAGTGTCTGTTCAGTTCATGTGTCCTTTAATTGCCCAGCCCTTTTTATTTTGTCCAGGCTTTGAACTTGCAATTCTCCTGCCTCAGCCTTCTTAATCATTGGGATTTTGATAGGGATTGCATTGAATCTGTAAATCACTTTGGATAGTATTAACATCTTAACATTAAGTCTTCCATTCTATGAATATGGGATTTCTTTCTATTTAGTAATATCTTCTTTAACTTCTTTTAACCACATTTTGTAGTTTTCATTGTACAAGTCTTTTACCTCCTTGGTTAAACTAATTCCTAAATATTTTATTCTTTTTGAGGCTATTTTAAATGGAATTGCTTTCATAATTTCCTTTTCAAACTGTTCATTGTTAGTGTATAAAAATGTAACTGATTTTTATCAGTTGACTTAGTATCCAGATGCTTTGCTGAATTCATGTAGTAGTTTGTACATGAGCATGTGCTCTTTTTTTTTTTTAAAGAGAGAGTGTGAGAGAGAGAGAATTTTTTAATATTTATTTTTTAGTTCTCAGCGGACACAACATCTTTGTTTGTATGTGGTGCTGAGGATCGAACCCGGGCCACATGCATGCCAGGCGAGCATGCTACCGCTTGAGCCACATCCCAGCCCGAGCATGTGCTCTTGAACCTTGTAGAACAATGTTGAATAGAAGTGGCAAAAGTGTATATCCTTGCTTTATTCTTGAGTAGAGAAAAAACTTTCAGTGTAACCATTGAATATAACATTAGCTATGGGTTTTTCAATATAAAACTTCTGTTATGTTGAGGTAGTTTTCTTTTTTCCTGTTATTGAATGAACTATTAGTAATTTCAGGGCCTAATTAACTCCCAATTAAAGCATCCTAATTTCTTTCTGTTTCCACAGTGTTATTCATTATTACTTTCACATAAGACAAATTGTAACACAACATAGTTTTTATACTTTTTTAATATTTATTTTTTAGTTGTAATTGGACACAATACCTTTATTTATTTTTTATGTGGTGCTGAGGATCGAACCCAGGGCCTTGCACGTTCTAGGCAAGCGCTCTACCACGGAGCCACAACCCCAGCCCTAGTTTTTACACTTTTTACCAATTGGTAACAAAAGTTTGTTGGAGGCAAAGACTGAACTACTAGATCGAGGCTTGGTTGTTTTTAATTTTGTAAATTTGCTTTATCTCATGGGAGCAAAAATCTTTTTATTTATTAGAATAAAGACAAAAATTTTATGTATTAGAATAGTTCTACAAACACATGTTTACAACAAAATAAACCACTGTCCATTAAGACACAGTAATGCAGATTTAAGAATGCTGATGGTCAATCTCAGTAGCAAAAGCAGAGCTGTCCTCATTGGTCTGATTATTGCTGTCTTGATTATGTTTTCTTTACAAACTGGATGCTGGAGAAATGTCTGGCCAAAGCTCGATTTTTTCCTTTTTCCCTTTTCCTTCTCTCTCTTTTTTTTCCCTTTTATCTTCATTTTTTTTTAGTTGTAGATGGACATAATACCTTTATTTTATTTATTTTTATGTGGTGCTGAGGATCAAACCCAGTGCCTCACACATACGAGGCAAGTGATCTATCACTGAGCCACAACCCCAGACTCCAAAGCTCAATTTTTGTTAAAAGTTCATGATACCTTTAATGCCCCCAAACACAGATAATTAAGAACTATAATATCTTTAAGGGATTTATCTGATTACAATGTCCAAATTAACACTCTGTAATGGAATTTGAATGACACATTTAGATGTGCTCAACCGACATCAAATGTCTACCCATAGATAGGGCTGGGGTTGTGGCTCAGTGATGGAGAGTTTGCAAAGCACAGGTGAGGCACTGGGTTCAATCCCCAGCACCACAAAAAAAAAAAAAAAAAAAAAAAATTAAATAAACAGAAGTATTGTGGTCCATCTACAACTAAAAATATTTTTTTTAAATGTTTACCCATAATTATCTCTTGCTCTAATATTTCCTTAAAGGTTCTCACATTTCGAATTGGAAATCACCCAGGAGTCCTGAACCCTAGTCCAGCTGTGGAGGTTGTACAAGTGCGCTTCATATGTGCCCATCCTGCCAGTATGTCCGTAACACCAGTATACAAGGTGCCAGCTGGTGCCCAGCCCTGTCCTCTGCCTCAGCACAACAAACAACTGGTAAGCATCAAATCTGTTTCCAACTAGGCATTTTTGTTTTCCATGCTTTAGAGACAGGGATATGAAATATAGCTTTTGTCTCATCAAAGTCAAGGTAACTATTTTGTTACTCATTTTCTAATAGACTTGGTAAACTTAGTGACATGACTGTGCTTGTTGTACACAGCTTGTGATTATGACAATAGACAACGGAGATCTCTCCTAATTACTTCCAAAAGGTCTTGCTAATATGCTTTCATAATAAATCTTTTAGCATTGTTAATAAATCATAAAATTTAATGATGAGCAATAATGTAGTTATTTTGTAGGTAGCAGAGAAATGAAGAATTAATTGTCTAATAATGATTTGTCTAATAAAGTTTTAAAAAGTGAATCAGAGACTGGGAGTATAGCTCAGTGGTAGAGCTTTCACATTCCACGTGGGAGGCACTGGGTTTGATCCTCAGCACCACATAAAAATAAAATTAAAAAATAAATATTAAAAACTTCTCTCTCTCTCTCTCTCTCTCTCTCTCTCTCTCTCTCTCTCAAAAAAAAGGCTTAGTATGTCTTTTGAAAAAAAATAAAATAAAATAAAATGAAGGTATTGTGTCCATATACAACTAAAAAGCTAGAACATTGGACTTTATAATAAATGAGGTTGACTGTAATCCTAATCATGGGAGAAGTCATTACTCACCCTATACAGAACAGAACAATCTATTAATTTTTCCCATTTTACAGATGAGAAAACAATGTGTTAGTCAGCTTTTCATTGCTGTAACTCAACTAGCTGACAAGAACAACCTAAATGAGTATAAGTTTATTCTGAGTTCAAGGTTTCAGAGGTCCCATCCAGATTGACTGACTCCATTGCTCTGAGCCCAAGACAAGGCAGAGCCTGATGGTATAGCAGGGAATAGCTGTTCCACTCATGACATCCAGGAAGCAGGGGGTGCTGATGGGGCCACAAGGAAGACCAGTTCTTCCAAGGCACATCCCTAGTGACCCACTTTCTTCCTCAAGCCAAGCCTCACCTACCTACAGTTACCACCCAGTTAGTCTAGTCAAATTACAATGGACTGATTAGGCTACACCTCTCATGATTTAATCATTTCACCTCTGAATAGTCCTGAATTAACACAGGAGCTTTTGGGGGACACCTCATATCTACACCACAACACTGGGCTGGGGTTGTAATGCAGTAGTAGAGCACTTGCCTAGCATGTGTGAGGCACTGAGTTCAATTCTCAGCACCACATATAAATAAATAATTATTTTTAAAAAATCAATGAATAAATCTAAACCACAAAACTGAGGCTTTTAGAAGTTGAGTAACATTCCCCAAAGTCATCAACTAGAAAGTAGTACATCTGTCTGATCACAAATACGTTATTAACTTTATGTTGTACTGCCTTATATTATTAAAGAATAGTATGAGATGTTACAAGTCCAGAACCCAGATTTTTTTCAGAATCAAATTCCACACTAAGTATTATCATTTTAATTTTATGAATGATTCACTTTTAAAAATATATTTTTAGTTGTATATGGACACAATACCTTTATTTTGTTTTTATGTGGTGCTGAGGATCAAACCCAGTGCCTCCCACGTGTGAGGCAAGAGCTCTACCACTGTCCACACTCCCAGTCCCTGATTCACTTTTCAAAAAGTATTTCTGGGCTGGGGATATAGCTCAGTGGAAGATCACTTTACTTGTGATGAACCCAGCCTAATTCCATTTTAAGATTGTGAGCCATCTCATCACAAAGTGATGAAAAGTTAATTTCTGTTTTACTATCAATTACTGTGTTTTCTAAACTTGTTTGGAGTTCCTCCCTGTGCCTTGAACTCACCCATGCCTGGCTTTCCCTTACCAGATAACAATCCTCTCTAAAACCTTAGCCGTGCCTCTAAATTTATTCCATACCTTGAAATGTTAAGCCATTTAGATCATTAACCTACAACCTTCCTTTGTATTATGCTTGTCAAAATCCTGTTATCTGTAAGTTCTCAAGACACCCCCCCTTTGCAATTTTTTGTGCTATAAAACCTTATTCCTGGAAAGCTGGAGTGCTGGTCTCTAGCCCAGGTTGGGAGAGACAGCCATTGATCACTCTTTTTTGTGTGTACACAATACAAGCTTGCTTTAATTTTATTTAAAATTGGAGTCAGTGGTCTTTTCTTTACATCGGGGTTCAACACTTGCCTTGCCTATGTGAGGTCCTCAGTTTCATCCCCAGAACTGCAAAAACAAACAAATAAAATGAAAAAATCACAAACACTACAAGTGGAATAGAACCAGCTTTACCCCTATAGCATAATTATCTTCAATGTCATTTTCTATTCATTTTAAATAATTCAAGTTTACAGAAAAGTTACAAAAAATGTTTTCCCTGAACCATTTGAGTTAGAGACATGATTCTCTATCACCCTTCCCACATATATTTATTTTTATACTTGAGATATGATATTTAAGTCATATAGTTCAACCTCTTGAATGTACAATTTAAAGTTATTTAGGAACCACCACACCGCCTTACTCCAGCTCTTTTTGTTGTTCTTGTTTGCAGTACTAGGGATTAAAACCATGGCCTTGTGCCCTTTAAGTTTTGAGACATGTTCTAAGTGGCCCAGCTTGGCCTCAAACTTGTGATGCTCCTGCTTGTCTCCTGAGAAGCTGGCATTACAGGCATCCACCGTGCCTGGCTTCCAGACAATCCTCATTTTCCCCAGAAGAAGTCCCATACTAATTAGCAGTTGCTTTCATTACCTCCTCCTAGCTGCTGTCAATCACTCATATACTTTTTATCTTTATGGATTTGCCTATTTAGACATTTCAGATAAATCATATAATGTGTGTTACTTATAAAAGTTTAGCTTCTTTCATTTAGCATGTTTTCAAAGTTCATTTGTGTTGTAGCATTTATCAATACTGTATTCTTTTTTGTGTGTGTGCTTGAATGGTAGTCCATTATGTAGAAATACTACAATTTGCTTTTCCACTCATCCGTTGAATGGACGTGTTGTTTCTATTTTGAGGCTACCAATAAAGTGCTGCCATGAATATTCACATGCAAGTTTTCATGTGAACATGTTTTCATTTCTCTTGAGTATGTGTTGACTCATATGTTAACTCTGTTTAGTCTTTTGAAGAGCTGCATTATTTTACATTTCCCCTAGCAAGGTAAAGAGAATAGCAGTCTTTCTGTATCCTTGCCAATACTTGCTTTTTAAAAAATACTTTTTAGTTTTTTACAGTCGGACATAATACTTTTATTTTATTCATTTATTTTTATGTGGTGCTGAGGATGGAAGCCAGCGCCTCGCACGTGCTAGGCAAGTGCTCTACTGCTGAGCCACAACCCCAGCCACCCCCACCCCCAATACTTGTTAATGCTTGTCATTTTGATATATCCTTCCTAGAAGAAATGACGTAGTATCTCATGGTGATTTTTATTTGCACTTTCCAATGACTAATTAGATTATGCATCTTTCCATGTGTTTATTGGCCATCTGTATATTTTCTTTGAAGAAATATATTTTATCAGCTTTTTTTCAGATCTTTTGCCAGCTCTTTTCCCCTTATACTGAAGACTGAACCCAGGGCCTTGCACATGTTACTAAAGCACTCTACCACCGAGCTATTTTTTATACCACCATTTTCTATTTTTGGAAGAAGTTGAGAATTATTGCCATTCATTGTTCTTTAAACATTTGGTAAAATGTATCAGTTAAGTCATCCGCATCTTTCTATTGATTTCATTTTGAGATAGGATCTTGCTAAATTGCCCAGGTGGTCCTGCCTCAGCCTCCTGAGTATCTGGGGTTATTGGCATACACCACCACACCTGGTCTTTTGACATTTTTTTTAATTGAATTGTCTTTTTATTCTGTTTTAAGAGTTCTTGATTTCATATATTCTAGATACAAGTTTGTTTTCAAACTTGATTTGCAAGATTTTTATTCTGTTTTATGGGTTTTCTTTCACCTTCTTGATAGCATTTTTTTTGAAGCACAGAAGTTTTTAGTTTATCCAGTTAATCATTTTTGTTGTTGTTGTTGTTGCTTATACTTTTGGTGTAGTATCTAAGAAACTATCGCCCAATCCAAGGGCAGAAAGATTTATGACTTTGATTTCTTCTAAGAGTTTTATAGCTCTTAATTTTGTCCCCTGATCCATGTTGAGTTCATTTTTATCTATAGTGTGAGGTAGGAATCCATCTTCATTCTTTTGTATGTGAATATCCAGTTGACTCAGAACCATTTATTATTAAGATTATTCTTGGGCTGGGGATTTGGCTCAAGGGGTAGCGCGCTCGCCTGGCATGCGTGCGGCCCGGGTTCGATCCCCAGCACCACATACAAACAAAGATGTTGGGTCCGCCGAAAACTAAAATAAATAAATAAATATTTTTTAAAAAAGATTATTCTTTCTCCTTTGAGTAGTCTTGGCATTTTTATTGAAAATTTATTAACCATAAACATGAGAATTCATTTCTGAACTCCAAAATTTATGCTATTAATTTTTGTGTTTGTGGTGAGGGGGATTGGGGATTTAACATAGGGATGCTTTGCCACTGAGCTACATCTCCAGTCCTTTTTTTATTTTGAGATAGAGTACTACTAAATTGCTGAGGCTGGCCTCCAACTTGCAAACTTCAGCCTCTCAAATTGCTGGGATTACAAGAAAGCACCACTTTTTGTTCTTTTTGATGCTATCATAAATGGTGTTATTTCTTTAATTTCATTTTCAGATTATTCATTGCTAGTAGTAGAAACACAACTGAGCTGGATATGGTGGCACATACCTGTAATCTCAGGAACTCAGGAGGCTGAGTCAGGAGGACTGTAAGCTCAAGGCCAGCCTCAGAAATTTAGTGAGACCTTCAGCAACATACTGAGATCCTATCTCAAAAATAAAAAGGACTGGTGATATAGATCAGTGTATAGCACCCCTATATTTCATCCCCAGTACCAAAAAAGAAAGAAAAGAAAATACAATTGCCTTTTACGTATTGATTTTGTATCTGCAATATTGTTGCACTCATTTATTAATTCTAATAGTTTTGTTGTTGTTGTTGTTGTTGTTGTTGGATTCCTTACAGATTTCTATATATAAAACCATGTCATCTGAAAATAGAGATGGTTATACTTCTTCATCTGTAATCTGGATGCCTCTATCATTTTCTTGCCTAGTTGCCCTGACTAGAACCCTCCAGTATAATGTTCAGGAGAAGTAGTGAGAATAGATATCCTTATACTTTTTCTAATCTTATGGGGAAAACTTCCAGTCTAGACCATTAAATCTGATATTGGATGTGGGTTTTTCACAGATGACCTTTCTAGGCTGAGAAAGTTACTTTTTAATTTGTTGAATTTTTTTGATCATTAAAGAGTGTTGGGGGCTGAGGATATAGCTCAGTTGATAGAGTGCTTGCCTTGCATGCACAAGGTCCTGGGTTCGATCCCTAGCACCAAAAAATAAAACAAGAGTATTACATTTTGTCAAATGTTCTTTCTGCATCTGTTTTTTCCTGTATTAATTTGGTATAGTATATGGATTTATTTTCATATGTTGAACCAACTTTATATTCTTTGGATAAATTCTACTTGGTTATGGTATATAAACCTTTTTATATACTCCTAAATTCAGTTTGCTCAAATTTATACATTTATGTACTTATGTAGGTACTAAGAATTGAATCCAGAGGCATTTTACCAAAGAGTCACATCCTCAGCCCTTTTTATTTTTCCTTTTGAGACAGGGTCTTGCTAAATTGCTAGGGCCTTGCTAAGTTTCTGAGGCTAGCCTTGAACTTGTGATCCTTCAGCCTAGGCCTCTTGAGTCGCTGGGACTACAGGTGTCTGCCACTATGCCCAGCCTAAGAATTTTTAAATCTCTCCCTTAAGCTCTTCAATGACATACTCATCATTCAAAAGTGTAATTTTTGGCTTGAGAGCAGTGGTGCACACTGTAATCCCAGCTACTTGGGAGGCTAAGGCAGGAGGATCGCAAATTCAAGGTCACCTGCAATTTAGTGAAACCCTGTCTCAAGGGGCTGGGGATGTGGCTCAAGCGGTAGCGCGCTCGCCTAGCGTGCGTGCAGCCCGGATTCGATCCTCAGCACCACATACAAAGGAAGATGTTGTGTCCACCGAGAACTAAGAAGAAATAAATAAATATTTAAAAATTAAAAAAAAAAAACCCTCTCTCAAAATAAATAATCCAAAGGACTGGGGATGATGTAGCTCAATGGTAAAATGTCCCTGGGTTTAACCCCTAGTGCAAAAAACGAAAATATATCGTTCAATCTCCCTGTGTTTGTATAGTTTCTATACTTTTTTCTTGCTGTTGGTTTCAAAAAAATTTCATTACAATCTGACAAAATTCAAGGAATTATCTAATTTTTTTTTGTATTTGCCAAGATGTGCTTAATGTCTAATGTGTAATTTATTTTGGAGAAAGTTCCATAAACAGCTGAAAAGAAAATGTATTCAGCTGTTGTGGCATTAAATATTCCATAGATATCTATTAAATCCATTTTGATCTAAAGTATAGTCTAACTCTGTTGTATCTTTGTTGATTTTATGTCTGTATGATTTATTAGTAAGTGGTAAATTGAAGTCACCCACTATTATTGTACTGGGGCCCATCTGTCCCTTTATCAAGTGGTTGGTTTTTTATGAAATTGGGTACACTGACATTTGGGGCATAAATCTTTACAATCATTATGTCTTCTTGTCAGATTATTCCCCTTACCAATACACAGTGACCTTCTTTGTCTCTTCTAACTAATTTTGGCTTGAGGTCTGCCTGTCCAATACAAGAATAGCTACTTCTACTACCATTTTTGGGTTCCGTTTGCACGGACTATTGTTTTCTATCCTCTCAATCTGTGAATGTCTTGCTGGTGAAGAGTGCTTCTTAACACAATATGTACTTGGGCCTTGTTTTCTAATCAATCTGCCAGTTTATGTCTTTTTTTGTTTGTTTGTTTTATTTGTTTTTGGTGCTGGGGATTGAACTCAGGGGTTCTCAACCACTGAGCCACCTCCCCTGTGTTAAACCACGATGCAAAGAAAAGACCACCAACTCCAATTCAAGTCAAACTAAAGCAAGCTCGTAAATCCAAACGGCCGGGGCTCACTCACAGCATTGCAGCTCTCTAGGAATGCAGCTTTATAGCACGGAAAGTTGTAAAAAAGGGGGGTGTCTTGAGAACTTACAGATATCAGAATTTTGACAAGTATAACACAAAAGCAGGTTAATGGTCTAAATTCAGCACTTAGGGAGTAAAATTAGATCCCAACATCAGAATTTATGAGGCCCCACTAAAGTTTCAGAGAGGGTCGTTATCTGGTCAGGGAAAGCCAGGCATGGGTGAGTTCAAGGCACTGACAGGCATTCCAAGCAAGTTTAAACATCAAAACATGGCCAGGCTAAATAGAAATCGTAATATTTCACAGAAAACAGAAATGAATCCTTTATAACTTGTGACATGATGGCTCCTGATCACCCAGCCCATTTTGGATTTTATTTAGAGACAGGGTCTCACTGAGTTGCTCAGTGCCTTGCCATTGCTGAAGCTGGCTTTGAACTCGTGATCCTCTGCCTTCTCCCAAGCCACTGATATGCACCACAGTACCCAGCTGAGTTTATGTCTTTATTTAGAGAATTAAGATCATTTATATTCAACATTATTATAGAGATGTATGTATTCTTTCCTGTCATTTTGTTTTATTTCTAATGTCTGGTTCATTTCTGACTCTCATTTGCTTATCTGCTCTTCTAATTATATTTCTTTTTTGTGCTCTTTTGGTCGTTTTTATCTTCTTCTCTGTGTAGGATTCCTTTAAATATCTTTTGCAGTGCCGTCTTAATCAGAATTCCTTTAGTTGATGCTTATCTCTTGGAAAGTTTTTGTTTTTTCTCCAATTCTGAAGGACAGCTTTGCTGAATATTGTGATCTAGTTGACAGTTATTTTCTTTCAGGGCTTGAAATATATCATTCCATGCTCTCCTATCCTTGATTTTCTTTTGAGAAATCTGGTGCTGTTCTGGTAGGTTTGCTTGTATAAGTCCCTTGGAGCTTTTCCCTTGCAGCTGTTAAAATTCTTTCTTTATTCTGAATTATTGGCATTTTGACTATCATATCATAGAGCGGCTCTTTTTTGATCATCTGTATTTGTAGTTACAAATGCTAACAGTATGTTGCAGGTTCATCTTATTCACAAGTATTTACAAGATTAGAGTTTTGTGGGGATTTTTTTGTTTTTTGTTTTGCTAATTCACTGAATAAGTTTTCTGTGCCATTAGCTGTCATCTTCATTCCTTTCTTGAGATCTAAAAGGTTGGTTTTTTTTTTTTTGGTTTTGTTTTTTAGGGTACTAGGTACCCAGGGGTACCTTATCACTGAGCTACATCCCCAGCCCTTTTATTTTTTATTTTGAGACAGGGTCTTGCTAAATTGCTGAGGTTGGCCTCAAACTTGTGATCTCCCTGCCTCAGTTTCCTGAGTAGCTGGGATTATAGGCATGTGCCATGGTGCCTGGTTGAGACTTTATTTTTTTTTAACTTAAAAAAAATTTTGTAGTTATAAATGGATAGCATCCCTTTATTTTGTTTACTTATTTTTTATAAAAATAAAACAATGGTAGAGATATTCATCCCTGAGCCACAGGCCCAGTCCCTGGCTGAGACTTTAGAGTCCTAAATTTTGTCTTTTAATATTGTCCCAGAGATCTATTTGTAGTTTCTTTTTATTTCTATTTTTTTTTATTATTGTCTGAATGTTATAGTTCACCCACCTTGTCCTTAAGCCCTGATATTTTTTCTTCTGCTTCATCTAGTCTATTCGAGAAATTTTTCACTGGGTTTTTTATTTGACTTATTGTGCCTATCATTTCTAAGATTTCTGTTTGGTTCTTTTTCAGACTCTCTCTTTAATGAAATGTTCTTTCATATCCTATGTTATGTTCCTTAATTCACTACTTAGTTCTTCTTTTATTTCATTGATCACTTGAACTATCAAATTTTAAAATTCTTTAACATTTCCTTCACTTTAGTAGCTATGGATTCAGTAATTGGGGAGTTTTGAACTTTTGGAGGAATATTATTTCCTTGCTTTCTCATGTTATCTGTGTTTCTGTGTTGAAATTTGCACTTCTTTTCGGATAAAAATCTTTACCATTGTTATTTGAGGGTCTTTTTTTGTGAGCTGATTTCTGTTTATGATGGGCCCCAGTCTAAGGCTTTATCTAAGCCCTAAAGCACCTACTCAGAATGTTAAAGTGCTATAAATGCTATGCTTAATCCAACTCAGTTTTGAGAGGAGAGAGTAACCACCAGTAATAGCTATAGCTTTAAAGAAAAAAATAATATCAATATATATCTGTCATATATAAATTTTAAAAATTAATTACACACACACACACACACACAGAGACACATTAAAAACTTGTTGTAGCTGGGTGTGGTGGCACACACAGGTAAACCAGGTGAATCAGGAGACTGAGGCAGGAGGATCATAAGTTTAAGGCCAGCCTTAGCAACTTAGCATAAGTCCCTGAACAACTTGGTGAAACCTTGTTTCAAAATAAAAAAGAAAAAGGAATGGAGACCTAGTTCAGTGGTAGAAAGCACCCCTGGGTTCAATTCCCAGTTCAAAGAAAGAAAGAAAGAAAGAAAAAAAAACTTGATGAAAAATATTCTCTGTGCCTTCATCAAACAAAAGAAGAAAGGGGAACTGATTATATAGAATAGGATGAAAAATTATGTACTAAAGAAAATAAAATTAATATAAACTATATAGAAAATAGAAAAGGGAAAGAAGGGACAGGGAGATTAAAAAACAGTGTAGGAGAGGGAAGAGAAACAGAAGAAAAATGAGAAGAGAAAGAAAGGAAAGAGACTAAAAATGAGAGATAAGAAAAAAGAGAAAAATCTAATTGAGTTATCAGAAATACCTAATATTATATAAAAACATGAAATAACAAGTAGTGATGTAAGCCAAACAAACCAACATAGAATACCACACAAGTGAAATAAAAAACAGATATGAAAAAAGACCAGAAGTCCTCTTGCCAAGATTTAGCATGAAGATACTTCTTCCAGGTGCTTTAAGTTCTGAAATCCTCAGTCATTAGAGGCCTGGCCAATGCCCAAGCTGGCTGCATATACCCTGGCTGGCTGTAGGACTGAAGGCAGCTGACTGCACTGGGCTGGAGAATCTCTCAGTCAGTCTCTGGCTTCCAAAAACAACATGGAGTTCAGCCACCTAGTCTATTCATGCAGTCTTCTCCATGCCCCCCTCCTCCAGAGTGAACTTAGGCAGCTCTGCATCTTCTGGTGTGGGCCTATGAGCCAGAGTGCTCCACTGGAATCACGTTTCCCCAGCCTGGTAGTCAGATCCCTGTCCCACTCTGGTAGCCATTTTGTGCTCTCAGGGATTTCTTGGTGTGCAGAGAGAATCACCACAGGTCTAGAGTTAATTGCAAATACTTCACCCCACCCTCCCTTCACATGGACATAGTGACTCTGGGAATTCCACTGCTGGCCAGGAAACCAGTGGGCCCATTTGTATTGTAGAGGGATATCCCCCACCCAACAGATTGAACCCTTTCTGGCATAGGTGGGGTGCTTCTTTTGCACCTGAGAGTCCTTGGTGTTCAGAGAGTGAGCCCAGCCCCGTCTGTCCCTGCTGCTGGCCTGTGGGTTTCACCAGATTTAGACTAGAATATCCAGATTACAGTGATTTCATTGTGTAAATTATTCAGATGGATTGCTACCAGGTCATTGTCTATAGCACTTTGCAGCAATCTTCAGGGGAGATGAAGATGCAGGGGATTATGTTTTCCTAAGGTTCAAGTTTAGGCATGACTCCAAAAGATGGTTCCCCCACCACCACCACCACAGTTCTCTGCTCCTAAACTGAGAAAAGCAGAGTACTTCTCCTAATAGTCACAGTCACCTATGCATTTTGTGGTTTAGCTAAATTCTGATTAACTTTATATATATTTATATTAAACCTCAGTACATTCCCTCATTCTCCCACTTCACTGGGTACCTGTTCTCCAGCTCTTTTCTTTTTTTTTTTTTCTTTTTTCTTTTCTTTTTTTTTTTTGGTACCAAGGATTGAACCCAGGGCATTTAACCACAGAGCCACATCCCCAACCCTCTATGCCACTCTTAATGCAGTCCTCCTTCCTCACTTTCACAAGTAGCTGAGATTTCAGGCATGCATCACTGTGTCTGGTATTTTCTTTTTATTCATGTCAAAACTTTTTTTTTTTTTTGGTACCAGGGATTGAACCCACCGGAATTTAACCACTGAGCCACATCCCCGGCCTTGATTTGTGTTTTATTTAGAGACAGGTTCTCACTAAGTTGCTAAGGGCCTAGCTAAGTCCCTGAGGCTGGCTTTGAACTCACAAACTTCCTGCTGCAGCCTCCTGAACTTCTCAAATTAAGGCCCTTTGCTACCACATCTGGCTCAAAACATTTTCTAATTCATAATTTCTTCTTTGACCCATTCAGGAGTGTTTTAAGTTCCACACACTTTTTGAATATCACAAATATTCAGTTATTGAGTCCTAATTTCATTCCGTTGTTATTCAAGAACAACTTTCTGATTCAAGTATTTTTACTGAGACTTCTGTTCAAACACATGGCCTATGCTAGATGATGTTCCATGTGTTCTTAAGAAGAGTGTATCCTAGGGCAGGGGCTGTAGCTCAGTGGCAGAGCTCTTGCCTAGCATGTGTGAGGAACTGGGTTTGATCCTTAGCACCACATAAAAAAATAAACAAATAAGATAAAGTCATTCTGTCCATCTACAACTACAAAGAAAACAATTTAAAGAAAAAAAGAAAGAAGAGTGCATCCTAGCTGGGTGTGGTGGTGCAGTCCTGTAATCGCAGCAGCTCAGGGGGCTGAGGCAGGACGATTGCAAGTTCAAAGCCAGCCTCAGCAACTTACGGAGTCCCTTAGCAACTCAATGAGACCCTGTCTCTAAATAAAACTAAATAAAATATTTTTTAAAAAAGGACCAGGGATGTGGCTCCACCCTGGGTTCAATCCCTAGTACCTCCTCCCAAAAAAAGTGTATCCTGCTGTCCTTGCAAATAACAGATATCTGTTAGGTCTAGTTGGCTTATAGTGCTGTTTAAGTCTTTTGATCTCCTGTCCATTATTGGACAGATATGACATGTCTAGATGTGGATCTTGTCAAATTTATTTGTGCCAGAAGTTCTTTGAGCTTCTTGAATGTTCATTGTTTCTCATCAGTTTGTTTTCAGCCATTCTTTCTTTCTTTTTTTTTTTTTAAGGTGGACACAATGTCTCTACTTTATTTATTTTATTTATTTTTATGTGGTACTGAGGATCGAATCCAGTGCCTCACACTTGTGAGGCAAGCAATCTACTGCTGAGCTACAACCCCAACCCCCATTATTTCTTCAGATATTCATTCTTCCTCTTTTTCTTTATTTCTCCCTTCAGTTTTGTCACTTTTTGCTTAAGGTATTTTTGAACCCTGTTGTTAAGTCCATATACATTTATAATTGTTACATATTTTTAATAGATTGATCCTTGGGGCTGGGGATGTGGCTCAAGCGGTAGCGCGCTCGCCTGGCATGCGTGCAGCCCGGGTTCGATCCTCAGCACCACATACCAACAAAGATGTTGTGTCCGCCGAGAAATAAATATTAAAAATTCTCAAAAAAAAAATAGATTGATCCTTTTGTTATACTATAGTACAGTTCTTTTGTTATTGTTCTAAATAGTCAGTTACACTTGACAGTAGAGTGCATTTTGACACATCATACATAAATGGAGTATAATTTCCCATTCTGCTGGTTGTACATGATGTAGAATCACACCGATCATGTAGTCATATATACATAATAACATCAGATTCATTTTACTTACCTTCTTACCCCCATACTCCTCCCCTCCCTTCACTCCTCTCTGCTAATCCAAAGTAACTCTGTTCTTCCATAGCCCCCCACTTATTGTGAATTAACATCTGAATATGAGAGAAAACATTCAGTCTTTGTTTCTTGGGATTGCTTCTCTTGCTTAGCATGATATTCTCCAGCTCTGTTCATTTACCAGCAAATTTCATTCTTCATTAAGGCTGATATTCCATTGTGTATGTATACCACATTTTCTTATCTATTCATTTGTTGAAGGACACCTAGGTTGTTTCCATAGTTAGCAATTGTGAGTTGACTGCTATAAACATTGATGTGGCTATGTCACTATAGTATGCTGATTTTAAGTCCTTTGGGTATAAACCAAGGAGTGGGAGAGCTGGGTGTGAAATGGTGGTTCCATTCCCAGTTTTCTGAGGAATCTCCATACTGCTTTCCATAGTGGTTGCACCAATTTGCAGTCCCACCAGCAATGTATGAGTGTGCCTTTTCCCCACATCCTTGACAACACTTATTGTTGCTTGTATTCTGATAAGTGCCATTCTGACTGGAGTGAGATGGAATCTTAGAATAGTTTTGATTTGTATTTATGCAGAGTTAGCTCAGGCTCTACAGTTTTAAGACACAGTCCCCAGAAAGACTGCTCTCACTTCAGACAATAGCCACAATTTGAGGGGCTTATAGTCCACCTTTACTCCTGACAAACGATTTGATGATTTATTAAAATTACTTACTAAGGGGGCTGGAGATGTGGCTCGAGCGGTACATCCACTTGGCAAGCGCTGGGCACTGGGTTTGATCCTCAGCACCACATAAAAATAAAATAAAGATGCTGTGTCCACCTAAAACTAAAAAATAAATATTAAAAAATTCTCTCTCTCTCTCTCTCTCTCTCTCTCTCTCTCTCTCTCTCTCTCTCTCTCTCTCCCCTCCCCCTCTCCCTCCCTCCCTCCCTCTTAAAAAAAATTACTAAAGGGCTGGGGATGTACCTCAGTTCTACAGTGCTTTAGCATGGGTCGGCACTAGATTCAATCCTCAGCACCAGAAAACAACAACGAGAACAAAAGAATTATTCACAGTTACAGTTTTATTATAAAGGAAATGAAGCTGTTATCAACAAAATGGGAGAGGTCTGGGAGGGTCCTAGACCGAATTGTCTGTGCCCTCTACCCATCAAATTAGGATCTGGTGAGAATATATCAGGTAGAAGTTATCAGTGTATTTACCAATCAGGAAGTTCTACCAAGCTTTGGTGTCCAGGTTTTTTAATGGGATTCCATTATGTAAGCATGATTGATGAAATCATTGTCGATGTGACTGTATTCAATCTCCAAAGCCTCTTTTCTCTCTGGAGATTAGGCTGATATTACCTGAGTCAAAGCACCATCCTTCTAATCACATTGTTCTTCTGTTTTGATCAGTCTTCATCCTGAATGATCATTAGCATAAACTCAGGTGTGACCCAAGAGGCCCACCATGAGTAAAAATTCAATCCAACTGCTCAAGAAAGACCTAGTGAGTGGCTGGGGTTGTGGCTTAGCGGTAGAGCATTCACCTAACACGTGTGAGGTGCTGGGTTCTATCCTCAGTACCAACCACATAAAAAAAGTAAAATAAAATGCATTGTGTTGTGTCCATCTACCCCAAAAAATAAATATTAAAAAAAAAAGCCGGGGCTGGGGATGTGGCTCAAGCGGTAGCGCGCTCGCCTGGCATGCGTGCGGCCCAGGTTCGATCCTCAGCACCACATACCAACAAAGATGTTGTGTCTGCCGAGAACTAAAAATAAATATTAAAATTCTCTCTCTCTCTCTCTCTCTCTCTCTCTCTCTCTCTCTCTCTCTCTCTCTCTCTCTCTCTCTTAAAAAAAAAAAAAAAAAAAAAGCCTAAGTGTTTAGTGATAACCCAGCAGGAACTGGAAACAAAAACCACTCAGTTGGAACAAGTTTTTTTATCATTCTAAAATGTCCTTCCTTTTCTCTAGTAACATTTTTTTTTTTTGTTTTAAAGACTACTTTTCTGATATTAATATAAATACTCCAGCTCTTTTTTTAATTACTGTTTGCAAAATATATTTTTTTTCCTTAAACTTGTACTTTTAACCTTTACTTTTCTCTTGTAGACAACATATAACTGGATCATACTTTTTATCCATTATGCTAATCCTGGACTTTTTATCGGCATGTGTAACTTACTTACATTTAGTGCAGTTACTGACAAGGTGGGAGTCATCTCTGCCATTGTGCTGCTTGTTTTCTCTGTCATGTATCTGTTTTGTTCCTTTATTTCTCCATTTCATCCTCCTTTTGTGGTAGATATTTTACAGTGTACCATTTTAACTTTCTTGTTCTTCTATTGTATTTTTTTTGTGTGTGTGTGAATGATATTTTATTTAGTCATGTTTGTTTATAACGGAAACTGTGTGAATTCAAAATTAATATCCTTGCCCTGTGAGCTTCTTATAACACACCAGAAAAAATGGTTTCAGCCTCATGCTCCACATTGTTCTGCTGTGCTTTGTCCAAATAAGCCTTTATGAACTGGCTACCATCCAGTCTTACTCAGATTTTCTTGCCCACAATTTCATTTGTGAAGACTAAGTCCTCAAAGATCATATCAATTGTAGCAGTCAAAATGCAGTTGCTGGGACATTGTGCTTATTTTTTGCATGACTTTTTTTTGAGTTAGCTTAGGCAGAATTCTTCTTTGAGAAATAAAGATAATGTGCTTCATGCTGAGTTTTTTCTCCAATTCATGTACTAGTTAGATTTAGACTTTCTAGAAAGATTTCAGTTAAGGAATAAGAACAAAGATGATAACCAATTTGTGACCATCACCAGCTTCATTTTCCTTGACTGTTGTTATGTTCAGCTTCCTTAGCTGAGCCTAAAGTTCCAACTTCCTCTCCAGCTCAAGAAGAGCCTGAGGGATGCTAGATTCAAATTAGGCTAGTTTTCTTGTCTTTGGCCTTCACTGTCTTCCTACTGAAACTGAATATGATCTTTTCCTTGTTGAATGCCTGTTTAGGAAGCTATATTATTTTGAGGTTGTTTTTTTTTTTTTAGTTGTTTCCTTGAGGATTACAATTAACATATTAATCTTAAACAATCTAGTTTGGAATAAGAGCAACTTAATTTCAGAAATATATAAAACTTTCACTCCTGTATAGCTCAATTTCTTCCCCCTCTTTTTGTACTGTTAGATTACATAGTTATATATCATATGCCCATCCAACAGATTTATAACTATTGCTTTATACATTTGTCTTTTAAATTAGGAGAAAAATAATTACAAACAAAAACTCATTTCTTCTATCTCTCTTTAAGTTCTCTGATTCTTTCTTATTCTTTCTTTTTTTTAATATTTATTTTTTAGGGCTGGGGATGTGGCTCAAGCGGTAGCGCGCTCGCCTGGCATGCGTGCGGCCCGGGTTTGATCCTCAGCACCACATACCAACAAAGATGTTGTGTCTGCCGAGAACTAAAAAATAAATATTAAAAATTCTCTCTCTCTCTCTCCTCTCTCACTCTCTCTAAAAAAAAAAAAAAATTTATTTTTTAGTTGTAGTTGGACACCATACCTTTATTTTATTTATTTTTATGTGGTGCTGAGAATCAAACCCAGTGCTTCGCACATGCTAAGTGAGTGCTCTACCGTTGAACCACAACCCCAGCCCCTCTTATTCTTTCTTTTAATACAAGGTCTTGCTAAGTTGCTTAGGGCCTCGATAAGTTGATGAGCCGGATATCAAACTTGGAATCTTCCTGCCTCAGCCTCCCAAGCCACTGGGATTATAGGCATGTGCCACCATACCCAATTACCTTTTCATTTCTCATGGGGCAGTTCTGCTAGCAACAAATTCTATCCATTTTTTTTTTTATTTTTTTAAAGGTGGGGGGAAGGAGAGAGAGAATTTTAATATTTATTTTTTTAGTTTTTGGCGGACACATTTTTGTTGGTATGTGGTGCTGATGATCGAACCCAGGCCGCACACATGCCAGGCGAGTGCGCCACTGCTTGAGCCACATCCCCAGCCCCTCTCCATTTTTATTAGATCTTAGGATATCTTAACTTTTCCATTTTGAAAGGATTGCTGTGCTCAATATACAAATCTTGGTTGGAGCTAAGGATGTAACTCAGTGTTAGAGCACTTACCTAACATGCACAAGGCCCTAGGTTTGATCACCCACACTGGAAAAGAAAAGAATTCTTGGTTTGCAGTCTTTTTCTTTTCTTTCTTTCTTTCTTTTTTTGGTACCAGGGATTGAACTCAGGGGCACATCCCCAGCCCAATTTTGTATTTTTTTTTATTTAGAGGCAGTCTCACTGAGTTGCTTAGCGCCTCACCATTGCTAAAGCTGACTTTGAACTTGCAATCCTCCTGTCTCAGCTTCCGGAGGCACTGGGATTGTAGGCATGCACCACCATGCCTGGCTAGTCTTTTTCTTTTGTCATTAAAAAAAAAAAAAAAAAAAAAAATATATATATATATATATATATATATATATATATATATATATATATATAATATGTAAATATATTTTGCACATATTTGTTTATACATTATACATTTTTTTTAGTTTTAGGTGGTCACAATATCTTTATTTTATTTATTTTTAATTTTTTTAGATGCTGATGGGCCTTTATTTTATTCATTTATTTATATGTGGTTCTGAGAAGCTAACCCAGTGCCTCACACCTGCCAGGTGAGCGCTCTACCACTGAGCTACAACCCCAGCCCTCTTTATTTTATTTTTATATGGTGCTGAGGATCGAACCCAGTGCCTCATGCATGCTAAGTGAGCACTCTATCACTGAGCCACAACCCCAGCCGTCTTTTTTCACTTTGACTATGTCCTCTCACTGTTTTCTGTCCTTCATGATCTCTGGTGAGAGATTAACTATTAATTCCTTGAAGGATCCCATATAAATATAAATCCCTTTTTCTTTTGGCTTTACAATTCTGTTTGTGTCTTCAACACTGGACAGACTATGATATGTCTAGATATGGGTATCTTTGAATTTATGCAAGGAAATTCTTGAGCTTTTTTCTAAGTCATGTACTAGCTTCTTTTAACTCCTTGAATGTTTAGTGTTATTCATCAGTTTGTTGGATTTTCAGCCATTATTTCTTCAAATGTTCATTCTTCCTCTTTTTCTCCATTATTTCTTTTTCTAGCACTCCCATTTTGCTATTGATACACAAGATGATGTCCCACAGGTCTCAGATGCTTGTTCATTTTTCTTCATTCTTTTTTCTTTTCTGTTCATCAAACTGGATAGTCTCAATTGAGCTGTATGCAAGTTCTCTGATTCTTTCTTCTGCCTGCTCAAGTCTGCAATTGAATTTGTCTAGTAAGGTGGGGTGCAATGGCTCACATCTGTAATCCCAGTGACTCGGGAGACTGAGGCAAGAGGATCACAAGTTCAAGCAATTTAGTGAGGCTCTAAACAATTTAGTAAGACCCTGTCTCAAAATAAAATATGAAAAAGGGCTAGGGATGTGGCTCAGTGGTTAAATACCCCTGAGTTCAATCCCTGGTACGGGAGTAGTGGAAGAAAGGAAGAAGGAATTTGTCTATTGAATATTTCATTCTAGTTATTGCACTTTTCAACTTCAGAAACTTCTTTTGGTTCTTTTATTTGTTTTTTGTTTGTTTTGGTAGTTGTAAGTGGACAGAATGCCTTTATTTTATTTGTTTATTTTTATGTGGTGCTGAGAATCTAACTCAGTGTCTCACGCATGCTAGGCAAGTGTTCTGCCGCTAAGCTACAGCCCCAACCCCATTTTGGTTCTTTTTTTTAATAACTTCTGTTCCTTTAGTGATATTCAAAATGAAAGGAGACATCATTCTTATATTTCTTTTTTTTAAATATCTTTATTTTATTTTTATATAGTGCTGAGGATTGAACCCAGTGGCTCACATATGCTAGATGATTGACTGCTCTACCGCTGAGCCACAACCCCAGCCCTCTTATATTTCTTTTGATTATTTAAACATGACTCCTTTCATTCTTTGAACAAGATAGTTGATTAAAAGTCTTTGACTTGCTGGGCATGGTGGTGCATACCTGTAATCCCAGCAGATCAGAAGGCAGAGGCAGGAATGATTAGTCCCCTGGGTTCAATCCTCCCAAAAAAGTTTTTGACTAGTAAATCCCAAGTTTGAGCATCTCAAGAATGAGAGTTTGTAGCCATGTTTTTAAGACCACTATGTAACCCATGATTTTTTAAACAAATTCTATTTCTTATCTCTGTACAATGAAAAGGTCTATTCCCCAATATCAACGAACCAACATTTTTTGTTTCTAATTATTATTCCTCATCTAAGAAAATCAGAGCACCTGGGAGAAATAACTGATTCCAGCTCAATAATGAAAGTACAACATGAGCCCCAAACAGCTTCTGTTAGGAAGCAAGGATTTTTCTCAAAGACTAATGGTATATTCTCAAAAAGAAGCGACATGAGAAGGCTCCTGATAACGAAACTGTAGACAGTTTGAGCATTAAAATGATAATGATAAAAATATCAAGTTAAAAATAAAATCCATGATGGTATAGAGATGCTTAAAATTATAATAAGGAAAGTACCATAATGTAGCTCACTAGAGTGCTTGACCCTGGGTCCCCAACACTGCCCCCCAAAAAAAAAATTATAATAAGAGAGAAAGAAAAAAAGGAGGGAGAAATAAATCAAGGATGAAAGAAGAAAGGGAAGGATGGAGAAGAAAAAAGGAATGTTCTTTTCCAGAGAAATGCCAGCTTATGTAAGAGGAATCATGGAATTAGAAATTTTGTCTTTTTGGTACTGGGGATTGAACGCAGGGGCACTTGACCACTGAGCCACATCTCCAGCCCTATTTTGTAGTTTATTTAGAGACAGGGTCTCACTGAGTTGCTTAGGGCTTCAAAGTTGCTGAGACTGGCTTTTAACTCACAATCCTCCTGCCTCAGCCTCCCAAGCCGCTGGGATTACAGGAGTGCACTACTACTCCCAGCTAGAGATTTGGTTTTTTGTAACCTTATTGTAATAATTGGCCCTGGCAAAAATTCTTAATGGATTTTTAAATTAGCAGGTAAAAATTGTTGGGAAATGGGATATTCTCAAGATTTCAAAGTACCATCCCAAACTCTGGAAACTGTACTTTTATACTAGAGAGATCTCTAGCAGCAAACACCACCATTAGCAGATGATCAGATTTGTTATTACTAATAGAACAGTAATATGACATTACGTGTAATGATGTGCTAAATAATGTTTAACGGACCTGATTTGTAATATTTTCTAATTTCTGTTATGTTCTTACTCCCATCATGATCAATTTCAAGCTATGAATATGGCATCACCATTCTCAGAGTTGTAAAGAGGAGGTACTAACAATCAGCTTTCCTGTGAGAAAGCTCAGGTGTAACACAAAATGCACTTTCTGGCATAACAAGTATACAACACATATTAGGTGATTTTGTAAAATAATCATAATAATAATACTTTTTTTACTTGTGCTGGGAATTGAGCCCAAGACCTCCCACATGCTAAGCATGCATTCTGCTGCTGAACTACAGCCCCAGCCACAAAGTTTAATCTGAATATAATCATGAGAAAACAACCAAAGAAATTCAAAATATAGGACATTCAACAAAAAACCTGGGCTAGACTCCAAAGAAATCAATGTCATGAAAAACAACACAAAAGGGCAGAGGTATCTTCTTTTTTTTTGGCACCCAGGATTGAAACCAGGGGGCACTTAATCACTGAGCCACATCCCTACTCATTTTTTTTCAATATTTATTTTTTTTTAGTTTTAGGTGGACACAACACCTTTTAATTTATTTTTATGTAGTGCTGAGACCCCGCGCATGCCAGGTGAGCGCGCTACCGCTTGAGCCACATTCCCAGCCCCCCCACTCATTTTTTATATTTTATTTTGAGACAAGGCCTCACTAAGTGGTTGAGGGTGGCTTTGAACTTGCAATCCTCCTGCTTCAGCCTCCCATGCCACTGGGATTATAGATGTGTACCACCATGCCTGGAAGATATGATTTTTCTACATTAAAAGAAACTAAAAGAGATAAATAACCAGAGATGAGGATTAAGTTCAGTGGTAGAGTGTTTGCCTAGCATGTGTGAGTCTCAAAGTTCCACCCCAACACCAAAAAAATAAAAAAGAGAGGGAGAAACAACCAAATACAACATATACATCTTGATTAACTTCTAGATCAAAACCAAAAAACAGAATTAATAGACACTTTAGGGGACATTTTGGGAAATTAAAATGTTAACTATAAATTTGATGACATTGAATTAATGTTAATATTCTTGCATATGGGAATATTTTTTTCTCTTACATAGCAAAATATTTTCATTCATAGGAAATTCATACTGAAATATTTAGGGGTAAAGTGCCATGATGCCTATATTACTCAGAAAACAAAACAAAACAGCCTTCCTCCCCATACATGGAAGTTAAAAAAGAAGAGGAAGAGAAAGAAAAAGTTAATATAATTAAATGTTAAGAAGTAGTTAATCAAGCCAAGTGTGTTAGTACACACCTGTAATCCCAGCAACTCAGGAAGCTGAGGCAGGAAGATAACAAGTTTGAGGCCAGACTCAATAACTTAGACCCATCTCAAAATAATAAATTAAAAGGTCTAGGGATAAAGCTTAATGGGTACCATCCCAGTACCAAAAATTAAAAAAAAAAAAGAATTGGTGAATCTAAATGAACTTTACACAGGTATTTATTATACTTTTTTTTTCGAAATATCCATAGATTTGTAAAATGTTAAATTAGAAAGATTAGGACCTGGGTACTGTAGCTCAGAGATAAAGTGTTGGCTCAAGGCCCTGGGTTCAATCCCCAGCACCACGAAAAAACAAATAAATAAAATAAAAAAGATAAGAGGAAACATGATCTCTAGCTTCAAGGTTATCTTACCACCTCTTAGGATATTGGTTTTGTGGGTTTTTTTTTTTCATTATCCTTTCATTTTAATGCAGATTCCTGTATCAAGCCTGAGAGACACAGTTCTGGAACTGGCAGTGTTTGATCAACACAGGAGAAAGTTTGATAATTTCAGTTCACTAATGCTAGAATGGAAATCTTCCAATGAGACACTAGCCCATTTTGAAGATTATAAGTCAATGGAGATGGTGGCCAAAGATGATGGCAGTGGGCAGACCCGGTTACATGGTATTGTGAACATTTATGAATCCTTTCTTATGCTATTCCTGCTAAATGGTTCACGCTAAGTATTTCCTTACAGGTGAGGGTTTTACTTTGGATTTTATGATATATCATCTTTCATCTTTGTATTTTTTAGAAAACCTACAGGTAGATTTCCTTGTGTGCAAAGCTAAGGTCTAAGGCCTAACATTTCTCATAAGGAGATAAAAGTAAATTAATTTTAAAATGTGGTGATTACCTATCATTTGCCTGAAATTATGGAAATATTATTAATTTATTAGCAAATATTAATTTAATGGCTACCATGTGTAGGGCACTCTGCTAAGCATTAGAGCCATATGGTGTATAAGGCAGGTATGGCCACTGCCCTCATAGAGTTAGTTTAGTGGGAAAGTCAGCCTTCAAACATTATAGCCGTATTAGTCCCTTTGAAGGGCAAATATAGGGTGCCTTTAGACCTTATAATGGTGGAAGGCAGCTATGCTCACCACTATACCACCAACGCAGATTAGACCTTATAATGGTGGACCTGACCTAGTTAAAACAAAGAAGCCTACCTTGAGAAAACAACACTTACTCGAGACCTGAAATGGGTGGTGGGAAAAGAAAGTACAAAGAAGGAGCTGAAGACCAGGTGCAGTAGTGCACACCTGTAATCCCAGCAGCTTGGGAGGCTGAGGCAGGAGGATCACAAATTCAATGCCAGCCTTAGCAATTTAGCAAAGCCCTAAGCAATTTAGCAAGACCCTCAAAACAAAAATTAAAAGGCCCAGGGATATGACTCAGTGGTTAAGCACCCCTGGATTCAATCCCTGGTACAAAAGAGAGAGAGAGAGAGAGAGAGAGAGAGAGAGAGAGAGAGAGAGAGAGAGAGAGAGAGAGAGAGAGATCTGAAGAAGGCAAGAGAGATAGGCTTAAAGAAGGGACCAGAGGCATTAGATGAGGTTGTAAGAAGGTAACAAGCTGCATGTGCTACCACTCATCAAGCCTCTGTTCGCACCACATTTGCTGATGTTCCTTCACTTAGAGCAAGTCACCTAGCCAAAACAGGAGCCAAGATGGGTGAGGACTGCACAAGGGCATGAATACCAACAGGTGTGAATCATTGTGGCTCATTAATATAACAATCTACCACAAACAAATCCTGAAGGTTAAGAAGAAAGTAGTACAAAGGTAACTTTTAGGTTTTTGGAATGAGCATTTCAGTGGATGGTAGGACCATTCAGTGGCAGCACAGGGAATCTGAAAAAGAAGAATTAAGATTTAATCCATTCTCTACTAGTAAAGAGCTTACACCCAGGGCTGTGGATGTAGCTCAGCTGGTAGAGTGCTTGCCTTGCATGCACAAGTCCCTGCAGGGTTCAATCCCCAGCATTGCCCACCTCCAAAAAGAAAGAAAGAAAGAAAGAGCTTACACCCAAATTTACAAAAGTTTAAGACCTTAGCTAGAAAATGTGTCGCCATGATACTAAGACCAGTGGCATGATGTAGTTAGTGTATAAGAAATGGGAAAGAAGAGGGCTGGGATTGTGGCTCAGTGGTAGAGCGCCCGTCTAGTGCATGCGAGGCTGTGGGTTCGATCCTCAGCATCACATGTATAATGAATAAATAAAAACAAAGGTATTGTGTACAACTAAAATAAATAAATATTTTTTAAAAAAAGAAAGAAATGGGAAAGAAGAGATGCTCCTTTTATACCCTCTGCTAATCAGTCACAAATATCATTAGTGTTACCTTCTAGATATTTTTTGTTTGATCCCTTCCTTTCCAACTCCATCACTAATAATGTCCTCATCACTTCTCTCCTGCATTATCACAGCAGCCTCCTAACATCTCATCCCATTTCTACTATTCTCTAGTCCGTCTTGACACTAATGCCCAGATTGATCATTCTGAAATACAAATCCAAATGTTTCTCTGAAAAAATGTTTGTTTTTTGTTTTGTTTTGTTTTTGTACTGGGTATTGAACCTAGAGATGCTTTGTTTTGTTTTGTTTTGATACATCCCCAGCCCTTTTTAAAATTTTTTTTTTATTTAGAGACATGGTCCCCCTAAATTTCTGAGGCTAGCTTTGAACTCACAATCCTCCTGCCTCAGCCTCCTCAGCTGCTGGTATTATGGGCATGCACTACTATGACCTGCTTAAAAACTTTTTTGGGGGGATAGTATATACTGAACTCTCAGGACAAGTTGGGCACTGCACCAAGTCCTTTATGTATATTTTCTCACATAATCCTCTCATGTAAAGCATGACAGATTGGCATTATTATCCCTGTTTTTTTTTTTTGTTTGTTTGTTTTTTTTTTTAAAGAGAGAGTGAGAGAGGAGAGAGAATTTTTTTTTAATATTTATTTTTTTTTAGTTCTCGGCAGACACAACATCCTTGTTGGTATGTGGTGCTGAGGATCGAACCCGGGCCGCACGCATGCCAGGCGAGCGCGCTACCGCTTGAGCCACATCCCCAGCCCCTGTTTTGTTAATGTACTCATTTATCAAACATTTGTTTAGTTTTTCCTCTATCAGGAAGTCTTAGGACATAAGATTACAGTGGTCAATAGGGGAAGCAGCAGACTCAATAGCAACAAAGTCCATACTCCTAACTGCCTACTGTACTGTTACCATATTGTCTCTGGGACTTCCTGTATCTGTCAGGATAAAATCCAAATGCTATAGCTTAGTTTACCAGCCCCTGCTTATTTTTTGGCTTCACCTTTTCTGCTCACACATAGCCTATATTTTCTCACACTGAATTTTAGATCCTTAACCGTGACAAGGTTTGTGCCTCTTCCCTTTGCATATGTTGTATATTCTTTTTCCTTAGATCATGCTTTTCTTGCATTTTTCACTGGAATGAAGCCTATCTCTAGGGGATTTAGGAATTTTCTATCCTTCTTTATCTCCAATTTCAAGTAAATATTCCTTCTTTGTACCCTTATTTAATCTACCTGTGTGTTCTGTACATGCTTTTCTATGATAACACTCATACTGCATCATAGTGATTGGTTTACTCTCAGTCACCCCTCACTAAACTGGATTTCTTTAAAAGCAAGCATTGTGTTTTCTTCCTCATAGTATAGCATAGTAGCTAGCACATAATTGGCCTTTGATAAATCTTTGTAGATGAATATAGTGTAGTCAGGAAATGCTTCAGAAACTTAGGCATGATCATCATGAGTTAAGGCTAAATTAAGAATTGATCTAGGGCTGGGGTTGAAGCTCAGTGGTAGAGTGATTGCCTAACAAGTATGAAGTACTGGGATTGATTCTCAGCACCACATATAAATGAATTAATGAATGAATAAAGGTATTGTGTCCATCTACAACCAAAAAAAATTATTTTTTAAAGAATTGATCTAAGTAAAGTGGCAGATTCATGTTTGTTAAGTTAAAAAAGGAAAAGAAGGCTAGGGATGTATCTTAGTAGCCCTGGGTTCAATTCCCAGGGCTGAAAAAAAAAAAAAAGAGAGCAAATGAATTATTAAAGCAGGATCAGATTATAGAAGCCTTCACATGCTAGGTTAAGGAGTCTAAATTGATGTAATAAAGCTTAACCGTATAAAAATGTTGAATGATCAATACAACATTTACATAAAAAGAACAGTTTAGAAGAGTAAAATGACTATCCCTTTATTTGTCATTCCCATTTGTAAATTGAACAAAAATTTCCATACACTTCTTTTCAGCTTATTTTTGGACTCATAGACCATCACAGCTGGAAAAATTTTTCTATTTTGCATAGTTCACTTCCTCATTTAATAAAGGAACTGAGAGATAAATTGGTTGCATGGGGTCATATAAGAATATAGTGGCAGGTCAGCACAAAAACTTGTGTATTTCCCCATTCCGTATTTTTCTCCCCTGCAATAAAACGCAATTTGGTTTTCTGGAGACACTTTTGTATTCTACATGTTATTGTTTCTCAAAATGTTTTTCTACGTTTCCAGGTCATCAGATCCTTAAAGTACATCAGATCAAAGGAACTGTTCTCATTGGAGTCAATTTTGTGGGCTATTCAGAGAAGAAAAGTCCAAAAGTGAGTGGAGATCATGGTATTAGAAATATACTTAGGGCTGGGGATGTGGCTCAAGCGGTAGCGCGCCTGTCTGGCATGCGTGCGGCCCGGGTTCGATCCTCAGCACCACATACAAACAAAGATGTTGTGTCTGCTGAAAACTAAGAAATAAAATATTTTAAAAATTCTCTAAAAAAAATAAATAAAACTTAAAAAGAAAGAAAGAACTATAAATTAAATGATTGAAATTCAAGTTTCTTCCTGAAAAGTTTTTGTAACTGATATAAATCTTAAAACTGTACACCTCTGTGATTCTGTTATCTCTGGCACTTGAGTGAGTACTCATATTTTTCTCACTAAACTGAGGAATTAAAAGTTTGTATTCACCTTTGAGGTTCTTATTACATTGCCAGGATATTTCCAACTTGCCAAGATCTGCAGCTGTGGAGCTGCTCCTGGTCGATGATGTAACTGTGTTGCCAGAGAAAGCCACCATCTATAACCACCCTCGTGTGAAGGTAGAAGCTTTATGGGTCTACTTTAATGGCATCATATTGGAGGGAAGGTTATTAATTAACAGTATAACAGTTATAAAAGCTCATGTATGTGTTGAAAATCACTGAAACACACATATCAAAATTATAATGATTAGCTACAATATCCTTAACAATTATACTTTAACAATCAGTTTCTTCTTTTGGCCATTGACCTTAATCTTTTAATTTTTTAACCTTTTAATTTCCATTGAGTTGTTTGTAAACAGAAGGGAAGGGGATGGAATATTGTTTGTCTGATTTCTCCATAGGAAATATTTAGCCTTGTGGAGGGATCTGGTTATTTTTTAGTCAACAGCAGTGAATTGGATATTGCCACCATCACTTATATGGAAGCAGAAAGTTCTGTCCAGGTGAGTTGTAGAAATATTCCAGATTGATGAGCTCAAACCAAAGCTCCCTCTTAGGAGAAAAATTGGAAAAATATTGTATGTTTAATGTTTGTTACAAAAGTGATATTTGTTTCTTTTTCCATTGTTAATCTACATAGATTCTTCAACCAAAAATTAGGGTGTTTCTTCCTACAGCTAAGTATTGTACTGGGAAGTTTTTGCTTCTGGTCGAACTTAATTATAAAAAGCATCTAGTGCCATGACCTGCATGGCCATTAATTCAGAAACTGGTGAGAGGCTATGGGAGATTAGAAAAGACAAACAGACACAGAGAGAAAGCTGGGACCAAGTGGGACACTGTCCTCAGATGGAGGAACAATGACCCAGAGCTAGCTCAGCATGTTTATTATATAGGTTTTATCGTCAAAAGGATTTTCTGTGAGAAAGTTTCTTCAAAGCAGGCAGTCTTGAAGTACAAAGTACTGGCAACCAATTATAATTGTCTTTTTGCACTCATAATTCTCTACCCCTGAGCTGGTGTCTGAACTCTGGTCAAGACTGATAGTCCTGTGCCTTGTGCTAAACCTCTTTAAGTAGGGTGTTACCATAGCAACTGGGCAATCTTGACTGAACTTTTGCATAGGAAGTTCCTAGAATAGGCTCCTGCTGCAAGAAATTCAGAGATCCTAAACCAAGTCACCACTCCCCACAATCTAGTTCAAAGATTTTTGTTGGGCTGGGGATGTGGCTCAAGCGGTAGCGCGCTCGCCTGGCATGCGTGCGGCCCGGGTTCGATCCTCAGCACCACATACCAACAAAGATGTTGTGTCTGCCGATAACTAAAAAAATAAATAAATATTTTTAAAAAAGATTTTTGTTAAACAAAGGCTCACTTATACCAGTTTCAAAGTACTTGAGTATGAAGACATTTAAATGTAGTATTGACTTAATAAGCAGAGTATATGTTGTTTTCAGTCAGAATGTGACAATTCAAAATATTAAACTGACTCCACAATCAGCATGCCAAAGGATTTGCTTTTAGTTGACTCACAGTAATAAAAATGATACTTTATGTTAATATATATCCTTATATAAGAGTGCAAAGAATGGGGTAGGGTTGTGGCTCAGGGGTAGTGCACTTGTCTGGCATGTGTGAGGCACTGTGTTTGATCCTCAGCACAGGAAAGAAAGAAAGAGAGAGAGAGAGAGAGAGAGAGAGAGAGAGAGAGAGAGAGAGAGAGAGAGAAGGGAGGGAGGGAGGAAAGAAAGAAAGAAAGAAAGAAAGAAAGAAAGAAAGAGGGAGGGAGGGAGGGAGGGAGGGAGGGAAGGAAGGAAAGAAAGAAAGAAAGAAATTGTGTTCATCTACAAGTAAAAAATATTTTTAAAATACATATTTTTTAAGGGCTGGGGATGTGGCTCAGTGGTTGAGTGCCCCTGGGTTCAATCCCTGGTACCAAAATAATAATAATAATAATAATAATAATAAAGAAAAGTGGGATATGTATGTTGGATCCTGCTTAAATTCAATTAATTCAAACTCTGCTATTTATCAGCTAATGTGTTAAGGTACATATTTTACCATGCGGAAACATAATAAACAGTGCATATAACCTGATCTCTGAGAGTTCCAATCTCAAAGGAAGTAAGATGTATTTTTTTCTTTGGGTGAAAACAATTGCTACGACTATGCCTAGACTATGTTTGCTTCTTTACCCATCTACTATCTTCTTTCTTCTAGTTAGTTCCAGTACATCCTGGATTTCTCACCTTGGAGGTTTATGATCTGTGCTTGGCTTTCTTGGGTCCAGCAACAGCCCATCTCCAGGTGTCAGACATACAAGAGCTGGAACTTGATCTGATAGATAAGGTGAGAGATGTTTGCTTTATCTCAAAAATGAAGCAAGCTTCAATCTCACTCCCTAGCATCACTTAATAGTTTCTCTGCTCAAATACTGTGTGTACACCAGGACTTTTGAAAAGTTAATGGAAATACTTGCCCTTGAAGAACAACATTACAATATTAAACATAAGGGAGATGAAGGGAGAGTGTTAAAGAATGACTTTAAAAGGTACATGAAGATTAGGTTCATTTGATCAAAGGCTGACCAGTAACATTTATCACGAACAAAAAGTCTGCCAACCTCAAAGAGTGTCACTATCTTTGGTGGATAGGACACTACTACTACAATCTACTCTTTTTGTTTTTTGTTTTCTTTCAAACTACTAGGTTGAGATAGGCAAAACTATATTGGTGACTGTGAGGGTTCTTGACTCTTCCAAACGCCCATTCCTAAACAAATACTTCAGAAACATGGAGCTCAAATTGCAGTTGGCATCTGCCATTGTCACCCTGACGTGAGTACCATTTCAATATTTCTCTCTCCTTAATGCTTAATATCATGAGAACCTCCCTCCTAGTAGCCTAGTCAGCTGCCCCCACAGGTCATTTCACATTTTCTCCTGTCCTTTTTTGTTATAGTGCCTTTCAGACCATGCTGTATTCTCATATTCTGCTCTCTACAAAATACCTATTCAGTGTACTTAGATGTCTTGTTAGGGGCTAAAATCATGTGTATCATCAATAATTTTCATTTTTGGAATCTTCTCCTTGGATGATATCTTTTGGGAAAGCTTCAGGCTAGGGGATCTTCAAAATTTTATTAAGGTTTCATTCCCAGGACCACCAAAAAAAAAAAAAAATCTGTTGAGAAGCAGATACTGGTATCCTCCTCTAAAAAAGGAAAAAACATGAAACCTCCACAGCGATTACAATTTTGCCAGCTATATTGTCCTTATTCCTTTGCAAGCCTTAGAACAAATTTTTGCCCTTCATGCTGTTGCCATGAAATATGTCTTGACTCTAGAAATTTCTTTTCTGAAAGTTTACTATAACCAGAATTAAATGAGCAGAAAATGTTAACACTTGTAAAGACACATCACCGGCCACTTTCAAAACCAAATCTTTCTCACCTAAAAACACGTGGGTCTTTGCAGACTAATGGAGGAACAGGATGAATACTCTGAAAATTATATAGTTCGGGCTGTCACTATTGGGCAAACCACACTCGTGGCTATTGCCAGAGACAAGATGGGGAGAAAATTCACATCAGCTCCTCGACAAATTGAAGTAAGGAAATGATCTCATCCCAAATTTGTGTTCTTCTTATTTAGCTTTGCTTATCCTTTTCTTTTTAGTTTGCACAAGTTGAAAATCATTTGACTGAAAAAAAAAAAACACATAGTTGTCTGATTCTTGTACAGCATGTAGTATGTTTTTGGCTTTTGTTTATCTGTATAAAAGTAATACATTTCCTGGAGCTGGGGCTGTAGCTCAGAGGCGGAGCACTTGCCTAGCATGCGTGAGGCACTGGGTTCAATCCTTAGCACCACATAAAAATGAAACAAATAAAATAAAGGCATGCTGTCCATCTACAACTACAAAACAAAATTTTAAAGTAATACAGCTCCTGTAAAATTTTTGGTATGTACAAAAAAGTATAAAAACACAGAATGAAGCCAGATGCTGTGGCACATGCCTATCATCCCAGCTACTTGGGAGGCTGAGGCAGGAAGATCACAAGTTTGAGACCAGCCTTGGCAATTTAGATCCTGTCTCAAAATTTTAAAAAGGGCTTGGGGTGTAACTTAGTGGCAAATTGCCCTGGGGTTCAATCCCTAGTACCTCAAAAAATAAAAATAAAAGTAAAATTTCCATCAAATTTTTCCTCTACACATCATCATCATCATCATCATTTTTTTTTTTTGAGACAGAGTCTTACTAGGTTGCCCAGGCTGGCTTTTAATTCCTGAGCTCAAGTAATCCTCCTGCCTCAGTCTCCCAAGTAACTGTTACTATAACAGATATATGCTTCCATGTCTGACTCTTACTATTTGTTTGTTTGTTTGTTTGTTTGTTTGTTTTTTGGTACTAGGGATTGAACCCAATGAGTTCTACTTTCTCAGAACTTTTCATTGTAGAAGCTGGGGTCAAACTTGCAATTCTCCTGCCCCAGACTCCCAAATTTCTGAGATTGGAGACATTTACCACCTGCTCAGCGTCTATGCATATTTCAATACAAATAAATCATACAGCTTTTTTCATCATAATCTTGTATCAAAAGTGTTTTCTTATCTCATTAAAAAATAATTGTTGGCTATAGATTGATAATTGTTGAATCTGGATAATTAGGTACCTGAGAGTTTATGATACTGTCCTTTCTAGTTTTATATATTCAAAAAAGAAAGTCCAGGCATGACGGTGCACACCTGCAATTCCAGATTGAGGCAGGTGTATAGCAAGTTCATGGCCAGCCTCAACAACTTAGAGAAGCCATAAGCAATTTGGGGAGACTCTGTCTCAAAAATAATAATAATAGCTGGGGATATATAGCTCAGTTGGTAGAGTGCTTGCCTTGCATGCACAAGGCCCTGGGTTCAATAATAATAATAATAATAATAATAATAATACCACTTGTGGTGGCATAGGCCTGTAATCCCAGCAGCTCAGGAGGCTGAGGCAGGAGAACCACAAGTTCAAAGCCAGCCTCAGCAACTTATCAAGACTCTTTCTCAAAATAAAAAATAAAAAGGTCTGGGGATGTGGCTCAGTGGTTAAAGTGCCCAGGTTCAATTCCTGGTACCAAAAATAAATATATAAATACATAAATAAATGCATAAATAAATAAGAAAGGATAGGGATGTAACTGAGTAGTAAATTGCTCCTGGGTTTAATCCTCAGCTCCACAAAAAGAAAAAAGTATATTTCAATTAACTTTTTAAGTTTTGGGGTTTTTTTGTTTTTTGTTTTTTTTTTTTTTTTGGTACCGATGATTGAACTCAGGGGGTGCTTTATCACTGAACATTCTTATGAACCCATGGCTCCACACATGCTAGCAAGCACTCTATACAGAAGCTAATATCCCCAATCCAAATATAAACATAATTTTAGTGGTGACTTTTACTGCAATGAGTGAATATGTAGTAACTTATTTAAGTAAGATTTTTTTTTTCTTTTGGTACTGAGGATTGAACCCAGATATGCTTAACCACTGAGCCACATCCCCAGTCCTTTTACATTTTTTTTTTAAAGAGAGAGTGAGAGAGGAGAGAGAGAGAGAGAATTTTTAATATTTATTTTTTAGTTCTCGGCGGACACAACATCTTTGTTGGTATGTGGTGCTGAGGAGGTATGTGGTGCTGAGGATCGAACCAGGGCCGCACGCATGCCAGGCGAGCGCGCTACCGCTTGAGCCACATCCCCAGCCCTCCTTTTACATTTTTATTTTGAAATGGAATCCCACTAAGTTGTTTAGGGCCTTTCTAAATTGCTGAGCCTGGCTTTGAACTTACAATCCTCCTGCCTCAGCCTCCTAAATCACTAGGATTACAGGCATGCGCTATCACACCTGGCTAAATTTTTTTTCTATTGTAAATAAAATTAAAATACAAGTTGGGTATTGAAGCGCATTCCTATGATCTCAACAACTCAGAAGGCTGAGGCAGGAGGATCACAAGTTCTAGGCCAGCCTCAGCAACTTAGTGAGGCCCTAAGCAACTTAGCAAGACCCTGTCTCAAAAAATGAAAAGGGCTGGGATTGTGGCTCAGTGGTACTGGGTTCAATCCCCAGTTCCAAAAACAAAAACAAAACAAAAAGACCGAGGAGGTAGCTCAATGATACAGCACCCCTAATACTGAAAGAAAACAACAACAAACATGAATAAGATCAATCATTTGTTACAAAACTAACTCTAGTCATTGTTGTCCTTTTGATTTTCTCCTTCAAGGTATTTCCTCCATTCAGACTTGTTCCAGAGAAAATGACACTGATTCCAACTAACATGATGCAGGTGATCTTAAAGGCAGAATATAAGATTTACCATTTCTCCTTTACACACATACACCCCTCTTCCTATTGGTCTTCGTTTGTATACCCCAGCCAAGTTCAACTGGGTCTTGATAAAGAAGAAAGTGAGTTTTCCCTGACCTGTGATGTTCATGGTATAAACTCTCTTGGAATCCTGTGGATCATTTACAGCACTTCCATTTCTTCTGCATTTGAGTTGATGTGGGATATGCTGTTCAGGAAGAGGGGGAGGATAAAGAAGTCAAGTTGCTTGGACAAAATGTTGGGAAAAAAGATGTGACTTCTCATCCACATTCCAGGCATTCACTGGTATGTTTAAATTCCAGGTAATGTCTGAAGGTGGCCCTCAGCCCCAATCTATCATTCACTTCTCCATCAGTAATCAGACTGTGGCTGTTGTCAATAGGAGGGGGCAAGTTACAGGGAAAGTGGTTGGCACAGCTGTGGTCCATGGCACCATCCAGACAGTAAATGAAGATACTGGCAAAGTCATTGTGTTTTCCCAGGTATTAGTTCTTTGCTGTGCTCTGCTTCTACCCTTTCATTTGGGAACCGTATTGGGGATTTGTGGAGGGTGATAAGGAGGGTGTCAGCATCCCATGAAAACTCTTAGTCTCCCTCACCTGCTATTCTCTTAATCAGGCATGGAAAACATAATCTTTAGTGGAAAACTTACAGAGTCCTTGGCATTGTTGTAAGACATGGTCCCTATCCTTAAAGAATTCTTTAAAGAACAAAACCAAACATATCCATGGTATCAATTTTTTTGTTGAGTGCCAAAAACAACACAATAAACTGGTTATCATGAGCATATCTGTGCACCCCACAGAGATTTCCCTTTAACCTAAGCTTGCCCTCTACCCTCCTGAGCAGGATGAAGTACAGATTGATGTTGTTCAGCTGAGGGCTGTTAGGATCCTTGCAGCTGCAACTAGACTCATCACAGCTACTGAGGTCAGTATGATGACTGTGTTCTGGGTTCATTATTCTAGATGATGTCAGGTGAGCTAGGCATGGTGGTGTACACTTGTAATCCAAGATTTAGGATGCTGAGGCAGGAGAATTGCAAGTTCGAGGTCAGCTTGTCTCAAGATAAAAAAAGGGCTGGGGCATAGCTCAGTAGTAAAGCATCTCTGGATTCAATACCCAGTGCCAGGAAAAAAACCTGATAATTCCAAGTGGGCAGAATATGTAACATAATACCACCTTTTCTTTTCAGATGCCAGTTTATGTTATGGGCGTGACCAGTACCCAGACCCCTTTTTCCTTCAGCAATGCCAACCCTGGGCTCACATTCCAGTGGTCCATGAGCAAAAGAGATGTATTGGATCTAGTACCCAGGCATTCAGAGGTATGAATTTATCTGTTTATTACCTTAAGAATTTATTTATTTATTTTTATTTTTTTTATGTGGTGCTAAGGATCGAACTCAGGGCCTCATGCATGCTAAGCAAGTGCTCTGCACTGAGCTACAGCCCCAGCCCCTCAACTTTCTTAACCGTACAATATCATGACTTCTTTTCCTTATTCTTTGAACTCTGGAAACCTTCAAATCATGTGAAGAATCCAAATTTGAATAGTCAGGGGCTGGGGATGTGGCTCAAGCGGTAGTGCGCTCGCCTGGCATGCGTGCGGCCCCGGTTCGATCCTCAGCACCACACCACATACCAACAAAGATGTTGTGTCCGCCGAGAACTAAAAAAATAAATATTAAAAATTCTCTCTCTCTCTCTCTCTCTCTCTCTCTCTCTCTCCTCTCTCTCTCTTTAAAAAAAATTTGAATAGTCATATAATTATATATGATTTTTAATATTTTGGACTGGAAAGAGCTCTAAAAAGCAGTTTTCCTTTACTTTCATATTTGTTGTACAATGTTATAATCATGTTGTACTTCAAAGCAGATGACTATTTTATATGAGTAACACAGAAATATAAAGTATATGCAGAGAGTTTAGATATATAATATTTTAACTTGTACAGGCTCACATTTAATTATATTCATAATCATGTTTGTACTGCATAGTGGGCAGTTGAGATCAACAATAAGAAAGATGGAGGGCTGGGGATGTGGCTCAAGCGTTAGCACGCTCACCTGGCATGTATGTGGCCCAGGTTCTATCCTCAGCACCACATACAAACAAAAAAAGATGTTGTGTCCACTGAAAACTAAAAGATAAATATTTTTAAAAAATTAATTTTAAAAAGATGGAAATGAAGGACTATAGATAGCCAAGCAGTTTCCTGCATCCACTATACTGGGGCTAGAAAACTGGATTCTTGCAGTAGGGATGTGGATGCTGTGGGACTATTGTGGCCAACTGTTTGGCAGCTGATTCTAGATGGATCCCTTTCATCAATGGCAAATTTAAGAAGAGTGAGTAATTACGCTGCACCTCTATGGTTCCCTTTGGTATCTGGTGGTATTGGTTTCTCCCAACTGCTGCCTGGAGCTATGGAAGAACTCAAGATGGCCATTGAAGATGTCTACAATGCAATTTAAGACTTAAGGTTTCTGAAAATAGTTAGGCATATAGCATCAAACCTCACATGGAAACCTAAAAAAGACAAAGTTTGGTAACAGTTTAACTAAGTAGGAGTTTTGGGTAGTAAACAGCTATAGCATTGTTTACAAGACTGTTATCATCAGTTTGATGGAACCCACTCATGATAGTCTGAAGACAGTGGTAGCTACATAGGTCTGGGCCAAGGTTCTCATAAGGTCACAGTTTAGAGCCAATGAGAATAAAAAATTAGACTTAGACCTTGGGAGAAAACAGAGAGGTTAGAAGAGCTAGAATTAGGAGAATATTTCTAGAGCCAGTTAAAAAGAAAAGAAATCTGGAAGAAGTAAAAACATCTATTTATAATCTTTCTAAAAATAGCTTAAATCTATAATTTAAGGAAATGGTAGTAGTTGGATCTTCTCAGATTCTGGTTATACTTGGAATTGAAGGATAAGAACTGTACTTAGTTGGGTACAATTCAGCAAAGGGATTTGGCTTTTTTCCTAAATAGCAATGAGAGGTTTTGTGAAAGGAGGGAATAGCCTAGGCCTAAGCCTCTATTCTACTTCTTTTTAAAAAAATATATCTTAGTTGTTAGGCTGGGGATATAACTTAGTTGGTAGAGTGCTTGCTTTGCATGCATTAAGCCCTGGGTTCAATACCAGCACCATACACATACACACAAAAAAAAAATCAAAATATTTTTTAGTTGTAGATGGACATAATCCCTGTATTTTTATTTATTTATTTGTTTGTTTGTTTATTTATTTATTTTTAAGTGATGCTGAGAATGGAACCCAGTGCCTCACACGTGCTAGGCAAGTGCTCTACCACTGAGCTAAAACCTCAGCCCCTTCAACTTCTTTCTTTCTCTTATCTAAGGCATCACTGTTTTCTCTAGCAAAAGAAAGAATTGAGAGCCATACATATATATGTTTAGTTTTCCTGCCTCAGACCCAGCATAGGCAAATTAAGCGATGAAATGGGTCACTAACCCCACACTATGAAAATGCCACATTTAGAGATTCACTTGGATAAAACTATTATAAACCATTCATTCTTTAACATGAGGCTTCCTTTCAGACAACTGATTGAGATGTACACAATGGGAATGGGACTTTTTATGTTGAGGAACAGGGAAAAGTAATTTGGAACTTGGGACTCTATTGTGAATCTAGAGAGCTGAAAAGAAGATCTCAAGGGCTCTGGACAGCAAGAAGGCAGGGAAGATAGGACATGAAATAGTGTTGGAAAGGTAGACAAGTGCCTACTTCAATATGGATTTGCCTTGGTTTTGGTCCTATTTTCCCTCTTACCAGAAATCAGGTTCCTAATACTCCTTATCCAGTCTAGACTGAAATAGTGAGTATCTAAGTGGGGAGACGGTCAGTTTGTTTTGTTTTGTTTTTTGGTATCTGGGTGCTTAACCACTGAGCCACATCCCTAACCTTTTTTATTTTTTATTTTGAGACAGGGTCTCAGTTTCTTAGGGCCTCTTACATTGCCGAGGCTGACCTTAAACTTGTGATCCTCCTGTCTCAGCTGGGATTGGAGGTATGCTCCACCACACCCAGTATGGTCAGCCAGTGTTAATCTAAAATTGGAGTCTCCCTTTCTCCCCTCATCCTTCCTTGCCACTACCCTGAGCTCTGTGAATAGATTACCTTGCCTGTCTCCCATGTCAAGTTCTGTTGTCTGAACCCATTTTAGAAATCACTACCATCATTTCCATTCTTCTCCTCTCAATGAACTGAAGTTGAGATAACAGAAGAAAGACCCTTGGAGGCTCCAGAAATAGCTGAACTGCACCCAGAGGTTTGCCTTAGGGGCGACTGTGCTGCTGGGGATAGGACAAAACATGAATAGGAAAGCAAGTCCTGCACTCTCTTTCTCACAGATAGCTATTTGCAACACACAGTTTTCTTATTGTTACAAGAAAGGAAGAGCACAACATTTATTTGGGAATTAATTTTTTTTTTTTCATTTCTCTCTCTCCCTCTCTCTCTCTATTTATTTATTTATTTATTTTTATTTTGGTGCTGGGGAATCAGACAACCAGGGCCTCATACATGCTAGGCAAGTACTCTGTCACTGAGCCACATCCCTGGCCCTCATGAATATTTCTTTTTTTCTTTTTCTTTTTTTTTTTTTTTAAATGTGGTCTATCCAGGGGCTGGGGATGTGGCTCAAGCTGTAGCGCGCTCGCCTGACATGCGTGCGGCCCGGGTTCGATCCTCAGCACCACATACAAACAAAGATGTTGTGTCTGCCAAATACTAAAAAATAAATATTAAAATTCTCTCTCTCTCTCTCTCTCTCTCTCTTTCACTCTCTCTTTAAAAAAAAAGAAATTCGCTCTCTCTCTCTCTCTCTCTCTCTCTCCTCTCTCACTCTAAAAAAAAAATTAAATGTGGTCTATCCACATAGTGGACTCTTTTTTTATATTTTTTTTTATTATAGATGGACACAATACCTTCATTTTATTTAATTATTTATTTGTGGTGCTGAGGATCAAACCCAGTGCCTCATATACATATGAGGCAAGCCCTCTGCCACTTAGCCACAATCCCAGCCCTTATATGTATATTTATTTTTTAGTTGTAGGTGGACACAATATCTTTATTTTTTATGTGGTGCTGAGGATCAAACCCAGTGCCTCACGCATGCTAGGCAAGCACTCTTCCTCTGGCCACAACCCCAGCTCTCAGGGGACTCTTTAAAAGAAAAAAAAAATATATATATATATATATATATATAACTTTATTTTACTTATTTGTGTGGTGCTGAGGATCAAACTCAGTGCCTCACACATGTTAGGCAAGTGCTCTACCACTGAGTTAAAACCCCAGCCCCACTCATGAGTATTTCTTAATCCATTTCTTTACTGTCTAGGTTTTCCTACAGCTTCCAATAGAGAATAACTTTGCCATGGTGGTCCACACGAAAGCAGCTGGCAGGACCAGTATCAAAGTCACTGTTCGATGTGTAAACAGTTCCTCTGGACAGTTTGAGGGAAATTTGTCAGAACTGTCTGATGAAGTTCAGATTCTGGTAAGCTCTCAAACCTAAATTTTGTTCTATGTATAAATAAGAAGAAAGTTATGTTCTCTTATCATCCATTAGTGCTTAATCTGGATAAAAAAAAATTGCTAGAAGGATCCCTGGAATAATTTTGTAATTCCTAGATCTTTATCATTCCTGCTAATTGCTTCTATATAGACCTAACATTAGAAACTTTAGCACATGTACTCCCTTCAACTCCCACTCTAGGGACACTACAATAACCAGAGAGGGATTCATTTCTAGCAAAGATATTATAATATAGCTATTTAGATATGATCACTGGTAGAATGAATATAGTACTAACTTCTGGTAAAGTGTAAAAGTATGAATAGTTTCTACACATGTTCTCAGACTAAAAGCTAAATTGTCCTATTTTTAGAATTAAAAAGACAAACTACCATTATATGGAGCAAGTAAGTTTCTCTACTTATGTATTTGAAGCTTTTTTTTTTTAAATCTTTTCCCCTTTATTTGGGCTTTGGTTCTATGATTCAATGTAGGGATAAGGAGAGAGCACTTTACTAGGAAGAACTGGATGGTTTTCCTTTGTGAAAGGAGGGAAAGGCCTTGCTAACTTAATATTATAGGTTCTTGTTAATTTAGTAAAGGTTCTTTGTTCCCAAATCTCATTTCAGGTTACCAGAGTTAAAATAGAAATTTCAAATTTCTACCTAAAAATACAGAGTAAGTGTAAACTTAGCTACTTGCCCAGTCCATGAGTCAGAAACAACTAATATTAGTTGTCTATTCTAGAATACCTAGATATGTTTAAATTATCTGGCTCATTTTGGAAAGGAGTGTTGTGGAAGTTTTTAGATTAATTAAAAGTAGGGCATAATGCTGACTTGTAGATTGTGGGGTGGGGGGTGGGTACTGGGAAGCAAACTCAGGGGTTTGCTACATAAAATAAAATTTTTAAAAATATATTTTTTTTATTTTGAGATAGAGTCTGGCCAAGTTGCCCAAGTTGGCTTCAACTCACAATCTTTCTGCCTCAGTCTCCTGAATAGCTGGGACTATAGGCTTGCGCCACTGCACCCCGGGCTATAGCTGTCATTTATTTAACATGTAATCCCTTGGAGATTATACTGAAGTCCACAAGTGAGTAAAGATCATAATTTATCTTTTCCAGAAATGAGAAAAACATTATTTTTTCATTATAGGTGTTTGAAAAACTCCAACTTTTCTCTTCAGAGTGCCAACCTGAGCAGATTTTAATGCCTATGAATTCTCAGCTCAAACTCCATACCAACAGGTAAGGAAAGGGAGAACGTGGCCCAGGTTCTAGTATCTTTAGAAAAAAATTGCACATGGAAAGAATGACCCTTGCCTTCCAGGTATTTGTTTTAACCCCTGAATTTTTTTTAGTTGTAATGAAATAATTCACATAACATAAATCTAACAATTTAAAGTCTTAAGTCCAGTGGCATTTAGTACATTCATAATATTGTACAACTGTCACCTCTATCTAGTTTCATTTTCATCATCACCAAAGGAGACATACTAACTAAGCAGACCTGCCCATTCTCACTCCCTCCCAGTTCCTAACAACCATTAAGCTTCTTTCATTCTTTATGGTATTAGCTATTCTGGATATTTCATATAAAATGAATCATACAACATGCACATTTTTTTAATTTTTATTTTTCAGTTGTAGTTGGACACAATACCTTTATTTACTTATTTATTTATTTTTATGTGGTGCTGAAAATCAAACACAGGGCCTTGCATGTGCTAGGTGAGCACTCTGCTGCTGAGCTACAATCCCAGCCCCACAACATGCAAATTTTTGTGTTGTTTCTTTCAGTTAGCATAACAGTTTTGAGATTTAGCCACATTGTAGCATGTATCAGTACCTTACTCCTTTCTATGACTGAATAATTTTCCATTATGTAAATATATCATAACAGGGCTGAGGATGTGGCTCAAGCTGTAGCGTACTCGCCTGGCATGCATGTGGCCCGGGTTCGATCCTCAGCACCACAGACAAAACAAAGATGTTGTGTCTGCTGAAAACTAAAAAATAAATATTATATTATAATATAAATATTATATTAATATTCTCTCTCTCTTTAAAAAAAATATCATAACATTTTGTTTATCCATTCATTGATGGATATTTAGGTTATATTTACTTTTTGACTATTGTGAATAGGGCTACTATGAAGTTCACATACAAGGGCTGGGGATGTGGCTCAAGCGGTAGCGCGCTCACCTGGCATGCGTGCGGCCCGGGTTCGATCCTCAGCACCACATACCAACAAAGATGTTGTGTCCGCCGAGAACTAAAAAATAAATATTAAAAAAAAAAAAAAAAAAAAAGTTCACATACAAGTATTTGAATGCCTGTTTCCAATTATTTTGGCCAAATATTTTTTTCCAAATAATTCTTTAATGATAAATATGTTTTGATTTTTAAAGAGGTAAGCATAACCCAAATGCAGACTTTTACCTGGGGAACATAAGGTAGAAAATGGCAAGCAGCTTCCTGGAATACAGACTCAAAACAGTAGTCCTGGAATTCTTTATTCCTCCCCCTCTGGTCAGATTCCTTTATTCCTTTCCCTCAGAGAAAGAGGCCAAGAGTTGCCACTTGCTCCATTTATTTCCTAGGGAAGGAGCCGCCTTTGTGAGTTCCCGTGTTCTCAAGTGTTTCCCTAATTCATCTGTCATTGAGGAAGATGGTGAAGGGCTCCTGAAAGCTGGTTCCATTGCAGGTACTGCTGTGTTGGAAGTCACTTCTATTGAACCTTTTGGAGTCAACCAAACAACCATAACTGGGGTCCAGGTGAGTACAGTGACTTACTCATTAAGGGGAGCCTGTTATCCCAACTATTCAGGAGGCTGAGGCAGGAAGACTGTAAGTTTGAGGTCAGCTTGGGCAACTAAGTAAGGTATTGTCTCAAAATAAAAATTTTAAAACTGGGCTAGGGGGCTGGGATGGTGGCTCAGCACGTGCAAGGCCCTGACTGGTTTTAGCACCATGTAAAAACAAAATAGTTATTGTGTCCCACTACAACTAAAAAATAATAATTTTTTTAAATGGGCTGGAAATGTAGCTTAGTCCATGGTTTGGATCCCTAGCACCTCAAAATAAATTAATAAATAGGAATACCAGGGCTTTAAGAGGCATGTTTCCTTTCTTAACAACTAGAAATTTAGCTGGGTGCAGTAGCACCTGAAATCCCAGATATTTGGGAGGCTGAAGCAGGAGCATTGCAAATTCAAACCCAGCCTAGTCAATTAAGCAAGACCTTGTCTCAAAATAAAAAATAAAACATGCTTGGAATATAGTTTATTGGCAAAGCACCCCAAAGTTCAATCCCTAACACTGAAAAAAAAAAACTAGAAACTTCTATGGAAGTCACAAATTAACCTCTAAGATAATAGGCGAATTTTGACTTGGTTATAAACCATCAGATTACAGTGGTTTGAGAGGCTGAGGCAGGAGGATCACAAATTCAAAGCTAGCCTAGCAATTTAACGAGGCCTGAGCAATTTAGCAATACCCTGTCTCAAAATGAAATAAATAAATGAAAAGGGCTAGGGATGTGGCTCAATGGTTGAGCACCCCTGGGTTCAATCCCTGGTACCAAAGTGGGGAAAATATATCAAATTTGAAAAGCCTTTAGAGCTAGGTGCAGTAGCTCATTCCTGTAATCCCAATGACTCAGGAGACTAAGGCAGGATTGTGAATTCAAAGCCAGCCTCAGCAACTTAGCAAAGCACTTAGCAACTCAGTAAGACCATGTCTCTAAATAAAATATTTAAAAAGGGCTCAGAATGTGGCTCAGTGGTTAAGTGCCCCTGGGTTCAATCCCCAGTACCAAAAAGATGGACTTTAGAGCCCTTGTTTTGAAAGGGAATTAGCTTCAAGTTGATATGTTAAGCTTCTGAGCAGCTTTAGCAAGAGGTTGGTTGTAGGAAGAGTCTAGAACTATTGCTATCAAAGGCTGGCTTTTATATAGAATTAAAATTTTTAAGTTAGAAGAAGCTATAGATCACTTCTTGGCCTTTTGGCTAAAATCCAGTATAATATAAGAGGCTTCACAGGTTGGTTAGTCTAACACAAAAAAATAATTTTAAGAGTCAGATATGAGGCTGGGTGCAGTGGTGCATGCCTGTAATCCCAGAGACTTGGGAGACTGAGACAGGAGGATCATGGGTTCAAACCCAGCCTCAGCCTCAGCAATGATGAGGTGCTAAGCAACTCAATGAGGCCCTGTCTCTAAATAAAATACAAAACAGGGCTGGGGATGTGGCTCAGAGGTTAAGTGCCCCTGAGTTCAATCCCAGTACCAAAAAAAAAGAAAAAGAGTCAGGTATGATAGTGAATGCCTATAATCCCAGCAACCCAGGAGGCTGAGGAAGGAAGATTGCCAACCTAGGCAAATTTGTGAGACCCTCTCTCAAAATAAAAATAAAAAGGGTTAAAGATGTAGCTCAGTTGTAAAGCACCCCTGGGTTGAATTTCCAGTACTGAAAAAAAAATTAGGCATTAAACATCTATATCCTAGCTACTCTGTTGATACTTTTGTGTATCACTTTTAACTACCACAAAAAATTGTACATAGGGCTGGAAATATAGCTCAGTTGGTAGAGTGCTTGCCTCGAATGAACAAGGCCCTGGGTTCAATCCCCAGCACCACACCCACACAAAAAAAGTACATAAAATTAGCACAGTAGCATATGCCTATAATCCCCAGTGACTCAGGAAGCTGAGACAGGAGGAACGTAAATTCTGTGCCAACTGGGTAACTTAGTGAGACCCTGTCTCAAAATAAAAAATTAAAAGGGGGGCTGGGGATGTGGCTCAAGCGGTAGCGCGCTCACCTGGCATGCGTGCGGCCCGGGTTCGATCCTCAACACTACATACAAAGAAAGATGTTGTGTCCGCCGAAAACTGAAAAATAAATATTTTTTTAAAAATTTTTTTTAAAAATTAAAAGGGCTGGGCTGGATATGGTGGAATTTACCTATAATCCCAGCAAGTATGAGGCTGAGGCAGGAGTATTGCAAGTTCAAGGCTAGCTCAGCAATTTAGCCAAATCCTATTAAAAAAAAAAAGGGTCTTGGGATGTAGCTCAATAGTATAGTGCTCCTGGATTCAGTCCCCAGGTTAAAAACAAACAAAAACACCTATTTGAGCAAGGCACAGTGGTACATATCCGTAATCCCAGCAACTCGGCATGCTGAGGCAGGAGGATGTCAAGTTTGAAGCCAGCCTCAGCAATTTAGTAAGACCCTGTTTCAAAATGCAAAAGGAGGGCTGGGGGTATAGCTCAGTTGGTAGAGTGCTTTGCCTTGCATGCACAAGACTCTGGGTTCAATCGCCAGCACCACAAAATAAGTAAGGAAAGAAAGAAGAGCTGGAGGGGCTGGGGATGTGGCTCAAGTGGTAGCGCGCTCGCCTGGCCATGCGTGCGGCCTGGGTTCGATCCTCAGCACCACATACCAACAAAGATGTTGTGTCTGCCGAGAACTAAAAAAAATAAATAAATATTTAAAAAAAAAAAAAAAAAAGAAAGAAGAGCTGGAGATGTAATTTAGTGGATAGTGCCTCTGGGTTTAATCCCTGCTACCAAAAAAAAAAAAAGAGGTTTTTCCTATAAGAAGAGGAATACCATTCTGTTTTCATCACTGATTATAAATTGTAGAATATGGTAGCAGTTCTTCTCCAGTGCATCCTTCTCTGTACCAGTAGGTTTTGTCTCCCACAGGTAGCACCGGTAACATACCTGAAAATGAGCAGCCAACCCAAGCTATACACAACACAAGGAAGGACCCTATCAGCCTTTCCCTTGGGCATGTCTCTCACCTTCATTGTTCAGTTTTATAATAGCATTGGACAGAAATTCCACACCCACAATACTCAGCTTTATCTGGCTCTGAACAGGTATGGAAGTCAAAGGAATATTGTTGACACTGTGGCCGATTAGGCTAGTATTGTATTGCAGCTCCAGTAAAGTTCTCTAACATTCTAAACTTATTCCTTTAGTTAATAGTTTAAAATAATGGCTGATTGGAGTGGCTGATGCCTGTAACTCCAGTGGATCTGGAGGATATGGAGGCTGGGAGGCCCTAAGCAATTTAGCCAGGCCCTGTCTCAAAATAAAAAATAAAATGGGGGCTGGGGATATGGCTCAAGTGGTAGCGCGCTGGCCTGGCATGAGTGCGGCCTGGGTTCGATCCTCAGCAACGCATACAAACAAAGATGTTGTGTCCACCAAAAACTAAAGAATAAAATATTTTAAAAAATAAAAAAATAAAATAAAATAAAATGGGCTGGGCTGGGGATATGGATCAATGGTTAAGTGCTCCTGGGTCCAATCCCTGGTACCTCTCCCAAAAACAAGTTTTTAAAATAATGAAGGGGGCTGGGATTATGGCTCAGTAGTAGAGCGCTCATCTAGCACATGCCAGAAGCTAGGTTCAATCCTCAGCACCACATAAAAATAGATAAAATAAAGGTATTGTGTCCAGCTACAACTAAAAAAAATATTTTAAAAAATAATAATGAGGGCTGGGGATGTGGCTCAAGCGGTAGCGCGCTCACCTGGCATGCGTGCGGCCCGGGTTCGATCCTCAGCACCACATACAAAAACAAAAAAGATGTTATGTCCGCCGAGAACTGGAAAATAAATATTAAAAAATTCTCTCTCTCTCTCTCTCTCTCTCTCTCTCTCTCTCTCTCTCTCTCTCTCTCACTCTCCCTCTTTAAAAAAAAAAAAAAAACAACTTTAAAAAAATAATAATGAACTAGGGAGGTAGCTCAGCAGTACACAGTGTGTGTGAAACACTGGGTTTGATCCCCAGCAGTGGAAAAAAAATGGTTAAAAATTAATTTAAAAGGCCTGATTCAGTTAAATAATGGTATTGTCAATACGGAAAATTTTCAATGGGTTTTGAATTTTTCAAGTCCTAGTTCACAGAAAGAATCATAAGAACTAATTGAAGTGTTGTTATCAAAAAGTTTTACTGGAACCAGGTGCAGTGAGTGGCACATACCTGTAATCCTAGCTACTGGAGAAGGTGAAGCAGGAGGATCTCAAGTTCCAAGCCAGTCTAGGAAATTTAGTGCAACTCTGTCTCAAAAAATAAAAAGCACTAGGGTTTTAGCTCAGAGGTAGAACACTTCCATAGCGTGTACATACCTTGGTTCAGTCTACAGTAATACACGCACACACGTGGAGCTTTACTGGGAAAAAAAAAAGTTTTAAAGCCTTACTGCTGGCTGGGAATGTGGCTCAAGCGGTAGCGCGCACGTCTGGCATGCGTGTGGCCCGGGTTTGATCCTCAGCACCACATACAAACAAAGAGGTTGTGTCCGCCGAGAACTAAAAAATAAATAAATAAATATTAAAAAATTCTATGGGCTGGGGATGTGGCTCAAGCGGTAGCGCGCTCGCCTGGCATGCGTGCGGCCCGGGTTCGACCCTCAGCACCACATACCAACAAAGATGTGTCCGCCGAGAACTAAAAAATAAATATTAAAAAAAAAAATTCTCTCTCTCTCCCTCTCTCTCCTCTCTCACTCTCTCTTTAAAAAAAAAAAAAAATTCTAGGGAGACCCTCATTGCTATACAAAATTACATATAAGAGGTTGTGAGGGGAATGGGAAAATAAACAAGGAGAGAAATGAATTACAGTAGATGGGGTAGAGAGAGAAGATGTGAGGGAAGGGGAGGGGGGATAGTAGGGGATAGGAAAGGTAGCAGAATACAACAATTACTAATAGGGCATTATGTAAAATTGTGGGTGTGTAACCGACATGATTCTGCAATCTGCATTTGGGGCAAAATTGGGAGTTAATAACCCACTTCAATCTAATGTATGTAATATGATATGTCAAGAGCTTTGTAATGTTGTGAACAACCAATAAAAAAAAAATCAAGTCCAGAAACCCCCCAAAAAACAAAAAAAAAACAAATATGAAAGATAAAAGGAAAAAACCTAAATGTATTTTTAAATTTTTTTGTTTAAACCTAATAAAATTTACTCAGTATATTAAAAAAAAAAAATTCTCTTTTGGGGGCAGGGGATGTGGCTCAAGCAGTAGCGCCCTCGCCTGGCATGCGTGCAGCCCGGGTTCGATCCTCAACACCACATACAAACAAAGATGTTGTGTCTGCCGATAATTAAAAAAAAATAAATATTAAAATTCTGTCTCTCTCTCTCTCTCTCTTTAAAAAAAAAAAAAAAGCCTTACTGCTACACATGGAACATTCCTGTAATCCCAGAAACTCAGGAGGCTGAGGAAGGAGGATCACAAGTTCAAGGCCAGCCTCAGCAACCTAGCAAGGCCCTGTCTCAAAAGAAAAAATTAGAGAAACGGACTGGGAATGTGGCTCAGGGGTAAAGAGCCCCTGGGTTCAATCACCAGTCTCAAAAGAATAAAAAATAACAAGTCTTACTAGAGAAAACTATCATTGTTCTAGAACTAAGGTGGCAGTGGAGGGGAGGAGGGGCTTCCCAGGCACTGTACAAATGAAGGTAATTGATTAATCCTGGGCCTGTACTTGTTTACTTTTTTCTTAATATATTTATTTTTTTAGTTCTAGGTGGACACAATGTCTTTGTTCTACTTTATATGGTGCTGAGGATCAAACTCGGTGCCTCACACATGCTAGGCACGCACTGTACCTCTGAGCCACAACCCAGCCCTGTACTTGTTTCCTTTCTATGTGAAGAAGTCCTTCTGAACTTTTGAGACGTTGAATATAAAATATCTTGTTAGTGGGGCTGAGGCTGTGGCTCAGTGGTAGCATACTTGCCTGGCATGCATGAGGCACTAGATTTGATTCTCAGCACCATGTGTAAATAAATAAAATAAAAGTCTATCAACAACAACAACAAAATATTTTTTTAAAAAAATCATGTTAGGGTCATCCCCTAAATGTTTCCTATTTGTTGTTTCTTTTTAGAGATTAATTGGTGGTTGTTTATTGTTCTGTAGTGCTGGGGATGAAACCCAAAGCCCTGTGAAAGCCAGCCAAGTGCTGCACCACGGAACAACCTCACCAGCCATTCTTTTCAGAGATTTCTTCCTTTCATGTCTACTTTCAGAGATGACTTGCTACTTATTGGACCAGGGAATAGGAACTATACTTATATGGCCCAGGCTGTAAATAAAGGGGTGACCCTTGTGGGACTCTGGGACCGGAGACACCCAGGCATGGCAGACTATATTCCTGTTGCTGTGGAGCATGCCATTGAGCCAGACACCAAGCTTACCTTTGTTGGGGATGTCATCTGCTTCAGCACTCACCTCGTCAACCAGCATGGTCTGTACACCTCCTTTCTCAACCCCAGCTGACATTCTGTGGACTTGAAAGCAGTTAATGCCATAGAGAATTCTCACCCTCAAATTACCTAAAATCTGGGCTGGGAATGTAGTTCAGTGGCAGAGTGCTTGCCTAGCATATGTAAGCCCTGGAGTTCAATCCCCAGCAGGGTTACAAAAATAAAAGATGCTTTTTCTTGTCTTTTCCTAGGTGAACCTGGGATATGGATGATTTCTGCTGACAGTATTCTACAGACAGACATTGTCACTGGAGTAGGAGTAGCCAGGAGTCCAGGAACTGCAACGATTTTTCATGACATTCCAGGAGTAGTGAAAACATATCGAGAGGTAAATCTAACTAACTATACCAGAGTGGAAGAGTAACTGTTTTCATATATGTGGATATGATATAGAAAACACAACCCATGAAAGGAGATGCACTCACAGATATAAAACCAAACTTTATTAAAATATAATAATGCTTGCCCAGCACGGTGGTGCGTACCTATAATCCCAGTGGCTCAGGAGGCTGAGACAGGAGGATCTCTAGTTCAAAGCCAGCCCCACAATGATGAGGTGCTAAACAACTCAGTGAGACCCTGTCTTTAACTAAAATACAAAATAATAGGGCTGGGGATGTGACTTAGTGGTCTAGTGCCCCTGAGTTCAATCCCTGGTACAAAAAAAAAAAAAAAAAAAACATAACAGTGCTTAAGATTCTTTAACCAGAAGAATATCTAATCTGATTTCTGTTTTCACACTGTGGCTGCTGGATAATACTAGACAATAAGGCAAGACTAGAATCTAAAAGACCAATAATCCAGGTAAGATATTATGGTGGACCAGATTAGGAACAGAGGAGGTGGTAAAATCTGAACAGATTCTAGGTATATTTTATAGGTAGAACCAATAGAACTTGATGGATTATATGTAGTATGAGAGAATCAAGAATGATTAGAAAAAAAGAAGAGCCAGGCACCATGGGCATGAGCATGTAGTACCAGCTACCTGGAAAGCTGAGGCATAAGGATGGCTTGAGCCCAAGAATTCCAGACCAGCCTGGGCAACAAAGAAAGACCATGGCTTTAAAATAACAATCATCATCATCATCATCATCATCATCATCATCACCACCACCATTATCACCATCATCATCATCATCCATTGTTCATGGTGTATTTTAAATTTTTCTTTCTTTTATCTTTTCTTCAATTTTTTTCTTTTCTTTTAAGCTGGAGTTTGAACCCAGGGGCACTCTACAGCTAAGCTATACCCCATTCCTTTTTATATTTTAAGACAGGGTCTCACTAAGTTGCCCAAACTGGCCTTCAACTTGTGAGCGTCCTGCCTCAGCCTCCAGAATCATTGGAATTACAGGTTTGTGCCACTGCACTTGGCAAGATTCATGTTTTTAGTTGAAGAACTAAAAGGATAGCATAACCAGGGGTGGGATTATAGCTCAGTGAGACCCTGACTTCCAACCCAAACACAAAACACAAAACAAAAACTGAAAAGGGTAGCATTACTGTCAACTAAAATAGTTAAATCAATAGGTGCAACAGTTCTGGAGGGAAAGTCAGTTAGTTCAGACAAGTAAAATTGCATTTGTCTATTAGATGTCAAATGGATATATTGAGATAGCTGGATATAAAAGTCCAGTAGTCATTTGAATCAAGATATTTAAAGCCATTTAATAGAGCACTTGCCAAGCATTCACAAGACCCTGAGCTCAATTCCCAGAACCACAAAAATAATTTAAATAAATAAATTAATAAATAAGCAAGCAAGCCATTTGAGCCAGATATAGTGACACATGCCTATAATCCCAGCTACTTGGGAAGTTTAGGCAGGATTAAAAATTCAAGGCCAGGGCTGGAGATATAGCTCAGTTAGTTGGTAGAGTATTTGTCTCACATGCACAAGGCCCCAGCACTACCAAAAAAAAAAAAAAAATCAAGGCCACCAGGTATGGTGGAGCACACCTGTAATCAACTCAGGAGGCTGAGGCAGGAAGCTCATGAGTTCAAATCCAGCATCAGCAATTAACAAGACTGTTCCAAAATAAAATATAAAAACAGGCTTGGGATGTGGCTCAATGATTAAACACCCCTGGGTTCAATCCCTAGGACTAAATAAATAATAAATAAAAAGTATAAATAAAGTAGAATGCTACAAGTATGTTGAGAAGAACAAAGTACAACCTTCAGAGAAGTTTGAGAGTATATGCAATTGAAAAAGAAAACTTCCTAAAGAAAGTTGTGATCATTTTTTTTTTATTTTAGTTGGACACATACCTTTATTTTACTTATTTATTTTTATATGGTGCTGAGAATCAAACCCAGCACCTTGCATGTACTAAGCAAGCACTCTACTGCTGAGCCACAAGCCCAGCCCAAGTTGTGATCATTTTAAAAAGCACAGGGGGTCATAAACAGGGAAGATATGTCAGAAGGAATAATGGACAAAGATTTCTTTCTAGAAAAAAATATTTTCTTCTAAAAGGTACATAGATTTTGTGGTTCTTATGTATTTGATCACTAGGTTAGAGTTTGTATTTATGCAAAATGGATGCTTTTGGGCTGGGGATGTGGCTCAAGCGGTAGCGAGCTCGCCTGGCATGCGTGCGGCCCGGGTTCGATCCTCAGCACCACATACCAGCAAAGATGTTGTGTCCACCGAGAACTAAAAAAATAAATAAATATTTTTTTAAAAAAATGGATGCTTTTGTTTAAATAAGTGATGATGGGTAGACAGGGAGGGAAGCAGATTCTCTAAGAACACAGGTTTTCCTTTGATTTGCTGACAGGTGGTCGTCAACGCATCATCAAGATTAACTCTCAGTTATGACCTCAAGACTCATCTCACTAACACCCCTAATTCAACTGTATTCAAACTTTTCATCACCACTGGCAGAAATGGTACCAATCTCAAAGGTCAGGAATTTCTTTATAGGTATGAGTGAATGTTTCCATCTTTCCTATCTGGATTAATAATATAAATTTCCATTTTTTTTAAACTGGGGCTGGAACCCAGGGGCACTTTACCTGTGAGCCACATACCCAGTCCTTTTTATTTTTTATTACGAGACAGGGTCTTACCCAGTTTCTGAGGCTGGCTTTGAACATGTGATACTCCTGCCTCAGCCTTCTGAATCACTGGGAAATTTTCTTTTTTATTTCAAAATGGACTCCATCTTGAAAAACCATGGAGATCTATGAGGCTTCAGAATTGATCAATGGATTAAGTTTGGGTGTTTTTATTGTTGCCTTGTTTATGTTTCTGTTTTTGTTTTTTTCCCCAGGTTGGGGATGAACTCAGGGCCTTGAGCATGCTGGGTAAATATGAGCTACACCCTCAGCCTGGATCAAGGTTTTATTTTTTATTTTTATTTTATTTTTTTTTTTAGAGAGAGAGAGAGAGAATTTTTTTATATTTATGTTTTAGTTTTCAGCAGACAAAACATCTTTGTTTGTATGCGTTGCTGAGGATCGAACCTGGGCTGCAGGCATGCCAGGCGAGCCCGCTAACGCTTGAGCCACATCCCCAGCCCCAAGGTTTTATAATATGCTTAGTTTAAGTCACATTTGTCTTTGTAGTTTAAAAACTACAGGCTCTGAGGCTCCATCCAGAGATATTTGTGTGTATGTGCTTTACTGGGGATCAAACCCAGAAGTGCTTTACCACTGAGCTATATCCTCAGCTCTTTTTATTTTTAAGACAGGATCTTGCTAAGTTCAGGGCAGCTACCACTGAGTTAGATCCCAGCCCTTTATTTTTATTTTTTCATTTTGAATAGAATCATGCTAAACTGTCCAGGCTGACCTCAAACTTGAGATCCTCCTTCCTTAAACTTCAAGTGTCTAGAATTACAGGTATGTGCCACTGAGCCCAGCATCATCCTCAGGTTTAATAATTAATAAGTTCAGGGTAAGGCCTAGGAATCAACTATTTTAAAGCTTCCCTAAGTTGAGAATTGTTGAAGTAGATTATATCTGGAAAAAAAATTTTTTTCTTATTTTATTTTTGAGACAAGTCTTGCTAAATTTCACAGGCTGGCCTCAAATTTATACTGCTCCTGCCTCAGTCTCCTGAGTAGCTGGGATTACAGGCATGCACCATGATGGCAACTCTGAAGGGTTATTTGCTTAGTAGTTTGTCTTGTATGTTTTTGTTTCTTTTCGTTTCTTTTCTATTTGTGGTACTGGGATGGCAGGGACACTCTACCACTGACCTGCATGCTTAGCACTTTTTATTTTGAGATGAGGTCTCCCTAAATTGCCCAGGCTGGCGTCAAATTTTTGATCCTCCTACAGAAAATCAAAAGAGAAATTACAAGTAGGGCCACTACACCCACTCTTTAGCCTATGAATTACTCTCAAAAAAAGGGCAAATGGAAGAAAATTAAAATTAAGAACCTCCTAATAGATTCTGGATCCTATGCTAGGAATTTTTGTAAATTTTATCTCATTAACAATCTTATCATGTAGTAATTATTATCCTAACTTTAAAAATGAAAATACTACCCAGGCATGGTAGCACTCCCCTGTAATCCCAGCAATTTGGGAGGCTGAGGCAGGAAGGTCACAAGTCTGAAGCCTCAGTAACTTGATGAGACCCTATCTCAAAACAAAAACAAAAAGGACTGGCAAACAACTCAGTGGTACAGCACCCCTGGGTTCAGTCCCCAGTACCAAAGGGGGGGGGGAAGATAAAGATGAACATACTGAGTCTAAAAACAGAGTAACTTGTGCAAGTTAGCAATTAGTCAGTGATGGGAGTGGTAGATATGTCCTACCCCAAAGTCCATGATCATTTTTCTTCCTTCCTTAATAAAGAACAAATTTCAGTGTTTGTTTTGTTTTGTTGGCCATGAGAAAATCCAAAATAGAGTGAACAAATCTAATACATCATTATTGTCTGTAAAACTTAACACAGAGGTCTGATGTGCATAGCTTAGTGGTGAAGAGCACATGCTTAGAACGCGTAAGGCCCTGGGTTCAATCATCAGCACCCAAAAAATAAAAATAAAATTTAAGATAATTTAACTATTTGCTTTTTGTCCTTCAATTTTACGGTCAACATATTTTTTTACATTAGCTATTTAATTTTGTTACAAATATAACCTAAGTTATATATAAGTAAATAATGACATTTTTAAGGTTTTCTCTGTTCTTTTACAGAGGAAAAAGTATTAAAAATTTTCTTTTTAACAGTCATCCACTGTTGTTCAACTTATAATTTTATGAACAGACTACAATTTTTCCTCCTGAATTACAACTAATTTATTGAGAAACTTAATGTGTGGGTCCCTTTGATGTTGTTGATAGTGTCTGAATGGTCACTGGACTACGGGCAAATGAGAAAGAGCTTCAGCCAACTGAAGCTACCAGGCAACTGTGCAGGGGCAAATCTGGTTAACAGGACACCAAGTCCTACTCATTCTGTAAGAACCCATCCATTGCAGACAACTCAGTCTTAGCATTAATTCATTTCTTCCTGGCTAGATGGTTCTAGATAAGACACCACTTGTGATGAAGTTCTCATGATTTTTGTCCTGAGTCACACTGCAAGTAATTATGGAAAACAAACCTTCCTAGACTTAAAAGCTACCTGGAACCTTTATTGTTAATAGCTATCCAATGTCTCCAGCCCTGAATTCCAAACACCTTTGAAAAAGGATACTAGTTTGTGTGATATTGAAACCCCACGGTAGTCATTCCAAACCTAGCAGATGCTAGGAGTGGTGATACGTGCCTGGAATCCCAGCAACTAGGGAGGTTGAGGCAGGAGGATCACAAGTTCAAGACTAACCTCAGTTACTTAGCATGGCCCTAAGGACTTAGAGAGACTTGTCTCAAAAAAAAGGGGTGAGGGAGGGAGGCTGGGGATATGGTTAAGAGCTTCTGAGTTCAATTCCTGATACAAAAATAAAAACCTAGCATAGAGGCTACAGATGTAGATCAGTGGTAGAGTACTTGCCTATCATGCATGAGGCCCTAGTTCAATCCCCAGTGCTGAAAACAGATAAAACCCTAGCAGGGGCAAGCAGAGCTGAACACACTGACTTTTCTTGCTTTTTTGGTACTGGGGATTAAACCCAGAGCACTATACCACTGAGCTACATCCCTAACTCTTTCTATCTTTTGAGACAGGATCTCACTAAGTTGCTTAGATCCTGGCTAAACTGCTGAGGTTGTCCTCAAATTTGAGATCCTCCTACCTCAGCCTTCTGAGTCATCTTGATTTTTTAATGATACCAAATTGCCTCCATATAATGGTTTCATCCCTCATTTTACAAATTCTTGTGACTGTTATGTATGTCTTTTCTGCTTCTTAGGATCCTGTACTCCAAATCAGGCCTTGGCCATTACAAAAGTACTTCTTCCAGAGACTCTCATGCTGTGCCATGTACAATTCAGTAATACTTTACTAGACATTCCAGCAAGTAAAGTCTTTCATGTCCATTCAGACTTCAGCATGGAGAAAGGTAAGGTCTACCAGTTGAATAGTTTCCCCCTTCTGTTTTCCTATTTGTATAAATGTCACTTTCTTATTGGATTGTATTTATGCTTTCAGTTTTATCTGAAATATCATTGTAGAATTTTTCTCATTAACATTTTCATTCAGTTGATTCAACAGACTTTTAATACATGCCTCCTTGAACACTCTATACTTTTCTATTAAAATTTATACACACACATACCCCTTTTTTAGTTTCTATATTCTCTTTGAGGGTCTGGATTATGTCTCATTCATCTTTTATCCCTAGCATATAGCACAATGTTTGAATGTTTATTTATTATCTTGGACTAGAATTTGAACTCAGAGGCACTCGACCACTGAGCCACATCCCCAGCCCTATTTTGTATTTTATTTAGAGAAAGAGTCTCACTGAATTGCTTAGGATCTCACTAAGTTTTGATGCTGGCTTTGAACTCAAGATCCTCCTGCCTTAGCCACCCAAGCTGCTGGGATTACAGGCATGCACCACCTCACCCAGTTGAATGTTTATTTTATAACTGAAGGATATTCCAAGCAAAAGAGTAGCTTTAACAAGTGGAAATCAGAAATAGGCATGACACTAAGGTGACTTGATATAAATCAACTGACCTAAAATGATAAAACTTGTGTCAAATTTAATTCATAAATAGGATAGTGCTACATGGGGAAACTCTAGCTTTAAAATACAAAAATAGGCAGTTTGAATGGTATGGGGAATGAGCAACCACTGAAGGAAGGTTCATTCAGCAATCAACCAAATATAATACCTGGTACTAGGACAGGAACTTAATTAAAGAGTAAAGCAGAGCTAGGGATGTAGCTCAGTGGTAAAGTGTTTGCCTAGTTTGCACATGGCCATGGGTTTGATCCCCAGGGGGGAAGAAAAGAGCTAAGCTTTTAACCAGACATGGTGGCACATCCCTGTAGAATCCCATGACTCTAGAGACTGAGGCAGGATTCCAAGTTTGAGGCCAGCCACAAACAACTTAATAAGGCCCTGAGCAACTTAGCAAGACCCTGTCTTAAAATATATATATAGGACTGGGATTGTAGCTCAGTGGTAGAGCACTTGCCTAGCATGCGTAAGGCACTGGATTAGATTCTCAGCATCGCATATAAATAAATAAATAAATAAATAAATGTCCATCAATAACTAAAAAATTATTTTAAAAATATATATATGAAGGCTGGGGACATAGCTCAGTTGGTAGAGTGCTTGCCTAGCATGCGTGAGAGACTGGGTTCAATCCCCTGCACTATATATATATATATATGAAAATGGGCTGAGGATATAACTCAGATGGTAGAGTGTTTTCCTTGCATGCACAAGGCCCTGGGTTCAATCCCCAGCACCACAAAACAAAATATGTATATATGAAAATGTGTGTCTCACACACACACACACACACACACACACACACACACATAGAAGGACTGGGGATATATAGCTCAGCGATAAAGACTCTGAGTTCAATCTCCAGTACAAAAAACGGGGATGGCTACCTGGGATAAAGCTCAATGATAAGAGCACCCCTGGGATGGAAGAAAAGGAGGGAGGGAGGGAGGATGAACTAACTGGGAATGTGCTAGATGTAAAGAGAATGGTATATTCCAAGCAATATATAGCCCTGGAGAAGATGGTAAAGCACTTGCCTAGCCATGTGAGACTCTCAGTTCAATCCTCAGCACTGGTTAAAAAAAAAAAAATGTGGTTTGGGCTGGGTGTTACGATGCACACCTGTAATCCCATTGGCTCAGGAGGCTGAAGCAGAAAGATCACAAGTTCAAAGTCAGCCTTAGCAAGACTGTCTCAATAAAAAATAAAAAACGGCTAGGGATGTGGCTCAGTGGTTAAGTGCCCCTGGGTTCAATCCCCAGTAACAACAACAAAAGAAGAGTGACTTGAAGAAAAGTGACTAAACCATGCTCAGAGATCATCTTTGTTCTCTGTCCTTGATCCTTCATTGCCCTGCTTGTGCCATGTTATTCAATACTTTCTGACAAGTTGACTTACCAGTAAAGCTACTTAGGCAATAAGTTCAGTTGTGGGATCCCTGGGACTGTTTTTCTTCAGTATCCTCTGATTGTGGCCAATAGTGTGCTGACATTGAATACTCAAGAGTTCACATTTTCTCTTTTGCTGAATTTACATGTCACCAACTTTCCCTGTCTTAATTCTTGGCTCAATAGAGCCTCTGGATCTTCCTGTTCAGTGTCTCCTTTTTTCCCCCCCAGGGGTTTATGTCTGCCTAATCCAGGTTAGACCACAGTCAGAAGAGTTGCTTCAGGCCCTCAGCACGGCTGACACCTCAGTCTACGGGTGGGCCACACTGGTCAGTGAACGTAGCAAGAATGGAATGCAAAGAATCCTCATTCCTTTCCTTCCAGCCTTTTACATCAACCAGTCAGAATTGGTTCTCAGACACAAAGGAGACGTTGGGGAGATTAAAGTGCTGGGAGTTGACAGAGTTCTTGAGAACCTAGAGGTATGTTGAAGTCTGAACCAAAACTTTAAGGGAGATTAGGGATTTGAACGACTTTTTATTCTCATTCCAACAATAAAGGAAGTTACTGAGTGACCTGATAAAAATCACCATAGGTAATTCTTAAATTGAATGATGAAAACTTATCTTCTTCACAAAATCTAGGTCATAAATTTGTTAATTCCTTTAAAATAATCTTTTAATCTTTAAATTTTTCCTTAAATTTATTTTCATCTCAGAGTTCATTTTATTCCTTATTCTTCAATACTTCTAACGGGAGAAAGTAAAAGACTTGTTATCACTAGCTGGTAGGTTTAAAGTCCATATCTTGACAATTCTTATACTGTATGTGTTTGCAATTGGAACATATTGCTACAACATATATTTTTATTCTTTCAAAAAAATGCTGTTTTATCTTTTATTCAAGGTCTTCCCCAGCTCCCCAGTTCTAGTGATCTCTGATCATAGGCAGTCTCTGCTCACCCCTGGCCTGGCCGTCTATCCTGTAAGAATTGTCAACTTTACTGCCTTCCAGCAGATGGCATCACCTGTTTTCATTAATATTTCCTGTGTGCTCACCAGTCAAAGTGAGGCCGTGGTAGTGAGAGCTATGAAGGAGAAGTTTGGTGCAGGTGAGCACTTGGGACTATTTTTAATCTAGGAGGAGAAAACAGAATGCATTCACCATTTCATCAGCGGGAAATATTCAGCCTCTTCACCAAGATAAACTATTGAGGCTTGGATCTCTTCCAACCAATCCAAAATAATATGCTTAGGTAGCTTAACACTAGGTAGCTTTACACTATCTAAATTTTATATTTAAGTCATTAAGTCCCAAATTTACAATTCTGCAAATATTTCAATAAAATTGACACAACTGCATTAAAATATGTAGGAACTCATAACCTAAAGCTCGTATATCCTTTGTTTTCATTAAGAATGAAAATACAGCTGGGTGCAGTGGCACATGCCTATAATCCCAGCAGCTCAGGAGGCTAAGGCAAGAGAATCACAGATTCGATGCCAGTCTCAGCAATATAGTAAGGCCCTAAGCAACTTGGCAAGACCCTGTCTCAAAATAAAAAATAAAAAATTAAAAAAAAAAAAAAGGCTGGGGATGTGACTAAGTGGTTAAGCACTTTTGAGTTCAATCATTGGTACAAAAAAATAAAATACATTGTCTTATAAATATGACACGAGGACAATATAGTATCTTTTACATATATGTTATCCTGTAAATGACATTGGGCAAATGTAACTGGGACCTGGGACAAAATTGGTTAAATAAGAATAGTTATGGGCTGGGGATGTGGCTCAAGCGGTAGCGCGCTCGCCTGGCATGCGTGCGGCCCGGGTTCGATCCTCAGCACCACATACAAAGATGTTGTGTCCGCCGAGAACTAAAAAATAAATATTAAAATTCTCTCTCTCTCTCTCCTCTCTCATTCTCTCTTTAAAAAAAAAAAAAAAAGAATAGTTATAAGATGGGTGTGGTGGCACATACCTCTAATTCCCTATTTGGGAGGCTGAGTTGGAAGGATTCCAAGTATAAAGCAAATCTAAGTGAGACCCTATCTCAAAATAAAATAATAATTATAAAAAAAAAGAGGGCTAAGGGTGTACTTCAGTAGTAGAGCACTTGCCTAGTGTGTGCAAGGCCTGGGATCAATCCCCAGTTACTGTATATAAAGAAAAAAATAAGTTATGTCAGTTTCCCATTAGTGTCTCAGTTTTGTAAGTATACCATTTATCCTGCTTTAAACTTCTGGATAAATGTTTTGTCTTCTTCAGAAGTATTAAGAGATCTTTCTACATCAGACAATGGACAAATGTCAACCCTAGATTGACAAATTTAAAGATTTAAGATGTAAATTTAAGATTCCCCAAATCCTGATTTCAGATATTACCCAGTTGAGAAATTATGCTAAATTAGGATGGGAGGGGAACAAGTTATGAAAACAGATGTTAGGAAAACCAGAGAACATCCTCCTTAAACTTTTCACCCCTCAAGGAAAACAAGTATTGGGCTGGGGATTGTGGCTCAAGCGGTAGCGTGCTCGCCTGGCATGCGTGCAGCCCGGGTTCGATCCTCAGCACCACAAATATGTTGTGTCTGCCGAAAACTAAAATAAATAAATAAAAAGTTCTCTCTCTCCTCTCTCACTCTCTCTTTACAAAAAAAAAAAAAAAAACAAGTATTGTTTTTGGATTTTTTGTGGTCTAGGGATCAAACAGGGTGCCCTACCACTAATAAATACCCCCAGGCTTTTTATTTTTTTAAAGCAGGATCTTGTTGAGTGGCCCAGGGTGGCCTCAGACTCCTGAGAGGCTAGGATTAGACATATGCCACTACATGTGACAACATAATTATTGGGAGTGAACTGGCCTGACTCTAGTGCATACTCTAATGGGAGTTTTTGTTGACTTTTCTCATGATCAGTATACTAAGCATATCTTCACTATTGTTTTAATTCTTATCCACAGCCAGGTACAGTCTTGCCATCCATCCTGCTAAAACAGACGCCCTCTCTCCTGCCTCCTGCTGTAATCCCAGCAACTCAGGAGGCTGAGGTCAGCGTAGTCAATTTAGCAAGACCCTATTTCAAAATAAAAAACAAAAGTTCTAGGGATTTAGCTCAATGGCAAAGCACCCCTGGATTCAATAGTCAGGACCATGCCCCACCAAAAACAAACAAACAAACAAAAAAATCATCCAGAGATGTATTTATTTTCAGATCTCACATTTCTTAACCTCCAAATTACATTACAATCGTATCTACACCTACATTTTTGTTGCTGCTGCTAATAAGGCTACTGTAGCACAACTAGGCTTTTTAACATTTTGACAATTGTACAACGTAACCATGTCACCAATTTTTTTTCTACTTTAACTGACTTTACTTTGATAAGTATCCTTCCTATTTATTTTATGGACTCTCAGATGGTATTCATAGGCTTCGCCAGACTGCCAAAACTGCCCAAGTATAAAAAATTGCATAAGAACTGCAAAGGAGCTGGGTGTGGTGGTGTACACCTGTAATTCCAGTGACTTGGGAGGCTGACAGAAGGATCCCAAGTTCAAAAAGCAATTTAGCAAAGCCCTGTCTCAACAAAGGATGAGATTGTGGCTCAGTAGTTCGGCACCTCTGGGTTCAATCCCTGATATTTAAAAAAAAAAAAAAAAAAAAAAAAAAAGCAAGGGGTGTTGGGCATGGAGGCTCATACCTATTATCCCAGCAATTTGGGAGGCTCAGCTTGGATGACAGTTTTGAGTGTAGCCTCAGCAATTTAGTGAGATCCCATTTCAAAACAAAAAATAAGGCTGGGAGTATTGCTTAGTGATAGAAGCAGGGTATGATGGTGCACTCCTATAATTCCAGCAACTCCAGAGCTGAGGCAGGATTGCCAAATTCAAGGCCAGCTTTGGCAATTTATTGAAAATGTTTGTTGAAAATTTAAAAGGGGAGGAGGGACTAGGGATGGTGGTAGAACACTTGCCTATTACATGACTCTTGGGTTCAATCCACAGTAGTGGGGTTGGGTGAAGAGCCAGGTTTGGGGAGACAGACATTAGATTATAATCAGAATGGACAGGTACAGATGATGCTGTCCACATTTTATTTGGATTCTGATCCTATGGGCTCTGGAAAGCCAGATTTGAACAGTGGGATCTGATCAGAGATTAGTGTACAATCCCTGTGCACACCTTAAATCTCAAATTCTTCAGAGGGAAGCAGTTTGCAAATAGTGTGAATAAGCTGGGCGTGGTGGCACATGCCTGTAATCCCAGCATTTCAGGAGGCTAAGGCAGGAGGATCCCAAATTCAAAGTCAGCTTCAGCAACTAAGTGAGGCCTTAAGCAGGTGTCTGAAAAAATTACAAGGACTAGGGATGTGGCTCCTTTGGTCAAGGACAGTTTTGGGTTATGTTTTGTGAGTTCAGAAGCAGGGCTCTACTAGGAGTGCAGAATAGCAACCAGGTATGAAGATCTAGTAATCCATGATAAGTCCTGGAATTCAGGCAGTTTGGCAAGAGTGGAGTTCATTTATAAGCACTGAAGAATTTGAAAAAAACAAACAGATGCCAAGTTGGCTTCAAACACATGTCTGGAGTTTTATTGATACAAATTGAAGAATTCCCTAGAAATGACATCCTGAAGACAAGGGACCAATGAATTTAGGAGGTAACTGGTGATCTGAAGAAATATTTTGGTTAGCAGAAACTATAACAAGTTTAGTGAAAGAAAACATGGCACCTGGGGTTAAAATACACAGAATGGGTTTTACAGGCATTTTAAGGTGGCAAAGGGATTTAAAGCACCCCTTGAAACCTGAGAAGACTAACATTTAAATTTGAAGATTTTATTATTTGGAGATATGAGAAGCTAAAAAGAGGTGAAGGAAGGAGTTCACACCTCAAGTTTCATAAAAGGGCTGGGTTTTGAGTGCTTCTGCTGGATACTCTTTAAGACCCTGTCTCCAATGCAGCATCTGCCCTGGATGTGTCTAACTATTATCTTGTTATGGCCAATGCACAGATCAGTGTGAAAGTTCAGGAGTCTTCAAGCGGTTCATTGGTTCTTACCAGATCCTCCTCTTTACCCTCTTTGCGGTGTTGGCATCAACAGCTTTCATCTTTCTAGGTAAGGAGTCCTTATATTCAGCACCGTGGACTTTGACTTGGAAACTGCCTTCATTTTATTTCACAAACTAAATGAGGATGAAAATTAGCTGTTTATCACATCTAATTTGTGACAAGTAGTTGACATGAGTTAGCCTCCCTAGCCCAATCACTTAATGCCATCTTCAGCTTTCTACTACAAAATGGTATACTGGATGTGGCAAACTATGATATATCACTAAAGTGGAAACCACTAAAGTGAAATACCACTGTTGCTTAGCCTTCAGACAACTGCTACTGTTACTCCAACCAGTGGCTAGGGAGGATTCAATATACCATCACCACTGGCTACTAGGTTTTCATACCTGGTTGCCAATTTAAACCATCTTAAAAAAATACCTTAAGATGGTTTAAATTGGGATAAATAAAATTTCCAGTAAGTGTATTACTGAAGTTACAGTGTCCAAGTATTTTGGGGGGATATTACTTCCAGAAGCCCAGACATCCCAAATTCAGGACTAAGGTTGTAGCTCACTGGTTCAGCACTTGCCTAGTGTGTGTGGGGCACTGGTTTCCATCCTCGGCACCACGTAAACAAATAATAAAGGTATTGTGTCCGTCTAAAACTAAAAATAAAAAATAACATCCCAAATCCAGATATTCCTGTGCCTTGCTGGTACAAATGACATAATTTACACATATTTTAAGTCATTTCTAGTTACTTATACTAATACAATGCAAATCCTATAAATGGTCATTATACTATGCCGTTCAGGTTATAACAAGGAAAATAGTCTTCATGTTCACTATACACATTTTTCCAAATTATTTCTGATTCTCAGTTGGTTGAATCCATGGACAGAGGGCAGATTTAAGGATTTCTTTCTATATCAATACTTATTCTCATGGTAAGAGTGGACTTTTACTCTTTAAGGCCTTCTTCCAGTTACAATATTTTTTGATAAAAAAAGTAAGCTTTTTGTGACATCTCCCTTTTCCTTTTTCTAGCATACAGTGCCTTCCTAAACAAGATTCAGACCGTTCCTGTGGTTTATGTACCAACTATAGGAACACCACAGCCAGGTAAAGACCTCTCTTTGAGAAGCACAAGTATACATGCTTGATTGACTCAGAACTTCATCATCTTCCTTCCCCCTTTACTTTCAGGTTCTTATACCTCCGCAAGTTCTCCTCCTTTCTTGAGCCCACAACCCCCATTGACCCAGAGTCGACTACAGCATTGGTTATGGAGCATAAGGCACTAACCTGTGCTTGGGCAAGTCCCCTTTAACTGAGGGAATATTTTTAGCCCTAGACAAGGAGCCTACCAGCAATCTCTACACTAAGCCTCCAATACAAGGGTTCTGACAATCATCAATAAAAAATGTTAAGCTGTATTTTTATTAAAGTTGTTTGTTGTGTTCTACAGATTAACACTTACTAATACTAAGAAAACATAAAAGTCACTCTCATGTTTATCTAGTATTCCCATTCTTAAATCAATCCCTGAAGATCCACCCAATGAGCCTAGGTGGATAAAATGTACCAAAGGGACTTTTTTTTTTTAAAGTATTTGACCACTTACTTGCCCCAAATGACTCTAGCATTCCACTCTTCTGGATGCCTCTGAATACTTGAGGCAGGAACTTCCTAGCAGTTAAACAAGACAATAAACAGGATATATCCAAAATGTGTTTATTGGGATGTTTTCCCACTCTTCTTGATTTAGGCTGCTTTTAGTGCTGCTTCCTCCTGAAGGAACATCCTGGAAGAAAATGATTTGAAGATTACCTGACAGGCTACCTACCCTGTCCAGTGCCCCACCCTCATAAAACTTGCAGAAGCCTGGTGATCCATCTCAGAATGCTACATGTCCCCCTCACTCCATTAGCTACTTAACTCATGTATACGGATTCCTTTCCCTTTAAAATTCAAAGCCAAAAACCACAACATTGAGCCATTTACCTTCTGTAAGCCTTGCTTTTCCTCCCGTAGGCTGGCAGAGGACAGTGGAGCAGCCAACACACAAAACTACTGTTTGTGCATGGCTAAAAACTGTGGTGATTTTGTAGCATCCTGGGGAGATGGAAATCAGGCAAAGAGTTAACATTTTTCGCCAATATTACTACCATATTTTTCTCTCACTTAACACCAACTTAACATCCCATTAGTGTTTCCTAAGACAAAAAAATAAGTACAATCTTTATATGCACTTTTGACCGGAGAGCACGGAATTCAATTACTCCTAAAAAACAAAACTGTATTGCCAGTTTCATGTATTTGAATTTTAGAAAATCTGGAGTAGCATTATATCCTTCTAACAGTTTTAGAAACCCAGGCTGCTGAGTTGCTTCAAGGATGTGCCACAACTAGCACGGCCCTCCCGGCGGGGGGTGGGGGGGTGTTCCTTGCTTCTCCTGCTGCAGCAGGCCACCTCTCACCTGGGCATTTCACGTCCATGAAATAGGAGTTGGGGCTCTGCACCAGGCGCTTCTTCTTGTGTTTCCGCTTCTCCTCTTCCGGAGAGGGATGAAGGAGATCCTTTGCGAGCTAAGAGGGGAAGAAACGCAGAGGTTTAGAAACCAACGGCGAAAAGGGGACGATGGAAAACAGCCCCCACTGTCACACACCGGGGAGAACTCGCCCCTCGCCGCCCCTGGTGTCTGCGTAGCTGGGCCGCCATCTTATCTCCTCTCCGCTCCCGTCTATGCGGGTGGCCCGTGGGCCGCTGCGGTCCCTGGAGTTAAGGTCCTAAGAAGTGCAGAGGGTTACTGAGGACCCTCTACGAGGCGAAATCAGCGTGAGGGGAGCGTGCGGACAGAAGAGCGAGATCTCCGCTGAAACCTGGACCAAGGAACTCACAGGCATGTTCTCGTGGGGAGGTCGTCACCGCCGGAAAGGAGCGAAAGCGGAAATCCTGCTCCTTATATCCGGCATCCTGCAGGAAGTGACGCTGGAGTCTTGTGTCGCCATGTTGGGAAGGTCCTGCTCTAGGTTGGTCTTCAGTGGAGCAAGAATGGAACAGCCATTTTGAGAAGGTCTTTTAAGTGATCCTCTTGTCAGGAATGTGTCACCATGTTGAGAGAGCTATTTTGAATTCAGCGTTTAGTCACTGTCAAGGAATAAAGGAACATTTAAAAATTTACTGGTGCACTTTGACAGCTGGAACTTTATAAGTAGGAATCGCTGCGGAAAAACCTCAGTAATACCGAACCATATCGAGCTTTATCTGGGGTTTATTTATTTTTCAATTATTGGTATTCTCTGTACCATTTCAGTTAACTTAATTTATCCATATTTAACGATTCTGGATGTAAATATATGCAAAACAGACAGCCCTCCTCATATATCCCCCCCAACCAACCCTAGGGTTTACCATTGTGTGGGGTTTTTGTTGTTGTTGTTGGGGTGGGGGTCGATTTATATAATTTATATATTTATCTAGTATTTTTGCGATGTTGGGTATGGAACCCAAGCGCTCCAGCCCCTCAGCCTCCATTGTTAAAGTTCACTTTTTCTTTTTCAAATCCCTCTAAAAAATAAGAAAATAAACCGGGCATGGTGGTGCATGCCTGAGATCCCAGTATCTCTGGAGGATTGAGGCAGGAGGATAGTGAATTCAAAGCCAGCCTCAAAAAAAGCAAGGTGCTAAGCAACTCAGTGAGACCCTGTCTCTAAATAAAATACAAAATAGGACTGGGGATGTAGCTTGGTGATCGAGTTCCCCTGAGTTCAATCCCTGGTACTCCCTACCTCCCTCACCAAAAAAGAAAACACTTATACAAAACTTTTTTTTTTTTTTTTTTTTTTTTTAGTATATTAGGGATTGAATCCAGAGGTGCTTTACCACTGAGCTAAATCTCCAGCCCTTCCCCGCCCCGCAGGGGTCTCCTTAAATTACCCAGGATGATCTCAAATCCTCTTGCCTGAGCTTCCCAAGTCACTGGGATTTACAGGTGTGCATCACTGTTCCCAGTTCATTTAGTGCACCTGTGGTTTGACTGTGACCTATCAGGTGAGAAAAGGTGTGGAATTTTTCAGTGGTGTATCATGTCAACACTTCAAAAGTTTTAGAATTTGGAACATTTTAGCTTTCATGTTTTCAAATTAGAAAGCTCAACCTGTATAAATAAATTAATACAGACATACACATATATACGTATATATATTTTTTCCACACATTACATATAAATTTGTGAAGATAGTCATAGGTATAAATACATTCTTCTGTGCCTGTGAGACTGTATTTGTAGGAAAATCCTTAAAAATCAAACTGTTGGATCAGTGCTATGTACACTGAAGACTACTAAACTGTCTTCCAAAATATCCTTTCGTCTTATGCAACCACATCCCTTTCCCCCTATTTTAACCAGCACTGTCTCCACATGATTTCTAATCATGCAGTATTGACACCTTTGCCAGAGAATGAGAAGAAAGGAAAGACGAAGATCAAAGCATCATGCTCTACTATAATGACGGAAAGCTTTAGATTCTCCATTTGTCAAAAAGGAGAAATGAAGCCTGGTGTGGTGGCACACACCTATAATCCCAGTGATTTCGGAGCCTGAGGCAGGAGGACACAGATTCAAGGCTAATTTCAGTAATTTAGCAAAATCCTGTTTCAGGGGCAGGGAATATAGCTCAGTTGGTAGAGTGTTTGCCTTGCATGCATAAGGCCCTGGGTTCCATCCCCAGCACCACACAGACACACACACACAAAAATAATAATAATAATCCTATTTCAAAATAAAAAAAGGCTTGGGATTTAGCTCAGTGGAGGAGCACTCCCTGAGTTCAATCCCCAGTACCACATACACAGAAAAAAATAAAAGTAAAATTAAAAATAAAGGAGGAGCTGGGTGAGGTGATGCATGTCTATAATCCCAGCAGCTTGGTAGGCTGAGGCAAGAGGATCCCAAGTTCTCACTGAGGGCTGGGATGTAGCTCAGTGGCAAAGCGTCTGCCTTGCATTCGCAAAGCCCTGGGTTCGATCCCCAGTTCCAAAAAAGACAAAAAAAAAGAACCCCATCAAGTTCTCACTGATACTCTAAGCAATTTAGTGAGACCCAGTCTCTACATAAAATATAAAAAGGAGCCTGGGATGTGGCTCAGTGGTTAAGTATCCCTGGGTTTAATCCCCAGTACCACACACACACACACACACACACACACAAAATATATATACACACACACACACACACACTCACAAATGCACTCATATAAATAAATAAAAATAAAGGAGGAATAAAAATAACCCAAATGGCACCTGGAGGCCTGGTTAATTCCAAAGGAAAGGCAAGGCATGTGAATTTTTTTGTTTTGTTTTGTTTTGGTACTGGTGATTGAACCCAAGGATGCTTAACCACTAAGCCACATACAGGCCCTTTTTTATATTTTATTAGAGATAGGGTCTCACTAAATCGCTAAGTGCCTCCCTAGGTTCCTAAGACTGGCTTTGAACTCACGATCTTCCTGCCTCAGCCTCCCAAGCCACTGGGATCATTACAGGCATGCGCCTTTGCACCTGGCTGGACAACCAGCTGCTGAAGAAAAGTTCTGTGATTGTAATCTTAATTAATCTCAGTAATGTAAACCACAGCCAGTTTCAACTTGGAGTTGGTATGAGATGTGCAAAATCTATACTACAGAGCAACAGTAACAAAAACAGCATGGTATTGGCACCAAAACAGACTGATAGACCAATGGTACAGAATTGAGGATACAGAGACTAACCCACAAAACTACAATTATCTTATATTAGACAAAGGTGCCAAAAACATGTACTGGAGAAAAGGTAGCCTCTTCAACCAATGGTGCTGGGAAAACCCATACGCAACAAAATGAAATTAAACCCCTATCTCTCACCATGCACAAAACTCAACTCAAAGTGGATCAAGGACCTAGAAATTAAACCAGAGACCCTGCACCTACTAGAAGAAAAAGTAGGCCCAAATCTCCATCATATCAAATTAGGACCCAACATTCTTTTTTTTCTTTTAATATTTATTTTTTAGTCAGACAATACCTATATTTTATTCATTTTTTTTATGTGGTGCTAAGGACACACACATAAAAATTTAGATTTTCCATTTGTCAAAAAGGAGAAATGAAGCTAGGCAAGTGCTGTACCACTGAGCCACAACCCCGGTCCCCTAACTTTCTTTTTTTTTAATAGTAATCTTTTTTTTAAAAAAAAAAAAAAAAGAGAGGAGAGAGAGAGAGAGAGAGAGAGAGAGAGAGAGAGAGAGAGAGGGAATTTATTTTTAATATTTATTTTTTTAGTTCTCGGCGGACACAACATCTTTTGTTTGTATGTGGTGCTGAGGATCGAACCTGGGCCGCACGCATGCCAGGCGAACGTGCTACCACTTGAGCCACATCCCCAGCCCCCCTCTAACTTTCTTAATAAGACTCCTATAGCGAAAGAATTAAAATCAAGAATCAATAAATGGGGGGGGAGGCTGGGGCTATGGCTCAGCAATAGAGCACTTGCCTGGTGTGTATGAAGCACTGGGTTCGATTCTCAGCATCACATATAAATAAATAAAGGTCTATCAACAACTAAAAAAAAATAAAATAAAAAGAATCAATAAATGGGATGGATTCAAACTAAAAAGCTTCTTCTCATCAAAAGAAACAAGCAGTGAGGTGAACAGAGAGCCTATATTTTGGGAGCAAATTTTTACCACAAACACATAAGATAGAGCTCTAATCTCTAGGATATATGAAGAACTCAAAAATCTTAATACCAAAAAAAAACCCAATCAATAAATGGGTCAAGGAACTGAATAGACACTTCTCAGAAGATGATATACAGTCAATCAACAAATGTATGAAAAAATGTTCAACATCTCTAGCAATTAGAGAAATGCAAATCAAAACTACTCCAAGACTCCATCGCACTCCAGTCAGTATGGCAGCTATTAAGAATAGAAACATCAATAATAGTTGGCAAGGATGTGGGAGGAAAGTCACTTTCATACATTGCTGGTGGGACTGCAAATTGGTGCAGCCAATATGGAAAGCAGTATGGAGAATCCTTGGAAAACTTGGAATGGAACCACCATTTGACTCAGCTATCCCACTCCTCGGTCTATACCCAAAGGACACTATAGGGACACAGCCATATCAATGTTTATAGCAGCACAATTCACAAATAGCTAAACTGTGGAACCATTCTCGATGCCCTTCAGTAGATGCATGGATAAAGAAAATGTGGTGTGTGTGTGTGTATATATATATATATATATATATGATGGAATATTATTCAGCATTAAAAGAGAATAAAATCATGACATTTGCAGGTAAATGGATGGAGTTGGAGAATATAATGCTAAGTGAAGTTATGTAATCCCAAAAAACCCATTGCCAAATGTTTTCTCTGATTTAAGGATGCTGATTCATAATGGGGTTGGGGGGGCATTGGAGGATTTGATGAACTCTAGATCAGGCAAAGGGGAGGGAGGAGAAGGGAAGGGTAGGAAAGACGGTGGAATCAGATGGACATCATTACCCTAAAGTCAAGAATCAATAAATGGGATGGATTCAAACTAAAAAGTTTCTTCTCATCAAAAGAAACAATCAGTGAGGTGAACAGAGAGCCTACAGCTTGGGAGCAAATTTTTACCATCAGAGAGAGCACTAATCCTAGGGTATATAAAGAACTCAAAAATCTTAACCCTAAGTACATGTATGAAGACGAGAATGGTGTGACTACTTTGTGTGCAACCAGAGATATGAAAAATTGTGCTCTACATGTGTAATATGAATTGTAATGCATTCTGCTGTCATATGTAACAAATTAAAATAAAAAAATAAATTTAAAAATTAATAAAAACTTCTGAGGAAATTATATTTAGACTGAAATCTAAGAATTCTCTGGGCATGGTGACACATAAAGCATGGTGACATGTAATGCCAGCAAGTCAGGAGACTGGGACAGGAGAATTGAAAGCAAGATCCTGTTGCAAAATAAAAAATAAAAAGGGCTAGAGATGTAGCTCAGTAGTAAAGCATCCCTGAGTTAATTCCCTAGTCACCTGTCCCCAAGGGGAGGGAAAAAAAAGTTGGGCATGGTGGTGCACACCTGTATTCCCAACGATTTGAGAGGCTGAGGCAGAAGGATCATAAATTGGAGGCCAGCCTCAGCAAATTAGCAAGACCCTCAACATCTTAATGAAACCCTGTCTCAAAATAAAAAATAGAAACTGGGGAGGGTTGAGGATATAGCTCAGTTGGTAGAGTGCTTGTCTTGCATGCACAAGGCCCTGGGTTCAATCCCTAGCACGGCAAAGAAAAAAAAGAAAGAAAGAGAGAAAGAAAGAAAGAAAGAAAAGAACTGGGGATGTAGCCCAGTACAAAGTGCCCCTGGGTTCACTCCCCAGTAACCCCCTACTGCAAGAAAAGAAAAAGAAAAAAGGAATCAACCATGCAAAGATGTGGAGGGAAGAGCATTTTAGCCTGGGGGAAAAGCACAAAACCCAATGCCAGATGAACATAATGAGGGGACAGAAGACACTGTTGCTTGGGGAGAGTCCTGTGAGGTGAGGGTCCAGGGAAAGCACGTGTGCACCAGCTTGCATATCAGAGAGGTGAGCAAAAATAGCAACTGCTGGGCACTGAGTGTCCAGATCCACACAAAAGAAGATGAACAGAAGAAGAACTGGTGGATTTGCATTGGAACCATCCATGAAAATTGAAGAGTAATTTAAAGGACAGATGAGACAGTCTGGTCAGTGAGAAAAAAAAACAAGATTTGGGATGCAGTTGAAAGATACAATGAGAGCGTGGTGACGCATGTCTATTATCCCAGCAATTTGGGAGGCTGAGGCAGGAGGATCACAAGTTCAAGGTGAGTCTCAACAATTTTTTTTATTTTTATTTTTTAAAAATGTTTTTAGTTGTATATGGACTCAATGCCTTTATTTTATTTACTTATTTTTATGTGTTGCAGAGGATCCAACCTAGTGCCTCACATGTGCTAAGCAAGTGATCTACTACTAAGCCACAAACCCAGCCCAACAATTTATTTTTATTTTATTTTTTTTTATTGGATAGAACCCAGGGGCACTTAACCACTGAGCCTCATCCCCAGGGTTTCTCTAAGTTGCTTAGGGCCTTGCTAAATTGCTAAGACTGGCCTTGAACTTGTGATCCTCCTGCCTCAGCCTCCCAAACTGTGGGGACTATAGGCATGCACCAGCACACCTGGCTCAGCCTCAACAATTTAGTAAGACTCTCAGCAACTTAGTGAGACTATCTCAAAATAAAAAAAAAATAAAAAGTTTTGGGGATGTAGTTCAGTGGTAAAGTGCCCCTGGGTTCAATGCCCAATACAAGAGAGAGAGAGAGAGATGTTAAAAAAAAAAAAAAAAAGAATAATTGTGTTCCAGAACAGACAAAACAGACACAGAAGGTGACAAAGATAAGTGACAAAAGATGCCTTCTCACAACCAGTGCACCTTTTTTTATTCAGTACTGGATATTGATTGAACTCAGAGAAGCTATACCACTGAGCTACATCCCCAGCCCTTTTTCTTTTTCATGAAAAATGGTGCTTTAGCTTGGTGTGGTGGCACAGGCCTGTAATCCAAGCAATTTGAAGGATCGCAAGTTGGAGGCCCGTTTTAGCAATTTAGGGAAGACTGTCCCAAAATAAAAAGGGCCTGAGGATGGAGCTCCGTGGTGAAGCCCGGCTAGGTTCATTCTCCAGTATCCAGAACGTGTCAATAAATATGTTTAGTCCTGAGCTACCTGGTCAGATAAATCACACACAGGGTCCGGAAGGAAGACAGTCGCGGCTGAGGTCAGAAGTGACCTCGCAAGGTCTGGGCGTCGGGGGGTGCGGGGTGGGAGCCTCGGGAGGGCCAGCTGCACTTTCCCGGTGTCCCAGCAGGGGGCGGGCGACTCGCCGCAGCCCCGAGCCCCGGCCACGCCGCTCGTCCGGGGCCGGGATGCGCCGAGCGCAGGGTCGGGGTCGTTCGCAGTGACGCTGTCGCACCGCCTGGTTCAGCCCAGCCGTCCGCCTTCCTCGAATAGGGCCTCCAAAAGTCGGCCTTCGAGTTCTGTCAACCTGCAGTGCCATCCCCACCTCGGTCCCTACCGACAGAACTGTCCCCTTCCCCAATCCCGCTACAGTCCCTCTCCCCGGGCCGCGTCGCTCAGACCCCTCCTTTCCTTCAGCCCAGCCTCACGATCAAAGCGTGAGATCCAACCCGAGGGACCGGGGACAGCGAGGGAGACAGGACAGACCAGGGGACCGGGGCTGGACCGGCCTCCTCCAGCCGAAAAGGGTGGGCGGGCGGGAGGTGGAGCCCGGAGGAGCCGCCGCCCCACTTTCCCGGAGCTGGGGCGGAGAGGCAGGAAAACTTCCTGGCCCGGGCTCGGGACGCCGGGTCGCCAGCCCCGCAGTCCCGCCTCCGGGTGCCACCCCTCCCCCGCGCCCCCAAGTGTCCGCCATGGCCAAAGCCTACGACCACCTCTTCAAGCTGCTGCTGATCGGGGACTCGGGGGTGGGCAAGACCTGTCTGATCATTCGCTTTGCAGAAGACAACTTCAACAGCACTTACATCTCCACCATCGGTGAGCCCGCCGCCGCTCCCAGGCCCCCGACGCCCCTGCGCCCTCATTTGCAGGCGCCTGGACCAGTGACCCTCCTTAGCAGTCGCCTTAGTCGCCTTTAGGGCTCCTAAACTCCAGTCCCTCCACCCCTGTCTCAGACCCATCCCCCATACATAGCTGGGCACTCAGACCTCCAACCTCTGAGGCCTCCAGGTGACACTGAGGCCAACCTCTCCTTGACTGTCTTTCTAGTCTCCCCAAATTCACAGGAGTCTTTCTCTTGGCCCTCTAGCTCCTCTTCCCCAAACCCTATCCACATAGGACTCTTCCTGATTCCCCGTCCACCGTCCCTGACTTCTGTCTCTTTCTGTCCCACTGACCCTCCAGGCTCTCTCCTGGCACCCCACCTTACCATCCGTTCCCCAGTCTCCCTCCCCTCAGCTTAATAGAGGATTGGACACAGGGGACGGGGCGACTGGGTGTGCTCAAAGACTGCCTGATGAGGAAGGTGGGAATGAGGGGACTTTTGGGGTCTCTGAGTCAGCCTGTGGAATCATCTGCTCCCTGGGGGCCCCAGCAGCCTAGGGGGAGGTGCCCAAGTTTCTGCTAAAAAGAACATTGTCTCCTTTCCTCCCTTTGCCTTTCTTCATGTCCTCTGGCCTGGGAAATAAGTCAGAGAGATTCTCAGGACAATTTTGGTTACAAAGGCAAAATGCCCCTCTGTCCTCTCTCAGTCTCAGGAGGAATCCTGTGTGAGTCTCGGACTGTCTTAGTTCCAAGCTTGGCCCACCAGTTAATTCTCATGGACTAATGTCAACTACCTTTTCCCTTACTCTGTACCCTAAAGTGCCAGGAGGATGGTGGAATATGATAGTAGAAGGGTCTAGGGAGGCTAAGGCAGGAGGGTCACAAGTTCAAAGCCAGCCTCAGCAATTTAGCGAGGCCCTAAGCAGCTCAGTGAGACCCTGTCTCTAAATAAAATATTAAAAAGGGCTGGGGATGTGGCTAGGTGGTTAAGCACCCCTGCATTCAATCCCCAGTACCAGAAAAAGGAAAAAAAAAAAAAAGTAGAAGGGGGTAGCTAAGGAACTGGAAAGAGGAATGTGAAAATAGTGGGAGGAAACAGAAACTTAAGTGGAAGAGTTGTCAGCTGGGGTGGCCTGAAGCCCTCTGCAGAATTTTCAAAACCTCCTCCATAAAATCTAATTAAAAGAGTATACTCACTCTACAAATGCAGCTCTGGGGGAATGCTCCTAGTTCTGTACTTCCAAGAGGTTGCTTGCCCGAAGCGCTGCCTGAGCTCCTTCCCGGGTCTCCACACATCCCTGTGGATGCACAGGCATACACCCACTCTCCGCTTCAGCGCACAACTTCTGCCCACAGGAATTGACTTCAAGATCCGCACTGTGGAAATCGAGGGGAAGAAGATCAAACTGCAGGTCTGGTGAGTGGATCCCCCAGGACACCTAACTAGACCTCCCGTTCGTCTCCTGGGACTCTTTCCTCCTGTTTGCTTCATTTCTCTCCCTTTCCCTGCTGTTTCTTCTACCATTTCTCCTAATTTATGTATCTTGCTTATTCAGCTGTCCTTCCATCTCTTCCTGCTCTGATCCTTTTCGGCCCGTAACTCTCCAGGTCCAGAGCATTCTCTGCTGTTCTGTTTTTTGGGTTTTCTTCCTTTCAGTGCTGGATTGACCCAGGAGTGCTTTACCACTGATACCACTGACCCACATCCCCAGCCCTTTTTATTTTTCAGTTTGAGACAGGGTCTCCCTAGGTTGCTGAGGCTGGCCTCAAACTTGTGATCCTCCTGCCTCAGCTAGAGGATTTTTTTATTTTTTTTATCTTAAAGAGCAGATCAAGAGCTGGGATGTAACTCTGGTGAAGTCCTTACTTCACATGCAGGAAGTCCCCTGCTCAAAAAAAAAAAAAAAAGACAGACAGCTGTTAAGAAATGGTAGGCACCCAAGAAACAAGATCTCTTGTTTACTCATTGAATGCTTCCTCTATGCTAAGCGCTAAGTATCATTTTATGTTTTATGTGTATGTATCATTTTCTCTAATCCTCACTCTTTGTGAGACATATTTTATTGTCCCCATTTTACAAATGAGGAAACAGATTTGGAGAGGCTGGAACTAATGAAGGTCAAATGGAAAAGGTGAGTAACGGAAAGGCAAAGACTCATAGACAGGATCTTGCTAAATTGCTGAGGCTGGCCTTGAACTTGTGATCCTTCTTCCCTAGCCTCCTGAGTCACTGGAATTATAGGCGTGGGCCACTGTGCCCAGCTAATCTCTTCTTTTTAGCCCCACCAGGTTGTAGAAGCTAATTTCTCTGGTGGGAAGGAGTCTTCTAGGGGGAGACTCCTTCTGTCCCACCCATGAAATCTTCTCGTTCTTCAGGGACACAGCTGGCCAAGAGCGATTCAAGACAATAACTACTGCCTATTACCGTGGGGCCATGGTATGATGTGTGGTTCTGGACAAGGGCTGAGGGCGTGAGACGAGAGAACATAGGTTTATGAGAACACAGGGCCAGGGGTTGGGGCAGGGGAAAGTGGGGCACGCAGTGTGGGCCACAAACTGCCCCACATGACCAAGAGTTTAGACTTGGATGGGACTTCTGGGGTCATTTAGAGGGTGCTGGGGAGCCTACATGGGAATATGGTCCAAGGTGAACTTTGTCGCCCCCAGGGTATTATCCTAGTGTATGACATCACTGATGAGAAATCCTTTGAAAATATTCAGAACTGGATGAAAAGCATCAAAGAAGTAAGAACCCTCCAGAGGAGATGGGGGAAGTGGGTAGATCATGGAGGACGAAGGGGCTGTGTGGATAGGCAGGGCCACTGTCACTGGTCTTACACTTCTGCCCCTAGAATGCCTCAGCTGGAGTGGAGCGACTCTTGCTGGGGAACAAGTGTGACATGGAGGCTAAGAGGAAAGTGCAGAAGGAGCAGGCCGATAAGGTGAGGGCCATGCTGGGCCGGGTTCTACAACTGCGCGGCGAACACATGAACACTTCGCGAGGCCCGATTGCAGGGGGCTTGGCTGCAGCCCCTTTTCTCCAGCTTTCTCCTTCTCGTTTCACCCTACAGTTGGCTCGAGAGCACGGAATCCGGTTTTTTGAGACAAGTGCCAAATCCAGTATGAATGTGGATGAGGTGAGACCTGCCCCCCACCTCCTCAGCCACCACCAAGACATGGAACCTTGAAAGGTAGACGCATCCCCCCTCCAGTCTGTTCTGACCAATCTCCCCTTTAGGCTTTCAGTTCCCTGGCTCGGGACATCTTACTCAAGTCTGGAGGCCGGAGATTGGTGAGTTGGATCTGCTGGCTGGGTCCCACTGGCCGCGTGTGTCTTGGGAGGAGAGCCGTGGTGCTACAATTCCCAGGAGGGGAGAAAGAAAGCTTGCGTTTATTCATAGGCCAGCCAGCCCTCCCATCCTGACCTGTGCATCCTTCTCCCTCCAGGGGAACCATCACAAGCCCCCCAGCACTGACCTGAAGACCTGCGACAAGAAGAACACCAGCAAGTGCTCCCTGGGCTGAGGACCCCCTGCGGCCTTCCCACCCTGAGCCTGGAGCCGGCTGGGGGAGCCAGGGCTGAGGGACTGCACAGGGAGGGGGGCAGCGGTGCCTGAGAGGCGGGTTGGTGGTGAGGAGCCAAGATAGAGAAGGGAAAGAAGGAAACCAGGGGCCGGGAGAAGTGCAGGAAGGAACAGAGGAAGTGAAGGAAGGCGAGGGGGAGGATGAGAGGGAGGAGGAAGGGTAGGACGGATAGCCTCAGGCCGTGGACTTTCTCTGGTTTTTTAGGTCACGAATATATGTAAATATATCGATTTATTTTGATACTCGATCAGGTTTTTGAGTCCTGTGAGAGGCTGGCTCAGCCCCACTCTCTGAAGGTTTGTCACGCTGCAGGGTCTTCCTCTGTATTAAAGGCCATTCTTTGCACAAATGTCCCCCTGTTTGGGAAACTTTCATTGTTGTCACTCAAACCCAGGTCTTACCTCTCCCGTGTTGGTCCCCTGGAGTCTGGCTGGGTGCGTCTCTCCCTTTCCCGGATGTTTGACTGCTGAGGAAGACAGCCGGAGCAGGAGGCAGAGTGACCTGAGGGACTGAACGCCCCTTTCCATCGTGGGGTTTCAGGACTAAGGATCACTATGACCATAGCCTTGTCCTTAGCACAGGAAATTCCAAGAGAGGACACAACAGGACCTGGTGTGGCCTAGCAGTGATTAACGCAAGCTTCTTCGACACCCACCCACCTTTTCTTTTTGAGGGGTCTGAACTCAGGGTCTTGATTGTGCTAGACAAATGCTCGGCCACTGAGCTAAATCCCCAGCCTCCATGCTTCGTTGATTTTGCCAGAAATCTGTTTAGGTGTTTGGTAGGCATTATTAGCTGCTTTTATAGGGGAGGAAAATGAGACACAGGAGAGGTTTATGTATCCATAAACATTTATTGAGCATCTATGTTTCAGGCACACAGTTAACGTAGCTCTCGGGTGGTGTTTTTTTTTTTGTTTTGTTTTTGTTTTTCTTTTGGTACCAGGGATTCAACCCAGGGCACTTAACCACTGAGCCACATCCCCAGCCCTGTTACTTTTCATTATTTTTGAGCAGAGCCTCACTAACTTGCTGAGGCTGACTTTGAACTTGTGATCTTCTGGCCTCTGGATTGCTGGGATTATAGGCATGCACCACGACTACCAGCCCTTAGGTGGTTCTTACAGGCAGAGAAATAAGCAAATTTTAATAAAAACAGTTAACTCTTGGGGGCTGAGGGAGAGACACATGCCAAAATTATCAGCATGCAAAAGAAAAACCACCAAAAAATCAGGCTTGATATAATGCCCCCTTAAGTACACATAGCTGCCCTCCCTTTCGATGATACTGAGGATTGAACCCAGGGGCACTCAACCCCTGAGCTATATCCTCAGCCATTTTTAGTTTGGATTTTGAGACAGGGTCTAGATAAATTGTTCAGACTAGCCTTGAACAACTCCTGCTCCAGCCTCCCAAGTAGGAATCACAAGTGTGCACCACCATGCCCAGCTCAACATTTTTTAAAACAGCAGATTTTTTTTTTTTTTTTTTTTTTTTGGTAGTGAGGATTGAACCCAGTGGTGCTTAACCACTGAGCCACATCCTCAGCCCTTTTTATTTTTTTTATTTTGAGACAGGATCTCACTGAGTTGCTTAGGGCCTTGCTAAATTGCTGAGGCTGGATTTGAATTTGCAACCTTGTAATCCCATGGCCTCCTGAGCCCCTGGGATTATACCCACTGCACCTGGCTTGATATTTTTCCTTTCCTTCCTTCCTTCCTTCCTTCCTTCCTTCCTTCCTTCCTTCCTTCCTTCCTCCCTCCCTCCCTCCCTCCCTTTCCTCTCCCCTCCCTTTCTTGCCTCTCCCTTTCTTGCTTCCTTCCTTCCTTGCTTTCTTTTCTTTCTTTCTTTGCTGGTGATGGAACCCAGGGCCCTCTAAGTGCTGGGAAGGGGCTCTACCACTGAACAACACCTCCAGCTCTGGACCTTCATCTTTTATTAAGATCAATGAAAATGTCACATTTGCTTTGAACAAAATAAATGTACCACTTGAAGTGTTATTCAAGTGTTATTCAAGCTGTCAAGACTGACGGCTTCATCATACCCCAAAGCAGATATTTAAAAATTCACTTTCAGAGCAGATATCCAATTTGGTTGGTTTCTTTTCTTTTTTAGATAAATTTTTTGGTACCGTGGATTGAACTCAGGAGCACTCAAGCACTGAGCCACATCCCTAGCCCTATTTTGTATCTTATTTAGAGACAGGGTCTCACTGAGTTGCTTAGTGCCTCTCCATTGCTGAGGCTGGCTTTGAACTCTCAATCCACCTGCCTCAGCCTCCTAAACTGCTGGGATTACAGCATGCACCACCATGCCTGGCCCAAGTTGGTTTCTTCTAAGTTTATTGGAAGTGAAATCTTGTAAGATCACAGGGTTTACCCAGGCTCAGTGGTACATTCCTATAATACCAGAGACAGGACAGCAAGTTTGAGGCCAGCCTAAGCCCTAAGCAATTTAGCAAGACCCCACCTCAAAAAATAAATAAGTAAATCAGGTGGGGGATGTTGCTCAGTGGTAAAGTACCTCTGGGTTCAATTCCCAGTACAAAAGAAAAAAAAAATCACGCAGAACAACTTTCCATGAGATAATTTCCATGAGATAAAGTAGATGTAAGATTATGGTAAGGAATAACAAATGGGGCTGGGGATGTGGCTCAAGCGGTAGCGCGCTCGCCTGGCATGCGTGTGGCCCGGGTTCGATCCTCAGCACCACATACCAACAAAGATGTTGTGTCCGCCAAGAACTAAAAAATAAATATTAAAAAAATTCTCTCTCTCTCTCTCTCTCCCTCTCCCCCTCTCCTCTCTCACTCTCTCTTTAAAAAAAAAAAAAAAAAAAAGGAATAACAAATGCTAGCATAGTGGGCCCACTGACTCTGGAGGCTGAGGCAGGAGGGTTATAAGTTCAAGGCCAGCCTCAGCAATTTAGTAAGATCCTATCTCAAAAAATAAAGAGGGTTGGGGATGTACCTCATGGATAAAGTACCCCTGGGTTCAATCCCCAGTACTGAGAAAATAAAAAAAAAAAAACTCTATCATACCTAAAAACCAGGGGGAAAAAGCCACAACAAATTTTCTGTAAGTGTATAAACATGAGACACATGGGGCGTGATTATTACAGATCAAGGTAGTCATGGCAGTCCTTGGTTACCAGGTCTTGTGATCATGCTGGAAAATTTTCAGATATCTTGCTAAGAGTACCTGGTATGAGAAGGGATAGGAAAAAGGGGAAAGGGGACACTATTGAGATAGGTAGATAGAGAGAGAGAGAGAGAGAGAGAGAGTATCCTCAGGAAAGAGAAGAATGGTGCACCCCTCCTGCCCTATAGTTTTATTGGAGGTCTCACAGAAGTTTCCAGAGAGCTCTGCCCAGGTCTACCTCTTGACTTTTGACTGACAGCAGGACTGCATCAGACTTCCAAGTCCCCACTGTGCATGCTAAGAGAATCAAGGTAGGGCTGGGGCTGGGGCTCAGTGTGAGCCCTGGGTTGTATGAGACACTGGGTTCCATTCTCAGCACTATGTATAAATAAAATAAAGGTCTATCAACAACTTAAAAAAAAAAAAAGATTCAAGGTAACTCTTGGTCACTTTGGCCCACACTGGTTCTAATTGGAACTTAGATCTTACAGTTAGGGGCTTTCTTCTATCATATATCCCTGAGTTCTAGAATCTGGTCTGTGTAAAGGTCACAAAAGCCCCTTCTCCTTCAGGGTAACTTGTGTTCTTATCAGGGAGGAAGGAGCATTTTGGGCCTGCATTTCTTCTGCATAATAGGTTGTTTGCTGAGGAATTTAGCATATCCTATTGACTTAAGTCAGGGAGGGCTGTGGGTAAATTGTTTTTTAAAAGAAAGCAAGTGGAGGTCAGCATAGTGGGCCCTGTTTGTAGAATTACCTGCTTAATGTTATGTTACTACTGTTTGTGTTATATGCTGCCTATCATTGGCTCGCACCTGTAACCCCAGAGACTCTGGAGGATCTCAAGTTCGAGGCCAGCCTCAGCAATTTACTAGGATCCTCAGTAACTTAGTAAGATCTTGTCTCAAAATAAAAAATGAAAAGAAGTGGGGATGTAGGTCAGTGGTAAAGTGCCCTTGGGTTTAATCCTCAATAGCAAAAATAAAAGGAAAAATGGTTCTATTCAAAGCCATCTTTGTAGGTAGAAGACATTGCTTCAAAATCTTCAAAATCTCCAAAGGTGAACAGAGCGTTTATTTATTTATTTATTGGTGCTGAGAGTTGAACCCATGGCCTATAACATGCTAGGCAAGTGCTCTATCACAGAGTCACATCCCCATATCTGAGCTTTTAAAGGAGAATAGGCAAGGGAGGAGAGGTTGGGAAGTGAGACAAAAGGCAGGCAGTGTACATGTGTTAACCTATGCTGCACAGGCCAAGGTAGGGAACAATCTCAACTTTCAGCTTCCTTGGTATCAGAGTGGGAATTTGCAGCCTTTTAGCCTCCAATCTCAGCATGAGGAAGCTGTTCTTAATTCAGAAGAAGGGGGAGGAATTCAGCATTCATGTTTGTATGGAGTTTAAGTACTTCTTGGTCTTGGTCTATCTATTGAGCATCTAAGAGAACTAAACTCACATGGTTCCCAGTGTCTGGGACGCTGCAGTCACACATGATGTATGAAACCAAGAAACAAATCAGGGCCAAATTCGGAGAGTAACGAATACATTACCTGACAGTAAAGTGGGAACCCAGAGTGTGGGTCAAGTTCCCCCCCCCCTTTTTAATGTTTTTATTAGAACATTATAGTTATACATAATATTGAGGTTCACTTGGACATAATCATACATTCGTGGAATATAATTTGCTCCATTTCATTTCCCAGTACTTCTTCCTTCCCTCTCTGTCACTGCAATTTTGAGTATATAAAGGTTTAACTCCATGGGGATGGAAAGCATGCTTAATCTCTGGCCTGGGAGCTGAAATTTTGGAGTCAAGCCTCTTGTCTTCCATTTACTAGCTTGATAACCTTGGACAAGTTGTTAGAGACTGGGGCCTTCCAGAAAACTGAGGCAGTGAAAAGGACCCCCTTCAAGCCCGAATTCTTGCAATCAAGTCAGAAAGGTTTCAGACATGTTGCTCAGAGATGAGTTTAACAAAGGGATAAAAAAAAAAGGGAAAGAGGACACTCTCAAGGGAGAGAGCTGATCCTCTCAGGAGAGGGACAGTGTGCCTCTCCTACACTTGTTTTATTGCGGATCCCAGAGAAATTTCCAGAGTCCCACCCAGGCCACCTCTTAACTTTTGACTGATAGCAGTTATACCTCAGATTTTCAAGTCCCCACTGCCATGACAACTCTGTCACTTTGGCCCAAGCTGACTCGTTCTAATTGGATTGTGAACCATAGATTCTTACAGATTTTATGGTTAGGAGGAATTACCCTTATCTCCCTGAGTTTCGGGATCTGGTCTATCAAGAGAGTCACAAAAGTCTTCCTCTTCAGGGTAACGTGGGTTACCCTCTTAACATTATTTGTGGCCTGCATTTCTTCAGCAGGAAACAGGTAGTTTGCTGAGGAATGTGACATAGCCTGTCCACTTAAGCCAGGCAGGCCGACAAGTAAGTTGCTTTTTAAAAAGAAAGCATGTGGGGATCAGTTTGGTGGTTGTTTCCCTTAACCTCATGCTCCCATCACTTGCATCTGTCTGTCCCCTAACAAAGTCACCTATGCTCTCTGCACTTACCCACAAAACAAGATAATACTGAATCCTTCTGAGGATCAAAAGCAGCTAAAAACTGAATTAAAAAAAGTTATGACATATGACAGAGGCAGCTCAATGGTAGGGAGCTTGCTTAGCAGGCATGAGGCCCTGGGTTCCAACAGGAACAATCTCAACTTTGGGTGAAAGGAGGAGGGGTGGAAAAAGTGAAGCAACACTTTCAGAATGTTTTCATATACATTTCATTAGCATCTATCAAAAAGCAGCAATGCACATTAGCATTCCGTTTCACACAGAACACTGAGAGCCACTGTCCTAAGGTCACACAGACAAGATTCTGAACCTAGTCTCAGCACTTCTGGGAACTCCCAATCTCGGTCTTCGCACCGGGTTAGTGAGTACTCCCTTATGTAGGCGCCAGGGAGAGTGGAGACCAGCTGAGAAAGTTACCCAGAGGAAAAGCTCTGCGAACTGGTTTAGCAATGAACACCGGAGGGGGTGACACGGTCCACCTGCGTCGAACAGAACGCGAGCCCAGCAGTCACAGTCTCACCCTCACGGTGCCCCTGGACTGCTCCCCTCTCGTGGGGAGGGGAAACGCAGCCTCGCCGCCACCCCAGACCGCCACGCGGGCTTTCTCCCTGGGCCGTAGGGGACAGAGAGGGGGTCGGAGAGGCTAGGGATTAAGGGTGAAACCCAGGGTTCTAAGGAGGATCCAAAGTCCCGGCAGGACGACGGACTGTCCCCCTGCTAACCGAGCCCAGAACGGGAAAAAGGCGACGACCCAGGAAGCGGTGAGCCGAGAAACCACACGGAGACCGCCACCGCCCCGCTGCCCGCGCACTGCCGGGACCGCCAGGCCTCACGGCCCAGCCAATCGGCCGCGTCCTGCCGCGCAGGCGCAGTGAGATCCGCCCCTCCTCGCCGCCGGAACACCCCCGCGGCGGACTACAGGTCCCAGCGGGCGGCGCCCCAGCATCCTCCGCGGGCGGGATGGCCGCGCGAGGGGCGGGGGCAGAGGTGAGCGGGCGGCGCCGGGCCGCCGCAGCCGGCCTTCCTCTCGCGCCGCACGCCCCGGCCAGGGGCCCGGCTTCCTTGACAGCGGATTCGTAGGCGCTGTTCCCGCCGCGACCGTGGGGTCGTCCCGGCAGAGCTCTGGCCCTGATGGGCCACGGGCCGCTTCACCGTCCTGAGCCGGAATCGCCCGAGCGCCTCTGCGTTCCGACAGGCTCGCGGCCCCACTCGCAGGTCCTCGTGTCCCGACAGGTGCGACCCTGACCGCCCATGCCTGCGGGCACCGGGAGGCGCGGCCTCCCCCAGGGCCTCCACCTGTGCTGGCTCTTGTGCGCTTTCACCGTGGAGCTCTGGTAAGGAGGCGGGGGCCGGGGAGGGCCGGAGGAGAGCCGTCCCCACCGGGGAGGGGGACGCCTGGCCGCGGACCGCTGCGGCGGGGGAGCCGGTTTTCCGGATTCTAATTTTTGCCCCTTTTCCCCTCCCCGCTACAGCCGAGCAGAGGCTTCCGTGCGGGAGGAGAAGCAGTCAGGTGGGTGGCTGTCCGACCCCACGCCCCCGGGGTTTATTGTTTTGCGTGTCTTCCCTACACACCCGGAGCTCGGACGGAAAAGGGTGGCACCGCGCGGGACGAGGCCAGCGCTGGCCTGGGATCTGGGTGCGTAGAGCTTCGGGGGCAAACGTTTTCTGAGTGGTCTGGGCCGGTATTTCTTTCCCCTTTTAGTGAGCACCTCGACTTTGCCGTGCTGGCTGGGAGAAGAGTTCGTGGTCGCAGAAGAGTGTACTCCGTGTTCCAGTTTTCAGGCTGTGAGCATCCCTCCCCTCCCCCGTTTTCCCCCAACATCTAGCCAGTCCCCAAGTCTCATTAAGCATGCCTTTGCATCCTCTTTTCTTTCTCCTTGCAGTGTCAGTATACGTCCAAATCTGAACTTGTCTTCCCCCTGAAAACATGCTCCTCTCTTTCCAAGTTAATAACAGCGTTCAGCTGATAACCAGGTTTTGTTCTGCTTTTGTTTTTTGTCTTGCTGTACTGGGGATTGAACCGAATCCTACCATCTAGCTCTCTATCATCTAGCCTCATCCCCAGACCTTTTTTTATTATTTTGAGACAAGGTTTAAGTTGGCCAGGATGGGCTGGAACTTGAGCTCTTCCTGCCTCAGGCTCCCAAGTTGCTGGAATCACAGGCATGCACCTCCATGCCCTGTGGTTCTGTTCATTTTTAATACACTATGCTCTGGAATCTGTCCTTATGTCCTTCTACACTCTTACCCTGAAGTGTTTTTTCCAACACACATTTCTAATCATGCAACCACCGCCTTCAGCATCCACATCAGAGGTCTTTGTTAGCTCTGTTTTCTGGCCAGCTCTGGCCATGGCATTTGAGCACTTGCCCTTTTGAATGGCAACCTCTCTGTTTCTCCTGCAGCTCTTCCTAACACATGCTTTGGTCCTTTTCTCCCGGCAGAAAACCATCCCTGAGTGTGGTTCCACAGGTTATGTTGAGAAAATTACATGCAGCTCCTCTAAGAGAAATGAGTTCAAAAGGTAAGGGCTTTTTCTTTTCTTGTAGACTGAATATCTCCTTTCCCCCTGTGACTTCATCCTGGGTAGCATGACATGTTGGAAAGAGGGAATTTGGAGCTAAATTACTTAAACCCAAGTCCTGGTTTTACTTCTCAACCCTGTTATTGGCCATATTTTCTCTTCAATAACATCAGCTAATGCTATCTTTGTTATCTCACCAGATGATGTAAACACTTTATAAGGCTGACTCTGTTTTCCTCTTTTTCTTTTGGCTATTACCTCCTTGATGGGGCTGAAGTAGAAGGGAGATGGAAAGGAGAAGCTGTCTGGCCTTCCCTGGGAATAACTGTTCCTTCCTATCCTCAGCTGCCGCTCAGCTCTGATGGAACAACACTTATTCTGGAAATTTGAAGGGGCTGTGGTGGGTGTGGCTTTGGTCTTCGCATGCCTTGTCATCATCCGTCAGCGACAACTGGACAGAAAGGCTCTGGAAAAGGTCCGGAAGCAAATTGAGTCCATATAGCTACATTCCACCCTTTTATCCTGGGTCTTACAGACCATATCTCAGAGAAAATGAAATGGACTGATTTGCGCCTTTGGTTCTTAGGAATCTTGTGGTGGTAACCCCTTCTCCCCATCTTCCTCTCCATATCATTAATAAGCACAATAAAAAAGAGTAAGTTAGTTTCTTTCTCCCTATAGTAATTTGTTTTGGGACAGGAAATCATGGGAGCAGAGAGAAAAGGGGGTGGCAATCTCCCAAGTACCTACCTTCCCCCCTTTTACTACTTATTTAAAACTTCTGGGATATAATTTTAACTAGAAAATTTATTTCTTAGTCAAAACTTTGTTTCCCTCAACCCTATCCCCAAAGAAGAAATAAAATCACAGATACATAACAAAAGTATTTGAGGTACTCTTTTCACACAGGCTAACTGGGCCTCAGGATACAGATGTCTCCTAGGTTGTCCTGAGGTGATTCAGACCCCCTAAGACAAAAGAGCACCTGAGTGGGAAGCCCAGGGGGAAGCAGAGCTATAGGGGAACCCTGGGTTCCTTATTGTAAAGGGGAGTGGGCCAGGAACGTTCCAGCTCACATCTCATCTGCATGCAGCACGGTTCTGATATGCCCACCGGACCCAGTCTCCACGCCCCTCTTCTCTATCAGTGTTCTGGTAGACGTGTTTGCAATCTGGGCTCTAAGTGACTCTCCCATTTTGGACTCTTCCACTGGAGTCTCTCGACTTTCTGTCATATCCACATGGGTCAAGATATTTCTGGAAACCACTGTGAGGTGAAGGAAAAAGCACAGAGTAGAATGTTTCTCTTGGGTGGGGCACCCTAGACAGAACAGGCAGGACCTCTCTCCCACTTCTTGACTATTGTGTGCAAAGCCCTCTTGCTCACCAGGGAGCTTCTCACCTCCATGAGGCTGGTAGTCCTCAGGCCCCGCTTCTGGTAGACCCTGAAAGGGACTGAAGCTGGGCAGGATGATGAGAACCAAAGAAAAAAGAAGGATCTGGAAGAAAGCAAGACACTTGGGCTGTGGGGACAGTCAAGGAAGGGAGCAGAGGGCAGCTGGGGTTTCTGGGTTGGGAAGACTGATGTAGCTAGGGAGTGGAAGGTATCAGGATGGAAGTGTGGGGGGAGACAGATGATAGAGGCTGGGGGAGATGGGAGGGAGACAGACTGATGGTACCAGAACGCAAGTGCTTGTCTGGGCAGCTTTGTTTGAGGTTTGAGCAATGAGCGTCTGGAGCTGACGGAGCTGAGCCACCAAGGAGCTGGGAAAGGAGGAATGAGGAGCTACCGTCATCTGGGAACCACGGCCCAAGAATGGTGCTCTGCACTTCCCCATCCGCGGCACATAAATGGTGTTTTCACTCACAGGTTATGTCTCTCCAGCTCCTGGACTTTCTTCTGTAGCTCCTGGTTCTGTGCAGAACAGGCTGCCACCCTAGGGAGTGGGGAGAAGCAGGACAAGGCTCAGCAATCTGAGTCCTGCACCTTGCCTGCCTTGGTGAGGAAGGGAACCAGACATAGCCTCCTTCAGAAATGTGATCCCAAAGTACCTGTTCTCCAGCCCATCGATGTATTCTTTCTTCCGCCGCCGACTGTCCTGAGCTGACTGCTTGTTACGGATTTTCCTTCTGACCTTCTTGAGGATTCTCTCCTCTGCCTGGTAGCCGGGGGTGTGTCAATTCTGAGCCCTTAACCTCCCTCAACTGCCCAACTTTTCCCTGGGATCCTGGCTTCTCAGCCATAGTGGATCCTCTGGACTGAGACGCCCTTTGGGAAAGGGAAGGGTGTTACCTTGGTGAGGGGCAGGTGAGAGGGCAGAGAAACCCCTTCCTGCCCCAGCAGACGCTTCTCCTCATCTGTCAGGAACAGAGTTTGACAGGGCAGCTGGGGGATAGTGAAGATAAGATGGGAATGGGGACAGGGTCATCACATTTTCAGCACACAGCAGCACCCCACCATGTATTCTGGAGAGTGCTTAATATTTGCACTAAGGAGTAACTCCAACCTAGACGTGAGCTGAGGGCCAGGCACAGTGGCACATGCCTGTAAGGCCAGCCTCAGCAATTTAGGGAGGCCCTGTCTGTAAGTAAAAAATAAGAAGAGCTCGTTCAGTGGTTAACAACCCCTGAGTTTAATCCCTGGTACAAAAAAAAAAAAAAAAAAAGGGACTGGGGTTGTGGCTCAGTGGTAGAGTGCTTGCCTACCATACACGAGGCACTGGGTTCAATCCTCAGCACCACATAAAATGTAAAAATAAAGATGTTTTGTCCATCTAAAACTTAAGAATAAATATTAAAAAAAAAAAAAAAAGCGAGCCCAGGGCAGAGGCTTGAGACAGGCCCTAGACAGAGCCAAGGATCTCCTGAGGCTGATAGGGGAGAAGGTGTGGTTTCATCATATCTTCTGTTCAGAGACTTGGGACCTGGACATTCTGATCAAGCTAGGGAGTGCCTGCTCTGATCCCTGTCTCCCACAACTTGGGAGCATCTTAAGAGGACATGGAGTACTCACTACAGTGGGGTTTGCTCAGTTTCCTTACAGCAGAAAAAAAAAAAATCCTTACAGCAGGTTAACAATCCAGATCCAGCCATTAACTTCCATTTGGCAGAGTATGTTATCCAGTGCCCATCAACCACAGAACCACAAGGTCTGAACTCCATTTTCAGGCCTAGATTCTGCCCCCTCTTAGACAAGGAACTCCTGTAGGCAGTCACACTGAGTGACTTCCCACAGTAAAGCATGCAGAGTGGACAGTGGACAGATGGTGACTTCGGTTAAGCTGGACCCATCAACAGAGTAAGCTGCATTCTTTTTTGAAAGATTTATGCTTGACTTTGTGACTTAAGAATTTGTTTTAGCTTTTAGCTAAGCCACGCACTTTTTTTCTTTTTGCAGTACTGGGGATAGCACCCAGGGGTACTTTTTACTTTGGGACAAGGGCTCACTAAGTTGCCCAGGCTGGCCTTAAACTTGCAATCCTCCTGCCTCGGCCTCCCATGGAGCTGGGATTACAGTTGTGGGACACTGTACCTGGCTTGACTTGGCTTCTGGTTCAAGCTTCACCCACAAGTTTAGATGGAAGCTAGAACCTGTTCCTTGCTTTGGGCTTGGGAAGTATTTCCCAGGATAAAGGAAGACAGTGACCTGAATGTAGCCACCTTTCCAAATTCACTGCACAATCTCCACCCCCTCAGAAGGCTTCTGATAGGGTTCCTGAAGAGCTGGCCCCTGGGTATTTGCTACAGTGGAAACACTGTTGCAGTTTCTTCTCCATCACTCATATCCACCAACCAGTTGGATTCCCAGGCTACTGTCCCAATTCTGTCCTGACCCAAGGCTGAAACAATGGCTCTGGCTAAGCATGCAATGCACACAAGGTGTGGGCTTTCTCCAGAGCCTTGTCCCTCATCCCAACTTAACTGAATCATCACCACCTTATCCACACGGGCTCCCTCTCTCACCCCTTTGTCCTTTCCTGCTCCTAAAGTTGCTTACATTGCCTTGGTGTTCAGGCTCAGTGCCACGAAAAGTGGGGCAAAGACAGTTCCTCATCAGCTTCCTCCTCCCTCATCCCCTGTGCCACTGTCTGTGAGGATACACGTATGTATCCCAGAGCACTGGTCTGACGAACCCCAAGACTTACAAGTGTGGCAGGAGGCACTGGGGCTGCAGTGCTTCGGGGCAGGATGTGTGCATGATTATCAAAGGGCAGTTCACTGACCATGCAGGCATCTGGCACCATGAATTGTGGGCTCCACTGATCTGAAGGAGACACAAGAAGCTGGGACAAAAGAGAGGTTCACCCTGAGGCACCAGGGGCTGGGCAGTGGCATTGGTTGGGGAAATCCCCTTAATCTCATGGCTAGGGCTGGGCCTCTTCCCACAAAGAAACTGACCTAGCTGAATGGAGATGAGTCCTAAGGTTGGCCTGGCTTCCCCCTGCATCCTCTGCAGGGCTTCTGCCTCATAGACAACCTCATAGAGGGCAGGAGAGCTGGGTGCCTGCACGGCAGGGGGACTGTCTGAGAGGCCAGGATCCTCAGAGTTGCCACTGTCACTGCCAGGAGATGCTTCTGAACAGTACACCTCATTGGGATCAATGAAAAGCTTCAGGAAATCTTCAGATTCACTCTCTTGAAGTCCCTATAGTCGGAGAAGGGTATACAAGTATGCCAGGAAGTCCTACCTGACATCAGATTTAGATCCTTCTTACTTCAGTTTCAGTCTTTTCTTGGGGATGGGGATAGTTACAACTAATATCTATTTTGGGTTCACTGTTTTCAGGTCTCTTTCCAAGTGGGTGCTGAAGCCTCTTGGGTCTTCTTAGCCCAGAGTTGTGTCTCAAGCCCACTTCCTTCCATTCCCATTCATCACACTTACACAGCCATGGCCCCCACTAGAATCCCAGCCTTGTAGCGCCTGTTCTTGTAGCCTAGTCACTGGAACCTCTGGAGGGGAACAGTTGAATCCCAGTTCCAGTAAGGATCCTGTTGAGAAGATATCTTCTGGGGGCTCCAGCAACACGTCTAGCAGGTCAGGGGATCCGAGCTCCATGCTTCTGTAGGAAGGTGTGCAGGAAAGTTACAGAAGGGAGATGCTCCTGTCCCCACCCCCACACCTTCTGGGCTTCTCTGCACCCTCTTCCATATCCCCCTTCCTTACCTGCCGCAGCCCCCACACTGGCCACCGGGAGACTTCGCCTCTGGCCGACGTCTTACGTTCAGAAACCGGGTATTACCTGCTGACCGCCCCAAACACTACACCTTTTCTTTCCTCCAGGATCTCACATCCTGGTCCTGCCCAGCCAAACCCCGCCCCCCGCCAGACACCCGGAAAGCGGGTGGCACTTTGCACGGAGCCAGGCTGGGGGCGCTGTATCTGGGCCCTGGGGTGCGAGACGCGGAACGTGGGCCCACGGGGTTGAGGGAAAACAGGTAGCCGCGCCTTCGGTGCCTCGGGGTCTCCCAGCGGCAGCTCTTTCTGAGAGTTTGAGGTCTCCTCGGGGAAGACGGAGACGGCGGTGACGGGAGCACGACATCCTTGAGTGCCTGTTCCCCAGCCATCGCTTTTATTGGAGGGAGACCACCGCAGGATAGCAAAAACAAAAGTGCCAAGAGTCACGCCCCAAACTCGAAGCGAGCCTCCCCCGCCGCTCGGCGCTCTGCCCACTCCGAGTCCCAGTGGGAAGCTGAAGACCGGAGGGTTGAGGGACGTGGCATCAAGCCAATGGGATTATCGGCTCAAGACCGACTCCTCCGTAATTGGTCAGAATGGTCGGAGTCCGGCCAATGGGGCCGCAGTATTTGTGTGGGAGGCGGGGATTTGGGTCCGCGGATTGAAGGGCGGGGCAGAAATCAGAAAACGAGCCTTGGGGGCGCGAGGAACGTTTGGGGGACCTGGGTCGGAGCCAGGTCCGACTCAGGGTTTGCTTACCACGTGACTCTGAAGCCCCAGGTTATTACCTGGGACTAAATAACCCGTTGGCTCGAATTAAGAGGGCTTTGCGGGGACCGAGGGACGAGGGGATTGCGCAATCGCGGGTTTTCCAAATCGTCCTCCGAGCGTTTACGCGACCGCACGGACACAGTCGCTGGCCTGTCACGTAACGGAGGGACAGGGCCTGGAAAAGTGCAATAGGTCCAAAAACCTCTTGCGTTTGGTTTGGGAATTTGCGTGTGATTACCAGCAAACGGCTACTTGTGCCCCCGAGCTGCTGGGGTCGCCGGTGTGTACCTCTGTGCCCGGCTCTCGGTTCCGTTTGGTGTGGGTGCTGGGGACTGAACCCAGGGGCGCTTTAACACGGAGCTGCATCCCCAGCCCTTTTATCTTTTGAGACACGTTCTCGCTAAATTGCTGAGGCCTGGAGTTTGCCATCCTCCTGCTTCAGTCTCTGAGCCGCTAGGATCACAGGCGTGTGCCAACACTACCGGCTGGTTTTTCCTTTTTAAGATAGGGTGTCGCTGGGCGCGGTGGCACATGCTGTAATCCCAGTGACTTGGGAAGCTGAGGCAGGAGGACTGCAAGTTCAAGGCCAGCCTCAGCAATTTAGGGAGACCTTATCTCAAAAATAAAAGGGGGGCTGGGGCTGGGGCTCAGTGGCAGAGCGCTTGCCTAGCATGTGTGAGGTACCAGGTTGGATCCTCAGCACCACAGAAAAAGAATTAAAGTAGACCGGCCCAGTGGCGGAGCCTATAGCCCAGGATCACAAGTTCAAAGCTCAGCCTCAGGAACTCAGTGAGGCACTAAGCAACTCAGTGAGGCCCTGTCTCTAAATAAAATACAAAGTGGGGCCCGGACGTGGCTCACTGGCTCAGTGGTGGATTGCCCCTGAGTTCAATCCCCAGGCACCAAAATAAATAAATAAAATAAGCAGGGCTGGGGTTGTGGCTCAAGTGGTAGAGCAAGCACTTGCCTGGCACATTTGAGGCACTGGTTTCAATCCTCAGGACCACATATAAATAAATAAATAAAATAAAGTATTGTGTCTATCTACAACTAAAAATTAAAAGAAATAAAAATATAAAATAAAGGCATTCTGTCCATCTACAACTACAGAAAAAAGGGGAGGGGGAGGCTGGGGATGTAGCTCAGTGGTAAAGTGCCTCTTCAACCACCAGTACAAAAAGAGAGAGAGACAGAGAGAGAGAGAAGGAGGCACTTTGACTCCATTTCTCCACTTGTTGCCTGGGCTGGGCTCAGACTCCCTAATAGCTGGGATTACAGGAGTGCACCACCATGCCTGGCTGCATTCTTATAGTTAAAAAACTGTTTTCATAAACACTATTCTTATTTAATCTACAACAACTCAGAGGCAAATAGAGCAGGTGATATTTTGCCAGTTTTATCCATGAGAACAGACAATTAGAAAATAGTTCATGACCAGATAAATAATAATACCAATTGAATTTATTTTTTCTTGGATCTAGTGTCTGATGGTCCAGGAATCACTTCAAGTAAAATGAAAGAGCCATACTGATATAGCTATGATTGTCATCTGCCTGCCTCCCAGTAGTACTCCAGATATAAGGTAGCTGGGTAAGCAAGGCACGAAAGTTTCGGGTTTTTGTGCTGCTGGGGATTGAACCCAGGGGCTTGTGCATGAAAGAAAAGCAACTTACCAACTGAGCTATGGTATGATTCTCCCTCTGAAGATTTAAACAGGCTTAGGGTATAAAAACAGGAAAGGGCTAATATTGATTGAGCAGCTATTATATGGTCACATTTTCACATTATTGACATGAGTTTCATAGCAACACAGAGCACACAGAGAGGTTACTAACTTCCTCAAGGTTTCTTTGTAAGTACCTGAACCAAGATTTGGATACCTGAACTAACATTCTTCACATTATATTAAACTATCTTACTGGGCTTTCTCAAATTTCCCAATTATATCTTTTCCTGTTCATCTCTTCATCCTGGTCAGGTAGTAAAGAGACAAAGCAGGCTTCTGAGATTGAAGCATAGCTCTACGAAAGCAGATATGTTCTTGTTTAGATCTTTCAGAGAGCAAGGGAGGTGGTTAAATGCAATTTGAGGGGCTTCCTGAGGCCTAATGTGCAGAGATGATTAAGTGGAAAATATAGGAGGTTTCTGAATATATTAGAACTGGAAGGAAACTGTCATCATCTGCTAGTTTAACTTCCCTCTTTCCCTGATTATCAAGCTCTGCAGAGGGAGAATAACTTTCCTTAAATCACATATCAAATTAAAGTAAAGTTCAAGAGATCTGTTGAACAACATGGTGACTACAGTTAATACTGATGTACATGTGAAAATTGCTAAAAGTATATTTGAAGTGTTCTGTCACAAATATGTAAGGTAATGGATTTGTTAATTAGCTTGATTCAGCCATTTCAAATTCTGTGTGTATATATACATTTCAAAACATCTTGTTGTACACCATAGATATATGTACATTGTTTTGGTACTGGGATTGAGCCCCATGCTGCTCTATCACTGAGTGACATCCCCATCCCTTTAAAAAAATTTTTTTTTGTAGTTGTAGATGGATAGCATACTTTTATTTTATTTATTTATTTTTTATGTGGTGCTAGCAAGTGCTCTGCGTCTGAGCTACAACTCCAGCCCAACTCTTTTTATTTTTTAAATATTTTTTAGTTGTTTTTTTAAATATTTTTTTAGTTGTTGATAGACCTTTATTTTATTTATTTGTATGTAGTGCTGAGAAACGAACCCAGTGCCTCATGCATGCTAGGCAAGCGTGCTACCACTGAGCCACAAGCCCAGCTCCTTATTTTATTGTTTTTATAATTTATTTTTTAGTAGGTGGACACAATATCTTTATTTCTTTTCTTTCTTTCTTTTTTTTTTTTTGGTAGTGGTGCTGTGGATCAAATCCAGTGTCTCACTGCTCACTGGGTGCTAGGTGAGCACTCTACCACTGAGCCACAACCCCAGCCCCCTTTTTATTTTTTTATTTGAGGCAAGTTTGCATAGGGTTATGTTGCTTAGGGCCTAGCTAAATCTGGCCTCAGACTTGCAATCCTCCTGCCTCAGCCTCCCAAACTGCTGGGATTATAGGACTGTGCCACTGTATCTGGCTCCTTTTTATTTTTTAGTTATTATTTATTTATTTATTTTGGTGCTGGGAATTGAACTCAGGGGCACTCGGCCACATCCCCAGCCCTATTTTGTAATTTATTTAGAGAGAGTCTCACTGAGTTGCTTAGTGCCTAGTCATTGCTGAGGTTGGCTTTGAACTCATGATCCTCCTGCCTCAGCCTCCTGAGCAGCTAGAATTGTTATACTGCTGCTGACCGGTGACAAGTCCTTGCTTCCCCAATGTTGAAGAATAACACCAGAGAAGCACGCTGAGGCAAGGTCAGAGTGGAAATTAGAAGTTTATTAAAGGACATCAGAAAAGACTTCTCCCGGAGGAAGAAGGGGACCCAAGAGGTGGAATCCATGGAAGTGCGGTTGTTTCCCATTTTTATAGTTCTTTCAGTGATGGAATGTAGGTGGGAAGGCCCGAGAGGTGGGACACAGGTGGGCCAAACAAGTAATCTGGGCGCTTCTGAGTCAGCATCTTCAAGTTTGCTGGGGGCTGTTCATTAACACTTCTTTGGGATGGGCTCTGGCCTTGGGCTTTTCCTGGACTTCATTAACATTCCAAGAGTTGTTCAACTTTTCCTGGAATTCATTCTCAACATGGCCTCCATTTTAGATCTCACTCGATATTAGACCCCATTTCCTAACTACACTGACTACCTAACTTTAAATCTGGCTTCAGAATTACAGGCCTGCGCTGGCTTGTTTTTTATTTTGAGACAGGGTCTCACTAAATTGTGGAGGCTGACCTCAAACTTGTAATACTCTTGCCTCAACCTCACCAATAGCTAGGATTACAGGAGTGTGCCAAGTACTTGGGTATATATAAAATTTTTATATGTCAATTTAAAAAATAAAAAATACATAAAATTAAATTACATGTATATAAATTAACTAGAATTCATGTTTCCTCAGTCTGTCATGATTCCTTGTTAATTTTACTAATTACCAATGATATTTTTTATTTTAAAATTTTTTTAATAATTTTTTTTTTGAGAGAGAGAGAGAGAGAGAGAATTTCAATATTTATTTTTCGGTTTTCGGCGTACACAACATCTTTGTTTGTATGTGGTGCTGAGAGTCAAACCCAGCGCAGTGGGCATGCCAGGCCAGCGCACTACGGCTTGAGCCACATCCCCAGCCCCTAATAATATTTTTTAAAATATTTTTTAAATAGACCCAATGCCTTTATTTTGTTTATTTATTTATTTTATGTGGTGGTGAGGATTGAACCTAGTGCCTCACATGTGCTAGGCAAATCCTCTACCACTGAGCCACAACCCCGGTAATGGTAATTACCAATCTTTTTTTTTTTTTTTTTTTTTTAAGGAGAGAGAGATAATTTTGATATTTATATTTTAGTTCTCGGCAGACACAACATCTTTGTTGGTATGTGGTGCTGAGGATTGAACCCAGGCCGCACGCATGCCAGGTGAGCGTGCTACCGCTTGAGCCACCTCCCCAGCCCATTTACCAATAATCTTGAAAGTATAATTTGCCATAATCAAAACATAGCATGCGTAATATTTCCTTGAACAATCTGGAGTTGCCTGTAATAATAACTTTTATTTAAAGTTTTTTTTTAGTTGTAGATGGACACCATACCTTTATTTTATTTGTTTATCTTTATGTGGTGCCAGGAATATACCCCAGTGCCTCACACATGCTAGGCAAGCCCTCCACCACTGAGCCAGAACCCCTGCCCAACATTTATTTTTTAATTAAGATCTTAACAGGCCTGGCACGGTGGTTCACCCCTGTAATCCCAGGGACTCTGGAGGCTGAGACAGGAGAATGGCAAGTTTGAGGCCGTCCTTGGCAACTCTTGGAGGCCCTGTCTCAAAATGAAAATAAAAAATGCTAGGAATGGGAGTTAGGGATATAGCTCAGTTGGTAGAATGCTTGCCTCACATGCCAAGGCTCTGGGTTCGATCCCCAGACCCACCAAAAAAAATGCTAGGAATGAAGCTCAATGATAGCACCCCTAGGTTCATTTCCTGGTACCAAAAACAAAACAAAAAAGAACCAACTAACAAAAACGTGGAACAGCAATGATTATTGGTAAAATATGGCCCCGTTTCACTTATGTCTCGCTCTTGGAGTTTGATACATTTATTTCTTTTACACACCCTTCCTCTAGAAGTTCTTTCCCCCTAGAGAAATTGCTGGCCTCCACATCTACAGCCTTATCTGAGGCATCACTCTGTCCCTTTTTAAGGAATGAGGCTCTTGCACCTTTACCAAAAAGAGTAGGCTGAGTCCTCTTTTGTATTTTCCTTTTTTGTACCCAATGTAAGGACAGCAGAGGACACTCATGGCCCAGGTCTGTGGGCCAGGAGGATCCAGGCTGAGGAAATAGTGAACGTCCTGAGCTGAAAACACTTTAGTGCATTCAAGGAACAGAAAACATAAAGAGGCCAGCAGGGCCGGAGGGAGAGCGGTAGGAGAGTGTGAGATGAGGCTGGAGGGAACCTGGCGCCACGCCCGAGGCACGGTAAGTGAATGGGAGCCGGGACAGTGAACTGGAGAGGGTGTTCAGTGGATAGGTTTCAGCAACCCCTGAACTGGGCCCTCCGCTTCTCCACGCCTGGGAGAAGGAAGGAGGCTGTGCCCAAGTCAGCTGGGCCAGTGGTCCTCTGGAAGGGATGACTCTCAAGACATGTCTTCTCCTCGCTTTTCCCGTTACCCTTTCGCCCCTCATGGGTGCTGGCGAGGTAAGGCAGGAAAGAAAAATTTGTCCCAGGGAGGAAGGATTTCCTTTTGGCGCCAGAATGCACTGATGGGGTCTTGAAATCTTGGAGGTAAGACAAGGGGACTTTGGGCCCTAGCCCATCAGATAGCCCCAGAGATGTGGGACGGAAGACCTGGGAGTGCGGGGCAAAGACGGGACATCCGTCTTGCCCGCAGGGTCCCCACCTCCCTCTGGCCTCCGTGGCTCGCCAGCGGCAGGCGCCCTGCGGATCCCCAGGACCGCGCCCGGCCCCGCCCCGCTCCCACTCGCCCCGCCCCTCACCGCTCGCCCCGCCCCTCACCACTCGCCCCGCCCCTCACCGCCTGCTCCGCCCCCGCCCCGTCTGCTCCGCCCCCGCCCCGCCTGCTCCGCCCCCGACCGACTCGGGCTCGGATTTCTCCGGCCCCACGTCACTCCCGCCCGGGCCCCGCCCATCCGGCGCTGTCATTGGCAGCCGGGCGCGGGGACGCGGCGGCGGGGGAGGGGGCAGCCGAGAGGAGGGGGCGGGAATTCCCGACGCGAGGCCGGAACCGAGTGTACACCATGTCGTGAGACCCTCGCGAGGTGAGTGCGGGCTCCCCGGGGCGGGGTGGAGATCTGCCGCCCAGGCCTCCCGGGGCCTAGGAGACGGGGTCCCAGCTCCACCTCTTCATCTGCTTCCCGCGACGCTGGCGACCTCTGACCCCGCCCTCCCTGCCGTCGGCGCGGTCCGCGACCCCGGGGCCCCTGGCCTTTGGCCGTCGGCCAGACGTTCCTGCCCGTGGCTCGCTCTTTGCTTTCCGGGGATGGCGCTGGGGAGAGGGGCGCGAGAGCGCGACTCAGCACGGTCCCGTTCTGCTCAGGTGGCCCGCGAAGCCTGCCGACTCCTCTCCACCGCACAAGTCCCCTTCTCTTCGCCTGTTTCTTTCTGGAGCTGGTGGGGGGAGGCTGGCTTCTACCTTCCTAGGGGACCCCAGCTCCAGGTCCTGTTTGGGTTCTCTGGGGGCTCCAGATGATATATATCCACACTGGCGTTCTTGTGCCTCAGTTTCCCTCTTGTTGGCTTCCTGAACAGGTCACTTGGGAGAGAGAGTTGGAGGTGTGTGGTGGGGGGTGAGGAATATTCCTGGTACAGGAGTGGATGAGTCACCCCCAGCTGGGGAAGGCCGGAGAGTAGCTGGAGTGAGGGAACTGCACTCTGCTGACCTCCCTTCCCCTTTCCTTGGCCCCTTTTTTTCCTGAGTGACCATTCTCCACCCAGTCTGGTTTATCTTCCTAGGTCTGAGAGTCATTGGAACTATCACAACCACCATGGGGCCCTGGGGAGAGCCAGAGCTCCTGGTGTGGCGCCCAGAGGCAGTGGCTTCGGAGCCCTCGGTGCCTGTGGGGCTAGAGGTGAAGTTGGGGGCCCTGGTGCTGCTGCTGGTGCTCACCCTCCTCTGCAGTCTGGTACCTATCTGTGTGCTGCGCAGGCCGGGAGCTAACCATGAAACCTCTGGTGAGCCTCTCCTTTCCCTGCCTTTGTGGATATTTGGAGTAGCTGAGTTCTGGGGCTGGGGGAGGTGACCTAAGGAGGAGGGGAAGGCAGAAGTAACCATTACTTGGGTTGAGTAGTGGGGCCTGCAAGTGGTTCATTTGCTCATTCCCCTCCGTGTCCCACTCCTGCCCAGCTTCACGCCAGAAAGTCCTGAGTCTAGTAAGCTGCTTCGCAGGAGGTGTATTCTTGGCCACCTGTCTCCTGGACCTGTTGCCTGACTACCTAGCTGCCATAGATGAGGCACTGGCGGCACTGCATGTGACGGTGAGCACTGGCCTCTAGCATGTGACCCAGTGTGTTGGGGCTGGTCCATGGTTTATGTGGATTTGTTCATGTGTCATTCCATGACTGTGTGCAAGGCTCTTGGTATGTGAGCCTACGAGTTGTGATATTCTGTTATGGGGCCTATCTTTTTCTGTGTGTTCCTTACTCCTTACCAGACCCTGTGTGGCCCCTGTACCCCTTGAGACAGTATCAGGAACCTGTTATCAGGTGTTTGACTTACGCTTTGGGTTTCCTAGTTCCAGTTGCCAAGTAGTTAATAGTGCTCCAGGAGCCATCATCACTCCTGCCACTCTCAAAGGGCTGTAGATAAATGTTACTTCAGGAATGGGATGTGTAGGAGGCAATTCCCGGGGGCCTAGAATTGCTAACCAAAAAGGCTTTACCCTGAGGAATTGGGATGTGGAGAATGATCAAATCCAAGTCATAGAAAGCTCATTATAGGAAAAACTGAGACAGTTGGGTAGTAATGCAGGGAAGTCATCCCAAGCTCCTCCATTTCCTTTTCCCCCACTAAGACTAAGGAAGTAACACTGGATGTAATCTTCTGTATTTTTGTGGCTAAATGACTATACAAGCCTGAATGTCTTGGGACACTCATGTGAACATTTGTTAAGGTGGGCTGGTGTGTCTACAGGTGACACTTTGTGTATATTTACATCAGTGACTCTCAACTGGGGGTGGTTTCAGCCCCCAGAAAACATTTGGTAATGTCTGGAGACTTTTTTGGTTGCCACAGCTAGGTTGGGAAGGGGTATTGTGCTTGCTGATGGCATCTGGTGGGTGAACAATCTACAGTGAACCTAACAGCTCTATGACAAAGAATTTTCTGGCCCAATTGTTAATAGTGCCAAAGTTGAGATCCTTTGGTCTACATATAACACTGTGTGTGACACCATATCCATGTTTATTATTCTATGTCTGTCACCAAATAACTTCATCGTTTTACGACCAAGAGTGGCTCTGTGTCTGTGTGGGACTTTGCGTTTGTGTAAGTGCACCTGCATCAGACTCTGCATCTGACTCCACCTCTCTCCTGCCACTTCTGCCCACAGCTCCAATTTCCCCTGCAAGAGTTCATCCTGGCCATGGGCTTCTTCCTAGTCCTGGTGATGGAGCAGATCACGCTGGCTTACAAGGAGCAGTCAGGGCCACCACATCGGGAGGAGACAAGAGCTCTGCTGGGAACAGTGAATGGTGGGCCCCAGCATTGGCATGATGGGCCAGGGGTTCCACAGGCTAGTGGAGCCCTGGCAGCCCCCTCAGCCCTGCGTGCCTGTGTGCTGGTCTTTTCCCTGGCTCTGCACTCAGTTTTTGAGGGGCTGGCAGTGGGGCTGCAGAGAGACCGGGTTCGGGCCATGGAACTGTGCCTGGCTCTGCTGCTCCACAAGGGTATCCTGGCAGTCAGCCTGTCCCTGCGGCTGCTGCAGAGCCACCTACGAGTGCAGGTGGTGGTTGGCTGTGGAATTCTCTTCTCATGCATGACACCTCTGGGCATTGGGCTGGGTGCAGCTCTGGCAGAGTCTGCTGGGCCTCTGCACCAGCTGGCTCAGTCTGTGCTGGAGGGTATGGCGGCTGGCACCTTCCTCTATATCACCTTCCTGGAAATCCTGCCCCAGGAGCTGGCCACTTCTGAGCAGAGAATCCTCAAGGTCATTCTGCTCCTAGCAGGCTTTGCTCTTCTCACTGGTCTGCTCTTTGTCCAAATCTAGGGGACTTCAAGAAAGGGGCAGGGGAAGTTAACTACCAGGTGCCCTTGTCTTCCCTCCTCTCCCCTGGTGTGTAAGGAATAGGAAGGAATGGGGACAGGAGGTATTGAGGACCAAAGAGTTCTCTGGAAGGTAGGGATGTAGCCTTTGGAACTATGACTAATGAGAGGGAAGTGGGCAGAGAAGAGGCTGGCCTAAGGAACATGATATGGCCAAGTCACCAGAGATATGATCAGGGGATATTAGGATTGGGACAGACCCTGATTGCTAGATCAGAAGTCTGACACTACAAATAGGGATAAGCTGACACTGGGAATGCTGGCGACAGGCACCCAGCTACTGTGTAATAAAGGTAGGGAGAGGTCCAGGGTCAGTGTCCTGTTGGCTCAAGCTCATTTCAGCGCTCTGCTGCTAGGAGTGGATCCTTCCTACTTTTCTTACCTCCTACTTTCATATCTTTCTCCTTCCCTTCCTCCAGTGGACTAGTGCCAAATGGTCTCTCCCTGCCAGTTTTGATAACTTCTCTGGCCTCTCCAGCTCCAATCACTCCTCTATTTTTAAAGTGCCAAACAAATCTTTTCCCTCTTTCTCAAAGCACAGTGATGTGGCACGGGGTCCTACCCAGCACCTCAGTGGAGAAGACCTACTTGCTCTTAATTTTGGTTCCAGAATCTGGTGTGGGGCAGAAATATTTGCTGGGATGGATTGGGTGAGGGGAGGGCTGCGGCCACCTAGTAGCTGCTGCACCCTAAGGATACAAACGTGGTCATGGTGCCTCATGCCCAATGATAAACACTGAGCTGCCAAAACTTTTTTTATACCTGAGGAGCCCAAGGGAGAATGGTCATTTGGGGGGAGGGGGTACTGAGCATAGGGCCATATTCTGTAGAATCTATTTTACTAACTGACCTGTTTTGGGACATGTTACCCAAATAAAAAAATGTTTCTATACATCTCTGTGGTATCGGATTCATTTCTCTTGGAAGAGGGGTGGGCACATATATGGCCAGCCGATTGGAAGACCTGCGTCCCAGATGTTTACAGCTGTTGTCTCACTCTTTTCACTCAGTTCCAATAGTCCTCTTTCCTGAAATGACCCAAAATTTTCTGCTTTGTCTCTTCCTTCTTTCCTCCCTGTCTCCACCCCTTCCCTTCCCCTCATTCCCTCCCTCTTCCTTTCCTCTCTAAATCCCTCTCCCCTTTGCGTTCTGAGGCTACGGAGTGAGTGACCGGGAACTACTCCTCCCGGCGTGCCCCGCGCGGGGAGGGGGCGGGGGGCGGGGCACGCCTCGGGGTCCCGGCGTTCGCGGGGCTGCCGGGAGATGCAGTCCGCTTCCTCTCCGTGCTGCGCGGCTGCGGGCGTGAAGGGGTCACGTAAACAAACTACCAGTCCCGGCGGGCCACGCGCCGCAGGTCAGGACTAGGCAGGAGCCGAGCCGCGGGGCTCGCGGAGGCGGCGGCGGCGGCGGCTACTGCTGGGGGAGCCTGGCCAGCGCCCGCGGCGGAGGCCGTGGCTAGTACTGGGAAGGTGGCGGGGAGGGACGCGGGAGGAAGATGGCGACGTCGGGGGCGAACGGGCCCGGCTCTGCCACGGCCTCGGCTTCCAATCCGCGCAAGTTTAGTGAGAAGATCGCGTTGCAGAAGCAGCGTCAGGCCGAGGAGACGGCGGCCTTCGAGGAGGTGATGATGGACATCGGCTCCACCCGGGTGAGGGGCCGCGCCGGGGAGCGGGAGCGAAGCGGAGCAGTTACGGAGCGGAGAGGCGGGGCAGGGGCGGGAGCCGCAGCCCTGGAGGCGGAACAGGGTTGAGGCGACGGCGGCGGGCGCCGCCGTCTGGGAGGCGCGGGTTGAGGGCCGAGGGGACTGGAAGACGAATTTTGCTCGGGAGATGGAAATGCAGGAGAGGTGGGGGATGTGGGTGCGACTGGGGGCCGAGTACGTGAGACGGAGATGGGCCGAGAGGGAAGATGGGCCCCCGAAGTCCAGGGGAGGTGGGGAGTCCTTGTGCGTGCCTGGAGGAGTCCCCTTGGGGACTCCACTGAAGCATCTTGGGTTATGGATTTTAGGATGGACTGCTTGTCCCTAATTTGGCTCTTCTGAGGTTGTGCTCTCTAGACTGGTCTCTGCCCTGTTGTGCCGCTCTCAGCACTTTGGTATCTACGGGAAAGGGCCCCTTGAGTGGTTTGAAGGAGCAGTGTTGGGTAGAGTGGGGCAGGAAGTCCCCTCCTGCGTCCCGTCCCTTTGCTTCCTTTTTCAAGTACTTCTTGTGGTTTCCTGACGTGAGTGAAGGTGAGGTCCACTGCTCACAGGCTGGTGCTCCATCTTTTGCCCTGGCCGCCTTGAAGGAAAAGTAGAGTTTTGAATCCCAAAACTGGGTAACTGATTTTTTTCTTTTTAGGTTGCATAGAACCCGATGATTTGCTGGACTTTCTAGGGAGATGCTGCCCTGTGGGTCAATTTCTGGAGTGCCTCGGAGGGTCCCCCATGAGGGGGGTATATTCACTCCTAGGAAATTCTTAGAATTTTCGGGTCTCTGACAAGCTGCCTCTGAAGCCCCTCTGGCCTTGGTTTCTTGCTGACCAAGGTTGGATGTCCAAGGAGCCACTGTCAAAAGAGTTTGCCCAGCTGGTATGCAGTGCTAATTTAGGGACACATTATTCTCAAATAATAGGTGAGAGGATTTTGCTGTGATTCCCTCATGGCAAAGAACTGGAAGAAATTTAAAGGGAGATGGTGGACATAAGTGTCGCATTTCAATGCTCCTTGTGATTGCATCTATCAATGATTGTGACTCTTGATTGTATTTTTGTGTGCCTCTTCCTTGATTCTGTTAGTCTTTTTTGTGTTTTTCCGCCTCTGAGTCTCTAGGGACCATGTGCCCTAGATTATGAGAGCCAAAACAGAAAAAGATAGGTGGGGAGGCGTGTGTGTGTGTGTGTGTGTGTGTGTGTGTGTGTGTACATACACAGGCATATGCTTGCATAACCCACTCTATCTACTATGAGGATTATGCTCTAACGCTTGACTGCTCTCTAGGAACTTTTGATCATAGGGGTAGAGAGAGAAGATGGGAGAGGGGCTCATCTTCAGCTGAGAGCTCTGCCCTCTGGGCCAGGATTCTAGCAGAGGCATGGTGTGATCTTAGGGCTTGTATGTGCAAACAAGGCTGTGAGAAACTCAAAGCTGGGATTCCTATTTGTGGTGCTTTGGTTCATCAAAAGGACCTTCTACCTGCCTTTTCGCTCCTGATTCTTTTCTGCTATGTAGAAAAGTCTAGTGGACATTCATGGCCAGGGCCTGGGGACCTAAAAATCTTGAACTAGCAATGAGAGATCTGGGGCTCAGCTTGTTACCTGGCCAGTTGGGAGGGCTCATTTGAATCAGATATGGCCGTATTTGTTCTATTGAGAGGCTAGGGTTGCCATATTTATTAACAGTGGTTTTGAAGGACCCAGAGGTAAGCACAGTGCCCACCAAACTCAGTGGGTTGAGCTCCTAGAACAGGAATTCGGTTTGATGTAGGCTTACATGGCAACACTGTGATCCTGGAAGCTTTTGGAATTTACCATCCTCAGCTGTTCTCCTCCCCATGGCCTTGCTCTGGGTCTGTTTGTCTGGTGGTAGTGACTGAGGACACAAATCTGCAGGCAGGCTAAATCCATGTCAAGCTGAGGGATATGGTGTATCACTTCTGTCCTAGACTTATTTCTCTGAAATAGGGGTAAGGGCCAGGGAGGTGGCTCTGGCCCAGGCTGGAGTGGGCTCCTGAGCCCCCTCCTACCTCCATTCACTAGGCTTCCCTGCCAATTAAGGGGCCTTAGGATCCAGTGGAAGTATTCTGCTTTTCTAGTGGGGAAAGCCATTATTTCCTGGATCTTCTAGTTTGGGAGGTACAGGCTGTGATTTGGCTGGGCAAGTGGCATAGCCTAGAAGCCTGTGTTCTCTTTGAGTGTGAAGGAAAGAGGATGGCAGTAATGGATCTATATGACATCCACCTGTGACCTTGCCCTTCTAATTAGTCCTGGATATATCTGGAAATGAAACCAGAAGTGCCTAATAGGACCCATCTCTGTGACTAGTCCCTGGTAGCCCCTAGGGACTCTGCTTAGACTGATGCTGACTGAGCTAGGCAGCGGCGATCTCACTGATGAGGGTAGGCTGTAGAAGGGCTGGTGGGGTTGTTTGCACCAGGTCTCTGTGGGCCTTTCTCCTAGCACTGGCTTTTCTTTTTTTTTCCCTTTTCCCTAGCAGATACTTTAAAAGCTGCAGCAGCATATCCTGGTGACAGGGATGGCACAGATGGCCAAAGGGAACAGTGCTCAGGAGTCTCCCTGACATTCCCATTTGTCCTTCATGTCTCAGTTACAGGCCCAAAAACTGCGACTGGCATACACACGAAGCTCCCATTATGGTGGTTCTCTGCCCAATGTTAACCAGATTGGCTGTGGCCTGGCCGAGTTCCAGGTGAGTGGACATCAGCCAGGGAGGGGTGGAGGTTCCTCTGCTTCCTCTGCTGATTCACCTGTCCCTTTTGGCAGAGCCCCCTCCACTCACCTTTGGATTCATCTCGGAGTACTCGGCACCATGGGCTGGTGGAACGGGTGCAGCGCGACCCCCGAAGAATGGTGTCCCCACTCCGCCGATATCCCCGCCACATATCCTTAATAGAGGACAGGGAGTCTGGGAGGTAGTGGGAAGGGGTTCTTCAGGGAGGCATGGTAGCAAGACTTACTTTCGCAGTACTGAGGGTTCCCTGCCACTCAGCTACACCCCAGCCCTTTTTATTTTTTGAGATAGGGTCTTACAAAGTCACTCGTGCTTACCTGGAACTTGTGATCCTCCTGCCTCAGCCTTCTGAGTTGTGGGGTTACAAGCACGAGCCATCACGTCCAATAGGAAGAGATGTTAAATGTTGTCTGGTTCCGTCCTTTTCCAGGAGCTCACCTTTACCCTGCCTCAATGAAAAGTGACCACAGTCAATGTGTCAGGAGTTGCTGCTCCTAAGGCTTTGCCCTCCTCTCTGGCTGGTCTCAGCTGTCCTCACTTTGGCTCAGTCTGCTGCACAAGTAGTGGGCTCCCTATGCTCTGACTAAGGAAGGCTTGATCCCTTCGTTTCTGTTGTTTCATTTCAGTCTCAGAGACCCATACACTCGTCTCCCCTAAGTCCTGCCCAGACAGTCTCCTAGATTGTTCTAGCTCCATTATGCCTGATACTTTTTTTTTTTTAAACACAGTACTGAGGATTGAACCCAGGGCCTTGCCAATGCCAGGCAGGGACTCTGTTACTGAGCTACATACCCAGCTCCAAGCTCTGTTCTTTTTTTTAATTTCTTTCCAGTATGGGGGATTAAACTCAGGGCCTTATGCATGCTAAGCAAGCACTTTACCATTGAGCCACATCCCCAGTCTCTTTTCATTCTTTGACCCCATTGTTGCCACTTGAAGAGAAAGAGAAAGGTTATGTGTGTTTTGAAATAGCTATCTAGCCAGGCATAGTGGCACACACCTGTAACCCAGCAGCTTGGGAGGCTGAAGCAGGAGGGTCGCAAGTTCAAAGCCAGCCTCAGCAACTTAGCAAGGCTCTAAGCAACTCAGTGAGACCCTATCTCAAAATAAAAAGGGTTGGGGGCCTGGGATTGTGGCTCAGTGGTAGTGCACTTGCCTGGCACGCGTGAGGCACTGGGTCCCTTCCTCAGCACCACATACAAAAATAAAGTTATTAAAAAACAACAACAACAACAACAAAAGGGCTGGGGATGTGGCTCAGTGGTAAAGTGCTCTGGTACCAAAAAGAAAGAAATAACTATCTACTGTCTCCATTGGTTGACTTTTTTGAGACAGGGTCTTGCTAAAGTTGCTGAGGCTATTCTCATACTTGGTGATCTCCTGCTGCTCTGTTTACTCACTCTCCATCTTCTTCCTTAACTGTTGCTGTTCACATTGACAGTTCTCCCTACAGTCCCGCCTACTTATCTCCTCCTCCAGAGAACAGCTGGCGAAGGTGAGTCCAGGTCAGGCAGTCCCCTGCCCACTGTCACTTTCTGAAGGAGCTGGGGCTGGGTTGGGATACTGGACTAGGGTTTCATCAGTACCTCCTCCTATATTGGCTTAGCTGGGAGGGTGGGGGCAGCAGGAGTAGGTGATCAGAGTCCAGTCTTGGCGTGTTGACATGTGTAGCCAAAGCAGGACCAATAGAACTGGAGCCAAGCTGGGTGTGTGTGAGTGTGTGTGAGTGAGTGTGTGTGTGTGTGTGTGTGTGTGTGTGTGCGTGTGTATGTATGGGGGAGGGGAGAAAGGCAGGGTGACAGGTGAAAATGGCTGCCTTCTGTCAAGGGTGGGTGCCAGATACAGTGCGGGGAAACTATTAGATCTCTGAACCCCTCCACTCTCCATCTTAGCCCTAGCACTCACGTCCAAAAGAGGCTCTGGGCTCCAAATTTCCTGTTCAGCTTGTCCTGGCAGAGAGGAGTGGAGAAGTTTCCAGATCTCTTAGATTGATTGGGGGAAGGGATTCATGGGTCATAGGCATCAGAAGAACCAGAAAGAGCTAAGAATGATTCTGGTGCCCAGTCCTCTCTCTCCCCCGGGGCTGCCTCACATTCCCAGCCCCCATGTCTGCTTTCTTGTCGCCACCAGTATTCTTCCTCCTCCTCACTGTTTTTCTACCCCAGGATGATGCCCTGGAGCAATTTCCCTGCCGAGAAAGGGCAGTTGTTTCGACTACCATCTGCACTCAACAGGTGATGGCCCTTGCCTTATTTAGGCCATATCTTCTTTAATCTGCACTTTCTGGGGCCCTGTTGCTTCACCCCACACTGTTCTAGCCCATCTAGTGTCTCCCCTGCTGGGCAGGGCTGGGCCACTGGGAAAATCATTACTGCTGCCATTGCTTCTTCTTTTTTTTTTTTTTTTCTTAATTTAATTTTATTTATCTTTATGTGGTTCTGAGGATGGAACCCAGGGCCTCCCACGTGCTAGGCCAGCGTTCTACCGCTGAGTCACAACCCCAGCCCCCTGCCAGTGCTTCTTTACTCCCCAAACAGGACAAGCTCTGACTCGGCCCTTCACACAAGTGTGATGAACCCCAACCCCCAGGACACTTATCCAGGACCCACACCTCCTAGTGTCGTACAAGGCCGTCGAGGGGGTAAGTGGCCAAATCCCAGGGTAGGGAGCAGCTGTGAGGTTTTGATAGAATCAGATTGGTAAGTGAGGGCTGCGGCCAACTCCGCTGCATCCCTTGCAGGTTTTCTGGATGGTGAAATAGACTCCAAAGGTATGTGTTCTTCAACACATTGTGGGGACAAAATGCCAAAAGAATTTCTGGGCTGGCATTGGAGACTTCATGCAGGGTTAGGACACAGGACTCCCTCTGCCTGTCTCTGCTTCTTGTGTGCCTTCCTGGCTCCTTCTCCAGCCTCCCCATCACCTGTCTTTCTCTTTCAAGTCCCTGCTATTGAAGAGAACTTGCTAGATGACAAACATTTGCTGAAACCATGGGATGCTAAGAAGGTAGGTGTGGGCCACTGGATGTCATCCACTCTTCCCTTCCCATGGGCAGGCTTCTAGAGTTCCCTCCTGAGCTCTGTCCTCATTTTCCACATTCTTCCTTAGCTGTCCTCATCCTCCTCGCGACCTCGGTCCTGTGAAGTTCCTGGAATTAAGTAAGTTCCTTTATAAGGCTGCCTGAGAATAGGAGCCAGGGAGGGAAGTCCAGGGCGATGTGGAAGATGGATCTGTGCTCTTCCCTGACTCCCTCCCCTCCATTTACACCTTTCTTTCTTTTTCTCTCCCTCCCCTAGCATCTTTCCATCTCCTGACCAGCCTGCCAATGTGCCTGTCCTCCCAGCTGCCATGAACACTGGGGGCTCCTTACCTGACCTCACCAACCTGCACTTTCCTCCACCGCTGCCCACTTCCCTGGACCCTGAAGAGACAGCCTATCCCAGCCTGAGTGGGGGCAATAGTACCTCCAATTTGACCCACACCATGACTCACCTGGGCATCAGTGGAGGTCTGGGCCTGGGCCCGGGCTATGATGCGCCAGGTGAGTGGCTTTCCTGGCTGTGTATGTGCCCACCAGATGCTGCCTGTCTAGAGGGATGGAGGGTTGGGAGGTTTGAGCTGGATCCTGTAATGCCCACCAGTCCAGCAACCCGGCACCCCCGGATCCTTGTACTGCAATTCTCAGCCTATGAGAACTGGTAGGTGTGACTTTCCTACAAAGAAGATGGAGAACCACCCCCAGGTGGGCTGTGCCAATCTCACTGGCAGGAACAGAACAGGAAGGACATTGTGTTGCCACTTTCATAGTCCGGTCACTGCAACCCATTCCAGGTGGAAAGGAGCCTGGTTCTCATCAGTAATGTTGTCATCTCTGGTTTTTTGTCTGTGCCTGCAGGACTTCATTCACCTCTCAGCCACCCATCCCTGCAGTCCTCCCTAAGCAATCCCAACCTCCAGGCTTCCCTGAGCAGTCCTCAGCCCCAGCTCCAGGGTTCCCACAGTCACCCCTCTCTGCCTGCCTCCTCCTTGACCCGCCATGCACTGCCCACCACCTCCCTGGGCCACCCATCACTCAGTGCCCCAGCCCTCTCCTCCTCCTCTTCCTCTTCCTCCACTTCCTCACCCATCCTGGGCACTCCCCCTTACCCAGCTTCTACCCCTGGGGCCTCCCCCCGTCACCGCCGTGTCCCCCTCAGCCCCCTGAGTTTGCCCGCGGGCCCAGCGGATGCCAGAAGGTCCCAACAGCAGCTGCCCAAACAGTTTTCGCCAACAATGTCACCCACCTTGTCTTCCATCACTCAGGTATGCGTGGCTGCTTCCCCACACGTCTGTCTCCCTTCCTCTTCCCTTCTCCTGCAGAGTTTCTCCCTCCAGCCCTCCTTTCCTCAGATACCTCCTCCCCTTACTTTCTGCACCCTTTGTCTCATCTATCCCCTGCTACCCCTGTGTGTCCTCCACCTGCCACATCTTTTATTTGTCTGTCTCCTCTTTGCTTACGAACCCCAGGGTTAGCCTTTGGTTTCAAATCCTGGCTCTGCCTTTCCTAGGAGTCCCCTTTGACAACCTCTGTGTGTCTCAGTTGTCTCCTTTGTAAAACAAGATGGGCTTTGTAAGCATCGAGTGCGGTAAGGGACATGGAGTACTTTGCACCGTGCCTGCCAGCCCAGGCCTGTGCTTGGCAGATGATAGCTTATCCTCTTCTTTTTATCTTTTCTCTGTTCTCACTCTTCTTGTCTCTTTATTTTTTGCCCGAGCTTCTGTCCTTTCCCATCGCCTCTCCCATTTCCCCTCTTTCTTAGAATTCGTAGAATCAGAGACTCTCTGACCGTGGAGCTCAGTCTCTTTCCACTTTACAGATGAGGAAACTGGGGCCTCTAGGCCCCAGTGAAGGTGGCTTCCCCAGATTCACCTGGCAGGTTGGAACTAGAACTGCAGACTCAGAACTTAGGACTTTTTCCTCAGCGCTAAAGTACTAAGCTCTACCCTCCTCCCCACCCTTCCTTACTCTTTTCTTTCTTTGTCATCTCTGCTCCTATTTCTCACCCTTATGCTCTCTTTTCCCTCTCCTCTGTCCTTCCTTCCCCTCCTCCTCCGTTCTGTCTCCTGGAGTGTGTGTTCTGGGTTCCATCTCTGCCTTCTCCTCTAGGACCACGGCCAGGCCACAGGTGCTCCGTGATTTCAGTGGCGGAGGGAAGGAACCTCTCCTCCCTCCTTTTCTGCTTTTCCTTTCTTTCTCTTCCACTTCCTCTGGCCTCTTCAGTCTTCAGAACAAACCCTTTCACCTGCACTCGGTGTTAACAGGCACTTGTGAGGGTGTGTCACAAGTACTTGATTACTGACCACCTTTAAGCTGTCAGTGTGGGGAAGGATTCATTTCTGGAGCAGGTTCAGTATTACCCTAGTGTTAACCTCTCTCAGCACTTCCATTCTAATATGCCTTTTTTTAAAAAATATTTTTTTAGTTGTAGATGGACACAATATCTTTATTTATTTATTTTATGCGGTGCTGAGGATTGAACCCAGTGCCTCACACTTGTGAGGCAGGCGCTCTACCACTGAGCCACAGTCCCAATCCTAATATGCATTTTTGAGTTACTGCCACCAAGCTCAGGGGTGCCCATGAGAACATGGAGCGTTATCATGTTTGCATTGAGGGTGGCTGCAGCTTAGAGAATGGGAAGCTCTATGAGTTTTTCTTGGAGGGCTAAGTTTCCTCCATTTTCTTGTTTCTTTTCAGGGCGTCCCCCTGGACACCAGTAAACTGTCTACTGACCAGCGACTGCCCCCCTACCCATACAGCCCTCCAAGTCTGGTTCTGCCCACCCAGCAACCCACCCCAAAGCCTCTGCAGCAGCCAGGGCTACCTGCTCAGGCCTGTTTAGTGCAGTCCTCTGGTGGCCAACCCCCAGGCAGGCAGCCACATTATGGAATACTGTACCCACCTGGGTCCACTGGGCACGGGCAACAGTCTCACCACCGGCCAGTGAGTGACTTCAGCCTGGGAAATGTGAGTACTCGGGCTCCTAGCTCAGAAGCAGGGAGAGGGGCTGGGGTGGGTCCGGGGGGCCTGAGTGGTATCTCTGAATTACGACATCCAGAGGAAGGGGTCTCCCTTTGTCTCAGGTAACAGCACTGCCAGCTTGGGGCTCCTGTCTTCCTGCGTTTGACCCCTACTCCTGCCCCCCTGTTTCTGCTCAGCTTGCTCTTTGATGACTCCTGCCTTGACCCGTTCTCTTCCTGGCATGCATATGCTCTGGCCCAGCAGGTACGGTGCCCATACCTACTTCGGGCCCCGTGCTCGCTTCTCTTGCTCTGCTTGCTGCCAACCTCCTCTGTCTTTGCCTCTGTTCCTGGGGTGGATGAAGATTGCTGGGTGAAGGGGACATGTTAACATGTCTGGGCAAGGGCAGGCAGGGACGTCCTGTTCTGAAGCCTACTTTTTCAAGATGTGTCTTTGTGTCTTTAGCTGGAGCAGTTCAGCATGGAGACCCCATCAACCAATCTGGTGCTGGATCCCCCTGGCTTTTCTGAAGGGCCTGGATTTTTAGGGGATGAGGGGTCAGTGAGTGGCCCCCAGGACCCTCACACCCTCAACCACCAGAACTTGACCCACTGTTCCCGCCATGGCTCAGGACCTAACATTGTCCTCACAGGTGAGTGGGCATGGGTGGTGACGGCAGTGAAAGGAAGGCAGTGGGGCCGTGGTTGGGGCTCAGCCGCAGCACACTTGCCTGGCACGTGTGAGGCACTGGGTTCGATTCTTAGCATCGCATATAAATAAATAAAATAAAGGTCATCAACAACTAAAAAAATATTTAAAAAAAATAAAAGGGAAGGAGTGATACCTTTGCCAACATAAGAAATGGAGGGGTCTTGGGGGAGTTCATGAGGTTTGCGGTCCTTACTTATCTCTTGCCCACAGGAGACTCTTCCCCAGGATTCTCCAAGGAGATTGCAGCGGCCCTGGCCGGAGTGCCTGGCTTTGAGGTGTCAGCAACTGGATTGGAGCTGGGGCTTGGGTTGGAGGATGAGCTGCGCATGGAGCCACTGGGCCTGGAAGGGCTAAACATGCTGAGTGACCCCTGTGCCCTGCTGCCCGATCCTGCTGTAGAGGATTCATTCCGCAGTGACCGGCTACAGTGAGGGAACCTCGCCACCATCCTTCTCGGCCCCATCTCCCGTCACTGTCCCTTTCCTCCCTTTCCCCTGGCCAGTAACGACTCCACTCTCTGCCCCCGTGTTCTCTTTCTAACATGAACAAAGGATCCTAAGAATGAGAAAAAGCAAGGGGTTTGTCCAGGTGGCCCCTGAATTCTGCACAATGGGTAGGCCTGGGGGAGCCCAAGGGAGGGCCTAAAGCACTTGTAACTTTGAAAAACGTCTGTCTGGAGGTCAGAGCCTGTTGGAAAGCAGGGGTAGAGGGGAACCCCAGAGGCAGGGCTTACCCAGATGCCTAGGGGTGGGCAGTGCCAGCCCCTCCTCACTACTCTTCTCCTTGCAATGGAGGAAAAGAGCCAGAGTGGATATTATTTTTTATTAAATATATTATATGTTAATAAAAAAATCCTGTCAAACCCTTGGTGTGGTTGGCTGCTGTTTGGGGTGTGGCTGGGATCTAGGAAATTCTTGAGCCAGGGGCCCTCTTATCTGCTAAGCATGTTGCATCTTTTCAGTACTATCGTGCTTTGTGGAAGGGCCCCAGCCTCACAGTTTGTATCCAAGATTGAACACGAAGACCTGTGAAGGGTGTAAGCTTCCACGATGGCAGGAAGACATGTCCTGTGCCCTCAAGTTTGTCTAGGACTCTGCTGCATCAGGAGACTGGCCAGACAAGTTGCTTCCCTTAGCCTGAGGCCTGGAAGTGCATTGTGGTTGAGGAGATGGCTGCTGGCTGAGTTCACAGGTCTGATTTTTCTGGTGGAATGACCCCAGCTTTCCTGGGGTAGCTGGCCTCAGTACTAAGGTTTCAGAGAAGAGAGAATTTAACAACTAGGAACTCCATGTAGGTCTTGGCTCGCTTGTTAGGGTCATTTATACCTCCAGGACCTAGACAAGCCTCTGTCTCTAGGTGTCAGGGTCGCCCTCCATTCCCTCTTGCTTCCTATGCATGATTCACTTCCACCCCCCCACATCTCCACTTATTTGAGAATTTTAATCCAACAGATCGTTGCCTGTCAACCATGTTCTGAAGAGGTTTTGCCTTTCTGCGTGTTTGCCAGTGCTCTGGCTGCCTGGGCCTCTGCTCTTTGCCCACCCTGCACAGTGTGAGGAGTGATGCCCTCCTCAGTTACCCCACCTCCACTACTCTGCACCACACCCTACAGTCCTAGTTTCCACTCTTCCTCTTTGCAAAGCTCATGTCATTTCCAGAAAAGAGAACTGAGAGCTTCTGAGGGGAATGCAGTGTGTCCTAAACCTGGAAATGCGGGGAGCTTAGCCACCTGGGTTCCTCTAGTGGAGACCGTCACTTTCTCCCAGGCATGCGCACCACATCCGGCTGTAGGACCCAGGGCAGCAAGCGAGAAGACGCCGACTCCAGGGCTGCCCGGGGTCAGCGTCCAGAGGCGCTGGCTAGGTGGTGGGAAGCCTCTTGGTGCAGGGGGCCCTCCCAGCCGCCAGGGGTCGCGCTGCAGGCGGCAGGGCGCTGGGCCGGCACTTGCCGGGGTCACGGCCGCCGGCCGAGGAGGGGGGTGGGGGTAGCGGCGGCGCCCGCGGCCCGGGGGGGGGGGAGTGGAGAAAGCGGGGCGCGCGGAGGAGCGCCGGGCCCCCAGCGCCGCGGGAGCTGGGAGGACTGCGCGGCCCGGCTGGCGGCGCGGCTGCACAGTCCCAGCGTGGCGCAGCGCGGCGGGGACGCTACGCTGGGACCGCCCAGATCTCCCTCCTCGGCGCCCCGCGCCCTGGTGCCCTCGGCCGCCTCTTCTTCCTTCACTCGCTGCCCAGGCGGGAGCGGCGCCCAAGTCCGGTGCGCCATGTCCGGGGCCGGGTAGCCCCGCCGCCCGCCGGCCCGCCAGCCCGCCCTCCGAGCCACCCGCCAGCGGGCCGGCGGCCGGGGAGTCGCAGGGCAGGCAGGTAGGGCCGGAGCGGGCGGGGCGGCGCGCGGGAAGGAGGGAGGGAGGGAGCGCCGGCGGGCGGGCGGGGGCGGCCCCAGCTGCTCTCCAGCCGGCACATCTGGTTCCGCTTCCTCCCTCCCGGGGAAGTGAAAGTGGAGGGGAAGGCGCAGCCGGGAGCCAGCTAGCGGTGGCGGGCACCCCGCACCCCACTGCCCCCGCGGGTGCCGGAGCAGGAGCACCCCGCCCTCCTGCTCGGGTCACGCGGCGGCCGGCGCTGCTGCCGTCACGTCCTCGGCCCCGGCGCGCCGGCTTTTCGGTGCCCTCCAGCTCCCTGCTCAGCCTCCTCCCCCTCCGCGCGCCCTCTGCCCCAGCCCCACTTCCCGTGGCCCGGCATGTGGGCGTTGGAGACCCGAGTGGCCCCGGTGCCCGTGGCTCCACTTAGGGAGAAAGGGTGACCCTCCGCAGGACTCCCCCAGCCGGGTCCAGGGAATCCCGGCGCGTGCTCAGCGCTTGGGGGGCACCCGCTCGCCGCTCCGACGGTCCCACCTAACTGCCTCTGCCTGTGCCTGGGGCATGGGGCTCCCGCTCGCCTGCACTAGGTGAGGGAGGGGGTGGTGCCCTAGAGTTAAATCTGGAGGCTGATGCGGACTCCTGGCTTCACCTCGCAGACGTGGAGGCTAAATTTAGCTGGAGTTGGGGCGTGTGTGTCCAGGAGCCAGCCTGGCCCCGGGAGATTCCTTTGCTCCCTCCAGTTAGTTCTCTGGGCCAAGAGTGGGAGATAAAGTAGAACTGTTCATCCCGGAGCCAGGGAATCTCCACGGCCTTGCTCAGGCCCCTTTGGTCTGGAGTTCGGACTTGGCACGATGCTGCGCTGGCACCTTCAGCAGAACCCCCCGCCCCACGGCGCCGCCACACACACCCATAGGCTGACTTCTGCTGAGCTGCAGCTTCCCCTCCGCCGTTTCAGGAAGTAACCTCCCTTCCCCTCTGAAGCACTCCCCCACACCTCCCAGCCCCTGATGCAAACCACCCACCAGGCTCTTCCCAGCTTCTGCACCCTGGGGCGCCTCAGGAACCTTGGGGCTCCTACTCCCTGGGGCGGGCCATGGAGGCAGGTGAGGAAACAGTTACTGAAAGGCTGTTGTGGGCCTAATTCTGTCTCGGCTCGGGCTCCGGGGCTCCGGGGCTCCGGGGCTCTGTGGCAGAGGGCGAGGGCCGGCGGGAACCCGTCTCCCACAGTCACTTTAGACCTAACTGGAGACATCAGGATCCTGTGGGTGGGAGGGCACTGTGGCTGGGCCAGGCTGGTGGAGTTAAGAACACTGGGTCTGGTGGAAAGGCACTAAAGCTTGGGTTTTGTGAGGTTTCCCAGAATCCTGTGGGGTCCTCTGAACACGTAGGAGTGGGCCCTTTTAAGAGTGTCAACTGGGTCAGGAGGTCCTTAGGATGTCATAACTAGAGCAGAAAGCCAGAAACCCTTGAAAAAGACTAAGGTGACGTGGCCAGAATCAATGGTGTCATTGCAGGTCATTACAGGAAATAGTGGGATCTCTGGTGTTCTAACTAGGCAGGTAGTGGGGAGGGGTGGGGCCTTTGGAAGGCATACACCAGCAACATGGTGTCAGAGCCCAGGCTAGCCGTCTGAGGTGGAGTTTGGGTTCTTTGCCGAGAGAACTGCCAAGTGGGAGGAACCTGGTCTGTTTAAGGAGCTGTGGTGGGGCTGTGAGCGCCTGGGGATGTGAGAGGTGGGGTGGACTGACCGCTTATCCCATCTTCCTTTGGAAGGATTAGGAAGGGGCGGGGACTGAAGGGAGAGGGTAGCACTCTGTTGCCGTGGCAACACCAGTTTCCCTGGCTCCATCTCTCCCCCACTTGCCCATTCCAGATGCAGTGAGTGAGGGGGGGGCCATGGCGGAGGAGCGGCCCCCCCGGCTGGTGGATTACTTCGTGGTTGCTGGGCTTGCGGGGAATGGAGCACCTATCCCTGAGGAAACATGGGTTCCTGAGCCCAGCGGACCCCTGCGCCCTTCCCGGCCAGCTGAGCCCATCACCGATGTGGCAGTCATTGCTAGGGCACTGGGCGAGGAGGTGCCCCAGGGCTATACATGCATCCAGGCTTCTGCTGGGGGCCACCCCTTGGAATTCAGTGCTGGGCTCCTGGGTGGAACTCAGCCTGTCATCTGCTACCGCAGAGGCCGGGACAAACCCCCGCTTGTGGAGTTGGGGTATGTGCCTCCCAGCCATGCTGGCCCCAGGGGAGCTGGGAGGGACTATGAGTTAGAGCCCAGTCAGGTAGGGGTGTGGGATGAGGGGAGGGCCAGAGGCCAGGGAGGAGGGGCTGAAGTCGTCAGTACTTGGTCTCAGGTTGGGTTTGCATGCCCGTGCTGCTGCCACCTAGCCCTTTGGTCTTGGCAGGTTATAAAGCCCCACCAATGAGGATAATAGTCCCTCATAGGATGCTTGATAAGATTGAGTGGAGTAAGACCCCTGAGGGATTTAGCTTGGAGTCAGTGACTTCTTAGTGTCTGTTCATGAGAGTGAGAGCCGCGGGCAGGCGTGTGGGTTGTTACTGACAAGTAGGGTCAAGGGCAAAGAGGGGCTATGGGACTCTGGAGGAGAGTTCAGCAAGCAGAGGTGGGCCCGGTATTGGGTTTGACAAGGCTGAGTGTGCAGGGCAGTTTCCACTAGGTAGGCAGATCTGGCAGGATTGGGGTCTTTCTCTTCGGTCCTGTCCTCTTGACATTTCTCTGTTTTCTGTGCCAGGGTGTTATATGAGGGCAAGGAACGTCCCAAGCCTGGCTTCCAAGTGCTTGATACTACACCGTACAGCCACTCAGCCAACCTGGCCCCTCCAGGCCCCGGGCATCCCCGCACCTACCTCACTTATAGGCGGGCAGCAGAGGGGGCAGGACTGCATGCCCTGGGCATCACTGACCTCTGCCTGGTGCTGCCCAGCAAGGGTGAGGGCACGCCTCATACTTACTGCCGGTTGCCCCGCAACCTCAACCCTGGCATGGTGAGTGGGGCTGTGGAGCCGAGAGCTGAGACCTGGGCCCTTGGTGTGAGGTGTGGAACTGGGCCCAAGGGTACGAAGGGGCCAGGGGCAGGCCAGACGGGTGATAGGGCTTGAGGGCTTGTGATTAGTGGCAGCTCAGAAGATCATTTGGGGGTAGTAGAGAGAAAGTGGACCCCAGAAACCTTTGGTAGCTATGTGTTTGCTTGTTTCTTGCCATCGGGGGCAGTGGGGCCCAGCAGTGTACCTGTGCTACAAGGTGGGCCTGGCCAAAGCCAACACACTGGTGTATGAGGCAGGTGAGTGGCCCCGTTGTCCCTCCTAGCCTTTGACCCTTCGTGTCCCTCTGCCCTGGTGCCTCCTGGCTGATTCCTTCAAGTGTTCCCAGAATTTATTTCCCTTTTGCTGCTTGGCCCTTCTCTGGGATCCCCTGGCTCCTCTCCCTGAAGTCTGATGGACACCCCTCCTTTTGGGTACTCCTCACTCTGCTTGGGTGCAGAGCTGCTGGGCCGCTACCCAGAGGAGGACAATGAGGCTTTCCCGCTGCCCGAGTCAGTGCCAGTCTTCTGCCTGCCCATGGGGGCCACTATCGAGTGCTGGCCTTCCCAGACCAAGTACCCCGTGCCCGTCTTCTCCACCTTTGTGCTCACGGGTGCCGCTGGTGATAAGGTAGGTGTGTGGCCTGTGGTAAGGGGCTGGGCCATGCAGAGCCTGCCTGACCGTCCCTCTGTCCCCTGCCAGGTGTATGGTGCCGCCCTGCAGTTCTATGAGGCCTTTCCGAGGGCCAGGCTGTCAGAGCGGCAGGCGCGGGCACTGGGCCTGTTGAGCGCCGTGGAACGGGGCCGGGCGCTGGGCGGCCGTGCGGTGCGCAGCCGGCGGGCCATCGCCGTGCTGTCCCACTGGCCTGCCTTTCCAGCCTTCAGAGCCTTCCTCACCTTCCTTTACCGCTACTCTGTCTCGGGCCCCCACCGCCTGCCCTTGGAAGCGTGAGCATGGCTACCCTGCCACTGGGAAGGAGTGAGGAGGGCGCGGGGAGGCGGGAAAGATGGGAGTGGGCTGGGCACGGGGAGGGGCCGGCTGTGGTGTGGGGTTGTACAGTGTGGCCATTGGAAAAAACTGTCACCGGTGGAAGAGACAGGGACAGCCTGAAATCCAGTCTGTCCTGCTGGTTGGGCCTGGCGAGGGCTGTGTGTGATTTGCACAAGTCCGTTGAACAAGAGAGGCTCGGTGGCTGATGCAGGCCTTGAAGTGGGGTCCAGGGAGGAATAAGATCCTTTTTTTTTCCTATGAAATTAAATTTTTTAAGTGATTATTTTTAGTTGTATATTTCACTTATTTGTTTTTAGGTGGTGCTGAGGACGGAACCAGGGTCTCGCGCTGAGCCCCGCCCGCCCTGTTCTTAGTTCTGGGTAGCAGTGGGGCTCTTAGGAGAGGAGAGGGAGAGGGACACGGGGTGGAGGAGGACGGGTGGACGGCGTGTGCCTCACCTGCTCCCTCTCTCCCCAGGCACATCTCCCACTTCATTCACAACGTGCCCTTCCCTTCCCCACAGAGACCCCGCATCTTAGTGCAGGTAAGGGCCAGGGCTGGGCTGGACGGACGGAGAGGAGCAGGCCTGTCACCAACACTGACCTCTGGCTTTTCGGCCCCCTAGATGTCTCCCTATGACAACCTGCTCCTCTGTCAGCCTGTGTCCTCACCGTTGCCCCTCAGGTATGTGCCCGGGTTTGGGGGAGGGGGTCTTTGATGACTGAGGACATGGTAGGTGCTGGGGGCAGTTGTTGAGGTCCTTGCAGGCTGGGCCCCAGCGGTGTCCCTGCCTGGTGCCTGGGGAAGAGTCTCCAGGGCCTGCTGGTGACGCACCCCCACCCTCGAATTGCCTGCAGCGGCGCCAGCTTCCTGCAGCTGCTGCAGAGCCTCGGCCCTGAGCTGGCTGTCACGCTGCTGATGGCTGTGCTCACAGAGCACAAGTTGCTGGTCCACTCGCTGAGGCCGGACCTGCTCACGAGCGTCTGTGAGGCCCTCGTCTCTGTGAGTACCACCTGTCCGCCCACTCTTCTGGGTTTGTCCCCTTACTTTTCCTTCCTTGAGGAGGTTCTCAGTCCCTTTCCCTGGGTACAATCACCATTTCCCCAGGGCCAGTGCCCTCTCCGCGCCTGTGTCCCCCCCTGCTGCCCGGCCCCTGTTCACTGCTCCTCTCTGGGCTTCAGATGATCTTCCCGCTGCACTGGCAGTGCCCCTACATTCCGCTGTGCCCCCTGGTGCTGGCAGACGTGCTGAGCGCCCCCGTGCCCTTCATCGTGGGCATCCACTCCAGCTACTTTGATCTGCATGACCCTCCTGCCGACGTCATCTGTGTCGATCTCGATACCAACACGCTCTTCCAGTAAGAGGCTGGGTCTCACGGGGCACGGGAGGCGCGCTCGCAGGAGCCCACGTGTGAGCTGCCCTGGCTCCAGGCCTGAGGCGAAGGGGGGAGGAGCATGTGGGGAGCTCTGTCGTTCTTTTTCTCCTGTTTATCTCCTAGGACAGAGGAAAAGAAGCTCCTCTCCCCTCGGACCCTGCCCCGCAGACCCTACAAAGTTCTGCTGGCCACACTAACAACCCTGTACCAGCAACTGGACCAGAGTGAGAAGACTGGGTGGGGGTGGGAGGCTGGGACTGTCATTGGGCTCCCGCTTCTCGTGTGGGGAAGGCTGGGGGGAGCTAGACAATTCCTTGAGGAGGTTAGAGGAGTCAGGATCTGGTGGGAGTCAGGGGGTTCTGCTTCCAACAGAAGCCAGAGGGAAGGAAGCTGGGTGCCACGGTGCATGCCTGTAATCCCAGTGAGTTGGGAGGCTGAGACAGGAGGCTCACAAGTTCAAGGCCAGCCTCAGCAAGTTAGTGAGAGAGACCCTCACTCAGCACCTTAGTGAGACCCTGTCTCTAAATCAAAAATAAAATAGGACTGAGATGCACCCTTAAGCTCAATCTCCAGTACTGCATTCCCGAACACCTCGGGAAGGTTGAACTTGTCCCTGGGGAGGCCACTGTTGGTGTGAGGTCTGAGGGGGCTGGGGATGGAACAGGTGTCAGTGTGAAGGATGGGGTGGGCAAGCACTGTGGGTGCTGACTCCGACTCTGGGCATCTCTTCCCAGCGTACACTGGACCTGAGGAGGAGGCATCCCTGGAATTCCTGTTGACGGACTATGAGGCCGTCTGCGGCCGCCGCGCCCGCCTGGAGCGGGAGGTCCAGGGAGCCTTCCTGCGCTTCATGGCCTGCCTGCTCAAGGGCTACCGGGACTTCCTGCGCCCCCTCACCCAGGCCCCTTCTGAGGGGTCTCGTGACGTTGACAACCTTTTCTATCTTCAGGGTAACGTGAGCCTGTCTCTGCTTAGAAAGGGTATCGTGGGAGGGGTGGCCTGGGGACCGCCAGGTTTCTTATTCCCTCACTCAGTGTTTTGGTGGCACCTGCTTGAGCCATCCACTCTTGAGGTCTTGGAGGAAGTCAGGGTTCAAAGATGAGGCAGATGGGGCCCCGCTCTCTGGGAGCCCTGGGCATAGAGTGGACACAGTGACCTTTGTGAGCAGCCCCCATGGGCAAAGCTCTGTTGAGGGACCTGTCCTTGGAGAGCCCTCAGCGTATGACGGTGGGTGCAGGTAGACCAAAGGAAGGACTCTGGGGCCCTGGTGCTGGATGGAGCTGAGCTGGTCCCTCTGTGTGTCAGGGGTATGTGTCAGTGGGCCGAGAGGTGACGGCCTCGGTGGGCATGGCTCCTGAGAAAGCAGAGGGCCCAGAACAGGGCAGGGCAGGGCAGGGTGGCTGCAGGAGAGCCCTGGTCACCCCCCTCCCTGCCTCACTCTTGTCCCCTCAGGTTTCCTCAAGTCCCGGGAACGCCCCAGCCACAAGCTCTACTCTCAGCTGCTGCACACGCAGATGTTCTCACAGTTCATCGAAGAGTGTTCTTTTGGCTCTGCTCGGCATGCTGCCCTTGAGTTCTTTGACTCTTGTGTTGACAAGGTATCGAGTATGTCCCTTCTCTATGTGCCCAGTGGTCTCTGCTCTCCTTCTGCTTCTCTCTCTTGCCCACAGGCCACTGTAAACCCAAACATGTCTCAGCTGTGGGCACCCCTGGAGTCACGAGCACACAGCGTGTGCCGCTGGCGTCCTCTGCGAAGTACCGTCCCATTTTCACTCTGTCCCCCAGCCGGGTCTTCAGGACTCCTTCCCTGCGGATGTGCTTTCCTGGAAGATGCCATATTCCGGACGTCTGGCATGCTCCAGGCCCACTGTCTTTTTATTTCATTTTTTGCGGTACTGAGGATCGCACCTACGAGTGCTCTGCCACGGAGCTGCCTCCCCGATTCTTTTTATTTTTCATTTTGAGGCAGGGTCATACTAAGTTGCCAAGGCTGGCCTCAACTTTCAGTCCTGCCTCGGCTCCCAAGTCACTGGGGTACAAGTTGCATGGCACCCTGCACCTGCCGTGCCTGCCGCCTGACGCTGCGCGCTCCCCTTGCTGTTCAGGTCCACCCCGAGCAGGAGAAGCCCGAGACGGCGCCCTTAGTGGAGCTGGAAGAACTCTCGGGAAGCGAGCTCACTGTCTTCATCACCCCCCCTGAGGAGCCCCCCGCACCAGAGGGCAGTGAATCCACTCCCCAATACTGGTGAGAGATTTCGTCCCCTCCTGTGTCCCAAGTGGACCCTTGGATGGTCCACTTCAGGTGCCTGGCCCTGTATTGACTGCCCTGATATTGGCTCTCTCTGCCCCTCCAGCTACGATGGGTTCCCAGAATTACGGGCTGAGCTATTTGAGTCTCCTCAAGAGCAACCAGGGGCCCTGCCTGTGCCAGGCCCATCCCGTAGCGCCCCCAGCAGTCCTGCGCCTCGCCGTACCAAACAGGTAAGCAGCTCCTGGCTCAGGCCGAGGGCGGCTGCTTCGTTTCTCCCGTAGACCGGAGGGAGTTCACTGTGCCTGGCCATGAGAAGTGGCGCACAAACCTCTGCGGTTGTCATCACCAGCACCCTCCCATCGTCACTTCTGGGAATCCAGAGGCTGGTGGCTCAGTCCAGGGCCCCTGCCGGTGCTCAGGAGCCACAGCCTGTCAGTACAGCCACTTCCTCAGTACAGGCACAGAGCGTCCTTCAGGGGAGGCGCTGCTTCTCTGACCTCCCTGGCATCGTGTTCACCTTGTTGTGTCCTCTGCCCCACCTAGGAGATGAAGGTGGCCCAGCGGATGGCACAGAAGTCAGCGACAGTGCCCGAGCTGTGGGCCCGGTGCCTGCTGGGCCATTGCTACGGGCTGTGGTTCCTGTGTCTTCCGGCCTATGTGCGGTCAGCACCCTCCCGGGTGCGGGCACTGCACACAGCCTACCATGTGCTGCGTGAGATGGAGAGCCGCAAGGTGGTGCTCCCTGATGAGGTGGGCGCCATTTACCATGCGGCCATAGGGGCTGCGAGAGGGAAGCTTGTGGGAGTTGAAGAAAGCAGATGGGGAGCCCAAGGTTGGGCAGATGGGGAGCCCCAGGGCTGGGTAGATGGGGAGCCCAGGGCTGGGCAGATGCTCCTCAGCATTCACTGTGAGTGCGGTCACATCAGCACTCACTAAGGGGACTGCAGGGTAGCAGGGTCAGGAGAGCCGCAGGGGCCAGTGAGGAGTGCAGGAACTGAGAAGGCTGGAGGGCGGGCTGGGAGGGAGGCTGCTGCCATTCCGTGCCTCTCGGCCTAGGTGTGTTACCGGGTGCTGATGCAGCTCTGCTCCTACTACGGGCAGCCCGTCTTGTCTGTGCGGGTCATGCTGGAGATGCGACGGGCAGGCATCGTGCCCAACACCATCACCTATGGTTACTACAATAAGGTACGTAGTTTGGGGTAGGACGGCTGGCAGGCTGGACCAGGTGTGCGTGGGGAGGACGCCGTTCCCTGACCTCTGCTTCCCCAACTTGGAGACTGGGCTTGTGCAGCTCCACTGGGTTCTGGGACCATTGTCCTCCGTCGCCGCCTCTTGTAGCCTAGGCACCAGCAAATGGCTTTTTTGGGTTTTTTGTTTTCATCTTAGCTTCTTTTATTCCCCATTGCAACAGCCCTGACTGTAGCTCATAGTACTGGCCGTGTGTCCGGCACTCTTCTGAATACATCATACATTTTTTAAAACTTCACATTATACATTTTAAATAACTTTATATTCACCATCCCCATGGGGTAGGAGGATCACCCCTGTCTCATAGATGAGGAGATGAGTTACAGAAAATTCATAACTTGCCCAAAGTACCATAGTGGACGAGTTGGGGAGTTAGAATATGAGCAAAGGCATATTCCTATTTCCCAAATTCAGCCCCTTCAGCATGATACTGAACTATCTCCTGCTTTTCAGATGAGGAAACTTAATGACCAAAATCTGAAATGATTTCTTCAAAGCCACACAGTTTTTAAGTAGTAGAGTCTGACTAAGAACTTCCTCCATCACTCTGGCTTCTCGCAGGTCCTCTCAGGACAGTGGCTCCCAGTTACCCTTGTTCCTGGCTGAGCCATTGGTCAGGCAGTCCTAGGCAGGATGTGTGGAGATAAGGTGGTCCCTGGGGCTCGAGGACAGGAGGTGGGCATCAGGCTGGGGTCAGGGTGCTGGAAGGAGGCCACCCTGATGGACGCTATACTTGGCAGGCTGTGCTGGAAAGCAAGTGGCCATCTGGTACACCAGGTGGACGCTTGCGTTGGGCCAAGCTTCGGAATGTTGTCCTGGGGGCTGCTCAATTCCGTCAGCCTCTGAGAGACAGGCAGCGGCGGCAGCAGCAGCAGCAGCAGCAGCAGCAGGTGTCAGCACACCAAGAGGCTGGCAGTTCCCAGACAGGTGGGCAGGGAGTGGTGAGCAGGCTTAGGGAGGGGCAGCAGGCTCTTGGAGAGCCAGAGCTGGCTTCGCGGTCGGCATGGGCTTTCAGAGAATAGCTAAGCTACACTCAACTGAGGGGAACCCTGCCAAGCCAGGTCCCTCGGCGGAGGTCTGTTGGGGTTTCTAGCTAGCGGCCTCTAAATCCCTTCTCTGTCCTCCAGAGTCCTATCTGGAACGCCCTTCCCCGACCCGTCCCCTTCAGCGCCAGACGACTTGGGCTGGGCGAAGTCTGAGGGACCCGGCCTCACCCACTGGGCGCCTGGTGAAGAGTGGCAGTTTGGGCAGTGCCCGAGGAGCCCAGCCCACTGTAGAGGCCGGTGTGGCCCACAGTAAGTGCCCTTGTCTGGTCCTCCTCTTCTCTTCCCCAGTCAGTTTTCCTAACCACTTGCAAGAAAGGAGAAGAACCAGGGCCAGAATTCTGGAAAAGTGGGCCTGTGTGGTGGGTAACTGTGCACTCTGAGGAGTCAGAATGTCGTGGTGGGTCAAGTGTCAGAGTTCACGCAGCCGGAATTGTATTACTCGAGAAGCAGGCAGCTGGAGGAGAGGCTGGCCTCCACCTTCCCTGATTCTGTTTTTGTCCTGCAGTGATAGAGGCTTTAGGGGTCCTGGAGCCCCGGGGATCACCTGTGCCCTGGCATGATGGAAGTCTCTCAGACCTGAGCCTGACAGGGGAGGAGCTGGCACCTGGAGGCAGTCCAGGCGGCTCAGGCTTGGCCCTGAGTGCCCAGTCCACTGAGGCCCTGGAAGGGCCGAGTGTGCGAGGGCCCAAGGCTAGTGGGCGTCAGGATGAGGCAGGCACCCCCCGGCGAGGGCTGGGTGCCCGCCTCCAGCAGCTGCTCACTCCTTCCCGCCGCTCCCCTGCTGCCCGCATTTCCCCATCAGAGATGCCCCCTGACCTGCCTCCCCCTGCCCGTCGCAGCCCAATGGAGAGTCTTCTGAGGCCCCGGGAGCGACCTGGATCCACTGCATCGGAGGTAGCCAGCCCCGCAGCTTTAGGAGGCCCGGGGAGGGGCCTGCAGGGTCCTTAGAGCTGGCATCCCTGCCGGAGAGGAGCGCGGAGCCGGCTGACAGGGTTTCCTTGTGTGATGGCAGAGCTCAGCCTCTCTGGGCAGTGAGTGGGACCTCTCAGAGTCTTCTCTCAGTAGCCTGAGCCTCCGTCGTTCCTCAGAGCGCCTCAGTGACACCCCTGGATCCCTCCAGCCACCTTCCCTGGAAGTGAGGATAACCGCCCCACTGCAGTCTTCCCGGGAAAGGCAGGGTGGGGAGGAGGTCAAGGAGGGCTGGCTGGGATTTGGAGGTGGAAGGGCCAGGAGGGGGCACTGAAGGCTGAGCCAGGCCTACTTCCTGGGGTCTCCTTGTCCACAGATTCTGCTCTCCAGCTGCTCCCTGTGCCGTGCCTGTGACTCACTGGTGTACGATGAGGAAATCATGGCTGGTTGGGCACCCGACGACTCTAACCTCAACACAACCTGCCCCTTCTGCGCCTGCCCTTTTGTGCCCTTGCTCAGTGTTCAGACCCTTGATTCCCGACCCAGGTGCCCAAATCAGGGCAAGTGCCGTGGGTGGGACAGGAAGGCAGTGGTCCAAGAGCTGACCCCTTCTGCTGTCCCCTTGCAGTGCCCCCAGCCCCAACCCTGCCCCTGCTGGTGCCAGTAGCAGCAAAGACGCCCCTCTTCCTGGGGGTCCTGGCCCTGTGCTCAGCGACCGTAGGCTCTGTCTTGCCCTGGATGAGCCTCAGCTCTGCAACGGGCACACGGGGGTAAGGGCTGGGCCCATGGGGCACAGGGAGTGGGAGCATATAGCCTGTGTGGAAGGGTGACAAATAGGTGGTACTGAGGGCAAGAGGCCTCCCAGAAGCCACTGGGGATAATGGCTTGGTGGGAGTCAGGGCTCTGGATGGGGCCCTTCTACTCTGTGTCTGACAGGGCGCCTCTAGGCGCGTGGAGAGTGGGGCCTGGGCATACCTGAGTCCCCTGGTGCTGCGGAAGGAGCTGGAGTCTCTGGTAGAGAATGAGGGCAGCGAGGTTCTGGCACTGCCTGAACTGCCTGCTGCACACCCCATCATCTTCTGGAACCTTCTGTGGTATTTCCAACGGCTACGCCTGCCTAGTATTCTACCAGGCCTGGTGCTGGCCTCCTGTGATGGGCCCCCGCCTCCCCAGGTCAGTATTTTTATGTGGCCTCCTTTCCTGTCTCCCAGCTCTGTGTCCTCGTCTTCTGTGTCTTTGGCACTAAAGAAGGAGCCCAGACTGTGGAGTATTTGTGTCTGGTCGACTCCTGGCCCTTGCAGTTCACCACTCTGGGCCACAGTTTTTCATGTGTCATAAGCAGTGACATCACAGGGCTGTGGCACAGACACCTTGTGCAGCGCTTGGTACCTAGGAAATCACTCGTTAATGTTCATCTACTCACTCCATCTTTTAGGTTCCAGGCACAGTTTTCAGGCATTAGAGACGTAGCAGATTTCAAAACACATCCTTACTCTACAGAGCTTACATTCTCATGGGAGTAGGTCCTTCCCTCTGCTTGGTGTGTCCTGTAATGTCTGTCTGTCTCTTTGGACACCGCCTTCCATTCTGTGAGTCTGACTGGCTCTCCTGTCTCAGCTCCCCCAGGCCCCGTCTCCTTGGCTAATGCCTGATCCAGCCTCTGTGCAGGTGCGACTGCTGTGGGATATCCTGACTCCTGACCCTAGCAGCTGCCCACCTCTCTATGTGCTCTGGAGGGTCCACAGTGAGTCTGGTATCTGACATAGGGATGGGAGGGGTGAGTCCCACACCTAGAAGGCTCAGTCATCCTGGTGACCTTTCTTCCTTCACCCAGGCCAGATCCCTCAGCGGGTGGTGTGGCCAGGCCCCGTACCTGCGTGTCTCAGCTTGGCATTGCTGGAGTCAGTGCTGCGCCATGTTGGGCTCAATGAGGTGCACAAGGCTGTGGGGCTCTTGCTGGAGACTCTAGGGCCCCCTCCTGCTGGCCTGCACCTGCAGAGGTACGATGCTCATCTGAGGGTCCCTGGCCTGCACCAGCTTCACACCTCTTTTCTCTGGCTTACACCCTTCTGCCTCTGTACAGGGGTATCTACCGCGAGATCTTATTCCTGACAATGGCTGCCATGGGCAAGGACCATGTGGACATAGGTGAGGGAGCAGGTGGGGGACTGAGGAGTTTAAGGACCCTGGGCCAGGAGAGGCTGGGGTCCTAGTGCACTGATTCCCACCCTCTTCCCTAGTGGCCTTCGACAAGAAGTACAAATCCGCTTTCAACAAGCTGGCCAGCAGCATGGGCAAGGAGGAACTGAGGCAGCGGCGGGCACAGATGCCCACTACCAAGGCCATTGATTGCCGAAAATGTTTTGGAGCACCTCTGGAATGCTAGGGACCCTTGAGCTTCCCTCTCCAGCCTATGGTGGGGAGGCGAGGCAGCAAGGATTCTATAGACAAACTGCTTCTCTGTTCCCTTCATAGAGGACTTGGGAACAGGCTGGGAAGCCTGTTCAGCCATAGGCTCCAAGTGGGGCCAGCAGAAAGGGGGACCCACTGTTACCAAAAGTCACAATTCCCCCGTCTCCATCCTGCTAACCCTTTCATGTCAGTGTTGGGGAGAGCTGGGGAGCCGGTGCAGCTCTGTCCCTCCCCGAGCCTATTCCAGGAACTCTCACCCAGGGCACCAAGATCTGCACTGCCCTGGTTACTTTAGAAGTTTTTGTTTTAAAAAACAACTGGAAAGATACAGAGCTACTGAGCCTTTGCCCAGATGAGAGGGGGGATCTCATCCCACCAGTGGTGGTCCCCCTTCCCTGGCGTTGCTGAAGGAGCCCAAGGCTCTCCATGCCTTTCTACCTTAGTGTTTGTATTTTATTTTAAGTTATTTATTCTGGAGCCACAGCCCCCTTGCTAATAAGGCTCTTATGGAGAGTGAGAAAGAGAAGGGAAATGGGGCACCGAGGTCTGTAGCTCCCTGAAAGCCAGGCAGTGGGAGCCAGGGGAGCCCCAGGCCCCCCAGAGGAAGAACTGGTGCCTCCTGCAGTCCTGATCCTTCCTGTCCACTCCATCTTGGGAAGCGCCCCACCCACCCAGGGCCCTGACCTGTGCAATAAGAATTGTCCCCTGCAAAGTTTTGTTGTATGTAAATATAGTAAAAGCTGCTTCTGTCTTTTTCCTTCTGCCTCCCGTTTCCTGGGTCCGGGTGATAGTGGGGGATGCTTATGCTGCGCCTTTCTCCTGGCCACCCGTCCTCTTTTCCACCTCTGTCCTTTGCAACCTTCAGGTATACCCTGCTTCTCCTGGCCATGTCTGGTGCTGGCCCCTTGGGGCACAGAGAGTTCTTAGAGCAGGATGGGGGGGAATCTGGTGCTGCTATGGCAGTGCCAGTCTGTGTGGCACTTCCAGCCCTCCCACACAATCACCCCCTTGTCCCTCATCTGTACCCCACACAAAGGCTCCATTCTCTGGGGGCCTTGAGCTCATCTTTGCCTTATTTCCTCTCCCCTAACTTGCCCCCCGACTTCTCCAGTACCTCCACAGAGATGACAACCCTTTCCCCAGTAGTTGGTGTTGGCGGCCCTCACGTGTCCTGGGGGACTTGGCATTCAGTCATTCTCGTCCTCCTTAGTTGCTCTATTTGCAGGCAGTATTCTTCTGCTCAGGGTCTCAGCCTGGGGACAGCACTGGAAAGAAAGGGGCTTCTTGTGCTGTGAACATCAGGGAGATGGGCATCATTTTTTCTAATCCCTTGGCCCACTCAACGCTCTCCTTTTTTTCCTATATAAGAAATAAACAGGAAACAATTCCTAACGGAGCTGCAAAACCATTTACCAAAGGGAGTCAGCTAACAAAACAAATGCCTTGGGAAGGAGGGCTGCAGTGTCAATGGGGGAAGTGACTTACATTAATGTTTAGTGTAAATCCCTGGGTGATGGAGATCAGTGGGTGAAGAGAGAAGTACTACTTCTGAATGCCGGGACCTTCATGCCAGAGGACCCTGCCTTGATGCTTTTCCAGTCCTTAAAGGAGCTGCAAAGGAGGAAACCAAAGGGCTTAGGAAATGCCACCATCTGTCTTGCTAGATGATGATCTCTTCAGAGGTCACCCTAGTTTCTGATTAGACCCCACTCACCAGAATTGACCTCCCTATTTTGTCCCTAAGGCCTAAGGACCTTTAGTAAGGGTGGACTTGCCTGTGTGTGTGTGTGTGTGTGTGTGTGTGTGTGTATGTGTGTGTGTGTGTAGTGGTGGTAATGCTGGGGATCAAATTCAGGCCTCATTCATGCTAGGCAAGTGCCCTACCAGTGAGCTATGCCCCTAGCTTACAGACCTGCCCTCTTACAATTAATTTGGGTATAGTATACTCAGTGCTGCACTTAACTATAGTGAGAAAATTTTAGGGTCCAGTCCCTGCCCAAGTAGAGCATACTATCTTACTAGTCTAGCATGCCCTTTGGTTCCACAGTAAAAACTCTGCCTTCCAGCTTATGCCTCTCATTTTTGAGAAGTTAGATAAGAGAACTACAGAATTTCATAACTACAGACTATCTGGGAATTCCGATAGCAACTTATGATACCATAACATCTGATATCTGTCCTGTGGCCTAGGGAGCTGTATGAGGGAAAGGATATGTCTAAATTGCCTGGGTCAGTTTCTTTTTCCAGACTTCAGAGTATAAATCTTGTCTCTGCTACTTACTAATCTTCTGGTGTCAGACAAGTAACTTAACTGCTATGCCTTATTTTTTTCTCATCTGAAAATGGGGAGGGGGTCATTTAAAGATTAATTATATTATCCATATGAAATGTTAAGTACATTCAATAAATGTTAGCTTCAAAAAGGCAAGTGGTGCATGTCTGTAATTCCTCCAACTTGGGAGGCTGAGGCAGGAGGTTTGCAAGTTTGAGGGTAGCCCCAGCAATTCAGTGAGACCCTTCAACTTAGTGAGACCCTTTCTCAAAATAAAAAATAAAAAGGACTGGGATGTAGTTCAGTGGTAAAACACTCCTGGATTTAATCTCCAGTACCAATTAAAAAAAAAAAAAAGAGGAAACAGTGGTGGAGCCTGTGTAGGGCAAAAGTCATGTCCACTACAATACTGGCCTCACTTCTTTAGAGCTTGATGGCTCCTGTTTGAAAGTCCCTTTCCAAAGCCTGATTTTTATTTTGTTGGGAGCCAGTTTCTCAGGTCTTGCAGAGTCTCCTTCAGGTGGGTCTCTTCCACTACTGTTTCTCATGTTTTCTCAAAGTTTTGAGGACAGCTTTTTAGATAGCAGAGAATGCACTGGTTTTATGATGGATGGCAGTTTAGGAAAAGAGGAATGTACACTCCATGAGGGTAGTGGCTTTATCTTGTTCACTTCTGTATCCCCAGCAAATGGGAGTGACTGGTAATATCATGGGTGCTTTATCAATGACTGAGAAGAATCAGTGAAAGCATTATGATAATGGGACTGGGGAAATTTTCAGTGCAGTACAAGGTAGGTACTGTGGGGAGAAGACCAGTGAAGGTTGAATTTAGAACAAAGAGGGTGAAATTGTTGGAAAAGCAAGGAAAATTCTCAATAGTAGTTACCCTTATTACCATTTTATATAGTTTATTGAGTGCTTATTGCCTCAATCACTTAAATGTACTATTTGTAATCCTTACAATTCCCTTATGAGTTAGGCACTCTTATTCCCATTTTACAGATGGGGAAACTAAGGCATTGAAATAGAAGTTAAGGGCTGGGGTTGTAGCTCAGTGGTTGAGTACTTGCTTGCTTGGCATGCATGAGGCACTGGGTTCGATCCTCAGCATCACATTAAAAAAAAAATAAAGATACTGTGTCCATCTACAATTAAAAATATATTAAAAAAAAGAAAATAGAAGTTAAGCTTGGCATTGTGGTGCATGACTATAATACCATTGGCTTGCGAGGCTTAGGCAGGAGGATCACAAGTTTGAGGCCAGCTTGGACAACTTAAAGAGGCCCTGTTTAAAAATAAAACATAAAAGGGACTGGGGATGTAGCTCAGTAAGTAGTACATACAGTGCCACTGGGTTTGAGCCCCAGTACCACAAAACAAAAGCAAAAATGAAAACAAAACAACAACAAAAAACCCCCTACCTCCCAAACAAACAACAAAACAACCACCCAGAAGTTAATTAATTTGCATCCAAAGCACCCAAGTGATAAAAGGGCCAAGATTCAAACTCAAGCACTCAACTGAGTGCTTGTGCTTGACCATGTTCTTTCTTTACCTGGACACTATCCTAGCATGCTAACAGGTCTCTTATTCACTTAAAATAAAAACGGAGGCATGCCTGTGGGTGGGTTCAGGGTCTACCTGTCTTTTTGTTTGCTTTTTCCCTCTGTCCTTACATGACTGTGCCCTCCATTACAATTTCATTTCTATTGCCCAGCATGACTTCTGCATGATTTGAAAAATATGTTCTGCCTCTGGAACCAGTTCAAACCGCTGCTTGGTCACTAGCTCGCTGACTCTGGCACATTGTTTAAACTCTCTGACCTGGTTTCCTGCGATACCTGGGTTCAAATTTTGGCTCTGCCACTTAACACGTAACTCTGGGGAAAAACCCAATGGATCTGTATCTCGTTTGCCTCACTCACAAAACAGGAGCGACCGTCACGAGAAACGGGCCGCACGCAAAGCTCTGAGCACGCTGCCCGGCCCGCAGAGCCTTCCCGGGAGCGCCGGGTGGGATCGTCCCCTCAACATACCGTCCTGTGACACTCGGTCCCTATCCTTAAGGTGCCCCAGCACGCTAAGAGTGTGGGCCTGACTGCGCCGGGGAAGTGGCCGGGCTGGCGGAGGAGTGGGCCTCGAGGTGATGGGCTGGACTCAGGTGGGGTGGGAGGCTCTTTCTTCACTGAGAACCTCACGAAACCAGGAGATCCCGAGAAAGGGTGCTTCGCTGGCTCTGCACACCGTAGGTCCTCCATAAACCTGGCCACCTGCCTTCCCCCCCCCGCTGTCGTGGCTGTCACGACAGGACCGAGCAGAGGCCGACCAACACCAGCAAGCCCAAGGCCTTTGGCAGACGGAGACAGGCCACGCCCCAAAGAGACAGCAAGGCCCAAGCGCCTAAAGCTACTTCTATCGTGAAATTCCTGAATTCTGTCGCGATGAAACACTGCTCAACGTAGAGCCTAGCACCGATCGCCGGTCTCCATCTTTAGAAATGAAAGAATGAGAGCTGGCCAAAGGGGAATCCCGGTTTTGGGAGACTAGGGTACGGCGGCTGCCTGGGGACCAAAACGTCTCTAAGGTAAAGTTGCAGCCTGAAGCGATTTTTTGACCCCCGACACTTAATGGGCTGTCGAAGACCCGGATGTGTCTGGGACTGGCCGAGGTACCCATTAACGCGCCCCCGCTAGACCATCCCCCTCCTTCGTCTAAGATTGGGCCTTAGGTACGCCAGTCATCACTTCTCCAGCCACTCGTTCTTCAAGGGTGGGGTAAAGTCTAGGCATCCCATTTTTTATTGGTACGGCGAAGAAGAAAGGGGCGGAGTGGCCGGCTTAGGTCGTCCAATGGGCGTCGTGGCGTGTGGGTAAGGCGGAGCCGAGGCGCTTGGCAGCTGCCCAATCAGCGTCCTTGTTTGTGTGGTGCCGCCGCCGCCGGTGCAGCCGCCGCCGCCGCCGCTGCCCCCGTCTGTACCGCAGTGTCTGCTCCGCCCGCCTGCCCCAGTCCGGCCCGCCCCCCTCCCCCACCCCCGTCCCTCGTCCCGTCAGCGGGATCCGGAGCCCACTGTGCGGTCGCCTTTTCCTTTTTCGACGCCTCCGCCGCCGCCTGAGGAGGCGAGCTAGCCGGGAGTTACACCGCCACCGCCAGGTGAGGAGCCTTGGCCTAGGCCAGCCTGGCCGCCCGCCCGCCCGGGGGCGGTGAGGAGCGAGGAAGGGAGGGAGGCTGGGAGGAGGCGGTGGTGGCGGAGGTGGGGGAAGGGAAAGGTGGAGGGGTGGGGGGAGGGGAAGCGCCCGCGAGCCGACGCCCGCCCGCGCGCCCCCGCCTTGCGTCCCCCTCCCCCCACCCCGGCACCGCGCGCCCCCGCCTCGCGCTCCCCCTTCACCTCATCCCCTCCCCCTCTCCGCGCGCGCTCCCCGGTCTTTCGCTTCGCCCTCGCGCGCCCCCAGCTCGTGTCCCTTCATTTCATCTCCTTTTACTCTTTCTCCCCTCCCTCGCGCCCCGTTTCCCCCGCCATCCCCGCTTTCACTCACTACCTCATGCCCGCCATGCTCCCCTTCTTTCCTCCCTAGCGCGCCCCCCCTTTTAACTCTCTCCACCCCCAGTGGTGCCCTCAGGGTGCGGGGGCCGCTCCCTGCTCTCGGTCTTGTGTGTGACGGCGACTGGGACAAATGGGGGATCCTTAAGGGTGAAGGAAGCAAAGGGTGATCCTCATTATTTAGGGAAAGGGATCGCGAGCGCAGAGCCTGACCCTTTATTTCGTCGTCCACCGTTTCCTCGCCGTCCCGTAGGAGGGAATTGTCTCAGCCTGTGTGGATACTTATCTTCTAGAGCGACTAAGCCACCCGTTTTCTCGGCTTGGCTGCTGGGACACGCCGGACCTCTTCCCCAGTGCAGTGCCCGAGGGTCCAGGAAGCTAGAACTTATCCTTCCCCAGCCCGACCGGGACTTGGAGTACTTTTTGCCGTCCGGCTCCTAATTGCGCCAAGGTGCTAGCTACTTTTGCTTATGCGGAGGTTTAGATGCCACTTGCGACCCAGGGCAACCTTCTTCTCTCATAAAGGTGTTGTAGCTTCTTTGGGTTCTTGCCCAGCATCAACTTTCCTCAAAACACAAGGTGTTAGCTCATAGGGATGGCGCTAAGGTGGAGATGGGGGCATTGATGGTGGGTGGCCTGTGGATGCTGAGCTAGAGATCAGTCTTCTTTTGCTGTCCTCTGGCGAATCAGGTAGCCTCTTGAGAACGTTTTCTCATCTGATAAATGATTATTTGGAGGGCTTTTGTGTGTGTGAGATAAGTGGGGATGCTTACTATATTTTAGCAAAGAGAAAGCAGTGTTTTTAGTCCAGACTGCAAAAGAAGAGATTGGGACTGGTAACTGATGGAGTAAAGCAGGCTTTACAGATCCTAGTTGGAGAAGAACTGATGCATTTGTAGTTTAAGAACCTTTCTAAATTATATTTTGAATAGATAGAGCATGCATGTGGTACAAAATCAAACCTTTCCTCCTCCTGTTCTGCACCACGCCAGTCCTCTCCTAGTGTGCAAGATTTCTGTATTTTCTAGCAACACTATGGTATCTGCATGTTGGAAATTAGCCTGTGTGGGAATTTAGTGCTAACTTTATTGTTCTTTCTTTACTGTACTGACCTAAACTCTCCCTTGAAGTCTGATAACTACTTGGATTCATATTTTTTGATGCTGAAGCATTCTTGATAAGAATATTGTACTAGAGTATCATTTTTGTTTCTTGGGAAGGAGGCTGCTTCTGGAGTTGTAAAAGTGGTGCTATGGAGGGTTTCAGTATATTTTGAGGGAAGGCACACACCTGTTGGAAATGGTTTTCTTTCTTTCTCTCTCTCTCTTTTTTTTTTTTTTTTGGTGGTGATGGTTTCCCCCCTGCCCCCACATCTGATACCCAGTCTCTGGCTGTTGAGGATAGGTTAGGTGAGGATATGCTTTCCTTGGGCTTTTTTAAGTAGATCAGTTGTATGAATAATTAGTTAACGGTGAGTTAATTAGTTAACAGGGAGTATTGATCTGCTAGGGCTGTCAGTTTTTAGAGGAAATATAGTTTGTAGGCTAGAGACAGTGATAGTCATCACGAATTGGGTATGTAAGTATTAATCAGCAAGAATCAGAAGGCTCAACCTATAGGTTGAGTGACCCAGTTTGAGAAGAGGTTTATAGACTTTTGTCCTATTATCCTTAGTTGAGAACATACTTGATGAGGTGAGAGTGATTTCTGGTTGACAGCAGCATCCATCTTTATGACACTGTGGTTTGCCTCCCCTGACTGTGTGTGATGTCTGTTAACTTCCTGTTTAGAGGCTTTGGAAATATGGTCTGAATAGAGGTTGCTTTCAGATACTTATCTAGAAACAATGTTAACCAGGTTGCCTGATGCACCCTTCAAATCTAAGTACTGGCAGTAACTTTTGCAAATGCTGTATTTAGCATAGGTTCATAGGGTGGTGGGAGAAGTGTGAGGAATTTTTTCTGAACCTCGTAGTCTTGAGGTACTTTCAAAAGGGAATCTACCCCCCACCTTTTTTGGGGGTGGGGTGGGATGGGAGAGTGTTTCCAGCTGGGCCAGGCTAGACCAATCAGTTGGGTTTTGGTTAGAAAATAGCAGAATGGAAGAGGTATCCGTGTGTGTCCGTGTGTCCATGAAAGTATCCTGATCATATGCTGGGACCTCTGGATTTATCTTAGCTTTAAGCAGTGTGTCTTATATATTGTATGTATAGCTGGCCTCTTGTTTCAATTTACTGATTGATTTTTCCTTCCTTTTCTCCCTCACCTACCAAGCTGAAAGTGTATGTGTAGGGAAACAGCAGCTGTGCTGTCCTGGTTTCTAGACTCTGGAGCTTATTCCATGTTAGCCACCCCATTGGGAGTCATGCTGACAAGCAACCCCTCTGCACTTAGTCAGAAGGCCCATGTTGCTTGGCTCATTGAGAAAAGCCAAACCAGCTTTGGTTGATTAAAACAACTGCTAGAGAAATTGTAAGATTTGAGCCATAACTGCGACCCAGGGACTCTCTTTTCCAGACCTTTGCAGTACTTAAAGCTTTGCATCATTACATCTCAAGGCCCAATAGCCAGACATTTTCTGGGGAGGTTTGGAGGGAAATAAGGGGGGGGGGAGACACACACCCAGTTGGCTATAAATCTAACCCTGGGGAAAAGCTGTCCACCTCTTGCTGGAGAAAAATCCAACCTATCAGACAATGCCACACAAAGTTGCAGTTCCCCTGCTGTTGGCTAAGCATGGGAAAAGATACATGAGGAAGTTCTGTTTCTGTTGAAAAGGACTGGCTTTTGCGGGGAGGAAGCTTCTGTTAGCCCTGTTGTTTGTTTTATCCCAGTAGTCTGTGACACTTTTTCTATAGGTGCTGCTTGGGGAATCCATAAGCAGAATCCATAAGGCAGGGAATTACATTTCTGTGTAGTGGTGATGAAAGTTTCTGAAGCATAGGTCTGATTTGAAATGGTTTCCTTCTCATTTTCTACCTTTTACCTTCTTCCTTGTGGATGTATAAAATATTGCTGTACAGCTTGAGTTCGTCAAGCAGGAGAGCATGATCCATGGTCATTAGGGCTTAACCTGTCTGAAGTGTTTCTTAGATGGTGGTTCAGTAATGTTTGGTGTCTCCCTCAAACCCCTGTAACCTATGCCACTGTCTTAACTTGCTATCAACTGGAAAGCAGCTATGAAGAGTTTGATGTAGCACCAAAAGCAACAGATGAAAAGTGACACATATTTTGTTACTTTTGAGGTATGAAATATTCAAATGCCAAATCTTCCAAAAATCATAGTAATCACAGAAGCATCCTTTTAACAACATCTGGACTTAATTATTTATATTAACAAGTGAACTGCGAAAGAAATTAAGGAAAATGATAATAATTTTATATTCCTGAGACATTTCTTGTTGCTTTTCATACCTGGCTAGCATATTTATTTATTTATTTATTTATTTATTTTTAATAATGGTATTGGGGCTTAAACCCAGGATGTAGTTCAAATGAACTACAATCCCCAGCCTTTTTGTTTTGTTTTGTTTTGTTTTAAGGCAGGGTCCTTGTTCAACTGCCAGTGCTAGTCTCCAACTTGTGATCCTCCTGTCTCAGCCTCCCAAGTAGCTGAGGTTACAAATGCTACAGTCTTCGTTTAAAAGATAATTCCGTGGGGTTGGAGTTGTAGCTCAGCTGTACAGCGTTTGCCTAGCATGGGTGAGGCGCTGGGTTTGATCCTCAGCACCACATACAAATAAAATAAAGATTTTGTGTCCATCTACAACTAAAAATATAAAAAAAAAATCCAGGTTATCTGAATCTGGAAGGCCTACTTTAAGTCTCCTGTTCAAAACTTTTTTGTAGGTGGTGGGGTGAGTAATTAGGAATTGAGCTCAAGGGTGCTTTACCACTGAGCTACATCCCCAGCCCTTTTTACTTTTTAAGACAGAATCTCGCGAAGTTGCTGAGGGTCTAAGTTGCCCAGGCTGGCCTCGAACTTTTGCCTCAGTCTACAGAGTCGCTGGAATTACAGGCATCCGCCACTGTGCCCAGCGAAAGTCACCTTTTCAATGAGGCTTTAAAATTGTACCTAAGTCTAGATTTCACCTGTGATAGTCCTTCCCTGCTTTTATTTTTGTCCCATAGCATTTAATAATATATTTATTTGTTACATTTGTTGCTTGTTGGTCCCTCTTCTATGATATAAAACCTTTAAAAGCTTGGATTCATATCCATGGCATTTATTTTGGTATTTTATTTAGTGCTAGCATACAGTTAATACTTAATAAATATTTGTGGATCAAATAGGAATAATAACCTGTTCTCCTAACCTCATGTTTGTTTATAACAAAATATGAAATGTAATAAGCATAACATGGGATCTTAAAATCCTTTTGTCTCAGCCTTTTAAGTAGCTGGTATTATAGGTGTGCACCATCCTGCCTGGCCTGTCACTTTTCAAACTATAGTTTCTTTATTTTCACTGCTAGTCTCTTAACAGACCCACAGCAACTTTTTTTTTGGAATTTTGCCTGCCATAATTTCTTGCAGTTTTTCATATTTTTTCCTTTTGAACTCTCATTATATTGTCTTCAAAATAGTCTTAGAGATATCTGAATATTATTCTTCACCTTCTTACAAGTATTCAAGTTTCCAGTCATTAAAAGATAAAACTTAGGGCTGGGGATGTGGCTCAAGCGGTAGCGCGCTCGCCTGGCATGCGTGCGGCCCGGGTTCGATCCTCAGCACCACATACCAACAAAGATGTTGTGTCCGCCAATAGCTAATAAATAAGTAAATATTAAAAAAAAAAAAAAAAAAAAAAAAAAAAAAAAAAAAAAAAAAAAAAAAAAAAAAAAAAGATAAAACTTAAACTTTGCATAGTATTCAAAGACCTTTATGGTCTTGGCCTTTGCCTTCCTTTCCAGACTCACTTCTCCACCTTTTAGTTAATACATGAGCAAATATAGTTCTTTTAGTTCCCAGATCAGCTTCCAAATCTCATCTCTCAAATGCTACTTCCTCTGAAAAGCTTTCCTTTACTTGCCCCAAAAGATTAGATGCATTTTCTTCTTTGATCTCACTATACTTTCTAACCATTGCTTGTTTATCTCCAGTGATCTATAAGCCTCTTGAAAGCAAAAGGTAGCTTTTTTTTTTTAACTGTTCTATCTCCAGTGCCTGGCATGGTGCATTTCACCTAAAAGATATTAAAAAATATTTGTTGAATAAAGGGGGTTTGAGAAAATGCCACACATATTTAGAAGATACCCCTTCTGTTATTCTGGGAGAAGAAGAAAAGGGTTGGAGTCTCAGTTTTGTCATTTACTATGAGTATGACCCTGATTGAGTCACTTCAGGTCATTGAGCCTTAATTTCCTCAACTAAGAAATGAGAGTCAGTGACTGCTTTGTCTATTTCACTAGGTTTCTGTGTTAAATAAAATTATGCATGGAGAGGTGCTTTATAAATTGTAAAGTACTATATAATTATTAATTGTATATCAACATATGTGTCGTATAGTTATGTGAAACAGGCTGAACTTCCCTCACAACTTGACTCAGTTTTTTTCCTCAAACATATTGTTAAGCGCCATTTCTTTTTATCTTTAAAACCATAAATATTCTATAACATTGTTCTGTTCATATCTATTTTCATCAGGAGGCATGCTGTGCACCTGAATATTGTCCTAAAGCTTGAAGTTAAGGCTTTCCTCATATTTCAGTGGATAAAAATGGTTACAAAAATTCTAGGAAGTTGTTTTTCAAGGATTCCCTCAGGGCAGGGATTGTATGTAGCTCATTGATAGAGCAAGCATGAGGTACTGGGTTCAATCCTCAATACCACATTAAAAATAAATAAATAGAAAGGTATTGTGTCCATCTACAACTAAAAAAAAAGTTAAAAAAATAAAGATTCCCTCAATCTTGAGTTCTGTGATTTTCCCCCTTAGATTAAAAAAAATTGCTTTTCATAACTTAAAAATAATTTTAAAAATGTAAACTAATTTGTTGAGTACTTTTCTTGTGTAATGGTTTGTGCTGCTTTAATTTTTCAAGTAACTGAGGAAGGTACTCATTTTACAAATGAAAAAATTCAATTACTGGGGAGGTTGTCATTTTGTTAGAATCTCACAGATTTAAAAAAACAATAGTGAATCCAACATAATTTGAACAACTCTGCAACTCTGTCTGACTCCAAAAGTTAAAAATCTTAAAATTCTGGGGCTGGGGATGTGGCTCAAGTGGTAGCGCACTCGCCTGGCATGCGTGTGGCCCAGGTTCGATCCTCAGCACCACATACAAACAAAGATGTTGTGTCTGCCGAAAACTAAAAAATAAATGTTAAGAAATTCTCTCTCTCTCTCTCTCTCTAAAAAAAAAAATCTTAAAATTCTAGTGTTTCTTCAAGAGGTTTGGTTTTCCTTTTTTAATCTTTTTCAAAAATGGTTTTCTCAATAAGGTCTTATGTGAAATAAGTGTACGTTAGTGGTAATTACATGGTCAGATGGGTTTTTGAAAAAGAAAAATCTCTTACCCCAGATTTTAAGACATGACTTCCAAAGCCCTGCATATCTAAATATACATATTATACATTGGGAGTGGAAAAGAATGATTAAAAGATATAGTGCTGCCAGGCGAGGTGGTACACACCTGTCATCCCAGTTGAGGGAGGCTGGCAGGAGGATGGCAAGTTCAAAGCCAGCCTCAGCAAGAGTGAGGTGCTAAGCAACCCAGTGAGACCCCTGTCTCTGAATAAAATACAAGATAGGGCTTGGGATGTGGCTGAGTGGTAGGGTGCCCCTGAGTTCAATCCCCAGTACTCACCTCCCCCTTCAAAGAAAAGATACAGTGCTTCTCAAAATTATTTGACTTTGAAAAAAGAATTCTGGGGCTGGGGATGTGGCTCAAGCGGTAGCACGCTCGCCTGGCATGCATGCAGCCTGGGTTCAATCCTCAGCACCACATACAAACAAAGATATTGTGTTCGCCGAAAAACTAAAAAAAATAAAATAAATATTAAAAAAAAATCAAGAAAAAGAAAAGAGAATCCTGGGGCACTAGTCATCTCACTGAATGCTTTGAGACTACTACACTTTGCTGCCCTTCCTGATAGTTCTTCTATGTGTTGTGTTGAGGTGTTTTTTTTTTTTTTTCAAGTTTGTCATTCTGGAATAAAGGAACTAACTGCATTTATGTTCTTTAATTTTTTATTTTATCTTATTTTTTAGTTGTAGATGGACAAAATACCTTTATTTCATTTGTTTTTATGTGATGCGGAGGATAGAACCCAGTGTCTTACACATGCTAGGGAAGCACTTTGTCATTGAGCTACAATCCCAGTCCCCCACCCCCTTTTAAAAAAAGATGCTTTTTAGAAACTTTAGTGGTATGTGGACTGTCATTTTTTCCCCAAGAATCTTTTTTTTTTAATATTTATTTTTTAGTTCTAGGTGGACACAATATCTTTATTTTGTTTTTATGTGGTGCTGAGAATCAAACCCAGTGCCTCACGCCTGCTAGGGGAGTGTGCTACCACTTGTGCCACATCCCCAGTGCTCCCAGAATCCTTTTTTTTTTTTTTTAGAGAGAGAGAATTTTTTTTCAATATTTATTTTTCAGGTTTTGGTGGGCCACAACATCTTTATTTTATTTTTATGTGGTGCTGAGGATCAAACTCAGTGCCCCGCGCACGCTAGGTGAGAGCGTTATGGCTTGAGCTATATCCCCAGCCCCCCCACAAGAGTTTTTTAAGGCAAATGGTGCAGTTCAACCAACTTGGCTTTCACTTTCAGTATATTCCTAGGAGAAGACCTGTAACTGAGCTGTTGCCCCACCTTTTATGTAATGTACTAGAAACAAGACTATAAGCTTTCAACATTGTGACTGAACAGAAATCCTTAAGTTAGGTGCAAGAAATTCTTCTTTTCTGGAAAGATAGTTGTATCACAGAGAAAGCCATAAAGCCTATCATTATTTTTTTTCTGTGAGGCATACGGACACACCTGTGGATCAGTGAAGAAAAGGAACTCTAATTGCCCTGTATCATTTAAAGGCATAAACACCTGAATGGTGTTTACTTCTGGATTTCAAGTTTTTATTTAGTAGGGTGAAACACTTATCTAACCAGTGGAAAATATTAAGAAGAGTTCCTTAATAGACTAACAAAATTTTGGAGGTAGAGGGACATCTTCAATCACTCTTTAGCATATATATGGTTAGATCGATGTATGGCTATCAGAGGAATTGAAACATTTGCCTCTACTGAAATGTGTGTTCCTACTGCCACGGACAGGTTGTCTAGAAGACCCTTGGAATATGGAGCTATTATTTTCTATGGGAGTTTGATATGTGAATAGCATGACACTCTTTGATTTATAATTGTCTATAAATAAATAGTGTCACACTGATGCCATTTTCTCTTACTTTGTAATTCAGGTAGTAAAGAGTGCTCAGTTTCTCATCTGAGCTTATTTTTTTTTATTTTTTTAATTTTTTTTATTTTTTAGTTCTCGGCGGACACAACATCTTTGTTGGTATGTGGTGCTGAGGATCGAACCCGGGTCGCACGCATGCCAGGCGAGCGCGCTACCGCTTGAGCCACATCCCCAGCCCTCATCTGAGCTTATTGAGATTTAGAAAATTTTGCCTTTTTAGAATTGGTTGTTTGCAGTCCTGGGGGTGCAATGGAGGGCCTTGTACATTATTAGGCAAGAGCTTACCACTGAGTTATATCTCTAGCCCTTTTATTTATTATTTATTTATTTATTTATATTTTTTTTGGTAGTTGTAGATGGACAGACTGCCTTTATTTTTATTTGTATGTGTTGCTAAGGATCAAACCTAGTACCTTGCACATGCTAGGCAAGCACTCTGCCACTGAGCTACAACCTCAGCCCCATGTTTATTTATTTAAGAAAAAGTTTTTTTAGTTATAGTTTGACACAATACCTTTATTTTTGTTTGTTTATTTTTATGTGGTGCTAAGGATTGAACCCAGTGCCTAGCACATGCTAGGCGCGTACTCTACCGCTGAGCCACAACCCCAGTCCCTGTTTTTTTTTTTTTTTTAATAATGTATTAATATTGAACTGAATGCTTTCAAGGAGTATGGGTGACTGGAAAAGGATTTTTTTTAAAATATTTATTTTCTAGTTGCAGGTGGACACAATACATTTATTTATTTATTTTATTTATGGTACAGGGATTGAACTCAGGGGTACTCAACCACTGAGCCAAGTCCCTAGCCCGATTTTGAATTTTATTTAGAGACAGGGTCTCACAGAGTTGCTTAGTGCCTCACCTTTGCTGAGGCTGGCTTTTACTCGCAATTCTTCTGTCTCAGCCTCCTCACTCAGCTGTGCACCACCATACCTAGCTAGAAAAGGCTCTTTTACAGCTATGTTTTGCAGTCGACAGGAACATTGTGGAAATAACAGTTGCATCTTCAAAGTTGCATCTTCCTTGAGGATTCAAAGGAATATTAATTCTCCTGATAATTAGTGGTGAAAATTTGAGATCTTTTTTTTAAATATTTATTTTTTAGTTGTACACAATACCTTTATTTTGTTTATTTATTTTTATGTGGTGCTGAGGATCGAACTCAGGGCCTCGCATGTGCTAGGCGAGCACTCTATCGCTCAGCCAGCCACAACCCCAGCCCAAAATTTGAGATCTTTTTTTTTTTTTTAAGAAAGAGAGAGAGAATTTTTTAATATTTATTTTTTAGTTTTTGGCGGACACATCTTTTTTTTTTTTTTAAAGAGAGAGAGAGAATTTTTTTTTAATGTTTATTTTTTAGTTTTCGGCAGACACAACATCTTTGTATGTGGTGCTGAGGATAGAACCCGGGCCGCACACATGCCAGGCGAGCGCCTGGCTTGAGCCACATCCCCAGCCCCAAAATTTGAGATCTTGATCTAATGAGTTATGCTTATACTATATATATACACACACATATATATATGTGTGTGTGTATATATATACACACACACACACACACATATACATATATAGAAGTATCAAAAAATGAAATTTAACTGAGCATGGTAGTGCATGCTTGTAGTTCCAGCTTCAGAGGCTGAGGCAGGAGGATCATGACTTCAAAGCCAGCCTCAGCAATTTAGTAAGGCTCTGAGCAACTCAGTGAGACCCTGTTTCTGAATAAAATAACTAAATAAAAAAAGGGCTGGGATGTGGCTCAGAGGTTAAGTGCCCCTGGTTCACCCGGGTACCAAAAAGAAAAAAAAAAAAAAAGAAATTGAAAAGTATCTAATTGTATGACTTTCTTTCTTTTCTTTTATTTTTTTTAGTTGTAGACGAACACAATACCTCTATTTTATTTGTTTATTTTTATGTGGTACACATTTTAGGCAAATGCTCTACCACTGAGCCACAGCTCTGTCCCTAGTTGTGTGACTTTTATATTGTGTTCTAGATGCAGTTGGGTTGAGGATGTGAAAAGACTTTGAATAAGAGTTATTGAAGGGTATAGAAAGAACAGTGAGATTTTTACCTATTGTTTTATAGCTTTCTGAATTAGATGAAAAAGGCTTTGGAAACGGACATTTTAATTTTGTTAATTTTTGTTGATGTGCTGCTTTAGTATATTTTCCATGAGCTGCTTATGTACCACATTAGCCCTTTCTTTTGCTGGTTATTCTAAAAAGCTTTGTAGTGTATGTATTTTGTGTTTGTGTATTCTTGCTCTTTTAAACAACCCAATATTCTCAGTATTGTGCATTAATTGAATTCTCTGAATATGAGGAAATAGTTTAGTACTGGTACTGCTCCTACAATTTTCCACTTATTTTCTTGAAGGTTTTCCTTTTGTTGGGTGTGGTGGTGCAGGCCTGTAATCCTAGTGGTTCAGGAGGCTGAGGCAGGAGGATTTCAAGTTCAAAACTAGCCTTAGCAAGTTAGGCAAGACCTTGTCTCAAAACAAACAAACAAACAAAAAAAGCTCAAGATGTGGGTTAAACTAGAATAAGTCTTGGTCTTTTTCATGGTATTCCCTAGTATACTTTATCCTTGTTCTGGGTAATATGCTCCCATTTATCTTTTTTTTTTCCTTCCTCTTTTTTTTTGGGGGGGGGGAGGTACGGGGATTGAACTCAGGGTGCTTTACCCCTGAGATAGGGTCTCGTTAAGTTGCTAAGACTGCTGTCAAACTTGTGATTCTTATTCCTCAGCCTCTTAAGTTGCTGGGATTATGAGCAGGCACTTCCACACCAGGTATGCTTCCATTTATCTGAGAGATTCCATTTCTTAGACTCCCATGAATCAAAATATTTTATTGGCCTAACTTCTCACTTCATTGTACCACATACTTGACAAGTGTTCATCTGCTCTGTCCTTGTGAACATCACTAATAGTTTATGAATTTACCATGATGCCCTTGTCCATTTTTAGACAGAATAGTATTTTAGAAAATTTGCATATATACATGCAACAATTCTTATAACTATGAAAGTAATACTAGTTAGTTTCATCAAATTTGAAAAAATACAGAAAAACAACAAATCTGCAATAGTACTATGGTAAAGCAAAGTACAGACTGAATGAGAAAGCCAGTCATTCTTTTAAAGGTAATGGTAAACTGGAATATAGGTTTGTGTGTGGGGGGGTAAATGTACATAAGATAAGATCTGTCGTTTTAGGTTTTTAAAGAATGGAATTCAGTTCACAACATTTACATTGTTGTGCATCCATCACCACTGTCTTTAGAACTTTCTCATTTTTCCAAGCTGAAACTATACCCATTAAACAATCACTCCCTATTTCTCCTCTGTCCACCCCCTGGCAACCATCATTCTACTTTTTTTTTTTTAATTTGACTACTCTATGTATCTTGTATAAATGGAATCATGCAATATTTATCCTTTTATGTTTAGCTTATTGTGACTTAGTATATATTCAGGATTTATCCCTGTCGTAGCATGTGTCAGAATTTCATTCCTTTTAAGGCTCTCATTTACTTATATGTAAGTATAACATTTTGTGTGACATTGGGTTGTTTTTCACCTTTGTTTGTTATAAATAATGCTGCTTTTAACATGAGTGTATAGATACCTGCTTGACCATGTTTCTTCCTTTTAATTGGCACTGAGGATTGAACCCAGGCCTCACACAAACACTCTATCAACAATCTATACCCCCAGCCCTCAATCTTTTCCTCCCCGAGTCCTCCCCACAATTTTCCCCCCTCAGTAGGACAGAGGTTTATTTAGAATAGAAACCCATCAAGGGAGACATGAGCTATATCAGGAGTGAGAATTTCTTGTGGGGTAAAGCAAAGAATACTCATTCAAGGTAGAGTAATGGATACCCTAGCTCTTCTTAAGTTTTATTTAGAGAGATTGTCTTGTTAAGTTGTCCAGGCTGGCCTCGAACATGGAATCCTCCAGCCTCAGCCTCCCTGTAGCTGGGATTATGGGCACATGCTACCACACCGATTATTTATATATAATTAAAAATTTCATTTTTAGGTGGCTCTGGATGTGGCTCAGTGGTAGAGTGCTTACCTAGCATATATGAGTTGTGTGAAGCACTGATTTTGTTTCTCAGCACTACCTAAAAATAAATAAATAAAATAAAGGTATTGTGTCTATCTACAACTTAAAAAAAAAAAAATTCCAGTTCAATAATGGGGATTGAACCCAAGGACATTCTACCACTGAACTATATCCTCAGCCCCCTGTAAAATTTTTTTATTTTGGGGCTGGGGTTGTGGCTCATCGGTAGAGTACTCGCCTTGCACATGCAAAGCTTTGGGTTCAATCCTCAGCATAAAAATAAATAAAATAAAGGTATTGTGTCAGCTACAACTGAAAAAAAAAATTAGTTTGGCTAGGCACAGTGGAACATACCTGTAATCTCAACAGTTTGGGAGGCTGAGGTAGGAGGATCATGAGTTCAAGATCAGCCTCAGCTACCCAATTGCTCAAGCAATTGAGTGAGCCGCTGTCTCAAAAAAAAAGTATAAAGGTTCCTGGTGCAGTGGTGCATGTGTAATCTCAGTGGCTCAGGAGGCTGAGGTAGGAAGATTGGGAGTTCAAAGCCTCAGCAATTTATCAAAGCCCTAAACAACTCAGTAAGACCCTGTCTCTAAATAAAATATGAAAAAGGGATGGGGATGTGGTTCAGTGGTTAAATGTTCCGAAGTTCAAGCCCAGATACATACATACATAAATAAAATAAATGTTAAAAGGGGCTAGGGATTTAGTTTAGAGGTGAAGTGCTTGGAGATTCAATCCCTAGTACTTGAAAGAAAGAAAAGAATTTCTTTTTTTTCTTTTTCTTTTTTTTTTTTTTTTGTAACAGTCTTTCTAAATTGCCCAGGCCTGCCTTCAGCTTAATCCTTTTACCTTCTCAATTATGCCAGGCTCATTCTGTTGTTCAGTTTTGCATTCTTCCCAATCTAGAATGCTCTTTTCCCCCCTTATCTTTGCGTGGTTGACTTGTCATTTTTTGTTTGTTTTTAATATATTTTAGTTGTAGATGGACATAATATTTATTTATTTTTATGTGGTGCTGAGGATTGAACCCAGTGCTCCACATGTGAGACAGGTGCTCTACCAGTGAGCTACATCCCCAGCCCCCACCCTTTTTTTTTTTTTTTTTAACATTTTATTTTGATACAGTGTCTTGCCAAATTGTCAGGATCTCGCTCAATTCTTGAGACTGGCTTTGAACCCACAGTTTTCCACCACAGCCTCCTGAGTTGCTGGGATTATAGGCATGCACCACCACACCCTGCTCCCAGCCTTTTTTATTTTTTGAGACAAGGTCTCAATAAGTTGCCAAGGTTGTCCTCAAATTTGCCAACCTCCTCCCTCAGCTTCCCAAGTCAAAGGATTTATAGGTGTATACAACTGTGCCTGGCTCTACTTTGGATTCTTTTTGGTATATATCTAAAATTAGAATTGCTAGATCTTTTTTTTTTTTAAAAGTTTATTTTTTTGACTCATAGATTTGGAGGTTTTAGTTCATGGCCAGTTAAACCCATTACTTTTTTTTTTTTTTTTTTTTTGAGAGAGAGAGATAATTTTAATATTTATTTTTTAGTTTTCGGCAGACACAACATCTTTGTATGTGGTGCTGAGGATCAAACCCGGGCCGCATTCATGCCAGGTGAGCCCGCTACCGCTTGAGCCACATCCCCAGCCCTAGAATTGCTAGATCTTGATAATTCTGTTTTTGAGGAACTATTGTGTTTTCTTTCTTTCCCCCTTTTTTTTTTTGCTATCAAGGATTAAACCTAGGGCACTTAACCACTGAGCCACAGCCCAGCCCTTTTTATTTTTTCATTTTTATTTTGATGCAGGTTCTTGCTAAGTTGCTTTGGGCCTTGCTAAATTGCTCAGGCTACCTTTGAACTTGCAATCTTCCTGCCTCAGCCTCCCCAGCTGCTTGGATTACAGATGTGCCCCACTCACCATGCCTGGCATAATTGTTTTCTACAGCGACTATATATTTACATTTCTATCATCGACGTACAAGAGTTCTGATTTCTTCACATACTTACCCAACATTTGTTATTTTTGGTTGTTTTTTATAATAGCTATCCTAATAGGCATAAAGAAGTATTTTATTTTGAGTGTGTGTGTGTATGTATGTGTGAACTCATGCACACATTTAAGAATCTGAGGCAGAAGGATCTCAAGTTCAAGGACAGCCTCAATAATTTAGCATGACTGTTTCAAAATAAACGATAGATAGAAATATAATTGAAGGTATAGCATCCTTGGCTTTGATCCCCAGTATTACAGAAACAAAAGAAAAAACAAAACTCGTCTTTATGTTACCCAGCTGGTGGTGATTCCTGGTCTCAAGCAGTCCTTTTGCCTGAACCTCTTGTAGATAATAACAGACACATGCCACCATACCTGGCTTCATTGTGATTTTGTTTTTTGTTTCCTTAATGATTAGTGATGATGAGGTTCTTTTCAAGGGTTTATCATTCATTTGTATATTTTCTGTGAAGAAATGTCAATTCAAATTCTTTGCTCTTTTTTTTTTTTTTTGGCAGGGGTGGGATGCAGTAAGGAACCAGGAATCGAACTCAGGGCACTCGACCACTGGGCCACATCTCCAGCCCTATTTTGTATTTTATTTAGAGACAGGGTCTCGCTGAGTTGCTTAGTGCCTCACTTTAGAGTGCTGAGGCTGGCTTTGAATTCACAATCCTCCTGACTCAGCCTCCCAAGCTGCTGGGATCACAGGTGGCATGGCAGCAGTAGTATCCTTTTGTATATAAAAGTATTTAGTTATAAAGCCCAGTTTATCTATTTTTATTTATTTTCCTGTGCTTTTGGTGTCTTAAGAAATCAATACTAGGTCAGGCAAGGTGGCACATGCCTGTAATCCCAGCAGCTAAGGAGGCTGAGGCAGGAGGATTATGAGTTCAAAGCCAGCCTCAGCAATTTAGCAAGGCCCTAAGCAACTAAGAGAGACCTTATTTCAAAATTAAAAAAATAAAAAGGGCTGGGGATGTGGTTCAGTGGTTAAGCATCCCTGGGTTCAAACCTCAGTACTGAAAAAAAAAAAAAAAAGAAAGAAATCATTGCCAGGACTGGGGATGTGCCTCAGTGGTAGCATATTTGCCTGGCATACACAGGGTCCGAGTTTGATCCCTAGTACCACACACGCACACACACAGCCAAAAAAAAAAAAAAGGGCCGGGGAGAAGAAAAAAATAGATCGTCGTCAAATCCAGCATCATGAAGTTTTTCCTGTTTTCTTCTAGGAATTTTATAGTTTGAGCTTTTTGTTCTATTTTATGTCAATTTTTCTATATGGTATAAGGGTCCAACTTCATTTTTTTCAGTTTTCCCAGCACCATTAGTTGAAGATTGTCCTTTCTTCATTGAATGGTCTTAGCACCCTTGTCAAAAAATTACTTGTTGGGTGGAATGTAGCTCAGAGGTAGAGTGCTCGCCTAGCCTACACAAGGCCCTGGGTTTGATCCCAGTATTTTATTTTATTTTATTTTTGTGTGTAATGTATATATATCTACATGTATATACATGTGTGCGCGCGTGTGTGGATGTCTGCAAGGGTTTATTTTGGGTTTTCTGTTTCACTGGTCTGTATGTCTGTTTATGAAGTACATTAGTTTGTTGTGTTTTTTTTTTTGTGTGTGTGTGTGTGTGGTGCTCGGGATTGAACCCAGGCACTTGTACATGTGAGTATCTGGGTATAGCTCTACCAACTGAGCTATATCTCCAGCCCTACATTACAGTTTTGATTACTATTTTGAAAATCAGAAGATATGAGTACTCTGATTTTCTCTTTATTCAAGATTATTTTGGCTATTTGGGGTTGAATTTTAGGATAGGTACTCTGTTCATGTTTTTTATATTGGGATGAAAATTGAAATGGGATCCTTTTATTACAGTTTGGCAATTAATTAGAGTTTTTTTTTTTATGTAGTTCCATGGATCACTGTATTTTTCTTTATGTATTAGAGGGTTTTTTTTTGTTTTGTTTTTTGAGGTAGTGTTTTGCTGCTATGTTGCCCCAGGATGGTCTTGAACTCTTTTTTTTTTTTTTTTTTAAATAGCACATAGATGGATCTTTTACTTTTTTTTTCTATTTTTTATTTTGATTGAAATGTTCTTTTATTATTATCTACACATGACATTACAATGATCTTGGCATTGGTCTTGGGATTGAACTCATGGGCGCTTTACCACTGAACTACACTCCCAGCACTTTTTTTTATTTTTTGACACAGGGTCTTGCTAAGTTGCCCAGGCTGATCTGGATCTTTGAATCATTCTGCCTAAGACTCCTGAATAGCTAGGATTACAAGTGTGTGCCACCATACCTGGCAGTGAAAGTTTTAAAGGTGAAAATTCTTTTATGGATATTAAAACTTTATTAGGAAAGAATATTCTGTCATTGAGTAGTATGTCCTATTACGGACATTGGCTGTGTACATTTCATATTGCCTACAAATATTTCTCTTCAGTGATTATCATTGCTATTATTCCCTTAGCACTGAACAAACAATTTGAATACTATTGGGTCATTAAATTTAGTTTAGGAATGCTTTATTGCCTTATTCATGAAGTCTATTTTATAATTTTATTTAGTCCTCCAGATCCCAAACTGTCAGAAAATCCAGGGTTCTGATCATTAATACAGGGTTACTTTTCTAATTCCTGGAGTATACACCCCACTTTGCTTTTTTCTGACTTAGACTAGTTCAGTGTTGCAAATAAAGAGAAAACTGTTTACTTTGTTATAAATTCTGCTGGTTGTAGAGAACTAAAAAGGCCTGAAAAATCCTATAGTCATTTGTTGTATACCTCTAATGTAAAAAACATATATACACACACACAGGTGTTTTAGAGGATACGAAGATAAAATGATTTGAGTTATTTAAAATAATTGCTAGAAGGGCTGGAGTTGTGGCTTACATCTGCCTAGCATATGTGAGGCACTGGGTTCCATCCTCAGCACCACAAAAAAATAAAATAAATTAAAACAAAGAAAATAAAGGTATTGTGTCCATTTATTAAAAAATAAATAAATAACTACTAGATACAATATTTATATGTTTACTACTTGTGATATTGGGGATTGAACCCAGGGGTGTTCTACCACTGAGCTACATCTCTGACCGTTTTTATTTGTTTGGAGACAGGGTTTTGTTGCCCAGGCAGACAGTTCTACTGCATTAGCTTCCAGAGTTGTGGGATTATGGGTGTCACTGTGCCAGCTACATAAAATACAACTAAAATTTAAATAACCAAATTAGAACTAAGTGCTTCTTTAGGTGTTTCACATCTGTGACAATGTGATAAAATGGGTTAAAGAGGGGCTGGAGATGTGGCTCAGCGGTAGCGCGCTCGCCTGGCATGCGTGCGGCCCGGGTTCGATCCTCAGCACCACATACCAACAAAGATGTTGTGTCCGCCGAGAACTAAAAAATAAATATTAAAAAAAATTCTCTCTCTCTCTCTCTCTCTCTCTCTCTCTCTCTCTCTCTCTCTCTCCTCTCTCACTCTCTCTTTAAAAAAAAAAATGGGTTAAAGATGGGTATTTTTTTTTTTTGGAGAGGGTACCAGGGTTTGAACTCAGGGGCACTCAACTACTGAACCACATCCCCAGCCCTATTTTGAATTTTTTTTAGAGGCAGAGTCTCACTCAAGTTGATTAGTGCTTCGCTGTTGCTGAGGCTGGCTTTGAACTCCTGATCCTCATGTCTCAGCCTCTGAACTGCTGGGATTACAGGCATGTGCCATTGTGCCCAGTCTAAAGATGCTTTTTGTTAAGCTAAAAATACTACAGATTGGGCTGGGGCTATAGCTCAGCGGCAAAGTGCTTGCCTAGCATGCATGAGGCACTGGGTTAGATTCTCAGTACTACATAAAAATTAACAAATAAAATAAAGGCATTCTGTTCATCTACAACTACAAAAAAATTTTTTTTTTTTTTAAAAACTACAGGTTGTTTTACCCCAAATGCCAGAATCTTTAAGCATCAAATTTTAAGATTACAACCCACTTCATACTTGCCTTCATTCATTCTAATACTATAAACAGGTCACCAGTAAGGAGAAATTTTTCTTCATTTCCAAATGCCAATGTCAAATAAGAGAAAATAAAAGAAGAGCAGTGGAGCTAAACCTACAATGGTCAAAAATCAAAATCAAAAGAGGTATTTATGCCTTAGAACGGAATTACTAATAAGGTACATTTTAAGTGTTCCAAAAGGCATTTAAAGACAGTTTTTAACCACTGGCCAGCCATACTGTTTCAAGTTTAGATTTAAATTATATTGCTTTAGAAACTTCATAAGCTGTGAATGTAAACTGATAAAAGTTTGGGGGGGATAATTTAACAATTGAGGCAGGAGGAAGGTAAATTTCAGGCCAGCTGGGCAGTTTAATAAGAAGACCCTGTATCAAAATAAAGTAGAAAGGGCTGGGGACAGGACTCTTTAATATACTATTTTTTTTTTTTAAAGAAAAAAGTTTCAAAGGAGTATATAAGTACCATAAGATTTTTAAAAAATTGCAGAAGAATATAATATTTATAAAGGTACACCTGCTTACATCAAGTAAAAGTACTGAAGAAATCATGGCAGTAATAAACACTAAATCTAATATAATATAGTGTTTACCTTTGAGGGGAAAAAAGGGAGGGAAGTGAAATAGGAATAGTTTCTCTGAGAACTTCAGTTTTATTTGTGATGACTTATTTCTTAAACTAGATGATGAGTAAATGGTTGGTTATAGCATTATTCTATTTTTTTTTTTTAATTTGGAATAATAGTATAGATTAGGATCTGCAGACCAAATTCTGTTTGCAACCTGTTTTGGTCCACCATGAACTAAAAGTTATAAATGATTTGAACAGTGTTGAAAAAACTAAGATTATTTCATGATGGGAAAATTACATGAAATTCATATTTTGATGTCCATAAATAAAATTTTAATGGAGACAGCCACACTAATTTGTTTATATATTGTCCATAACTACTTTTATGCTGCTACAGTGTTAAAGTTGGTAGTCATAACAAAGGTGGTAAGGCCCCAAAGACCTAAAATATTTACTGTTTGGTCCTTTGCTGAAAAAGCTTGCCGTCTGTGTCATAGATGAATTTTGGTCCCAAATGAATGGTGCTGTGACTGGACAAATGAGCTACTAGTGAATACTTGTAGTAAGATGGAGATATTTATCCCCCAATTGTGCTTTTTGAACATTTTAATCAAAGGAAAATCAATTACCTAGAAAATTTTCATGGAAGTTTTCAGAATGGTTGCCCAGTAGGAATCTAATTTTGTTGAGTAAGTCTAATTTCAATATATTTTATCCTATGAATCACTTGTTATTTTTTTAAGTTTGTTTTTATTCTGATTTGTTATACATGATGGCAGAATGCAATTCATTTCGTATTACTCATATAGAGCACAATTTTTCAAGACACTGGTTGTGCCAAAGTATTTTCACACCATTTGTGTCTTTTACATGTACTTAGGGTAATGATGTCTAACTCATTGCACCATTGTTTCTACCCCCTTGCCTCCTCCTTTCCCCTCCCTCCCCTTTGCCTTATCCAGAGTTCCTCCATGCCCCCCCACCCCAATCGCCATTAGGGGTCTGCATCAGCATATCAAAGAAAACATTCGGCCTTTGGTTTTTGGGATTGGCTTGCTTCTATTCTCCAACTTCATCCATTTACCTGCAAATGCCATGATTTTATTCTCTTTTAATACTGAGTCATGTTCCATTTTGTGTGTGTGTCTGTGTGTGTACGTATATATATATATCTTAAGTATGTATATATCTTATGTATGTATGTATGTGTATGTATATATGTATATCCATTCATCTACTGAATGGCAGCTAGGTTGGTTCCATAATTGAGCTATTGTGAATTGTGCTGTTACAAACCTTGATATGGCTGTGTCCCTGTTCTATGCTGTTTTTAAGTCCTTTGGGTATCAACCGAGGAGTGGGATAGCTGGGTCAAATGGTGGTTCCATTCCCAGTTTTCCAAGGAATCTCCATACTGCTTTCCAGATTGGTGGGATTGCAAATTGGTGCAGCCAGCAATGTATGAATGTGCCTTTCCCCCCACATCCTCGCCAACACTTATTGTTTTTTCTATTCTTAATAGCTGCCATTCTGACTAGAGTGAGATGAAGTCTTAGAGTAGTTTTGATTTGCATTTCTCTAATTACTAGAGATGTTGAACATGTTTTCATATGTTTGTTGATTGATTATATATCCTCTTCTGAGAAGTGTCTGTTCAGTGTTCAGTTCCTTGGCCCATTTATTGATTGTGTGGGGTTTTTTTTTTTTTTTTTGGTGTTAAGATTTTTGAATTCTTTATATATCCTAGAGATTAGGATGTGCTTGTGGTACAGATTTGCTCCCAAGATGTAGGCCCTATTCACCTTACTGATTGTTTCTTTTGCTGAAAAGAAGCTTTTTAGTTTGAATCCATCTCATTTATTGATTCTGGGTTTTAATTTTTGCACTACAGGAGTTTTTTTAAGAAAGTTGAGGCCTAATCCTGATGGAGATTTGGGCCTACTTCTTCCATTACGTGCAAGGTCTCTGATTTAATTCCTAGGTTCTTGATCCACTTTGAGTTGAGTTTTGTGCATGATGAGAGATAGAGGTTTAATTTTATTTTGTTACATGTGGATTTGCAGTTTTCCCAGCACCATTTGTTGAAGAGGCTCCAATATACATTTTTGATGCCTTTGTCTAATATAAGATAACTGAAGTTATGTGGGTTAGATTCTGTGTCCTCTATTCTGTACCATTGGTCTACACGACTTTGGTGCTAGAATCACTCTTGTTATTAAAGTTCCCCATTCTGATTTCACCTTGGAGGTTTGAAAATTTTAAATACTTGCTAGAACCAAGTGTGGTGGCCCCCACCAGAAATTTCAGCAGAAATCAGGAGGCTGAGGCAGGAAGGTCATAAGTTTGAAGCCAGCTTCCATAGCTTTAGCAAGTCCCTGTTGCAAAATAAATACAAAGGGTGAGAGATGTGGCTTATTGGTATAGTGCCCCCTGAGTTCAAATTTCAGTACCCCCCCCCACAAGCTTATCAGAACTATGTGATTTGAGATTGGTATTTTGGTAATATTATTTATTTTCAACAAAATAATTTAGACACAGAAACGTACGTAGGCTTAGCACTGTGATGCACACATGTAATCCCAGCAATTTCAGAGGCTGAGACAGAAGAGTCCTAAATTCAAGGCCAGCCCCAGCAATTTAGCAAGACCCTGCCTCAAAATTTAAAAAAAAGGCTGGGGAAGAAGGCTCAGCAGTAAAGCTCCTCTAGGTTTAATTCCTAGTACCAAAAGAATAAGATCCTAGAAACCTACATAGTCAGTGAATAAGTGCATCTTTTTCAGCACTTTTTTCTTTTTGGTGAGTAGGTGTGAGGACTAAGAATAAAACCCAGGGCCTCACACAGACTAGGAAAGTGCTTTACCACTGATTTACTTTTGTTTTGTTTTTTTGGGGGTGGGGGTACTGGAAATTGAACCCAGGGTGCTTTGCCACTGAGCTGCATCCCCAGCCCTTCTTATATCTCTCTCTCTCTCTCTCTCTCTCTCTCTCTCTCTCTCCAGCTATCTACCTACCTATCTATCTACCTATCTATTTATTTGAGATGGGGTCCTCTGTAAATTGCTTAGGGCACCTGAGTTGCTGGGATTACAGGCTTGTGCCACCACACCTGGCTCTATTTATTTATTTATTTACTTTTGTAGAGAGGTAATAGGGTTGCACCCAGGGGCTCTTAACCACTGAGCCATAGCCCTAACCCTTTTTAGTTTTTGAGACAAGGTCTCTCACTAAGTGCTTAGGGCCTCACTAAATTGCTGAGGCTGGCTTTGAATTTGCAATCCTCCTGCCCCAGCTGCTGCTTCTTTTTTTTTTTTCTTTCCCGGTTGTACTGGGGATTAAACTCTGGGCCTTGTGCATGCTAGGCAAGCACTCTACCAACTGAGCTATATCCTGGGCCCCCGGCCCGGCCCCAGCCCGGCCCCAGCCCCAGCTTCTTGAGCCACTGGGATTACAGGCATTCACCACCACACCTGACGTGTGTGTGTGTGTGTGTGTGTGTGTGTGTGTGTGTGTGTGTGTGTGTGTTTTTACTGGGGATTGAACCTAGTGTTTAGTACTCTATCAGTGAGTTACCTCCCTACCCCTCCTTTCCGCCATAAGGCTCTCAAACCATTTTGTTTTAATAGTACCTTCTCTTTCTATTTTGTTTTAGATTATCCCTTTTGCTGCACTTGTTTGAATGTAGAATCCAGTATTTGAGTGGCACTTCTGATTGGGGATAGGCAACTGTCTTAATATAAGGAGCCAATATCTGTATTATGCCTGATTGCATGCAGCTTTCTTTAATGCTGTTGAGAGATTTCCTTGTTGGAGGGCACGTTTTAAAGAGCCTTATTTCAAAGTCAAACTTGCAAAAGTCTCAAAGAACAGGGATACTTACTTAATCCTGACCTATGATGTGACCATCAAGCTTAGAAAACCTTATAAGTAGAAAGGAGTGGGTAACTGTAGCTGTATAATGGAGGAACCTGTATATCACCAGCTATCTTGAAATCAAGGGTTAATCATTGCATACTCAAGAAATGTTCGGGGGCTGGGGATGTGGCTCAAGCGGTAGCACGCTCGCCTGGCGTGTGTGCGGCCAGGGTTCGATCCTCAGCACCACATACCAACAAAGATGTTGTGTCCGCCGAGAACTAAAAAAAAAAAATAAATATTAAAAAAATTCTCTCTCACTCTCTCTTTAAAAAAAAAAAAAAAAGAAATGTTCGGTGGCTTTTCTCCCTGCCCGTCAGATGCCTTAATTCTTTTCTTAACCTCATTTCCATTGGCATTGGGTTAAGGAAATACTACCAGTTTCTTGCTTATCAGTTTTTGTTAACCATCCCCCGTTGTACAGTGTATATATGGTGGGGAAAAAAAAGATTTTATAAACTGACCACCTAGATAGAGGTATAGAAAATAAGCTCTACTCATAAATCATCTTCATGCTCTCTCCTAATCATTATCCTCCCTATCTACAAAAGGGAATCTTTGGGGCCTGGAGTGAGTTTAGCTTAATGATAGAGTGCTTGGGTATCATGTGCAGGGCCCAGGTATCAATCCCCAGCACCAGAGGGGCAGGGGACCAAAAGAGAATCATTATTCTAACTTCATGTAGTAGTTTTTAAAAATATCTTTATTTATTTATTTTTTAAATTTATCTATAACGGCAGAATGTATTAGTTTTTATTACATATATAGAGCTCAATTTTTCATATCTCTGGTTGTATACATAGTATACTCACACCAATTTGTGTCTTCATATGTGTACTTTGGATAATGTGATCATCACATTCAACCATCATTAGTTACCCCATGCCCCCTCTCTTTCCCTTTCACCCCTATGCCCTATCTAGAGTTTGTCTGTTCCTCCCATGTTCTCTCTCCCTATCCCACTATGAATCAGCCTCCTTATACCAAAGAAAACATTTAGCATTTGGTTTTTGGGGATTGGCTAACTTCACTTAGCATTATCTTCTCTAACTCCATCCATTTACCTGCAAATGCCATGATTTTATTCTCTTTTAATGCTGAGTAATATTTTATTGTGTATATATGCCACATTTTTTTTTATCCATTCATCTATTGAAGGGCATCTAGGTTGGTTCCACAATTTAGCTATTGTGAATGTGCTGCTATATTTATTTTTATGTGGTGCTGAGGACCCAGTGCCTTATACAAGCTAAGCAAGTGCTCTGCCGCTGAAACACAACCCCTGCCCCCTTGTGGTAGTATTTCTGTTTAACTTCAATGTTGAGACTATTGGAAATAATAGCCACAGACTTCTGGAGGGTAAAATTGTATTGGTGTTGTTTAATATAGTGATTCTCAGGCTGGAGATGTGGCTCAAGCGGTAGCACGCTCGCCTGGCATGCGTGTGGCCCGGGTTCGATCCTCAGCACCACATACCAACAAAGATGTTGTGTCTGCCGAGAACTAAAAAATAAATATTAAAAATTCTCTCTCTCTCTCTCTCTCTCTCTCTCTCTCTCTCTCTCTCCTCTCTCACTCTCTCTTTAAAAAAAAATATATATAGTGATTCTCAACTGGGAAGATTTTGCCCTTCAGATGATATTTAGCAGTGTTAGAGGGGACATTTTTGGTTCTCAAAACTAGAATTGTGGGGCTGGGGCTGGGACTCAGTGGTAGAGCACTTGCCTAGCATGTGTGAGGCATTGGATTTGATTCTCAGCACCGCATATAAATAAATAAAATAAAGGTCCATTGACAACTAAAAAGCAAAACAAAACAAAAAAAAACCCAGAATTATTGTCATCTAGTGTATAGAGGTCAGAGGTGCTACTAAACATTCTACAGTGGTTCCCCACAACAAGGGATTATCTGGCTCAAAATGTTAATAGAACTGATATTGAGAAATTCTGTTTAATAGGGCCCATTGAAGTGATTGTGGCAATAATTGATACATTAAATTGTTGAAAACCCATTTTGCTTTCAAAACTTTTGTGGGAAACCTTCAAAATTCTTCATATGGTGCTGGGTGCAGTGATATGCTCCTGTAATCTCAGCCGCTCTGGAGTCTTGAATCTAGGAGTTCAAGGCTAGCCTAGGCAAGATGGTAAGACTCTGTGATTTTTTTTTTTTTAATCCCTATTTTCAGGAAACTCATAAGGGTATATGTACTCCCCCGACACACTTTTTTATTGGTGCATTATATTTGTACACAATGATGGGATTCATTATTACATATTTGTACATGCACACAGTATAACATAATGTGGTCAGTATTACTCTACCCTCCCTCCTCTGGTCCCTTATCTCTACTGATCTCCCTTTGATATTCATGAGTTCCCCACTCTTTGACCTTTCTTTTCCTCTTTAGCTTCCATATGTGAGAGAAAACATACAACTCTTAACCTTCTGAGTTTGGCTTGTTTAGCTTAATATAATGTTCTCAAGTTTCATGCATTTTCCTGCACGTGACTTAATCTCATTTTTCTTTATGTCTGAATAACACTCCTTTGTGTACATAATATACAAATGTGTACAAAAAGTATACACATTTTCTTTATCTCTCCATCCATAGATGGACATCAAGGCTTTGTCTATTGTGAACTGTAATATTTGTCTATTGTGAACTGTAATGCTATGAACATAGGTATGCATGTATCACTATAGTATGATGTCTTTAATTCTTTTTCTTTTTGTACTGAGGAATGAACCCAGGGACGCTAACCATTGAGCAACATCCCCAGCCCTTTTTAATATTTTATTAGAAACAGGGACTCTTGAGTTGCTTAGGGCCTCACTGAGTTGCTGAGGCTGGCTTTGAACTCATAATTCTCCTGCCTCAGCCTCCTGAGTTGCTGGGATTACAGGCATTCACCACCACATCTGGTTTATCTAAATTCTTTATGATCAGTACTGAGGAGTGGGATAGCTAGGTCATATGGTGGTTTCTTGCCTAGTATTTTGAGGAACCTCCAAACTGATTCCCATAATGATTGTACTAATTTTCAGTCCCACCAACAGTGTATAAGTGTTCCTTTTTCTTCTACTTCCTCTTCATCATTTATTATTATTTGTATTCTTTTTTGGGCGGGGGAGGGTCATTACTTGGGATGGAACCCAGGGGGGCTTAAACACAGAGTCACATTCCCAGCCCTTTTTATTTTGAAACAGTTGCACTAAGTTGCTTAGGGCCTTGCTAAATTTCAGAGTCTGTCCTCTTAAGTTGAGTAGCTGGGATCCCAGTCCTGTGCTGTCATGCTTGGCTATTGCTTGTATTCTTTGTGTGTGTGTGTGTGTGTGTGTTGCTGGGGATTGACCCAGGGCCTTGTGCATGGGAGGCAAGAACTCTACCAACTGAGCTATATCCCCAGCCATGTTTGTATTCTTGATGACTCTATTATTGGTGTGAGGTGAAATCTCAGTGTAGTTTTGATTTGCATTTCCCTAATTGCTAATGCTGTTGAACATTTTTTTTCATATATTTCTTGGTTAATCTTCCTGCTTCAACCTCCAAAGCTTCTGGGATTGGTGGTGGTTTTTGAGTTTTTAAAAACATTCTAGACGTTAACCCTCTATCCTGAAGAGCAGCTCTCAAAGATTTTCTCCTACTCTGTAGGTTCTTTCTTCACATCTGTAATTGTTTTCTTTGCTGTGCAGAAGCTTTTAAATTTAATGACATCCCATTTATTAACTCTTGGCATTATTCCCTGAACTTTAGGGGTCCAGGGTAAACTAACTTCTTAAGGTGAATATATACCACTTGGGAAAATTATAATCCTTCTGACAGTAATCTATATTCAGGTGACTACAGTTAAAATTTTGATGGATGTCTTTCCAACTGAAGAAGATTATAATACCCTTTTTCCTGTAAGTTTTCATGTGCTCCATAAGGCTAGTAGGCCAGTCTAAGTTAGTAATCTGCCAGAAGCTCTAAGTGAAATGCAGACCAGGGAGAGTATTTCTCTTGGACTTTATTTAGGTTCTTTTTTTCTTTTTTTAAATGGTACTGAGATTGAACCTGGGGAGCTTAATCACTGAGCCACATCCCTACCCCTTTTTATTTTTCATTTTGAGACAGGGCCTTGCTAAGTTGCTGAGGCTGGCTTTGAAGTTGCAATCTTCCTGCCTCAGCCTCCCAAGTGAGCCACTGGGGTTACAGGCATGCACCATCCTCCTGTCCAGCTTTAAGTACAATTTGAGAGCACATGATCCAGTCCTGCATGAGTTTGTTCTTCTTTCATTTTAGCAAAGAAGTTTCTTTGCACATCTACTGGATAAAATATAAGTCTAATGTTGAATCCATTTTGAAGACCAGATTCTTAATTTATAATATTGCTGGATGGGAGTGATGAGTGTCCAGTATTCTCCACTGGAATATCTAGTCCATTATTTCTGATTTTTAAACTTCTTCACCATTTGCACATTAATTGGTGTGAGTCGATATGTATTAGTGACAGTTCTAATTTTTTAAAATTATTTTTTTAGTTGTAGTTGGACACAATACCTTTATTTATTTTTATGTGGTGCTGAGGATTGAACCCAGGGTCTGGCACATGCTAGGCAAGTACTCTACCACTGAGCCACAACCCCAGCCCATAGATCTCTGATCTTTAATTTTGGAAGTCTTTGCTGAACAAGGTCTGTTCCTGTTGAGTTTTGTTATTGGTTTATGTCCTCTGATGAAGCCTGGGAACACTGTATTTTCATTGTGAGTGTGTGTGTGTGTGTGTGTGTGTGATTACATTGTTCCACCATTGTAACATTTTAAATTGTATCCAGTTATATATGTGTGATATAAAATTCACATTCTGGTTTACAGTAAGAAAAGGGGTACCTCTCTGGAGGCAGAACATTTCTGTTTCTTGGAATCTTTCCACTAATAGTCTAGACATTTATAAACTTAAAAGGACTTTCCTCCATATTTAAAATTTCTAACTTTTTATTCTGATTTCAAATACACAATCACAGAGTATAATTAAATTCCATGTATTCACCACCAAAATTGAAAAATGTTGCCATTGTTTACATTAATGTTGAAAATAGAACATTTTGGGGGCTGGGGATGTGGCTCAAGCGGTAGCGTGCTCGCCTAGCATGCGTGCAGCCCGGGTTCGATCCTCAGCACCACATACAAACAAAGATGTTGTGTCCGCCGAGAACTGAAAAATAAATATTAAAATTCTCTTTAAAAAAATAGAACATTTTGAAGGTAACGCAGATTTTGGTAATATGGGTTTGTGGGTGTGCCCTCCCCCCCCCCTTTTTTTTTTTTTACTTTTTGCAGTGCTAAGAGATCAAACCCAGGACCTTATGCTTGCGCACTCTACCACTGAGCTACATCTCCAGCCCCTAGATGTTCCTTTTTATTTTGTCCCTTCAATTTTCTCATTAGTGTAGTATGAGGAAGTAATGTGTGGTTGTTCTGAAATTCTGGTAACTGGATGCTTCATGAATCTACCAAGATTGTCATAAAAGAGTAAAGTGAATTCTGGATTTAGGCTGTATTCCAGAGTGATTTCTCTCTCTTTCTTTCTTTCTTTCTTTCTTTCTTTCTTTCTTTCTTCCTTCCTTTCTTCCTTTCTTCCTTTCCTTTTCCTTTTCCTTTTCCTTTTCTTTTCCTTTTGGTACCGGCGGATGAACCCAGAGACGCTTTCCCACTGGAAGTACATTTCCAACCCATTTTCTTATTTTTTATTTTGAGAGGGCCTCAGTACATTACTTATGGCCTTGCTAAGTTTTGAGGCTAGCCTGGAACTTGCAGTCCTCCTGCCTCAGCCTCCTGAGTTACTAGTATTAATAGGTGTGATCCACTGTGCCCAGTTCCAGAGTGATTTCTAATTATACATAATATTGATATTTGATAGATATTCAAATCTAGTTCTAGCATAACCTGTTGAAGATAGGGTAATTATTAAAGGGAGGATAGATTAAAAGATTTATGAAAGTCATTGACTATAGATGTGATGACTTGTTTTCTTATCTTAAATTCCCTTTTATTGCTGATTGAAGTGGCATATATCTGTAATACCAGCTACTTAGGAGGCTACGTAGGAGGCCAAGGCAGGAGAATCACAAGGTCAAAGCCAGCCCCAGTAATTGAGCATGGTGTTGTCTCAATATAAAATAATAAAAGAGGTTGGGAAGACTCAGTGGTGGTATTATTATTAGCATGCTTGAGGCCCTAGGTTCAATCTCCAGTACTGTAACAACAAAAATTTATTTATTTTTCCTTGTAATTGGAGGTTCTTTTATGTTAGAGGTTGAGTCAAACATCAATATGTAGACTGTAGCTATTTTTGTTTTGCTTTTGCGTTGTTTGTAACCTTTTCAACAGAAGTGAAAGATGAGGCTTAAGGTGGAGTAAAATATCTGAAGTTCTAAATTAAACTTCCTAAACTGGAAAATTGTACTGTTGGGAAAGGAGGGAGAGGCACACAAAAACACTGGTATATAGATACTTAGTAATAGGTCAAAATAGAATTCAAGTGGTTATAAAATTTGTAGCAAAACAAATTAATATGACTACCAAAACTACTTTTCTTTTTTCTTTGTGATACTTTGTTGATGATAGGAGGTAGTCCATTAAGGTACTTTGAATTAAATTTTATTGTCAGATAAATGAGACTTCTTTTAAAATATTTTTTTAGATGTTGATGAATCTTTTTTTTTTTATTCATTTATTTATATGCGGTGCTGAGAATTGAACCCAGTGCCTCACACATGCTAGGCAAGCGCTCTACCACTGAGCCACAGCCCAGCCCTGAGACTATTTAAAAAAAAAAATATATATATATATATATATATAATTGTAGTTGGCCACAATACCTCTATTTTGTTTGTTTTTATGTGGTTCTGAGGATCAAACCCAGGGCCTCACATGTGCAAGGCAGGCGCTTCACCACTGAGATACAGCCCCCCCCCCCCACACACACACACTCCAAGACTGTTTTTGATTTGTCTAAAAACTTGATGCTTCTATAAAGGTAGAGGTAAAGTACAAGTAAAGAATGAAATCAAGTCAGCAGTCAAGTATTAAGAAATGAGTGGATCTGGGCTTGTGGCTCGGTGGTAGAGAGCTTGCCTAGCACGTGCGAGATGCTGGGTTCAATCCTCAGCACCACATAAAAATAAATAAATAAAATAAAGGTGTGTCCAACTACAGCTACATATTTAAAAAGAAAAAAAGAAAGAAATGAGGTATTGGGGCTGGGGTTGTAGCTCAGTGGTAGAGTACTTCTCCAGAGCATGTGAGGCTTTGATCCTCAGCACCATATAAAAATAAATAAAGGTATTGTGTCCATTTACAACTAAAAAAAAGAAAAGAGGTATTCACATACCTGTTTGTCCATAATCAATAACATACTGCTGAGTAAGGATGAGAGTAAGTTAGGAATTTAGAAGTACTGTAGTTAGATAGCTTGTGGACTCCATTAGAGTTGCTTTGTCTTGTGAAAGAGATAAATTATGATTTTGTAGGTTTGTTTGTATGATTTTAAATAGTAATTTAATGCTTTAGATGGTGTTAATTTTTCTGTTTTTCTAGGTATAGGCAGTGGAATTTATTTCCCAGTACTCTAGAAACATCTTGTGCCACATGAAAGATGAAATAGTTGATGTAATTTACTTCCTCTATTCCTATATGGTGATTAAGTTATTGGGAAGAATAAGACAGTTTTTTATGCTTATTTGCAGTATTTGATAGTCTGTACAACTATACAACAATCTTATGTGCTGTAAGTCCTTAATGAGTGAATGCTAAGGAGTGCTACTTTTTTTTTAAAAGAGAGAGTGAGAGAATTTTTTTTTAATATTTATTTTTTAGTTCTCGGTGGACACAACATCCCCATCTGTATGTGGTACTGAGGATCGAACCCGGGCCACACGCATGCCAGGCAAGCGCGCTACCGCTTGAGCCACATCCCCAGCCCAAGGAGTGCTACTTTGAGAAACATGCTACTCCCTTATTTATTTTTTTACTCATGCACAATGCTAGGGATTGAATCCAGGACCTCCATCATGTTAGGCAAGCACTCTACTCTACCACTAAACTACATTCCCTGCCCTTCTCTAATTTAAATGCTGTCTCAGGAATGAGAATCTCATTTCCTCTTGTACTGGTGTAAGACCTAGCCCATATTCTGCTTTATAAGGAAGTGTACTGCCATTCGATGTGGCATATGTCTATAATCCCAGCTACCTGGAAGCCTGAGGTAGGGAGGTTGCAAATTTGAGGATAGTCTGGACAATTTAGCAAAATCCTGTCTCAAAATAAAGTAAAAAGGACTGGAAATGTAGCCCAGTAGTAGAGTGTTTGCTTATTATGCGAGGTCTTGGGTTCAATCCTCAGTGTGCGTGTTTGGTAGGGCGGTAAACTGGTATTAATTTATGTTTGATTTTAACCAAAGTTTTAATAGATCTACCTCTAACCAGGAAGATGTATTTATCAATCACTAATTTGTAATTCCTAATTGATTTTTCCCCCTTTCTGTAGAAATCATTTCATTTTAGCCAATGAACACAAAATACCTGTTTTCAAAGACTAAATCAGTTGATTGGTTTAGATATAATCCCTAATTTGTATATCAGGGACTGGGAAAACACAATGGTTTTCTTTGTGTTATTTATTTATTTTGGTATTGGCGATTGAACTCTGTGCACTTGAACACTGAGCCACATCCCCAGTGCTGTTTTGCATTTTTTAAAATTTAGAGACAGGATCTCACTGAGCTGTTTAACACCTCACTTTTGCTGAAGCTGGCTTTGAACTCATCATCCTCCTGCCTTGGCATCCCAAGCTGCTGGGATTCCATGTGTGTTCCACTGCACCTGGCTCATCCTTTTAATTTTTTATTTTTGAATCCAGGTCTCAGTAAGTTGCTCAGGGTCTCACTAAGTTGCTGAGGCTTGACTCAAACTTGTTGTGATCCTTTTGCCTCATCTTCTTTCATTATGGGTGCAACCACGTCCAGATTGGTGTTTTGTTTCTGAATAGTTTGTGAATTTTATACAGATTAATTGTGTAGGCCAGAAACTTGGCCATATTGTGGTATGTTTGGCTTTTTAAAAATAAAGCTATTGTTCAGCCTTAACAATAGTTGTTATTACTATTTTTTTTCTGTTTTGTACTGGGAACTGAACCCAGGGCCTTACACATGTGAGGCAAGTACTCCACCTGTGAGCTACATCCAGAGCCCTTTTGTAAGTTTTATTTTAAGACAGGATCTTACTAAGTTGTCCATACTTGCTTCAAATTTGCCATCCCTTCCCTCAGCCTCCCAGTAGTTGGTATTTTAGGTGTGTACCACCACACTTGGCCATACTTGTACTTTTTAGGTGCCTGCTCTTTAAATCCAAGGATATGTTGATTTTGACACAGAAAGTTTAGCAAGATACCTAACAAAATTTATGAAGACCAAAGATGGATGACTGTGTGGGTTTTGTCAGTTTGTTTTTGATATTGCTGAGTGTTTTTCAGTGTTTGGTTATATGAACTTCATATTTCTTCCAGGTTTTTGGTTAGGTGTTGTGGTACTGGGGATTGAACCCAGGGCCTCACTCGAGGCAAGTGCTCTACCACTTAACCAAACCTCCAGCTCTGATTGAGAAACTATGTAGTTATTGGCCATGTCAGTATTTTTTTTTTTTTTTTAGAAATATCTATCCAATAATTTGCCTGTTTTTAATATTTATTTACTTATACATGCATTCTGGGGATTAAACCCATGTCCTCATGTATGCTAGGCAAGCACTATATCACTGAGCCCCAGCCCTGCCTGTTTTTAAATTGGGTTGACTTTTTACTGTTGAATTTAAAGAGTTCTTTTATATGCTAAATACAGGTTCCTCAACAAATATGTGATTTGCAGCTGTTTTTTTCCTCATTCTGTAGATGCTTTTCTTGTCTTTCTTTTTTTTTTTTTTCTAGTGCTGAGAGTTCAACCCACACCCTTGCATATGGCTGGGTGCAAGTGCTCTACCACTGAGCTATACTCCCCCAGCCCTGAAGGACATGACTTTTTATTCTGTTGGAGATCAAACCTGGAACCTTGAGCATGCTGGCCAAGGGCTCTACCATTGAGCTCTGCTCCTAGTTTCCCTTGCCTTTTTCCCCCTAGGAAGCCAGGGAAGTTTTATTTTTGTTTATTCATTTTTGAGACAGGATCTCAGTATCTTTCCCAGACTGGCCTTGAATTCCTGCTAGGCTCAAGCCAACCTTCTGCTTCAGCCTTTGGAGTAGCAGGTGTGTGCCACTGCATCTGGCCAGAAACTTTAAATTTTGACAAATTTTAATTTATTTAATTTTGTTTGCTTGTTTTTTGGTGTTCATATCTAAGACATTGTTGAATCTAAGATTACAATATTTAATGTTCAGCCTCCCAAAGCAAAATTATGGATAAAGTGGAGACTATTGTATTATCTTAAAGATTAATAAACATTAGCCAGTATAAAGTGCAGTTGTATGTATTCAACAGACTTAAGTGGGCATGATCTCTGAAAGGTTGGACAATTTTCCCTACCCTTATCAATACATAACTAACTAGTGAGCTTCAGTTTGAAACCCATAGTTGGTCTTTTGTGGAAATGTGATAAACGAGAAAAATAATCTATTTTCCTTGCCTCATTTATCACAGGCATCATCTTGTCCCTTATTGTCTTAAATGATAACAGTACCTACATCTGGAGACCTCTGATGGGGTCCTGTTAAGTACAGTTTATTACAGTTGAGATGGTATAGTATCAAGTACTTGATATTTAAGTTGGTGTAGATGCAGGGTTTTTCTTGTAGTTTGTGAATTATTAATGCCTTATGGAAGTGGCCAGTACTAGTACTATCTTATTCAGACTTAGCTCATTATTATTTTTAAACAAATCCCTGTGTGTGTGTTTGTGTGTGTGTGTGTGTGTGTGTATTGTAGATGGACACAATACCTTTATTTTATTTATTTTTTAATGTTGTGCTGAGGATCGAACCCAGTGCCTGTTAACATGCTAGGCAAGTGCTCTACCACTGAGCCACAACCCCAGCCCTCAACTTAGCTCATTATTAGGCCATTGTGCCCTTAACCCACCCTTGCTGGAAACCCAGGCTTAACCCATGTTAATCAAGCACTCTTACCACTGAGCTATATCGTCAGCCCCTCGTTTTCTAAAAATTGAAGTTAATATTATATTGCTCAAGAAAACTTTTATTTACAAATGAATACCTTTGAGTATGTTGTAGATTATTTTTCTCTCTTTTCTATACTCTAGAAGCTTTAGTATTTGAAAGAAATAAGGGCTTTTTGAAAGATTCTGATGGAAGAGCACTGTAAGTATGATTTGAGTTTCAGAGATTCAAATAAGACAGGCAGTTAAGATAGTATAGCCATAGGAGATACCGGTTGTTACTATGTGTAAAGAACTTAGTTCCTCACATAGACAAATGTGAGCAAAAGATGTGAGCAAAGATGCTCGGCTCTAGATCGCCACCAAAACAATTCCACTGCCTTCCTTCTCTAACTGTTTTCCTTACTACTTTCTGACCCCTTATCAGTGTTTTTGGCAAATGGAAACTCCTTGTAAGATGATTGGAGACAGTTGCTCTAAAGCAGAAAAAGAAGCAGTAATCAAGGGACTAGACTCACATATTAGCATCCACATCTGTCTATAGAGTGACATAGGATGTAGCCAGGCATAGGATGTTGCACATTCATATAATCTCAGCTGCTAGGTGGGTTGAGAATCAGGAGGGATCATAGGTTTTTGAGCCAACCTGGGCAACTTAGCAAGAACCTATCTCAAAATAAAAACTTTTTAAAAGACTAGAGCTGTAACTGAGTAGTAGAGTGCTTGCCTGCCATGCAGGAACCCTTGGCTTCAACCCCATGTATGACAAAATACAAAAAAGGTTGGGGGGTGGGGGCTGGGGATGTGGCTCAAGCGGTAGCGCACTCGCCTGGCATGCGTGCGCCCCGGGTTGGATCCTCAGCACCACATACCAACAAAAGATGTTGTGTCCGCTGAGAACTAAAAAATAAATATTAAAAATTCTCTCTCTCTCTCTCTCTCTTAAAAAAAAAAAAGGTCGGGGGGTGGGATAGGATATATATGGTAAATGGGATATAGTGATATGGAGATGTTTGAGGCAAGCCTGTTCTAGCTGTGACATAGTAAAGTGGAATAAAACCAAAGTTGTGGAGTTGTGGTAAGATACACATAACAAAGACCTAAGATTTGGGGGGGGGGTGCTGCAGGTCTAACCCAGGGCCTCTAGCATACTAGGCAAGCTCTCTGTGAGCCACATTTCTTGTCCTTATGTCATTTTTAGTGTTCTTGGGGCTAGGGAGCTGCGGGAGTAGAGCTTGTATTTAGTATGCTCAGTCAAGGATTTAGGTTCAATTCCTAGCACCATCATCCAAAAAAAAAAAAAAAAAGCAAAGCCAGAGTGTGCATTTACTATAACAATTACTTTGCTGTAAAACTTTGCTATGATTTGTGTTAGGTGTAGATCCAGTTGCCTTGAATGGTGTCAGTTGATAGGGCTAAATCAGATACTACTACCTATGGGACTTGAGGGAAAAAAATGAATGCATCTCCTTTTTTATTAGTAACTGTTCCCTAGCACTAGCAATGAGGTGTAAAAAAAAGTAGCTTAGACTGTATGTCTCCATTTTGTTGTAATTTGTTTGGTGTTGATTCTGTGATTTCCTGTCTTGTATGTTGGCTTTGGAAACTAAATAGTTAAAGCATCATGATTTTGAGAGGAAACTAGCTCTCATGAATGAAGGCAAACTTTGGCACTAGGCCAGAATAATGGGGGTTAGTTAGAGTGGGGAAGACTGACTTTTGTACCACAAAGGACTTTTAAAAATTAAGAGATAATTCCGTGTCCTAAGGTTATAAACCGGCTTTAACTGGTTTTTCTCTCCACCCTCTTGCCCCCGCTAGGCATCATGGGTAAAAGTAAGCATCCCCCTGTTTCTTTTGTTTAATATAACAGTACGCCAGTGCCCGCTTGGAGACCGAGTTTGTGCAGGTCTCTTAAGGGGGCTGGCAGGCATGGGAGCACCCCTGGGCTACAGAAGGAGATTCTCAAGATAGGAAAGATATAATAGAGAAAAGGACCCTCGCGGGCAGGGGAACAAAATTAAAAACCTAAATTCATCTCTTATTCCTTTTTTCCTTTTAATGTTTTTGTTACCCCCTTTCTCATCTCCAGTTTTTTTGGCAGCTAGAGGAGGGAGCAGGAAAATATATGCCTATAACTACTTTTAACTGTCTTTCCCCCCACCTATTTTTTCTTTATCTAAAAGCAAAAATTCAGTTGCTTTGTGTTCTTCAGAGCAATTTCCTGATCCTGTGTAGTAAATGATAAGGCTGAGGTTTCTGATGGAATGGAAGTAATAAATGCTGTTGCTTTAAAAAAATCTGTTAGAGAATAATTGTTTCTTATGCAAAGCTTCTTTCAGTTTGGATCCTTTTCCTCTTTGCTTCATCCATTTGCTGTAGTGGTAAAGGGTCTCTGGCTTCCAGTCTTCAAGCTGAAGCTGTAAGCTTAGTGTTATGTTAAAGTTCTGTCTCTCTTTCTTTCGTTTGTTTTTAAAATTTTCTTTTGTCTGTAGCAATGATGGTTCTAGCTCCCGGTACCCTTACTACCTGCCCCCCCTTTCCATGTCATCTCCAGCCCTGCTCTGTGAATGGAGTCAACCAGCTGACTGAGTGCTGGCATCATGCCAGGGGCTGCAAAGCAATGAGAATGTGCGCGCGCTCGTGTGTGTAAGTGTATACAGAACACAAAGGGAAAGGCCTGCAGTCTAGGAAATCACAGGCTATTATATAAGGAAGTCTACGTCATCTCTGCTTGGGCTGATGGACAGGGAGAAGGAGGAGGGAAGCTTAGAGCAAGAAAAATTTTCTCGTGTGCGCGCCTGGGCGCGCACGCACACAGCACTATTATCTTTGCTGTCTTAAAAAAACAACAGGTATTTTGTGTTCCTGTGTGTGAGAAAGCTTCAGTGTGCAAACACTATTGACCATGTTCCTAGTGGAAACAGTAAATCTTGGGGAGGTGAAGCAGTTTTTCTGGGTCTCTGCCCCCAATCAGAGGTGTGTGTACCCTTTGGTGACTAGAAGAGAAATGCCTCCTGGACTTAACAGCTGTGATTTGTTAAGATACTATTGGATGAGGGTAGGGGAAGGCCAGACTGTTTCTAATCATTCAGAATTGCCATGGGTACAGGGGTTGGTGATGAGAAGAATTGCTTTTAAGGAGAAGCAAAAAGATAGAAAATAAAGCAGGTAATATCCTATTAGCTAGCCCTTTGAATTCCCTCCTTTTTTATTTCTTCTTGTTCTCTTTAGTGTATTTTAAAAATGTGTTCTTACCCTGCCATCTGCTGCAGAGTTAGAGTTGTACAAAAGGAAAGTCAAATAGCACATGGAAGGAAGGAAAAAAATCTGAGATTGTTCCAAGCATCTGAACATTTCAGCTGTTCCAATTTTGGGGTTCATTGATGATTGTCTTCCATTGGCCATGGATTTCTACAATCAGTTAGAAATTATAATTCATTTTTTCAATTTATTATGGTGCCTTTCTTCTTAATCTCCGTTATGTGCTTTCTAGGTGTGATGTAACATGAAGCAGCTTTGTGTTAGATGAAAATGTGAATTTATATTTGTTGATCAAGAGAGGGTTGTAGTGTTATAGTAGGATTTATGTGAGATTACTTTTGCTTCTGTCTGACCAGAATAATGCAAGATTAACGCAGAGCAGTACAAGGATTGGGTAGGGTAAGTTTGGAATGAAGGAAATTTTTTGTACCAGTTCATCCTATAATAAGGGCTTGTCAAGTTACAGGCTAAAAGAAACTCCTCAGTTTCATTGGGAACTTATATCTTTTTGTTAAAGCTTGTGAATTTGTGTTCTTGCCACATATTCACAAGCAACAATCTTTGAATGTTTTTAAATATATGAGCTTTGGTGTAAAGTTTTATTCTTGTTTCCTTTTGTTGGAGTTGCTTGTGAGGCTATACTTTTGAGGATTTCAGGATGGGACCTACTAGAATGATTGCTTGCTTATCTCTCAGACTGCCCAGTTATTTCCCTGCCCCAATTGCTAGAACCCATTTATCCATGTTCCCTTCATAAATGAATTAAGGAAGGTGTTTCCCAGTTGGCTGAATACTGAAAGAAAATAGCAACATTCCAGCTATTTTCCAGTTTCTCAAACTTGAGACCAGATCAAGATTTATACAGAGTTGTGGGATTCCCTAGCCTTTAGAGTAATTAACTTTTTGAGTTGATATCATTTTTTTTCAGTATTGTGTGGTAATGCTCTCCATGGAAACCAGCCATCTTACAAGTTATCCATATGTGACATGGTGATGTTTTATCTGTTATGTGGGTTTACAATAAATCAAAGGGAAATGTAAGGCTTATTTTGTTCCTTACCATCTTCTTTAAGATTCTGGGATGCTTGCTTTCTGATCTTAAGGGTTTCAGTTAAGGCTTTTGCATTCTTTATTTTTAATTTTTCTTTGGGTTGCTAGAACCAATCTTAGTGATTATGTGGTCATAATCAGTGAAGCATAAGCTATACATTCTATTATAAGCTATACAATCTATTAATGTTTACTTATACTTAATTTTTTTTTTTTAAATCTCTCAATAAGTCCTAGGTTGCTATTTAAAAATGTCTAAAGAGGGCCTGGGGCTGTAGCTCAGTAGCAGAGTGCTTGCCTATCCTGCGTGGTGAGGCACTAGTTTGGATCCTTAGCACCACATGAGAAGAAACAAATAAAATAAAGCCATGCTGTTCATTTACAACGACCAAAAAAAATTTTTTTAAATGTCCGAAGAGTAGTTTTGAAGGATATATAAAATCTGCCCTTTGACCACCTCTGTTCCCTTCATTTTTATACCACCTAATTGGTATCTGGCAGATATTTGTTCTGTCAGAACTTTTGTGTTAATTTATTACAAGGTGATATGGGAGAGGTCTGTTTACGTCCTATCCATTAGCTTTTAAACTGCATATCCTACCTAGCTTGTCACTTTTTTACTTTTTTTTTTTTTTTTTTTTTTTTTGTGGTGGTGGGGATTGAACCCAGGGCCTTGTGCTTGTGAGGCAAACTCTACCAACTGAGCTATATCCCCAGCCCCCTAGCTTGTCACATTTAAGCATAGGGGCCTTTATGATCCTTAGTGCATATTGCTAAAAAGTATGTCACCTACTATAAAAGTCACTCAGATTCTTCCATTCAAAGATGTGAGCAAACAGTAACAGAACTTTGCTGTTTTCTTGGGTTTTGTTTTGTTTTTGTTTTTTTACTTTCCTCCCTTTTTTAAATGGAGTGTGCTGGGTGTGTCTATGATTCTGTTCAGATGACTACAGAACCTGGAAACGCTGTTGCTGATGTAGAACATAATGCTATTATTGGTCTTTTTATATAAATATATATATACACACACACACAAATACATGCACACACACATATAGATAATTTGAATTTTTGGAAACTTTAGCTGTGCTGTCAACTTTGGAAAAAGTATTCAAGTTTACCGTGTTGAGTTGGCATTGTACAGAAATTAACAGCCATATTGGTCTAGAAACATTAAACTTAATTTTTTTTCCATTTGTACAGGGGTAACGCACTGTATTAAATATGTAAGGTCTTATCTACGTGGGTTTAATTACAGAAACCAATAAAGTATTCTCTAAATAATGAAAAAAAAAAAGGATGTGAGCAAAATGTTTGAGTAGGAAATTAAATGATATAAAAAAAGACAATACAATAAATAGCAAGTAAACAAAAATGATCTGTTCATTTTTGTTTAGAATTAGTGCATGAGTGTGTGTGTGTGTGTGTGTGTGTGTGTGTGTGTGTTGGGGATTGAACCCAGAGGCACTGTACCACTGAGTTACATTCTCAGCTCTATTTAACTTTTTTACTTTGAGACAAAGTCTTACTAAGTTACTGAGGCTGGCTTTCAACTTGGTGATCATCCTGCCTCAGCCTCCGGGGTCATTGGTATTACAGGATTGTACCAACATGCCTAGTTTAGATAAAGACTTAGTCTAAACTAGTTTAGAATTAGTCTAAACTAGTCTAGTTTATTTTAAAAATGACAATATAGATAGCATGGACTCTATTGGGTGCAGTGGCACACGCCTATAATTCTGGCAGCTCAGGAGGATTCCAAGTTTCACCAGCCTCAGCAGTTTAGGCCCCAAGCACCTTAGTGAGACCCCGTCTCAAAATAAAAAGTAAAATGGACTAGGCTGGGGATGTGGCTTGGTGGTTAAGAACTTCTGGGTTCAAATCCTATTTTTCTTGTTGTTGTTGTTGTTTTGTTTTAATTCTGATTTGTTCTATATGACAGCAGAATGCATTACAATTTATACTACATGTATAGAGCACAGTTTTTCATATCTCTGGTTGTACACAAAGTAGAGTCACACAATTTATGTCTTCATACATGTACTTAGGGTAATGATGTCCATCTCATTCCATGGTCTTCTTACCCCCATGCCCGTCTCTTCCCCTCTCACCCCTTTGCCCTATTGCCTTATCTAGAGTTTGTCTAATCCTCCCATGCAATTCCTGTTTTTTGTGGGGGTTTTTGTTTTGTTTTTAACAGAGGGGCTAGGATTGTGGCTCAGTGGCAGAGTGCTTGCTAGCATGTGTGAGGCACTGGGTTCGATCCTCAGCACCATATATAAATAAATAAAATAGAGGTTCATTGAGAACTGAGAAGTATTTAAAAAAGAAAAAGAAAGAAAAAGAACATGGATTCTGGACCTGTATTTTAACCAGACTTGGCCATTTACACATTGATACCTTGAAATTAATTAGTTAGTCTTTTCTCCTCTCTAAAAGGGGGATAATTATTTACCTCTTTGTAAAGGCTTAAATGAAACAATGCATTGTAAAACATTTTAGCACAGTGCTTAGCAAATAGTAAGAGCTCAGTGAATGTTAGCCTCTGTTTCTAATATTCCTATCTATTGATTTTGTTTCCAGTGTTCTTAGTTTCTTTAAGCCAGTGTGTAGCCACTTCCATTTTTTATTCTTGGCAGATATTTTGTGTTGATTAATCTATGGTTAGGAACCTGTTTACAAAAACAAACTGCTGTCTGTTCTTGTAAATAAAATTTTCTTAGTGTACAGTCACACGTACTTGCCTATAAAAGCAGAGTTTAGTAATTTGCCCATAAAGTTTAAGATATTTACTATCTGATCCTTTACAGAAAAAAATTTTTGAAGATCTTGCTCTAGATAGTCATTTTTCTTGGGATGGGCACTCAAGCAAGTTCTAGAAATCAAAAGGGAAGTAATTCAAATAGACTAGATTTAAATGGACCATAAGGAATATCTTTTCAGGTTTTTCAGAATAGGATTTTGGTAGATCACTAGAACACAGGAGTTTGAGATTAGCCTGGATTTAGGAGTAAGATTTTATAGGAAGAGGGTCCGTGATGTGGCTAATATTAATTGAAGAAAAGTACTATTGGGAGTTGGTTAGACATTAATAATATTTACGTAGTATATTAGGGGCATTTCATCATAGTATAAAAGAAGAGTACAAGGAAGAAAGGTTTTGTGCCAAGAAGTTTGCATTAAACTTGGAAAATAAGGTCTCAGGTCTGTTGGAGTAGGTTAGTAGTTTTCAATGTAGGTTTCAAGTTTGTTAGTAGTCTCTAGAACTTGGTAATCCCTAAAACTCTTTCTTGAGCCTGTGCAATCATAACAATTTTCATAATAACACAAAGGTATTAATTATTGCCTTTTTCACTGATGCAAATGCACTGGTGATTAAAACACCTGGCACCTTAGTGAAACTTAAAGCAGTAGTACCAAACTGTACTATTAGTCACCGTATTTTTCATTGCTGTACAGTTTAAACTTGCAGTTTAAAAAAGAGAGAGGTGACTAGGGATGTGACTTGGAGGTATAGTGCTTTCCTAGCATGCTCAATGCTCTGTGTTCAAACCTTAGCACCACAGGAAAAACAAAACAAAACCTAAAATATTTAGCCTGGGGCATGTGGGGGCATGGCTGTAATACTTGCTTGGTAAATCACTGGAACACAGGAGTTTGAGATTAGCCTGGGCAGCATAGCGATAGCCCATCTAAAAATAAATAATAATCCAGATTTATTTTTATTTGAGGATGTTCTTTTTTGAAGATTTTTTTGTAGTTATAGATGGATAGCATCTACATTCTAATAATAAACATAAACTAATAACATAATACAACAACATAAAAATAATAAATAAAATAAATGTAGCATTTGGGGGAGGGGATTGAACTCAGGAGCACTTGACCCCTGAACCACATCCTCAGCCCTTTTTTGTATTTTATTTATAGACAGGGTCTCACTGAGTTGCTTAGTGCCTTGCTTTTGCTGAGGCTGGCTTTGAACTCTCGATCCTCCTAACTCAGTCTCCTTAGCTGCCAGGATTACAGGTGTGTACTACCATGCCTGGCTTGTTTATTTTTTTGTGGTGCTAAGGATCGAACCCAATGCTTCACAAGTGCTAGACAAGTGCCCTGTCACTGAGCCCCAGCCCCTTATTTAAGAATATTGTTGATGATGTAGTAAACATTCATTTTATTTAATCTTGATCTTTTTATACAGGGCTTTTAAATATTATTGAGTGATAAAATGGGAGCTTCTCTCTTCCTGCTGTATATTGAAGTACAATTGTTGTCTAAAGGAAAAGGTATTATTGTTTGGGTCGCAAGCTAACTAGTTGCTTTCTTCATAGAACACTTTTGGTGAAAGAACAACTGACTGATTATGGTGTGTTTGATTTGAGTTTTGGGAAACTTTTTGAAAAATTCCAAGGAAAACAGCTATGTAGACAGCAATAAAATTTGAACAAAATCTAGAATTTTTTTTTTTTTTTTTTTTTTTATTTTTTAGTTCTCGGCGGACACAACATCTTTGTTTGTATGTGGTGCTGAGGATCGAACCCGGGCCGCACGCATGCCAGGCGAGCACGCTACCGCTTGAGCCACATCCCCAGCCCAAAATCTAGAATTTTTAAAGTTTATATACTTTGCCATGAATTTGACAGTTTCCCAGTATATTGTGCCTGGCTTATAATTAGAATTTTTGTAAGCAGTAAGTATCTGTGAGTAATAAAACTAGTAGACAGAAGTTTGATGGGAGATAGGATATTTGTATAGCTTCTAAGTGTCTCTCCTTAACAATATTTCAGTAGATAAACTTACCCAAGTGGTTTAAGTTACTATCACAAGTAATACAGTATTCAGATGTTTCTTAATAGTGGGGTTATGTAAGTGATAAGTTCATCATAAGCTGAAAATGTCATGTCAAAATGTGTTTAAAACACCTAACCTGCTGGGCGTGATAGCAGGTTAGTTGTAATCCCAGTGGCTCAGGAGGCTGAGGCAGAAAAATCACAAGTTCAAAGCCAGCCTCAGCAATTTAGCGAGGTCTTAAGCAAATTAGTGAGACCCTGTCTCAAAAAATGAGCACTTTGGGGGATGTGGCTCTGTGGTAAAGTACCCCTGGGTTCAATCCCAGGTATCAAAACAAAACAACTCCACCTAATTTACTGAGCATCATAGCTTAGCAACACAATACACTACAGATTGGTTGATTACCCTTGTTATCTCACAGATGACTGGAGCTCTGTGGCTCACTGCCATTGCCCAATGTCACAAGAGAATATCATCCACATGTCACTATCCAGAAAAAGATAAAAAATTGGAAGTATGGTTCTGCTGAATGTGTATTATTTTCACACCATAATAAAGATAAAGAACCAGTTGTAAATCAGGATTGTCTGTATTGACCCCATGTACTTGCTCATAAAATAACACTGATGGGGCTGGGGATGTGGCTCAAGCGGTAGCGCGCTCGCCTGGCATGCGTGCGGCCCGGGTTCGATCCTCCAGCACCACATACAAACAAAGATGTTGTGTCCGCCAATAACTAAAAAATAAATAAATACTTTAAAAAAAATAACACTGAGATGATCACAAAATCGGTTCTTTGATATTCTTGCCCAAAATGCATAACCTCAGTCTAAAAGTCAGACCCAAGTTGAGGGATATTTTACGAAAGAACTGGCCGTTAATCTTCAAAATTAAGGTGAGCTGGGCATGGTAGTGCACTCTTGCAACCACACCTACATGGAAGGTTGAGGCATGAGAATCACAAGCTTGAGGCCAGCCTGGGTAACTTAAGGAGACCCTGTCTCAAAATAAAAATAAGAAGGGCTGGGTCATAGTTCAGTGCTTGCCCAGCATTTTCAAGACCCTGGTTTTATCCCTGGTACTGAGAAAATACCACCACCACCACCCCCCCAAAAAAAAATAGGGTGAAGAAAGACCAAGAAACTACCAAAGATTGAAGGAGACCAAGGGGACAAGACAACTAAATGCAATTTGGAGTTGTAGGTTCTGTCATTAGTAAGAAATCTGGTGAAATTTGAGTAAGATCAGTGGAGTAGTTAATACTAGTATATCAACACTGTTTCTTGGTTTCAATAATTCTTCTGGTGCTGGGATTGTGGCTCAGCGGTGGAGCTCTCACCTTGCATAGAGGCCCTGGGTTCAATCCTCACCACCACATAAACATAAATAAAAAATAAAATGTATATAAAAAAAAGAATATACTCTTAATAATAATTCTGTTAGCTGGGCATGGTCTCATGTGGTTCAGCTACTTAGGAGACAGACAGGAGAATCAATTGAGCCCAGGAGTTTGAGGACAGCCTGGATAACATAGTGGTGTTCCTTGTCAAAAAAGGAAAAAAAAAAAAAAAGGCTGGGTGCTGTTGCTAATCCCAGTGATTTGGGAGGCTGAGGCAGGAGTATCAGAGGATTGAGGGCAACCTCAGCAGTTTAGCAAGGCCTTCAGCAGCCTTAGTGAGACCACGTCTCAAAAAATCCAAAGGACTGGGAATGTAGCTCAGTGGTAAAGCGCCGCTGGGTTCAAATATCCAGTATCAAAAAAGGTATTGGGGGGAATGTGTGAGGCCCTGGGTTTGATCACCAGCACCACAAAAAAAGGGAGGTGGGGACAAAGAAGCAGCAACAGCAGAAGAGATTTATTTAACAAGGAAACAAGAAACCACCATGATCTCTGTATAAGGTAGTAACACAAAGGATGTTATCAAACATATCAGACCAAAAGTGCTAATTACACTTAATATATCAAGGATATTAGCCAGAAGGTTAGAAATAAATTAGGTGTTGGCTGGGTGTGGTGGTGTATGCCTGTAATCCCAGGACTCAGGAGGCTGAGGTAGGAGGATCACAAGTTCAAAGCTAGTAATTTAGTAAGGCCCTAATGAGCAATTCATTGAGACCCTGTCTCAAAATAAAAAATTAAAGGGGCGGGGGACGTGGTTCAGTGGTTAAGTGCCCCTGGGTTCAATCCCTGGCACTTAAAAGTAAAGAAAGAAAGAAATTAGGTGGGCTAGATCTATAGCTCAGTGGTAAAATATGTGAATGAGGTCTCCAGTATAATCCTAGTATCACAAGAAAGGGAGAAATTTGGCAAATTAGAGAAAATAACCTGACACAAGTATGGAAGACACTGACAGATTACTATAAACATCACTAGTAGTGCTATAAGGTAAAGTTATCAAGTCTGCAAAGAAGAAAGCTGGGGTTCAAAGAGAAGTACAACTCACTTTACCAACTTTTCTCTGAGCCAAATCATACTTCTCTAAAATAAAGTTGCAAAAATTTTAGGACACTGAATTACAATTTGTCTCAGGCTTTTCTTAGGTATAGTATCATGGTCCTACTTAAATTGATCCACACTAAAAACAAAGGGTCATTAACCTTTTCACATAAACCCTGCTCTATTTAAGTATTGAGTTACTTTTTGCCTGGCATCCCAGCTCTGCCCTCCTAACCAAGCTAATTTGTCCCAGTCTTCCCTAAAACAGTCTCAGTTCTATATTTGCACACACCACCATTCTAAACCTTCTTTTCCCATGCATCTACATAAATAACTGTCCTTTATCTGATAAAATATATTCCCTCGTGTTTATTCTCCTGATGTCCTAATGATATTTTTGCTTACTGGCCCTCAAAATTAACTCCCTTTCTTCCACATTGTTTTTCAAAAAAATGCATATTTCCTAGCCTCCCTTGTTGAGAAGTAGGCTAAATTCTTGACAAGGGAATAAAGAGGAGGTGATGTGCCATTTCTTGGCTGAGAACTGAAAAACAGTAGGCCAACACTTCCATATTCTTTCCCCTTTCCTTTTGACTGCAACCCAGCTTTGACCTTGCAAAGGATGATAGTGCCCTGGAATGTGATTCTCCTACCAGTGGCATGAGCAATTTCTGGGAACTTGTTGGATATACAGATTTTTTTTTTTTTTTTAGAGAGAGAGAGAGAGAGAGAGAGAGAATTTTAAAATATTTTTTAGTTTTCGGTGGACACAACATCTTTATTTTATTTTTATGTGGTGCTGAGGTTTGAACCCAGTGCCCTGCGCATGCCAGGCGAGCTCGCTACCACTTGAGCCACATCCTCAGCCCATGTACAGGTTTTTAAATCCTACCCCAGACATACTGAAACATATTCTGGGAATAAGAACTAGGAATTGTTTTTAAAAGCCCTTCAGATGGTTCTAGTAAGCACTAAAATGTGAGAACCATGGTAGGGATTAGCAGAAAAAATCAGTCTAAAATAGCTGGAGTTCCTCAGTTACATTGAATAATACAGCAACAGGAATTGTTAAAAGTTGGTCAATTATATAAAAGAAATACTTTCTATCTTGTTTCAGAAAGTTGTATTTTGGGGTCTTTGTTGGAGCTATTAGACATACTCTAGTGGTTTTCAAACTTCTTGGTCTCAGAATCCCTTTAAGAGGACATTCTTAAAACTCAAGGGACACCAAAGAGATTTTGCTGTGTGGACCACAACTAAAGTAGTCATCAGAGTAGAAACAGAATTTTAAAAAATATCAATTCATTAACAAATAACAGAATCATTCCACATTTAACAATATTGTTTTTGAAAAATAAATCGTTCTGTTTATGAAAAATAACTAAGGATAGTGGCTTTTTTTAATATTTTTACAAATTCCTTAATTCTGCATTTGGTCTGGTGTGATATATTTTGGTTGAATTACTTGAAAAAAAAATCTGGTCTTATAGTTAGAAAAGGAGTACTTTTAAAAGTTTCAAAGTTTTTAGTGTATTCGTTTTGGGAGGTTGGGGGAGGGATTGAGGATTGAATCCAGGGCCACTTAACAACTAAGCCACATCCCCAGCCCTTTTATTTAAATTTTGAGACACTTAAGTTGTTTAGGACCTTGCTAAGGTGCTGAGGCTGGCCTCAAACTTGCAATCCTCCTGCCCCAGCCTCCCAAATCACTGGGATTACAGGCATGCACCACCATGCCTGGCAATGAACTTTTTTTGAGACTTTTTTTTTTTTTAAAGGGCAATACAGGGATTTAACCCAGGGGCACTCTATAACTAAACTACATCCCCAGCCCTTTTTACTTTTCATTTTGAGATAGAGTATCACTACACTGCCCAGGCTGCCTTGAATTTGCAAACCTCCTGCCTCAACCTCCCCAATTACCGGGACTGCATATGTGTACCACCACACCCTGCCTAATATTCTTTTTTTGGTGGTGGTGGTAGGAGCTACTGGGGATTGAACTCAGGGACACTCAACCACTGAGCCACACCTCCAGCCCTGTTTTGTACTTGAACTCTTGATCCTCCTGCCGTATCCTCCTGAGCTGCTGGGATTACAGGTATCTAAATTTCTTCTTAATGAGAAATAGTTAACAGCATTCAGATACCCACAGTGATGCCTATGTTCTTCTCAAGCGCATGTCTGTATTTCACTCTTAACAGTTGCTAAATTCCAGAGATTGTACTTCTAGGATGGTATGAAAGCAACCTCCAAAGTAATTCCACTAAATTTCACTCTTTGTAGCCTCTAAAATGAAACTTGTTCTATAGCTATTTTGCTTTCTGTCAGAGGCTTTTATATCATTTGAGGAATTTGTTTTGTATTTTGGTTTGTATGTTTTGTAAGTTCCTTTAGGAAAATGAAATGGAGAGATGATGTTCTTGGGAATTACAGAGTTAAATGCTAGAAATGATTGTCAGTACATTAGATAGCTTGAAAGGAGCTCAACTGTGTGGTTTGCATTAAGGTAGGTGGGAGATGGTACAAAAAGGAGACCATTGTTCTGTGATCTTTGTTAGGACCTGGAAGTACATTTTTGTTTCCAGTTTGGTTGGAAGACAAATGATCTTTTATTTTCCTATAAGGTTACAAGTAGAGGGCATAGGTCAGCTAATCTCTGAAACACATTTGAGATAGAATTTATTTGGATAATTATTTTGTCCACTTTAAATATACAAGTTGTTGTTAAAGAAACTGTATTAAGGTCCACTCTTTCTGGAATAAATTTTCTAGCTCAGCTACTACTGGATTAGCTATACTTAAACATTATTCTTTATTTGACTAATTTAATATACAGAGCTATGAATATTCTTGAGGGATATTTTGGAGAAATTTTGTGAGACTTTTCTGAGGTTTAAATGGCTGCCATTTCCTTGTCATGACCACATCCCAGTTCCTATATCTCTATAAAGTATAAAATGTGGTTACCCTCATAGACTGCTGCATTTAGGTGCCTCTAGAATTATTGATCTGATTATGAGAGTGATGTGTTAAATACATGGTTTGTCTGTGTGTGTGTGTGTGTGTGTATGTATGCATGCTGTCTTCCTCTATTGTATCTGTGTCATACAATAATTGGCTAATTTTTTTTTTTTTTTTTTTACTAATGAAACAATGTTACAGGTAATCATCAATAGCATGAGCAACAATTGGCTGAGAGTTGAAACCCATTTACCATCCTTGTGATAGAAGGGGGCAGTATTCTGGTCATTAGAAGTAGACATAGATTTTTTTTAAAAAATATTTATTTATTTATTTAGTTCTCGGCGGACACAACATCTTTGTTGGTATGTGGTGCTGAGGATCGAACCCGGGCCGCACGCATGCCAGGCGAGCACGCTACCACTTGAGCCACATCCCCAGCCCAGACATAGATTTTTAATCATCACTGTCGTATGATCCTGGGCAGGTTTATCTAGTATCTCCCAGCCTCCATTCTTCTTTCTCCTCTCCCTCCTCCTTCCCCTCCTCCTCTCTCCCCTTCCCCTTCTCCTTTCTTCTTTGATCTTTTTTTAATTTTGGTATTGGGTATTGAACCCAGGGACACTTAACCACTGAGCCATATCCATAATTGTTTTTATTTTTTTATTTTGAGACAGGGTCTTGCTAAGTTGCTTAGGGCCTCACTATGTTACTGAGGCTATCTTTGAACTTGCAGTCCTCCTGCCCCAGCCTCCTGAGCCATTGGGTTTACATGTGTGTGCCACTCCTGACTCAGTTTCTTTTTTCATAGGCTGGGAGTAATATGAACTTCATAGGAATGTTCTGATAATTAAATGAGTAATTTTTCTATGATTTTTTTTTTTTTAAACTCACAGTTCTGGTATTTAGCATTCTCACTCAAAAGCTGATCTCCTCTTTCCTATTTCCCATTCCTCCAGTCCCCTAATACATCCCTTTTACTTTTCTTCCTTTTGGTATGAACTTTCCTCTAACTATTGTTTGATGAGTATGTCATTGGAAAATGGTTTATCTGAGAAGGCATTCCTGTGTATGTATGTACAGAATGTAAATAGGAGAGCATGTTTTTCAAGAGCAGTGTAATATAAGTCATTTCAAAGAGGACATGTGGTACTTGTGAAACCCAAGAGCTCATCACAGTGACCAAACATTGAAGTTCTCCACAGGATGCTGTAGTTACCCAGTAATGCTACTTTCCTGAGCAGATATAAAATTATAATCCATGATTAGTGATATGGGAAAGTAAATGTCTTAAAAGTTTATTTTGTACCACAGATTGAACCCAGGGATGTTTAACCACTGATCCACATCCCCAGCCCCCCCCCCCCCTTTTTAACATTTTTTTTCTTATTTTTTTATTTGTAGGTTGACACAATACCTGTTTTTTTTTTTTTTTTTTTTTTTTTTTTTTTTTTTTTTAATGTGGTGCTGAGGATCGAACCCAGTGCCTCACACATGCTAGGCAAGTGCTCTACCTCTGAGCCACAACCCCAGCCCTCCCCAGCCCTTTTTAAATATTTTATTTAGAGACAGGGTCTCACTGAGTTGCTAAGTTCCTGAGGCTGGCTTTGAACTTAATCCTCCTGCTTCAGCCTCCCAGTCCCATTACAGGCGTGTACCACCACGCCCAGCTAAGTTCTTTTTTTTTTTTTTAAAGCAATGTGAAAGATCCACAACTATTCTAAATTCATCTCTCCTTGCACCCATTGTTATTAGTAAAGATAATGTGTTGGAGAAGGTTAGAAGAATATAGCTAACTACTATTCCTTTATTGAATGATATGCTTAGATTCCTTATTTGCCTGATTCTTCTGTGAGACCCCCTGCACTTCCCCCTGCCCCCTCTACTGGGGATCAGACCCAGAGCCTCACACATGCTAGGCACACTACCACTGAGCTACATCCCCAGAATTTTTTATTTTGAGATAGGGTCTTGCTAAGTTAACAAGGCTGCCCTGGAACTTGTTGTTCTGCTACCTCAGCCCCAAGTTGCTGCAATTATAGGAGTGTGCCCTGTGCCTGGCTAAGCACATTTTTAAAACTATAGCATCAGGGATGGGAATGTAGCTCAGTGGTGGAGTGCTTGCCTGACATGTGTGAGGCCCCGAGTTTGATCCCCAGCACTGACACACATACATACACAAGAAAGAAAGAAATTAAAAACACAAACTATAGAGTGTCTAATAATTACCAGGAGAGCTTGGTAAAATGGTGGGACTTATGCGGGGGGGGGGGTGGGGGTGGGGATAAAACCACTTTGATTTGTGTAAAAGTAGTTTTAAGTATCAAGGTTCCTTGGCCCACCGTGACACATTTATTACTGTGAAATGGCCCTAGGAAACTGCATTTAAAATAGAGCTGAAGTGTTTCTGATGTAGGAGGTCTAAAATGACAGACATTGATTTAAAATAAAAAAAAAAAGACTAAATTTTCTGCATTCCATCCATGGGTTACACATCAGTCTATATTATCCTTTATAGTGATAATTCTCCACAGACTTTCTGAGATAAAGGACTAATTTTTTATTCTGTTTTGTTTTGTAATATAGCGTGGACTAATACTATTATAAATACAGTGGAATAAATTACTATAAAAACAAAAAGAAACCTAAAATCCAAGCTCAGTATTTTTGTATTGTTAGAGTGACCAGACATAAAATTACTGTCAAATTAACATGAAAGTTTCTAAATGCTGGGGCTGGGGATGTGGCTCAAGCGGTAGCGCGCTCGCCTGGCATGCGTGCGGCTCGGGTTCGATCCTCAGCACCACATACCAACAAAGATGTTGTGTCCGCCGAGAACTAAAAAACAAATATTAAAAAGTTCTCTCTCCTCTCTCACTCTCTCTTAAAAAAAAAAAAAAGTTTCTAAATGCTTACTTTCATTTTGTGAGCTTATCTTATGGAAGAGTGATAACAAAGAATTCACAGATCAACATGAGTCTGTGGGCCACTTTAAGTAGTGTTGTTTTTTAGGAAATGAAAATGCTAGGCACAGTGCCACACACCTGTAATCCCAATAACTGAAGATGCTGAAATGGGAAGATAGCAAATTCAGGGCCAATCTGGGTAACTTAGTGAGACCCTGTCTCAAAATAAGAAAAAGACTGGAGATATTGCTCAGTACATCAACATTTCTATTCTCCTTCTTTCAACATATATTCTAACTGGTACTTGTGATACAAAACCACACCATTTGGCCCCTGAATTCTTTGTCCTGCCTCATTTCCTGCCACTCTCCCTCTTGGATAAAACATTTCATCTTTATCTTTTTACTGTTTATTAAACATAATAAACATCAACATATCTCAAGTAACATCCTTGCTGTTCCCTCTACTTGTTTTCCCTCAGATACATGTATAGCTCAGTTCTTCACTTAATTGAGTATTTGGCTCAAATGGTATCTTTTCAGACAGGACTTTGTTCACCATACTTTTTAAATAGGTTATGTCCCTACCATAACATTACTTCTGTCCCCTTTGCATGTTGACCCCCCCCCATGATACTTAAAACTACTTTTACACAAATCAAAGTTGTTTTATTCCCCCCCCCCATAAGTCCATGAAGGTGGAGAGTTAGTTCAGTATCCTCAGTTCCTCAAATAGTGCTAAAAATAAATAGTATGCGTCTCAAATGTATTTATTTCATTGAACCTGAGATGCCATTGATTTTAAGTTGCATCAGTGTGTTGTGAACCAATAGAGGGAAAAAATGCTGCCAGTTGTTAGAAGCCATTGATTATATGACATATTCTGATATCAGCTTAAAATGTGAGAAAATAATGTGTGTGTGTAATTATAAATCTCTAATTTAAAAAGGGTGTGGTGGCACATGCCTGTAATTCCAGGGACTTGGGAGACTGAGGCAGGAGGATCCCAAGTTTGAGACCAGCCTCAGCAACTTAATGAGACCCTGTCTCAAAATAAAAAGGGCTGGTGCTGTAGCTTAGTGGTAAAGTACCTTTGGGTCCAATCCCCAGTACCATAGATAAATCTATGAAAATTTTATTATTGAATGAGTAACTAAGGAAGAAAGGAGTCATTTTATGTGACTTCAGTGTTCCTAACTTATCTAGGGAATTATGGTATCGTTATTCTAAATAATGAAATATAAGAAGAGAAATAAGGTAGATAAGGGATGTAAGGGGCTGGGGTGGTGGCTCAGTTGATAGAGCGCATACGTGAGGCCCTGGGTTCAATCCTCGGCACCGCATAAAAATAAAATAAAGGTGTTGTGTCCATCTACTATAAAAATTTAAAAAGGGGGGGTATAAGGAAGTATCTTTTCCTTCCTTTAATTCACCAAGCAGAAGCAAGAAGAACCTTTTAGGAATGAGAAGGAGATCAGATCTTGTTTGAGACCCAGATTCTATTCTTGAAGTCATCTACATTTGTGTATTAGGACACTTCTCTATTTAATGGGAACTACATCTTCAGATTTCTCCAGTTACTTATATTGTTATTAAATTCATCCTCAAATTATTTATATTTCTAAATATGTGTATCGTAGGTATTTCAAAACAATGATTTCAGGATAGTCTTCATTTGACCCCTTTAATAATAAGGTGGAGGTTCTCTTTGCCTCCAACCTTCCATCTTAATTGGATTGTCAGATATTTAAAGTACTGCATGCCAGTAAACAGGTTGCAGACCTCTGCCTGGTTAATGTGTTCCCCTGACAGAAAGCAAACCACAAGTACCTCTTTTTCATATGTAAAAATGTTTGATGATTTCAGCATTTTTGTTTATAATGTGTTACAGACTTAATATGAAGAATATTCCAGAGAAATCTCTCTCCTTTTTACTACCCTGTTTGCTGGGATGAATATAGTGACTTTTATATATTTTGTCAACATGAAAATTATATCACATGCCACTAGTTTAAATAGTGCCTACAATAGAAAGATTTTTTTTTTTTTTTTTTTTTTTTTTTTTGGTACTAAGGATTGAACTCAGGAGCACTCATCCACTAAGCCATATCCCCAGCCCGATTTTATATTTTATTTAGAGACAGGGTCTTACTGAGTTTGCTGAGGGTGGCTTTGAACTCACGATTCTCCAGTCTCAGCCTCCCAAGCCACTGAGATTATAGGTGTGCGCCACCGAGCCCGTGATAATCTTATTTTTTAATTTTTTTTTTTTTTTTTTTTTTTTGTGGTACTAGAGATCAGACCCAGGTTCTCATACATGCTAGGTCAGCTTTCTACCACTGACCCCTTTTCATTTATTTTGAAACAAGTAACTGGGGTTATAGGTGTGTCCCACCATACCCAGCTCAAAGACAAATCTTTTTTGTGAAGGGATGATGTAGGAAAGGCAAACCAAAGCAACGTGATTTTTAAAGTTATATTTATGAAGAATTGTAAAGCAGGGTTGGGGTGTATAGCTCAATAGTGGTGCTTGGCTAGTAGCATGCTTGAGGCCCTGAGCTTGATTCTCCAGCCCTGCCACAAAGAAGAAACAAAGGATATTATTTATTTATTTATTTATTCTTTTTTAAATATTAAAAGAAGACAGGAGCTCACATTTCATATCTAATGCCTTTTTCTCCCAAAGAAGTAAACAGAAAATGATCTGACACTTTAGGTGGGCCCCTATCATCTGCATGTAAAGAGTGACTTAATGCCATTCAGACCCAACAAACCCATAGTATCAAGCAAGCTACATGCTATTCACCTTATTATGCTCACTTCAGTCTCCCACATACCAGTGTAGCTCTACATCATGTACAACCACAAAAATGGGAAGTTATACTCCATGTATGTTTTGATATGTCAAAATAAATTCTACCGTCATATATGATTAAAAAGAACAAATTAAAAACTTTAAAAAGTATGGTAGAGAAAGGCCATCTAGAAATATAGCATCTGCTAGTATAGTAGAGTGAAATAACTCAAATTATCATAATAAAATATATTTTGATGGGGGAAAAATAAATAAATAAATCTCCCATACTGTTCGTATTCTTTTGCCACATTACTTTCCATTTCTGGGTGTCAAGCTGAGGAAAGGTTTTTCTAAAGGTGAAAAAGTAGTTCATTCTATTTTGCTTTTTTTTTTTTTTTTAATAAAGAGAGAGAGAGAGAATTTTAATATCTATTTTTCAATCTTTGGCGGGCACAACATCTTTGTTTTGTATGTGGTGCTGAGGATCGAACCCTGGCCGCACGCATGCAAGGTGAGCGTGCTACCGCTTGAGCCACATCCCCAGCCCTCTATTTTGCTTTAAAAAAAAAAAAATCAAAATGGGTGTGGTGTCACATGCCTAAAATCCCAGCTACTCAGTAGGCTAAGAGAAGATGATAGCAAGTTGGGGCCAGCCTTGACAATTTAGCAAGACTTTCAGCAATTTAGCGAGACCCTGTCTTAGAACAAAAAAAAAAATTTTTTTTTAAGAGAGAGTGAGAGAGGAGAGAGAGAGAGAATTTTTAATATTCATTTTCTAGTTCTCGGCGGACACAACATCTTTGTTGGTATGTGGTGCTGAGGATTGAACCTGGGCCGCACGCATGCCAGATGATCGCGCTACCGCTTGAGCCACATCCCCAGCCAGAACAAAATTTTTAATAAAAGCTTAGGGATATAGCTTCCAACCATTTCCAAGACCCTGTGTCTGATATGCAGTACTGGGAGAGGAAATTTATAAAGGTTTTAAAAAGGGGGTTTTTTAATTGAAAATGTTTACATGAGTCAACAATGAACATTTGCTTCCTTGATATAGGACATAAACATTTTTTTCTAAACCACTTCAAAGTAAGTTTTAGACTTCACTTTTGAATACTTAAGATTGCTTTGGTAAGCCAGGTGCAGTCATGTTTTTCTGTGGTACTAGCTTCTCAGGAAGCTGAGGCAGGAGGATCCCTCAATCCCAAGAGTTCAGGCAGGACAATGTAGTATGTGTTGTAGGTGTGTGTGTGTGTACATGTATGTGTACCTGCCTGCCTGCCTGCCTGCCTGCCTGTTTCTTTTTTTTAGTGGGGGAGGGAGGTAACGGGGGATTGACTCCAGGGGTACTTTACTACTGAGCTACATCCTCAGCCCTTTTTATTTTATTTTATTTTGAGAGAGGGTCTCACTAAATTACCTAGGGCCTCGTTCAGTTATTGAGGTGCAGTCCTCCTGCCTTAGCCTCCCAAGCCTCTGGGATTACAAGTGTGTACCACCATGCCCAGCAGAACTCTCCTTATTAAAAAAAGATGGTAATAGTAGGCAAAAAGTGTTCATTCCACAAAGATGTCTACAACCTAACCCCCAGAACCTGTGAATGTGTTCAGTTTCATGGCAAAGAGTAATTAATGAAGGTAGATGGAATTAAGGTTGCTAATTTGCTGGCTTTAAAACATGGAGATTATTCTGGATTTTCCAGATGAGCCCAATGTAATCACAAGATCCTTAAAAAGGGGAGGCAAAAGAAACAGAAATGGTAACATGGGGAAGTATAGGCCAGGCATTAATGGCTTTGAAGATGGAGGAAGCAGCCATAAACCAAGGAGAGCAGGCACCTGGGAAAGGCAAGAAAATGAATTTTTCTCAAGAGACTCCAGAAGAAAACTTAGGAATTCTATCAATACCTTGAATTTAGCTCAGTGAGACCTGTTTTGGACTTGTGTGTTCCAGATTGAAAGGTAAATTTATATTGCTTAAGCCACTAAATTATAATTTATTACAGCAGTCATGGAGAACAATGCATTTGCTTCTCAAAGAAACATATGGACAGTGTAGTCAGCCTCAGTACCATTATCATAACTAACAAAATTAACAATAATTCCCTAATGTTCCCAGTCCATTTGAAAATTTACTTATTCTTTCTAATATCTTTGTAGCTCTTTTTATTTTGTTTACTTATTTGAGACAGGGTCTTACTGTGTTGCCCAGGCTGGTCTTAAATTCCTGGACTCAAGTGATCCTCCAACCTTAACCTTTCCTCCTAGGACTACAAATACACACCAGCATGCCAGGTTTTGAACCTCTTTTTTTTTTTTTCCAGGCACTTTTAAGATTATAGTTTATTTATTATTTCAGACAAAAGGGAATCCCTTGAAATTCAACTCTAGAGTTATACACCATCTAATACTTTGCAATGACCGTTAATCATAGAAATTCCTAAACACCTGAAAGTCCCACTATTAACATGAACTATAGTAATAAAAAATTGACATTTAATTTGTTAAATGTATAGTATTTACATTATGAAACCAATGGTGGTGTGATAAACAGTGAAAAAGAAATAGCAAAAATAAACTTTAAGAGCAAAGGTTTCTAGTCTTACAATGTGCTAATTATCACAATTATATATAAAAAAATTAAAACAGCAGAGTTTTCTATTAGGAAATTCTTAATCATCTGAGTTGTAGTTGAAGTTCTTTTTTTTTTTTAATATTGGCTGTAGATAGACACAATATCTTTATTTTATTTTTTTTGTGGTGCCAGGGATTGAACCTAGTGCCTCACGCATACTAGGCAAGCGCTCTACCACTGAGCCACAACCTTGGCCCCTAAAGCTCTTTTTATTATTATTTTAAACATTTTTAAGTTTGTTTTAATTAGTTATACATGACAGTAGAGTGCATTTATGCACTTTGATATATCATACATAGATGGAATATAATTTCTCATTTTCTCTGTGTACATGTTGCAGAATCTCATTGGTCATGTCACATATATACATACAGTAATAGTGCTGTTTTATTCTACTGTCTTTGCTATCCCCATATCGCCTTCCCTTCCCTCCCATCACCTCCCTCTATGTAATCTAAGGTAATACTGTTCTTCTCTAGTGCCCCTGCCCGCCACCACTTTATTGTGAATTAGCATCCGCATATTAGAGAAAACATTCGGCCTTTGGTTTTGTGGGATTGGCTTATTTCGCTTAGCGTGATATTCCCCAACTCTAACCATTTACTGGCAAATGCCATAATTTCACTGTTCTTTAAAACTGAGTGGTATTCCATTGACTATATGCACCACATTTTCTTTATCCATTCGTCTATTGAAGGACACCTATGTTGGTTCCATAGTGTAGCTATTGTGAATTGAGTTACTATAAACATTGATGTGGCTGTGTCACTTTAGTATGCTGATTTTAAGTCCTGTGGGTATAACCAAGGAGTAGGGCAGCTGGGTCAAATGGTGGTTCCATTCCCAGTTTTCTGAAGAATCTCCATACTGCTTTCCATAATGGTTGCGCCAATTTGCATTCCCACCAGCAATGTATGAGTATACCTTTTTCTCCACATCCTTGCCAACATTTATTGTTGCCTGTCTTCTTGATGATTGGCATTCTGACAGGAGTGGGATGAAATCGCAGAGTAGTTTTGATTTGCATTTCTCTAATTGCTAGTGATGATGAACATTTTTTTTTATATATATTTGTTGATTGATTGTATATCATCATCTGAGAAGTGTCTGTTCAGGTCCTTGGCCCATTTATTGATTGGGTTATTTGTTTGTATGTTTGTTTGTTTGTTTTTGGTGATTAGCTTTTTGAGTTCTTTATATACCCTAGAGATGAGTGCTCTATCTGATGTGTAAGGGGTAAAGATTTACTCCCAAGATGTAGGCTCTCTATTCACCTCACAGATTGTTTCTTTTTCTGAGAAGAAGCTTTTTAGTTTGAATCTATCCCATTTATTGATTCTTGATTTTACTACTTGCGCTTTAGGAGTCTTGTTAAGGAAGTCTGATCCTAGGCCAACATGGTAAAGATTTGGGCTTATTTTTTCTTCTGTTAGGCACAGGGTCTCTGTTCTAGTGCCTAAGTCTTTGGTCCACTTTGAGTTGATTTTTGTACAGGGTGAGAGAGAGAGGTTTAGTTTCATTTTGCTGCATATGGATTTCCAGTTTTGCCAGCACCATTTGTTGAATAGACTGTCTTTTCTCCAGTGAATGTTCTGAAGCTCTTTTTAAACCAAGGTCCAATCAAAGATCAAACTTTTGTATACTTGATTATGTATTTCTTAACATAGAACAGTCTGTACTTCTCCCCCCCCCCGCCCTTTTTAAAAAATTTATACTGGGGAGTGAACTCAAGGGCACTGAGCTATATCCCCAGTTCTTTTTTAAAAATTTGAGAAGGGTCTTGCTAAGTTGCTGAGGCTAGTCTCAAATTTACAGTCCTCCTGCCTAAGCCTCCCAAATCACTAGGATTGTAGGCTTTCACCACCACTCCTGGCATAGTTGCACTTATTAACAGTTCAGGGCTCTAAACTTGAGTGTTCTGGCAAATAAAACAAGCTGCATTGCTTTTTATGACCCAGTTTCAAAAACCACACAGCATCATTTCTGCTATACTCCACCAGTTTAAGCAGTCACAGATACACTCAGATTTAAGGGAAGGGAACACAGACCCAACCTCTTTTTTGTTTTGGTTTGGTTTTTGGTACCAGAGATTGAACCCAGGGGCACTTAACTGCTGAGCCACATCCCCAGGGTTTCACTGAGTTGCTTAGGGCCTTGCTAAATTGCTGAGGCTGGCTTTGAACTTGTGTGATCCTCCTGCCTCAATCTCCCGAGCTACTGGGATTACAGGCATGTGCCACCCTGCCCTGCCTGACCACTTGATGTAAGACATTTCAGAGAATTTGGGGGGACTGTTTTTAAACTGCCACAACTACCATTAAAGCATTTTGAGCATACAAGTATTTTTAAAGACAACTTTAGTTTCTCTGAGGAACAGATTTCAAAAGTATTGCAAGTTGGGCATGGTGTATGTGCTTGCAGTCCCAGCACTTGAGAGATTGTATCAGGAGGATCACTTGAATCCAGGAGTTTGAGACCAACCAGGGCAACAGTGATAGCCAGTCTTTAAAAAAAAAAAAAAAAAAAAAAAAAGTATTGCAGTAGTTTAGGCTAGAGATGATATTTTGGGTTAAGGTGATAACATGAGAATAAAGGGATAAGATTTGTTTTTGTGGCACTGGGAATTGAACCCAAGAGTGGTCTAACACTGAGCTATATGCCAAGCCATTTTTATTTTGAGATAGGGTTGCATTAAGTTGCCTAGGCTGGCCTTGAATTTGTGATCCTTTTGCCTCAGCCTCCCTAGAGACTGGGATTATAGGTGTGTACCACCAAGCCTGGCTAGGCAAATTTAAAATATATTTAGGGGGTAGTTCTGATAGAATTTACACATGGAATATATGTAAGGTGTGAGAAAGAAGAACCAAAAGGACTTCAAAGTGTTTGTTTTGAGCAATTGATTGAATGGTGGTGGTGTTTCTTGAGGTGGAAAACACTAGGGGAAGAGAAAGTTATTGTTTTTCCTTTTAAAAGCAGTATTTCAAATACATACATACTTCTTCTCTTGACAGTTACATGGAGGGGGCAGGTAATTCTGTAAAATGTAATAGATGCTTTCCTAATATGATTTTGCTTTAGTGTTCATAAAACTGGGTAGAAATTGGTAGATATATTCCACATTTTGGAAATTTCCCTTGCCTTTGCTAGACTTAATTTTTTTATTATAAATACTCAAAATTTATCATTTCAACTATGTAAGTGTATAGTTCAGTGGCATTTAGCACATTCACATTTTTCTGCAACCATTACCACCACCATCTGTCTTTGGAATGTTTTCAGATTTGCAAACTGACAATCTGTACCCATTAAACAAGTCTTCCTAGTTGCCCCCTCCCCTGTCTCCTGACTTCTACCATTCTACTTCTACTTTTGGACTCAGTTTCTCTTTCACTTAATAGAGAGAGGGTCTACGGCTGACCAGTGGGGTTGCTTCTATATATGCAGGTCTTCTCGCATTTTGGTTGATTTGACCTTATTGTAGAGAAAGGACACAGAAAGAAAAGAAGTGGAGACAAACTGGATGTGGGGCCTTCTATAGCAGAAATGATGCTGTGATCCTCCTGACACAATCTCTCAAGTGTTGGGACTACAAGCACATACACCTGCCCAGGCCTGAGCAGCTTTGCCACAGATCTACCTGAATCTTTTGCATCAACAAGTTGATCTTTCAAGCCATTTTCATGTTGTAGATACACTGGCAGGTTTCATAGCTTTCCCACTGTCACTGTGGCAAGGTATCTCACAGTACCTTCTTTACCTAATGTCTTCAGAGAGCCCATTCATGGTGAGATTCTGTTTAGGGTCCTTTGTGAACCTTCCATGTTCCTTTCCTTTATCACAGTCTGGGCAGTGAACTTCAGATGTTTTGCCATGACCTTGGATTTAAGTCATCACTCTGTAGTATCCTGTGCCTTCAGGACTACAAACCCTGGCCAGTTCTGACCAACTGATAGCAGAAACTTGAGAAAGTTTTTAATCTGGAGATTTCAGGAATTCAGTTTTAGACATATGATTATAAAATGCATGTTAGATAATCTGCTCTGGTTTGATTATTTTACCTCTCCAAAACTCATGTTCTGATTTAATTGTCATTTAAAAAAATTGATTGTAGATGGACATAATATCTTTTATTTTTTTATTTTTAATTTTTTGGGAGTACTGGGGATTGAATTCAGGGTACTTGTCCACTGATCCACATCTCCATCCCTATTTTGTATTTTACTTAGAGACAGGGTCTCACTGAGCTGCTAATAAGCACCTTGCCATTCCTGAGGTTGGCTTTGAACCTGTGATCCTCTAAGCCTCTGGGATTGCAGGCATGCACTACCATGCAATACCTTTATTTTATTTATTTATATGTGGTGCTAAGGATCAAACCTAGTGTCTCACGCATGTTAGGCAAGCACTCTACCACTAAGCTATAACCCTAGCCCCTTATTGGCATTTTAATAGTACTTAGAGGCAAGAGTTGATCAGGCCATGAAGACTATTTGTGGGTGAGCTTAATGTCCCCCTTTGTCCCCTTTTGTCTCTCTTGCCCTTCTGTCATGTTCCCATACAATGAGAAGACCCCTCACCAGATTCCAATACCTTGATATTGGACTTCACAGCCTCTAGAACTGTGAGTCAGTAATTTCTATAAGTTAAAAATTACCCAGGTATTCTAGTATAGCAGCACTAAACAGACTAAGACAATATTCAGATGGGGATGTCAGTTAGGCAGTTGAACAGAAAGAGAAATAGTGTTGGAGGAGAGATGTAAGTGAGAGATATAAATTTGGTAATAAACATAGATGCTTTTTTAAAAAAGATATATAATGTAAATATACAAATAAGTTTGTTGATGGACCTTTGTTTTATTTATTTGTTTACTTATATGTGGTGCTGAGAATCAAATCCAGTGCCTCATATATGCCAGGAAGTGCTGTACCACTGAGCCACAACTCCAGCCCCCCTATATATGCTTTTTACAGCCAGAGGAACACTCCACTTTTACAGTTAGAAGATAGGAATATGAGTAGAAATATGAATGAAGGATGAGACCCAGATGTATGAAGTCCTGAAAGCCAACTGAAAAAGTAGTTCAAAAAGAAAGGAATATTGGGCTGAGGGTGTAACTCAGAAGTAGAGTAGTTGCCTAGCATTTGCAAGGTACTAGCACCATAAAAAGAGGAAGAGGAAGAGGAAGAAATATTAATGTGGCTAAATGCCACTGAAAGTTCAGGTAGGATGATTGATAAATAGTGATTGAATTTGGCAAGAAGATGTTAATTGACCTGGAAAAAAGTAGTCTATATATCAATAGGAACAAAATCTGAACTGAACTGGTTTCAAGAGAAAGTAGGAGGAAGATTTTGAGTATCCCACTATTTCAAAGATTTTTGCTGTTTAAGGGTTCAGGCAAATGAAGCAGTAACTGAAATAGGACAGAAGGTCATAGACAGATTTTTTTTCAAGATGAGAAATAATGTGCCAGTTGATATGGGAATTGGATGATTCTCAACACTGGCTGAATAATGGTATCACATGAGAGGGAGTTTATTAAGGATGGATGCTCTGGGCACCATGGCACACACCTGTAATCTCAGCTACTCAGGAGGCTGAAGCAGGAGGATTATGAGTTCAAGGTCAGTCTCAACAACATAGTGAAACTGTCTCAAAATAAAACGATTGGAGGTGTAGCTCAGTGGTAGAGCACCCCTGGATTTGACCCCCATTATCCCCCACCCCCCAATAAAAGGACAAATGCATGAGTTTCATGGCAGATCACTTGAATCAGAATCTTTGTTGAGTCCATGGTATCAATATTAAGAGTTCCTTCTATGATTCTAATGTGCATCCAAAGTTGATCTGTTCTTTGTAGATGAGTGAAATTTAAATCTCACTGTATGCTTAAACAGTATATTCAACACAGATGAAGAGAAGGTAACAATAGGCAGATATTACATTGACTGCAACATAAAAATAACAAAAAATAGAAAATGTGAAGAATAAAAAAGATTGAGCTGGGCGTGGTGGTGCCTACCTGTAATCCCAACAGCTGGGGAGGCTGAGACAGGAGGATTGCATGTTCAAAGCCAGCCTCAGCAAAATTGAGGTGCTATGCAACTCAGTGAAACCCTGTCTCTAAATAAAATGCAAAGTAGGGCTGGGGATATGGCTTAGTGGTCGAGGGCCCCTGAGTTCAATTCCTGGTCCCCCCCCCCGCCCCCCCACAAAAAAAGATTGAGACGGAAACTAGAATAAATGGTCCAAAATGGTGAGTAGCAGTACTCAAAAGAGATAATGGCAGAGAATTTTCTAGAAATGCTAAATATGTGAATCTTTGTGTGTTTGTGTTTGTATGTGTGTGTGGCTGGGGATTGAACCCAGGGCCTGTGCATGCAAGGCAAGGACTCTACCAACTGAGCTATATCCCCAGCTCCTGAATATTTAAAAAAATTTTTTTTCAATGTTGATGGACCTTTATTTTATTCATTTATTTATATGCAGCGCTGAGAATCGAATCCAGTACCTCATACATGCTAGTCAAACACTCTACCATTGAGCCACAACCCCAGCCTGTGTGAATCTTTTTTTAATTTATCTTTTTAGTTATACATGACAGTAGAGTATATTTTGACATATTTATGCAAACATGAAATATATCTTATTAGGATCCCCAGTGTAAATATATGAATCTTTAATTTTTAGGAAAAAAACATTGAATCCTGAAAGGATAAATGATACTGGATATAGTTTTGTAGAGAACCGAAACCAAAGAGCTCATGAAAGCAACCAAAAAGGTGAAAACCAGACTCAAAACTTCTCAACACCAGTAAGAAGGCAGGAAGGGCTGGGGATATAGCTCAATTGGTAGAGTGCTTGCTTTGCATGCACAAAGCCCTGGGTTCAATTCCCAGCAAACAAACAAACACACACACACACACACACACACACACACACACACACACACACGGCAGGAAATTATTTGCTCTAAGAGAATAAGGCAATTAGAACTCTGCTTATTCTGGAGTGGTAATGAAATGAAAATGTGTTCAAAGACCTGATCATGTTTACACCTTAGTTCTGTTAAAAGAACTAATAAGGGCTGGTGATATAGCTCAGTTGGTAGAGTGCTTACCTCACATGCTGGGTTCCGTCCCCAGCACCACCACACACACACAAAAAAAAAAATCTAATAAAGGACATATGTCAGGAAAAAAAATAAAAATAGTGGGCAAAATTTTTAAATTGTAGATATATCTAAATTTGCTTTGACTATATGTATATAATACATTATTGATAATGACTAATTTGACAGGAGCTAAAAACAAGACAGGAAATAGTGAAAAAATAACAAAAACTTTAATTAGTCCAATAGAAAGCATAAAAGAAGAAAAACACAAAACAAGCAAGGTAAATAGAATGAACAGAAGAAAGTAGAAACTAAATATTTATGATAAAATAAAAAATTAAACATTACTAATCATGATAAAAAATGCACTGAACAGTTTTTTTAAAAACCATCAGATTGAATAAAATATTCAGGTAAACACTGTTGAAAACATAAAGGCACTAAAGTTGAAATTGAGATGATAACATGGTAGAGCAACACATATAGGCCCTGGGTTTTATTCCCCAGCACGCACGCACACACACACACATACACACACACACACACACAGCAAAGAATGAATGAAAAAAAGTGTTCCATTTGAATGCTAACCAGAAAGTTGATGTCCCCATATTAATATGAAGATAAAATGAGATTTAAGGCCAAAAAATATATTATGGAAACTTCTTAAGATAGAACTAAGTGCAAATTGTAAAGGAGAAGATTGTGCACCACTCTACCCAGCGTATAAAAGGGAAATTTAAAATTATTTTAACCTTTTATATTTGAAAAGTGTTTTTTGGCAGGTATGGTATTCCAAGTTGTTAGTTTTTGTTTTCTTTCAATATTTTAAAAATGTTACTCTTCTCCCTTTGTGTTGTTTCAAATGAGAAATCTAATGTTCTGTCTTTATATAACATGCCTTTTGTATTTCCCACCTCTGAGTGCTTTTAAGAGTTATGGTACTTTATTGTTGTTTCCAGAGTCAGGACAGCCTGTTGCCTAGGCTGTCTTCTAATTCCTGGCCTCAAGTAATCTTCTTGCCTCAGGCTTCTAAGTAGTTGGGACTATAGGTGTCTGCTACCACACCAGATTTTTTATAGTAGTTTTGAGCAATTTCATTATGTCACGGTGATATTTTCTTTATGTTTATTGTACTTTGGATTTATTAAGCTTCTTGGATCTATAGGTTTATTGTTTTCACAAAGTTTGGTAAAATTTTGACCATTGTTCTTTATTTTTTTTTCTGTCCACTCTTTCTCTGTCTTGTATTTGAGAGGCTTGAATTGTCTGTATATTAAACTGTTTAAAGTTGTCCCTATTCCTTTGACACTCTTATTTTTATTCTTTTTGTTTTATTTTGGATAATTTTAACTGCTGTACCTTCTGCTCTGCAAATATATGGGTATTTTTTAATCTGCTGAAATTCATAACTTTAAAAAAATTTTCATTGAGGTTAATATAGCAATATAATTTGTCCATTTAGAGTCCACAAATTCACTAGTTATGTGTTCACAGAGTTGTGCAATCCTTACTACAACCTAAAATTAGTGCATTTCATGTAAAGAACCTCCCTGCTCGTTAGCAGTCCATTCCCTTTTTGCCCTCCCCCTATCCCTAGGCAATCACTAATCTTTCTGTTTATAGATTTTTACTTATTTTTTACTTTTCATATACAGTAATTACCCCTCATCCACATGGGATATGTTCCAAGACCTCCAGTAGATACCTGAAACTAAGGATAGTATTGAATCCTCTGTATACAATGGTTTTTCTTATATGCTCTACACATTGCCACATAGTGCCAGAGTTAATCTGCCCTTCCATATTTCATGCCCTGGTGCCTCCTTTGCATCACTATTATGGTTTGGGGCCATTATTAAATAAAATAAAGGTTATTTAAATATAAATGCTGCAAGATAATGATAGTCTTCTGATAATAGAGAGTAGTCACCAAGTAACAAATAAGCAATTAATGTGTACAGTGTGGATACACTGGACAAAGAATTCAAGTCTCAGGCAGGACATAGTGAGGTGGTGTGAGATTTCATCACATTATTCAGAATAACATGTAATTTAAAACTTAGAAATTGTTTATTTCTGGAATTTTTCCACTTGTATTTTCATACCACAGTTGACCACAAATAACTGAAATCGTGGAAAGCAAAACCAAAGGTAAGAGTACTGTTAATGTAAAATATATAACCTATTGTGACTGGCTTCTTTCATTTGGCATAATGTTTTCAAGATTCATCTATGTTTTATCATGTATCAACATTTCATTACCTTTTTTTGGCTTTTAATATTCCATTTTATGGATATACCACATTTTGTTTATCTTATTAAATAGTGGGCATTTGGGTAGTTTCCATGCTTTAGCTATTGTGAATAGTACTACTATAAATATTACTTGTGGACAAAGTATTTGTGTGGGATGGTGTTTTCAGTTCTCTTGGGCATATATATTACAAGAGAATTATTGGGTGATATGGTAACTCCATGGTTAACTTTGTGATGAACTACCAAACTCTTTTCCAAAATGGCTGTATCATTTTACTTTGCCAGCAGCAGTATATGAGGCTTTCCAGTTTTTTCATGAGTCCCAATTACTTGTTATTATCAGTCTTTTCTATTATAGCCATCAATAGTAGGTATGAAGTTAGATCTCTTGCTTTTGATTTTTCATTTCCCTGGTGACTAATGACATTGAGAATCTTTTGTGTGCTTATCTTGTATTCTTCTTAGGAAAAATGCCTTGTACACTGCCCATTTTAAATTTGGGCTATTTGACATTTTATTGTTGAGTCATAAGGGTTCTTTTTGTATTCTGGATACAAGTTCTTCAATAGATGTGTAAGATTTGCAATTCTTTTTCCCCATTTTGTTGGTATCTTTTCACTTTCTTGATGGTATCCTTGAAAGCACAAAAATTTTTAATTTTGATGAAGTCCAATTTGTTTCTTTGCCTGTGTCACTGGTATATATCTAAGAAATCATTGTCTAACTTGAGGTTACAAAGATTTAGTCTTTCCATTTTAAGAATTTTATAGTTTTAGCCCTTACATTTAGGTGTTTATCCCACTTTCACTTAATTTTTGTATGTGGTGTGAGGTAGATGATCCAGTTTCATTCTTCTGTATATAGACAGCCAATTGCTGTCCTTTCCCTGATTAAATTATCTTGGCACTCTTTAGGGATCAGTTGATAAACATTAGAGTGTATTCCTGGGCTCTAAATTCTATTCCATTGAGCATATGTCTATCTTTATGCCAGTACCACACTTTATTTATATTCATTGTATTGTTCATCTCATCTCAGACACTAGTTTTTAATCTATGGAAGTTTGCTGTGAATCTTTTTGTACATTTTCCATTTCTCTACTTGACATTTTGAGTATCTGGAATACAGTTACAATATCCCTTTCATTTTAATAAAATTAATTCTGAGTAAGTAGGTTTCTGTTGCTTGATTTTGTACCTCATGGATCATGTTTTGCTGTTCTTTGCATATCTGGTAATCTCTGATTGGATTCTGGACATTGTTAATTTTATATTTTTGGATGTTGGATTTTTTTTAAATTCTTTTTTTTTTTTTATTCCCCCTGGCAGGAGGTGGGGTACTGGGGATTGAACCCTAGGGTTGCTTTACCACTGAGCTACATTCTAGCCCTTTTTATTTTTTATTTTGAGACAGAGTCTTAATAGGTTGCTTAGGGCCTCTCACCAAGTTGCTGAGGCTGGCATGGAACTTGCAATCCTCCTGCCTCAGCCTCCTGAGCTGTTGAGATTATACATATGTAGTATCACATGTGGTTTTTTTTTTTTTCTTTTCTTTTTAAAATAAATCTTCTTGAAGTTTGTTTTGCAATTTAGTCAGTGTGATTAAAACTCTGGTCCTTTTGGGTCTGTCTTAGGATTTGTCAGGCCACTCTGAAGCAGTACTAAAAATTCTGTACTACTACTAAGGTAAGACTTTCCTCAGTACTCTACCCAGTGCCAGGTAAATAATGAGTTTTTCCAATCAGGTTATTAAGAACGGCGCTGTTACTGACACTGTGTGTGGATACTAGGCAGTATTCCTTTCAGATGGTTTCTAATAGTTCTTTCAAATAGTTTCCTCATGTGCATATACTAATCAGTTCTCTGATTCCTTCAGTATTTGAGAGTAGTGTTTTGCAGATCCCTGGGTTCCTTTTTGTAACTATCTGTTACATGATATTCTGTCCTTTGAAATCTAGCTACTATCATTGTCCCACCATACTCTCGGCTCCCATCTCTTCAACTCAGGAGTTTGTCAGACTCTGCCTCAGGCTCCCTGTCCTAAATCATGTCCTAAGGCAGTAAGTGAGAGCAGTTGTGGGATCACTGTCCTTCATTGTCTGATGTCCATTGTCTTGGAAATTCTATTGGAAGATTTTTGTTCTTGTTATTTCAAGTGGGAGGGTAAATCTGGCGTGTACATCAGTTTGGCTGGAAGTGGAAACTGTAGCATTGGTTTCAACATCAACAAATTGATATATCAGTGTTGAATTAGAGAATTCATGAATATAATAATAATTTGGAAAGTGGCATTCTGCACAGTATTTAAAACAATTGAACTAGAGCTTTACGCATTTACTTGGATAAATCTTAAATATAAAAAATTTAATGTTAAAAGAAAGGATATGTTCAAGAGCTACCGTGTGTGTGTGTGTGTGTGTGTGTGTGTGTGTGTGTGTGTGTGTGTTTTGGTGGTGGTGCTGGGGATTGAACCCAGGGTCCTGTACATGCGGGGCAGGTACTCTACCAACTAAGCTATATCCCCAGCCCTCAAGAGTTACCTTTTAAAAAGTAATTTCTAAAAATGTACACGCTGGGGCTGGGGCTCGGGCTGGGGCTCAGCAGTAGCACACTTGCCTGGCATGTGTGAGGCACTGGGTTCGATTCTCGGAACCATGTATCAATAAATAAAGGTCTGTCGACAACTAAAAAAAAGTACAAACTGCTGGGTCCAGTGGTGCACGCTTGTAATCCCAGCGGTTCAGGAGGCTGTGGCAGGAGAATCTCAAATTCAAAGCTAGCCCCAGCAACAGTGAGGTACTAAGCAACTCAGTGACAGCCTGTCTGGGGATGTGGCTCAGTGGTTGAGTACTCCTCAGTACCAAAAAATAAAGTAAAATAAAAAATGTACAAACTACACATTACCCTTAGAAAATTATTCATGAGAATGGTAACAATAATCCCATCCTACTGTCTTTGTCAGAGAAGGGAAGGAGGTGGGAGGATAGAGAATGAATTGGGAATGAATTTACAGAGAGGATGCTTCAACTGTATCTATAATATTTTATTTCACTAAAAACAAGGGGCTGGGATTGTGGCTCAGTGGTAGAGCGGTTGCCTGATGTGTGAGGCACTGGGTTAATTCTCAGCACCACATAAAGAAAGTATTTTCATTCCTATTTAGGATTTTGAAACTGTACTTTTTTAATTTTATTTTTTATGTGTTATATACCATTTTGTAAGGACTGTTGTGTCTTATAAGTTAATAAATGTATGTGATATATTTAAGATAATTTAAAATGTCATAAATATGGAGAGCTCTATAAAGTCAACACATTTTGCGATCTTAAGACTATGTTTAGGGGCTGGGGATGTGGCTCAAGCGGTAGCGTGCTCACCTGCTATGCATGCGGCCCGGGTTCGATCCTCAGCACCACATACAAACAAAGATGTTGTGTCCGCCGAAAACTAAAAAATAAGTATTAAAAAATTCTCTCTCTCTCTCTCTCTCTCTCTCTCTCTTTTTTTTAAAAAAAAAAAAGACTATGTTTAAATTTTAAAGTCATTATATATACATATAATAAACTATAGGCTTAAATTTTATCATTCTTGAAAATTAGTGGTTTTCTCACCTAACAATTTATATTTTCCTCTTAATTGTCTGTGTTTAATGGAATTGGGGAACAAATATAAAGGACTTTTGTGTATTGTGTAGTGCAAGGCAATACAAACACTAATAAATGTTAATTCATTTTTTTTCACCCTCTCTGTTCCCTCATTCTCTACCTTTTGGTAGTCTTTGCTGCAGATCTGGATTTTAGTGTGGAAGTGAGTTTAAAATTTGACACATGTGTGTCTAGAGCTATATTATCATTTGACCGTTATTATTTCTTACAGCAGTCAACAGTAAATTTAAAGCTAGACATTTTCTTGGTCATTTGCTTGACACTTTAATTATTCTCTTGAAAATTTCCTTTAGTTTCTTGAAATGTCATGCTCTCCTAATTTCCCCCCTAGTGTCTTAGTTTTCTTTGACCAACTAATCCTTAAATTTAGACTCTATCCTTGGCCCTCTAACTATATATTCATTCTTTCTTGGCAGTTCCACTCTCCTTACATATCAGGCATTTAAAGGGAACATCAGTATTCATTTTACATAATATTTGTTTTATTTTTTGGAAGATTTTTTTTTTTTTCTTTTTGGTAGTGCTGGAGATTGAACCCAGGGCCTTGTGCATAAGTGGCACGCACTCTATCAACTGAGTTATATCCCCAGCCCTTGGGGAGGAATTTTTGTGAAGTTTTAAGGAAGTTTTAAGCTTGGTTGGGGTAGAATATAAGTATAGAATTAATACTTTTTCTAAAAGTGTATTTACACAGTTGTATAATTATCACCACAATCTAGTTTTAGTGTATTTCTATCACTCTGAAAATATTGTTTATGCCCATTTGTAATTGATCACTGTTTTCTAGCTTTTCCCCCAATTTTTTTGTATTAAAATATTATGCAACATCAAATTTGCCATTTTAAATATACAATTCAGGGCTTTAAGTACATTTACAGTGTGGTGTAGTTATCACCACTATCCATTTCCAGAACTTTTTCTTTATCCCAGGGACTGTTTTCATTAAACAATAATTCCTTATTTCCCTACTACCACCCCAATAGCTGATACTTGTATTCTACTTTTTAACTCTGCGTACTTTATTTAAGTGAAACTGTACATTCATCCTTGTTACATTGGATTTTGAGGCATTTATGACTGAGTGCATGAAGCCGAGATACCTCAGTTATGACAAAAGTAGGCATGGGAAAATTGGTCAAGGTTCTCAAGCCATCAGCTGGGAAAGATTACTTACTTCAGACATTAAAGTATCTGGATTCTGGTTTCTCTTAATTTGAAGTACAGCAGCTTCCTCCTTGTACCATTGGAGCATGAGGGGAAATGATTTGAACTACTTTCAGCTGCTTGCATAATTACTAGTTCAAGAAGCTAGGGTAATAATGGCAACCCAAACTTAATTCCAGGTTTTTGTTTTTGTTTTTGTTTTTTTGGTAGTTGTAGATGAACAGAATGCCTTTATTTATTTTTATGTGGTGCTAAGGATCGAACCCAGCGCCTCACACATGCAGGGCAAATGCTGTGCTATTGAGCCACAGCTACAGCCCCCATGCCAGTTATTTTATTATTTTGTTGTTTTATTATATACATTCTGTGCTCATGAATATAATTTATGGCAAAAACAAACACTGTAATGAATTAATTTACATTTGTATGTCTTTTTAAAATATTTTTATCAGTTATTGATGGACTTTTGTTTTATTTAGTTATTTATATGTAGTGCTGAGAATCAAACCCAGTACCTCATATATGCTAGGCAAGCTCTACCACTGAATCAACAATTCTCCGCCTCCCTTTTTATTTTTTATTTTGATACAGGGTCTCACTAGGTTACTTACAGCCTTGCTAAATTACTAAGTCTGGCTTCAAACTTTCTATCCTCCTGCCTCAGCCTCCTGAGTCACTCACTGGGATTACAGGTTGGGATTACAAGTGTGCTCCACCGCACCTGGACTCATTCCATTTCTCTCTCTCTCCTTTTTTTTTTTTTTTAAGATTTTTTTTTTTTAAAGAGAGAGTGAGAGAGAGAGAGGGAGAGATAAAGAGAGAATTTTTTTAATATTTATTTTTTAGTTATTGGCAGAGACAACATCTTCGTTTTTGTATATGGTGCTGAGGATCGAACCCGGGCCGCACGCATGCCAGGCGAGCGCGCTACCGCTTGAGCCACATCCCCAGCCCCTCTCCTTTTTTTAAAACATTTATTTTTTAGTTTTAGGTAAATACAGTATCCTTATTTTATATTTATGTGGTGCTGAGGATCAAACCCAGTGCCTCATGCATGCTAGGCACACTCTACCACTGAGCCACAACCCCAGACCCTTCATTTGTATATCTTGCTGTGTGCTTTTCTAAAAGTACTTTTTGCATCTAGGTGTCTAGTCAGTTGAGCAACAGTCTTTGCTCACCCTCTGCAATTCCCTATTCTATTCTCAGTTATATCTTGATTGAGTTACCTAAGACATGCGCCACCGCACCTTGCAAGTTTACAGGTTTTTATGTGTCTTATATAAGATAATGGGACATGATGGGTTAAAACAGTTACCATACCACTCAGCAATTTTTCTCCTAGGTATATACTCAAGAGAATTGAAAATATTATGTCCACAAAAACCTTATCCATGCCTGAGCTCCATGGTGCAGTCCTGTAATCCCAGCAACTTGAGAGGCTGAGGCAGAAGGATTGTGAGTTCAAAGCCAGCCTCAGCAAAAGTGAGGTGCTAAGCAACTCAATGAGACCCTGTCTCTAAATAAAATAGAAAATAAGGGATTGGGATTGTGGCTCAGTGGTTGAGCACTTGCCTGGCATGTGTGAGGCACTGGGTTTGATTCTCAGCATCGCATATAAATAAGTGAATAAAATAAAGGTTTTCAGCATCTAAAAAAAAAATATATACACACACACACATAAAATGTGCCTCAGTGGTGGAGTGCCCCTGAGTTCAATCCTCAGTGCCCCCCCCAATTAAAAAAACCTTATCTATGAATGTTCAGAGCAATATTATTCATAATAGCAAAAAGTGAAAACAGCCCATTTGTCTACCAGTTGATGAACAGATAAAATGTGATAGTCATACAATGAAGTACTACTTAGACTTAAAAAAAGGAAATAGATCTTAATGGTAGAGCTCTTGCTCTACTGGGTTTGATCCCCAGTACTTGAGGGCAGGAGGGATATAGTAATAATATAATTCTAATAACAATATGAATGAGCCTTGAAAACATAATGGTGAATTAAAGAAGCCCCTCACAAAAGACTGTGTACTCTATGATTTGTATGAAGAGTTCAGAAAGGGCAAATATGGAGACAGAAAGTAGGTTCATTGTTCTCTAGGTCTAGAGTGGGTAATGTGAGGGAACAATGGAGTGACTACTGATGGGCATGGGGTTTGTTTTGTTGTTGTTGCGTTGGGGGGATAATTAAAAATGTTCTAAAATTGTGGTGATATTTGCAGTGTGAAAATACTAAAAATCATCTGCTTGTGCACTTTAAGTAAATTGTATGGAAGTGAATTATACCTTGATAAAGCTATTCTTCAAAAGAGGGAATTAGTGAATATTACCCACAGATTCACAGTTTGAGTTTTGTTTTGTTTTGTTAATTTTAGAGGGCTTGATATCTTTATTTTTATATGGTGCTGAGGATCAAACCCAGTGCCTCATGCATGCTAGGCGAGCACTCTACCCCGAGCCACATCCCTAGCCTCCTGACTTTTTATCTGGTCTCTAGAAGATATATTTTCTCTTATTAGAAATTTTGTTTATCCTTTTTTTCCCCTCCCATTATAACAGGGGTTTGGGGGATGGAATTGGCCCTTATTTTGCCTTGAACTACAGTTTTCTTTGCAAGAGAACCAGTTAATGTTGGTAGTCTTTTCTGTCCTGTTGCTACTTGAGTCTGAATTTTTGAACCCATCTCATAACTCACATGTGAAAGGCATGTCCCTAGGGCATAGAAATCAAATTTTGTTGAGTACCTTCTAAGTACTCCATTTTTACAGATGAATTTGAGACTTGAAGAGGGAAGGAACTTAACCTGGTAAAATTCAGTAGCAGTTTGAACCTGTTTTTATCACTCAAAAAGTTTTTTTTTCCCAGTTCATCATTGCTATTTTCTACAAGGACAATAGCCCAAAATTTGAAGATGTTGGAGAAAATCTAAATCTGCATTTAGATTTTATTAGTATAAGAAAATCAAAATGAAGCCAGGTGTGGTGATGCACTCCTGTAATCCCAGCACCTTCAGAGGCTGAGGCAGGAGAATGGATCACAGGTTCAGAGCCAGCTTCAATAACTTAGTGAGGCTGTAAACAACTGAGCAAGACCTGTCTCAAAAATAAAAAATGGGATGGGGATGTGGCTCAGTGGTTAAGTGCCCTTGGGTTCAATCCCTAGTACAAAATAAGAAAAGAGGGCTGGGGCTGTAGTTCAGTGGCAGATGCTTGCCTAGCATGCGTGAGGCACTGGGTTCTATTCTCAGCACCATACAAAAATAAACAAAATATAAAGGCATTCTGTCCATATACGACTTCAAAAAAATTTTTTAAAAAAATAAGAAAGAAAATGGAAGGTGATGATAATTTTGCCTTGAATAATTTTGCTGTGTGAATAGAGAAAATATTTTTAACAGACTAAGTGCAGGAATTCTTCATTAAGAAAAGCAAAATGTCTTAAGATTTTGAATTTGTATTTTGTGTGTTGTGTGTGTGTGGGGGGGGGTTACTGGGAATTGAACCCAGGCCCTTGAGCATGTTAAGTAAGCTCCCTACCATTGTGCAGTATCCTTAGCCCTTGAATTTTTATCTATATAGAACTGGGACAAAGAACAACAGGCCCTTCTGGTATTTGGAATATCCAAACAACTAAGGTTTCCCAGTAGATGCCCTTTGTCTAGTTCATCTTTCTCCTATTTCTCCACCCCTAAAATAGGGCAATTAGCTGGGCATATCTATAATCCAAGCTACTGGGGAAGCTGAGGATTGGAAGTTTGAGGCCAGCCTTGGCAACTTAGCAAGACCCTATCTCAACATAAAAAAGGCTAGGGGTATAGCTCAGTGGTAGAGTGCTTCTGGATTCAGTCATCAATTAAAAAAAAAAAAAAAAAAGCTAGGGGTGGGGTGCTGGGGATGTGGCTCAAGCCATAATGCACTTGTCTGGCATGCGCAGGGCACTGGGTTTGGTCCTCAGCACCATATAAATATTTTAAAAATACAGATATTATGTCCACCAAAAACTGAAAAATAAAATATTAAATTTCTCTCTCTCTCTCCTCTTTTTTTTAAGAATTTTTTAATATTTATTTTGTAGTTTTCGGTGGACACAACATCTTTATTTTATTTTGATGTGGTGCTGAGGATCAAACCCAGCATCCCGCGCATGCCAGACGAGCGCATTACCGCTTGAGCCACATCCCCAGCCCCTCTCTTCTCTCTCTTTAAAAAAAAAAAGTCCTATCAAAGATAGGCTTGGGTGAACTAAGGAACTTACCAGTCATAGAATACTCTTTTCTAGGGGGCTGGGGCTGTAGCTCAGTGGTAGAGTGCTTGCCTCATGGGTGTGAGGCCCCGGGTTTGATCCTCAGCATACATAAAAATAAATAATAAAGATATTGCGTCCATCTACAACTAAAAAAAATATTTTTTAAAAAATAATATTCTTTTCCAGAAGAAAAATTTGGTATGAAAACTAAAACAGAAGCATCTGACTTAAAGTATGCATGCGGAGTTACTTTCAGTATTAATTTTTTTTGAGTTATAAGATTCCTATGGACCATCATGGTGATGGTTAGAGTTTGGCTCTAAGTGTCTGTTACAGGAAAGGTTTTGATAACTACAGTGTAGTTGAAGTTTACTTTCATTGTTAAAGTTGACTGGAGAAATCTCATTTGTGTCTCAAAAAAATAAAAAGGGCTGGTATGTAGCTATTGGTAAATCAACCCCTGGGTTCAATCCCCAGTACCCCACCTCCTGCCAGGGGGGAAAAAAAGAATTTAAAAAAAATCCAACATCCAAAAATATAAAATTAACAATGTCCAGAATCTAATCAGAGATTGCCAGATATGCAAAGAACAGCAAAACATGATCCATGAGGTACAAAATCAAGCAACAGAAATCTACTTACTTAGAATTAATTTTATTAAAATTAAAGGGCCTTTTAAAGAGATATTGTGACTGTATTCCAGATACTCAAAATGTCAAGTAGAGAAGTGGAAAATATACAGAAAGATTCATGGCAAGCTTAAAAACTAGTGTCTGAGATGAAAAATACAGTGGATATAAATAAAGTGTGGTATTGGCATAAAGTTAGACATATGCTCAATGGAATAGAATTTAGAGCCCAGGAATACACTCTAATATTTATCAACTGATTCCCAAAGAATGCCAAGATAATTTAATCACGGAAAGGACAGCAACTGGCTGTCTATATGCAGAAGAATGAAACTGGATCATCTATCTCACACCACATTCAAAAATTAAGTAAAAGTGGGGTAAATACCTAAATGTAAGGACTAAAACTATAAAATTCTTAAAATGAAAAGAGTAAATCTTTGTAACCTCAAGTTAGACAATGATTTCTTAGATATATACCAATGACACAGGCAAAGAAACAAATTGGACTTCATCAAAATTAGGGCTGGGGTTGTGACTCAGCGGTAATATAGATGTTACAAGACAGTATAGTGTGGGAAGCTAGCTCAGTTAACTTTTGAATTTACACATATATGTACATTTTAGGAATGGTGGCTAGGAGTGTAGCTCAGAGATAGAGCTCTTACGTAGCCTCTATGAGGCCATGAGTTTGATCCCCAGCACCACCAAAGAAAAAAGATTCTTCTTAATAATTTTACCACTCCACTCTCTTCCCTTATGGACTGTTTAAAGGACTTTATTCTGATCTCACTTGTGTTTTTCTTTCCATAGAATGGATAGAATGACAGAAGATGCTCTTCGACTGAATCTTTTGAAGCGAAGCTTGGACCCAGCAGATGAGCGAGATGATGTCCTGGCAAAACGACTGAAAATGGAGGGGCATGAGGCCATGGAACGTCTGAAAATGTTGGCACTGCTCAAAAGGAAGGATTTGGCAAATCTTGAGGTGCCACATGAGTTACCCACCAAACAGGATGGCAGTGGTGTCAAGGGTTATGAAGAAAAACTCAATGGGAACCTCAGGCCTCATGGAGACAACAGGACTGCTGGAAGGCCAGGCAAAGAAAACATCAATGATGAGCCTGTGGATATGAGTGCTAGACGGAGGTATGGCTCAGTTTAGCAGCCTCCAGAGATAGGGTATTCTCATAAACTAAGCCTGTGAAAACAGAATGAATTCAAATGAGGGTGTTTTTCATCCCACAACTCTTAAAAGAAGATATATCTTACCAGAATTTCTCCGCTTTTTTGTAAATGAACCTAGGTATCTCAAATTTACTTATACCATGCTGAGATGATCATAGTTCTTACCTTTAAAATGGTCATTTCTGGATGAAAGGGAGCACTAGAGAGTTGATAGCCCAATTAATATACACCTTCATTCTAATTATGGCAGTATAAGAAGGAAAAAAGCAGTCTTTCCTTCAGATCATTCCAGAAGTTTTAGGATCTTTTTATTATGGAGTCTCAGCTTTTGTTACATCAAAAAGCATGGTCCTGGCTTTTCTTATGTCAGAAAATCTTCATGTGGTAAGTTTCTACATTCTTGCTTTGTGCCACTTTTCCCATTTTCTAAATATTCCTATGCATATACATTCCTTTAAACACACATACTCATATTCTCACTTTAGCTCTGTTACACACACAAACACTTTTACAGACCTTTTTTCTTGGTGTTTGTCAAGGTTGATTACTTGACACTAATGCACATGTTAAGGGAAATTACCTGGAGCTGGCTGAGTGTTGAGTCAGCCTGGACAGTGGATCACAGAGTAGGCAACCCTAGTTTTTGTTTTTGTTTTTGTTTTTGGTGCTGGGGATTGAACCCAGGGCCTTATGCTGGCAACCCTAGTTTTAAGAATATTTAGGGTGGTTTTTTTTTTTTTTTTTTTTTTAATATTTATTTAGTTTTTTAGTTATCGGCGGACACAACATCTTTGTTGGTATGTGGTGCTGAGGATCGAACCCGGGCCGCACGCATGCCAGACGAGCGTGCTACCGCTTGAGCCACATCCCTAGCCCGGGTGTTTTTTTTTTTTTTTTTTTTTTTTAATGCTTTTATTAGTACATTATTTAAATTGGTGCTTCATAGATGTACATAAAAGTGAGATTCCTCATAGTATATTTATACATATACAGAGCATAATTTTGTCAGACTCATTGTGCATTGCCTTTTCTGTCTTGTCCTGCCACCCTCTCCCTCATTTTCCTCCTACTCTATTCTCATAAGATTGACCCCTCTCCTCCCCCTCACTTTGCTCTAGCTTCCATATATGAGAGAAAACATTGAACCTTTGATTTTCTGAGTCCAACTTTTTTGAGGGGTACCCAAGATTGAACTCAGCGGCACCCAGCCACTGAGCCACATGCCCAGACCTATTTTTTTATATATATATTTTATTTAGAGACAGGGTCTCACTGAATTGCTTAGCACCTTGCTTTTGCTGAGTCTGGCCTTGAACTTTCAATTCTCCTGTCTCAGCCTCCTGAACTGCTAGGATTACAGGTGTGCGCCACCATGCCTGGCTTCAGTTCAACTTGTTTTAATAAATTACACTCAGTATTTTTAGTGCAGAGCCAGGTACAGTGGTACATCCCTGTAATCCTGGTAACTCAGGCATCTGAGGCAGAAAGATTTTTTTTTTTTGTGGTGCTGGGGTTCGAACCCAGGGTCTTGTGCATGCTAGGCAAGCAGTCTACCAACTGAGCTATATCCCCAGCCCGAGGCAGAAAGATTTCAAGTTAAAGTTCAGCCTCAGCGTGATCCTGCCTTAAAATAAACTGAGTTGGGGATGTGACTCAGTGGTAAAGCATTCCTGGGTTCAATCCCCAGTTACACCCTCCCCCAAATTAAAATAATAAATAAAGAGGACTGGGAATGTAGCTCAGTGGTAAAGTATCCTTGGATTCAGTCCCCAGTAGCAAGAAGAAAGAAAAAAGTTTGGAAACAGCTAATAGACATGAGAATTCCTCTTCAATGTTGACTTGCCCTCCAAAAGGTCTTGCTGACTTTGTTCAAGACTGATGCAAAGCAAGATTTTTAGAAGGTGGACTAATGAGATGGAAGAAGAAAGGACTGGTTATAACCTTAGATGTGTTTCTTTGCTTTTTAATGTTTACTTGTAAGTCTTGTCCCAGGACTGTATTTTAAACCACATCACTTAAGGGAATATTATTCTTGGTAATAGTATTAAAAACCCTTTGTAAACCTCAGATAAACTCCCTAATGGTTCTGGAATAGGAGAAAAGTCCTTGAAAGTTATAGGTAGTATCAGTGGAATATTATGTTAAGTAGATTAATCTTTAGCTCTTTGGAACAAAAGGAATTGGGTGAGTGAGATCATATAACTGAACAACTCACTTGCCCTTAATCATCCTTACTCTTCTGGAATAAGTGGCTAAAATCCACTTCATTAGGGAAGAAGAAGAGGCAAAATGCTAGGTAGATTCCTCACATGTGAAACTGAAACCCTTAAGTGCATTTTCATAGACAGATTTTGGTAAAATCTTAGGGCTGTTGGAATTAAACTGTATTATATATACATTATATGTTAAAAAGTCAAGACTTGGGGGTTGAGGATGTAGACCAATAATAGAGCATCTAAAAGAAAGAAAATGGAATTGTTCTTGAAAACCCAACCATTGTATTAATTTTCTTTTCCAATGATGAACTTTTGAAACATAATCCTTTAAAAGCTGGGGATTCCAGGTATATGGACAGCTATTTCCATTGGCTCCAAGCTGTTCTATAAAAATGAACAAAATTAATCAATTCCCAGGAAGAACAACTATGGGATAAAAGGAAGAAATAAATTGAAAGCAGAAGGAAGGAGAAATTTTTAACATGAGAGTTATGTCATAACTGCCTGCATATATTATTTTGCCATTAGTTGGACAAGTTATAATATCTGTGGATTTATAGGTAACTATATTTATATCTATAAATATTTGTGAAACCAGTACTATACATATTTTGGAATGCTAGAGAAACAACAGTTCCCTTTCTTTTTAGTTGGTTTTACTATGGGGTAAGAATTAGGAGCTTTATAGCTTCTGAGTCATAAGTGAAGTTCATTAGCAACTTGGACTTTGAATAATCTCTCACTAATACGGAAGATTTCATCCTTAAGAAACCCAAATAGGGCTGGGGATGCATGCATAAGGTGCTGAGTATAATTCCCAACACTATAAAAAACAAATATTATAAATCATAGATACATTTAGGAAAGGAACAAAGTAATTTTTTTCTCTGGAATGTTTTAAGAAATGTGCTTAGAATTCCAGGTGAAACTTTTTAAAAATTGAGGAACAAGACCTGACTTGGGCTTTGCCTTGTCTGTATTATCTAATGTAAGTCTGATTGTATCTGGGAATAAATATCATTTTGGGTGGCTCTCAGATGTAACTTTCTGATAATGTCATACAATTTCAAAATCTCCGTCCAGGAATGTCTCTGCCTTTCTTGGGAATGAACAGTCTCGTCAATAGTCATTAACATTGATTTGAACAAGGAATATTGATTTTTTATTTTTTGCAGTGCTTAGGGATCAAAGCAAAGCCCTCATACGTGCGCTAGACAAGCACTATACCACTGATCTACATCCTCTATCCAAAGAAAATTGTTTTACTCTTAGAAACAGTTTTCTGTAATGTCTGTGTCTAGCCAGAACCAGAATTTTTATGTTTAGTTTAAGACAAGGTCTCACTAAGTTGCCCATACTGGTCTTGAACTTGGATCCTCCTGGCTTAGTCTCCCAAGTAGCTGGGATTACACGTGTGTGATACTACACTTGATTTAGGGCCACGGTTTTTTAAGTCTTCTGAATTGAATGGTATGCACCTCCAATCCCAGCTATTTGAGATGCTGGGGCAGGAGGATTGTTTGAGCTCAGAAGTTTGAGGATATCTGCCAATATAGAGAAACCGGGTCTGGGGGAGAAGCTACTTACTGGTGATGGCAAATCAAGGAGAGAATGGGAATTCTTCCATTACTCAAAATTCACCCATTTTAATCTTAGGGGTAAGGGTAGGAAGGAATATAGAAACAATAAGTGATGCTATGCCTTGGCACATCCCTATAATTCCAGCAACTCTGGAGGCTGAGGCAGGAGGATTATAAATTCATGGCCAGCCCGAACAACTTAGGTGGCTGTCTCAAAAAAAAATGGTTGGAGTTGCAGCTTAGTGGTAGAGCACACCCAGGTTCAATCCATGGTTCCAAAATAGAAATGATAAATAAATCACACAAAGAAATGAATTTGAGCACTTTATTTAGGACTGACCATTACTCCAAGAATTTGGGATTAGAAAATGAAAAGCTCTTTTCTCCCTCTAGTGGCTTCTTTCTCTGTAACTCTGCATTCTCAGCTTGTAGTTGAAAGCAATCCAGGCTTAATAGTTCACAAGATAGTTATTCTCACTCTGTCCTCCTGTTCTCTTTCCTCATCTAAACTTGGTTGACTTTAATCAGACGTATCCTATTGAGAAATTAAATGCTCATTCTATCAGATATGCTTTGTTCAGAAGACTTCCACGGGCTGGGAGCATAGCTCAGTGGCAAAGCACTTACCTTCCTTGAAAAGGGCCCTCAGTTCAATCCCAGCAATACAGAAAACACCGCTTCCATATCCCAAAAGTAACTGAGACAAGAGAAATCACAGAGAAATGATGGAACTATAGAATATTATACTAAGTGTAAAATAAGCCAATCCCAAAGAACCAAATGTTTTCTCTGATACGCAGATGCTAATTCACAATGGGGTGGGGGTGTGTAGAATAGAGGTAGTTTGGGCTAGACAGGGGGGAGTGAAGAGAGAAGAGGGGGTATAGGGGTAGGAATGATAATAGAATGAATCTGACATTATACCCTGTATGCATATATGATTACATGACCTGTGTCACTCTATATCATGTACAACCAGAAGAATAAGAATTATACTCCATTTATGTCTGGTGTGTCAAAATGCATTCTACTGTCATGTATAACTAATTAGAACAAATTTTAAAATTTGCTATAGACCTATGTGCTCCCAGGACAGTCTCAAAAAGTAGAGTCTGGGAATTGATCTTGGAAATGAGAAGAGAGTTAGAAGATATAGTCAATAATTTGGATCTAAGGCAATCAAGAGATTCCAGGATTCTTGTATTAGCTAGATGTTGAGCACTAAGTGCCATTATTCATTACTTTACAGAAAAAAGGCTAACTCCAGCTTGTCTAAGAAATAAGATTAGGGGCTGGGGTTGTGGCTCAGCAGTAGAGCGCTCACCTGGCATGTGCGAGGCCCTGGGTTCCGTCCTCAGCACCACATATAAATAAAATAAAGGTATTGTGTCAACTACAACTAAAAAATATTTTAAAAAAAACAGAAAGAAATAGGGTTAGGAATATGAGCCAATGTGAAAGATTTAAATGTCAAAAGTAATTTCTGGTCAGTTTCTTTCTGGGGGAGAGTGCTACGTAATACTCTAGAAAGTTGATGTGTATTTACTTCTGGAGGGTCGGTCCTTTCCCAGAAGATTGTAGACTTTATAATCGGCAGTGTTCATATTCTTAAGCCACGAACAACTGTCGTTGGAGTTTTCACATATCCTCCTTTCCTGTAAGCCCTGGGTTAGCCAGGACCATGTTGTTGATATAATGAGCTGCTTCCTTATCAGCTATCATCCGTACCCATAATAGATGGCTAGGCTCTAACATCTTTCCACTGTCTTCCCTGTAGGACTGTTTCCATTTTGAGCCTCCCTGTAACTCACAATAGCCCAAAGAAGAGTTAGATTAAAATTAAAATCTGTGACAAAAACATTTATCTCTTATACCTGATCCTTGTATCTTTGTGCCTTAATCCTCTATAAGGAATTTTTTAAAATAAATTTTTGTAGTTGTTGATAGACGTTTATTTTTTATTTATTCATACACGGTGCTGAGAATCAAAGCCAGTGCCTCACACATGCCTGGCAAATACACCACAGCCCCAGCCCCTTCTATGAGGAATTTAGATGAGGAAAATGCCTTGCTAAGATTTTTGTTGTTGTTGTTATTGTTTTAAATGTTTTTTAGTTGTTTATGGACCTTAATTTTATTTATTTATATGTGGTGCCAAGAATCAAACCCATTGCCTCACACATGCCAGGCACGTGCTCTTGCACTGAACTACAACCCTAGCCCCTTTTGCCATCACATTTTGGTATCCTAGGAGTTCAGTGTCCCAGACCTTGGATTCTCTTGGATTTTTTTTGTTCAGTGTAGGAAAAAAAAAAAAAAAATCTGGTAACTTTTTTATTAAACCTTCAATGTTGAAAATGCTGTAATTTTTCCTTTTCTTGTCTAGTGAGCCAGACCGAGGAAGGCTAACTCCCTCTCCAGATATCATTGTTTTGTCTGACAATGAGGCTTCCAGTCCTCGTTCCAGCTCCCGAATGGAAGAAAGACTCAAAGCAGCAAACCTGGAGATGTTTAAGGTAAAAGGAAAGATTTATTTCCGGCTCCTTCTATTCTCTTTAATTCCATAAGAGTCCTAGTTCTCTTTTTGTTTGTTTGTGGTACTAGGGATTGAACCTAGGAGTACTGTTCCACTGACATACATCCCCAACCCTTCTTTACTTATTCATTTTTATTTAGAGACAGGGCTTGCTAAATTGCCAAGGCTGGCCTCAGATTTGTGATCTCCTTGCTTCAGCCTCCTGAGTAGCTGGGATCACAGGCATGTGCCATCACTCCTGGCCCTACTTTTGTTTTTCACTGTTTATTTTTTAAATGTAAATAACTACTTATTGATGGAAACTCTTTGAGATGATACTGAACTTCAGGGGTATGCCCTTTAAGAGAGAACTGTTATAATCAAGTGGAGAAGATAGTTTGAAAAAGCATGTATATATAAGCCATTATACTCAGTAGGATTCATTTTTGGAAAATGAAAACAAAACCTTACAATCAAGTCACATAAACACTGGGCTAGAAGGGAATACACTTTATACTTCATCTAGAATCTCAGAATATGAAGAGCTTCTTAGAGAAATGTGGCTTTTAGATTTTAGAAAACATGTTGAAAGAAAACAAGGTCTCCGGCTGGGGATGTGGCTCAAGCGGTAGCGCACTCGCCTGGCATGCGTGTGGCCTGGGTTCGATCCTCAGCACCACATACAAACAAAGATGTTGTGTCTGCCGAAAACTAAAAATAAAAAATATTTTTTTAAAAAAAGGAAAACAGGGTCTCCCTTTGGTCTTTCTATTTTGCCAGGAATCTGACTGATTAGCATTTATACATGGTCTGTCCTTTCAATCTATAAGCATTTTTTGAGTACATACTGAATGCCAGGAATTATGCATTCCCCAGGGATACAAAGATAACAACCCCATTACTACATTTGCTTCTTTCAGAAGATGAAAGTTTCAGACCTGAGAAGTACAATTATCTCTTGCAGAAAAGGATTCTGGGTACCTGCTACTCTAACAGTCTCCATGTTTATTTAGGGGAAAGGCATTGAGGAACGGCAGCAGCTCATCAAGCAGCTGAGGGATGAGCTACGATTGGAAGAAGCCCGACTGGTGCTGTTAAAGAAACTGAGACAGAGTCAGCTACAGAAAGAGAATGTAGTCCAAAAGGTATTGTGCCCTAGAAATAAAGGACTAGGGGAAAGAAGAAGAAAAGCTGGTTTGAGAGTAGACTACCTAGCCCTGGTAGATTTAACTTTGTGGCTCATTATCCTCTGGTTCCACAGGTTTTAGTCTCTAGGAGTAGTGTGTGTGTGAATTCTGTTTTTCCTCCTGGTCAACAGGAGCTTTGTACTGAAAAGGAAATTTAAAAGTCTAAAAAATGCACCAAAGTCAATTTTTGATTATTGTCCTTTTCTGCAGTCTTATTTTCTCTTCATTCTCCCAGACTCCAGTTGTACAAAATGCAGCATCTATTGTTCAGCCATCTCCTGCACATGTGGGACAGCAGGGCTTATCCAAGCTTCCCTCCCGGCCTGGAGCACAAGGGGAACCTCAAAATTTGAGAACATTACAGGTATGCGACACATAGTAGGATCTTAGTGTTGGAGTGCCCTGCCTATCCTCTTCTGTTTTTTCTTCTCTAGAGAATCTCTAACTTCTCTAGAGAGGGTTCATACTTTTTCTAACTGTCCAGCCATATAGAATTAGTTTATACCAAACAGCCAAGGACTTTCTAGCCACTAATGAGCATTTAGAGAGTTGATAAATTTATCCTATAAAGCTTTAGATGAAATTATCAAGTCTGTCTTACATTCCAATGGTTTTATTCAGTTTTGAATTATAGACTGTATTTTCCCTTTTGCATTTTATGGAGCATTATACTACCTGTGACTGGTTCTTTTCCTCATCTTCTCCTTTAGGGTCATAGTGTCATCCGTTCAGCGACCAATACCACCCTTCCACACATGTTGATGTCTCAACGTGTTATTGCACCAAATCCAGCCCAGCTACAGGGTCAACGGGGGCCGCCTAAGCCTGGCCTTGTACGTACCACAACACCCAATATGAATCCCGCCATCAATTATCAACCGGTAAGAAAGAGCCCTACCTAATGTGGAAACAGAAATTTTTTATTTGCTTTTCTTGTTGAATGGGCCAAAGGTTTTTAGTTTTTGTACATAGAGAAACTAGGACAACAAGGTTGATTTAGGTGGAGCTTGAATAGAATTCATTCCCCAAAGTGGAAGCTTTGAGGAGTTATGAAAATAGTAGTGGAGAAAAAAAGATAGCTTATATAGCAGAGCTGAATTAGCGAAAAATCTGGTTAAGAGAAAGAAATGGACCTAGGTAATAAAAAGCACAAGGATGCATGACAGAATCCCATTTTTTCCTCTTTTGTCAGTTTAGCTCATAAACATCATCATCCTTTTTTTCCTATATGCCAAAGTTCTCTTTCAATGAATAAGTTGAATACTTTGTATTTTGAGGAAATGAAGCAGTCCAGACGAGGATCAGATATTATCCTTTGATAAAAAGCAAGAATTGGTCTCCCACATACCAACCGTCACTGATACATCATCTCAATCTGTTTCAGCAGTCAAGTTCTTCTGTTCCCTGTCAGCGCACAACATCCTCTGCCATCTATATGAACCTTGCCTCCCATATCCAGCCAGGAACCGTGAACAGAGTGTCCTCACCACTTCCTAGCCCCAGCGCCATGACCGATGCTGCCAACTCACAGGCTGCAGCCAAATTGGCCCTTCGCAAACAGCTGGAAAAGACACTCCTGGAGATCCCACCTCCAAAACCTCCTGCTCCCTTGCTTCACTTCCTGCCTAGTGCAGCCAATAGTGAGTTCATCTACATGGTAGGCTTGGAAGAAGTCGTACAGAGTGTCATTGACAGCCAAGGTAAGACTGTTTCCTCGGGTCAGTCTCTATCTAAGCAAGAGGTTGCCAGGCCTGATTGGCATAGGCAGAGTATCACATAGTACTGTGTAATGTTAAATAATCTTTCCTTACTATTGCCAAACCACCTGCCATCACTTATAGATTGTTTGGGAACAGTATCCAGAGAGCTTTGTGTGCATGTAGTGTGTTTGTATTTTATATATCCTTTTTTTTTTTTTTTTTTTTTTTTGCGTAACCTTTATTTTACTTATCTATTTATATGTGGTGCTAAGAATCAAACCCAGTGCCTCACACATGCTAGGCAAGTACTCTACCACTGAGCCACAACCCCAGCCCATTTATATATCTTTTATATTTTTTCAGTGTATTATTTAGATCTTGAAATGGTGCCTAGCTAGACAGGGGTATAGCTCAGCAGTGCCAAGCAGTGCCTGAGGCCATCAGTTTAGTCCTCAGCACCACATATCAAAAATAAAAGATACCTCACATTACACATGCACAAAGTGATGAATAGAACTTCTATTAGTGTGGCTTTGTGCTGATTTTTGTTGTTGTTGTTTTATTTATTTTTATTGTTCTAATTAGTTATGCATGACAGTAGAATGCATTTTGATACATCAGACATAAATGGAGTGTAACTTCTTATTCTTCTGGTTGTACGTGATGTAGAGTTACACAGGTCTTGTAATCATATATGCATATAGGGTATAATGTCAGATTCGTTCTATCATTCCCCACACCCCTTCACCTCCCTTCACTGCCCTCTGTCTAGTCTAAAATACCTCTCTTCTCCCTCACCCCCTGTTTTGAATTAGCATTTACATATTAGAGAAAACATTGGCCTTTGGTTCTTTGGGATTGGCTTATTTTGCTTAGCATAATATTCTCCAGTTCCATCCATTTACTGATAAATGCCATGACTTATTTTTCTTTAAGGCTGAGTAATATTCCATTGTGTATATATATACTAGTGTCTTTATCCATTCATCTGTTGAAGGGTACCTAGGTTGGTTCCATAGTTTAGCTATTGTGAATTGAGCTGCTATAAACATTGATATGGCTGTGTTACTGAAATATGCTGATTTTAAGTCCTTTGGCTATAAACCTAGGAGTGGTATGACTGGGTCAAATGGTCATTCGTTTTTGTTTTTGTGGTGCTGAGGATTGAACCCAAGGCTTGTGCATTGCTAGACAAGCACTTTGCAAACTGAGCTACATCCTTAGCCCTGTGCTGAATTATTTGGTTCCTGCCTTTTGAATGCTTATAGTTGAGGAAATATACACACTGATGTGAATAACCAAATATGACCACATAAAACTATAAGGCAGTACTGAACAGCCTACTAATATCATATCATGACACATGCACAATGTGATGAGTAGAACTTCTATTAGTGTAGCTAGTAACAAGTTATTAAGCTTAAATTTCCAAACATGTATTTATGGGGACACCTTAGAATGGTGGAATGTACCTAGAGGACTCAGTATTGGCTCTAAACAGATCATGAAGTGACCAATGCACATTGATAACTCAAAATTGTAAATGTATATAAAACAGGAACAAGTACACTATGAAGTAAGGAGATGCTAAGAAGCAAGAAGTATTGGTTAAACCAGGCTTGGGTAGCACAAGCCTATAAACTCAGCTACTAGGGTGGCTGAGGTAGGAGGATTGTAAGTTTGAGGCCAGCCTCGGCTTAGCAAGACCCTGTCTCAAACTAAAATTTTAAAAAAGGGCTGAAGTTGAAGCTCAGTGGTAGAGTGCTTGTGCAAGTGCAAGGCCCAAAGTCGAGCCCCAGTACTGGTTGAGTTAGATGGAGTACTTAGATTCTGAATTGACACTGCATTTTCTTCTCAATGTAATATACAAGGAAATCAGAAAACATGATTCTTATCCCAGCTCTGTCAGTTAAAGGAGCTGTGTTTCTTTTTTTTTTTTTTTTTAAGAGAATTTTAATATTTATTTTTTAGTTTTCGGCGGACACAACATCTTTGTTTGTATGTGGTGCTGAGGATCGAACCCGGGCCACACGCATGCCAGGCGAGTGCGCTACCGCTTGAGCCACATCCCCAGCCCCAAAAGGAGCTGTGTTTCTTAGCCTTAGTTTCCTTGTTTGTAAACGAGGGTGGTACTGTCTAAACTCCTTATAAAGTGATGTTACAGTTAAGTGAAATAAGTTTTTCTAAATTGTATTTTTTATAAAATAAAAACTTTTTTTAGTTGTAGATGGACACATCTTTAATTCAGCAGAAAAACAACTGGAAAAGATCTATTTGATGAAGAGAAACAGAGGAGATAGGAAATAGGAAACCACTGATTATTATTTTTGTTGACATCTAGGCAAAAGCTGTGCCTCACTTCTGCGGGTCGAACCCTTTGTGTGTGCCCAGTGCCGCACAGATTTCACCCCTCACTGGAAGCAAGAAAAGAATGGTAAGATTCTGTGTGAACAGTGTATGACCTCCAACCAGAAGAAGGCTCTAAAAGCTGAACACACCAACCGGCTGAAAAATGCTTTTGTTAAAGCCCTACAGCAGGAACAGGTAAGAATTCTGATTTCTACTCACCAACCGCCTGTAGGTTTGTTTTTCCCAAAGGGTTGTTGCTTCTAGATTGGGGAATTATCCATTACCCAAGTGATCCCCACAAACCTCTGGACCTGGAGACCTAAATTTTTTTTTATTCTCCCCTCTTTATCATTCTGTCTTTCGCATTTCCATTTGACTATTTCTGATTGGGTAAGGGCAGTAACATATGGCTGAAGTTAAGAGAAAGAAACAGAAGGCTTGAGAGAGCATGGTGGCACACACCTGTAATCCCAGCAGCTCAGGAGGCTGAGGCAGGAGGATCCTAGGTTCAAAGCCAGCCTCAGCAACAGTGAGGTGCTAAGCACTCAGTGAGACCCTATCTCTAAATGAAATACGAATTAGGGCTGGGGATGTGGCTCAGTGGTTGAGTACGTTGAGTACCCCTAAGTTCAATCCCTGGTCCCACTGCAAAAAGAGAGTCTTGATTTTTCCATAACACTAAAGAAATTTCTGTATTCTCAAATTCATTTTCTCCTCAAATAAGTTTTAGCCAGGCATGGTAGTACATGCCTAATAATAACTTGGGTGGCTGAGGAAGGTGGATTTCAAATTCAAGGTCAACCTCAGCAACTTAATGAGGCCCTAAGCATCTTAAAGAGACCCTGTCTCAGAATTAAAAGGGCTAGGGGATGTGGATGAGTGGTTAAGCACCCCTGGGTTCAATCCCCTCTACCAAAAAAGGGAGGGATTTTGGTGGGAGGGATTTATATTTGTACTAGAACACTCTTCAGAGAATTAATTATCTGTGGTCTATACTTGACAAAGGAAAGAAAAGATTATGAAGAAGCCCAGTGAAGAGTAGTGGTGTTAGAATATATGACCATCTCCTGTCATAGTTATACAATAAGAATATTTGGGGAAAGGAAAGTTGGGAAGTTTAGATCCTTTTCACTATCTCGTCCCACTCCAGCACCCATCAGAGTCCTTTGTCTGGGTAACATCATGGACCTTCTGGAAAATAGACAAGAATTAAAAAATAAAACCTCAGCAATTCATCAGACTTAACTACATTAGTCAGCCCATGGCCACCACCCAGCTTCCTCCAGTTACCCTCAGAAATCCAGCTTTCCTGGGGAGAGGCCTCCCTCAATAAGTGAGACATGTAGGTTGCGTGTCACCAGAGATCTCAAAGTAGCCACCCCATCAAACTCTTTTTCTTTTTCCATCTCCCTCATCTGACTGTAAACATTACCGATAAGACCTTCCTTCAGGTTCTGATTAGGAAACTGGGTGCTTGATCTGATGACTTGGTCTGATGACTCCCAACAGGAGATCGAACAGCGATTACAGCAGCAGGCAGCCCTTTCCCCTACTACGGCTCCAGCTGTGTCCAGTGTCAGTAAACAAGAGACCATCATGAGACATCATACACTTAGGCAGGTGAGGAACTTTCCCCTGATCCTGATTTCTCTCAGGGTTTGTCAGCCATTTATCCCCATTGGTCCTTTTTTCTGAGAAAAACCATACTCTTTGTCTCTATACCTAGATCTTTTCCTCCTACTTAACTTTCCACTGTGACAAGGTTATACTAACTGTCTCCTCGTTGTTGCAGGCTCCACAGCCCCAGAGCAGCCTCCAGCGTGGCATTCCCACATCTGCCCGCTCCATGCTTTCAAACTTTGCACAGGCTCCCCAGTTGTCTGTGCCAGGTGGCCTCCTTGGTATGCCAGGTAAGAGGGGCTGCTCTGAGAACATTCCTAGGGGCCACAATTCTAGTAGCCTTGTTAGGTGAATTGTTCCTTCCTTTGCCTTTTTTTCCTTAGGGTATACCTCCTCACTGTTTTGTTATTTAGCAGATGTTTGCTAAATTTATATTATGTTCCAGCCATGGTACACTACAGTTTTGGTGTTGAAATCGACAGTCCCTAACATTATAAATTTTAATATCTAATGTGCCTTCAGTGAGCAAGTGGTTATCGATTTCTCTTAGCTAAGACAGTTGGGCCAACTAACCTGTTTAACTGATCCAGTGTTGCTTCTTCACAATCATTGGCCCCCAAATCAGAGCAGATTCAGTGATTCCATCTCTTTATCATTTTTCTCTCACCGCTGTTTTATCAATCTATTCTCTGTCATCAGGAATGTGTTCATTATTCCTAGTAGAATTAAAATTTCAGGAAGATCTCTTTCCCTAAAGCTTTGGAATAAGAGGGTAGTTGCTATTGAAATAAAGCTAGGGGATGGGGCTCTAGCTCAGTGGTAGAGCACTTGCCTAGCATGTGTGAGGCACTGGGTTCAATCCTTAGCACTGCATATAAATAAATAAATAAAGGTATTGTGTTCATCTACAACTAAAAAAAATATTCAAAAAGAAAGAAAAGAGGGGCTGGGGATGTGGCTCGGGCGGTAGCACGCTCCCCTGGCATGCGTGCGGCCCGGGTTCGATCCTCAGCACCACATACCAACAAAGATGTTGTGTCTGCCTAGAACTAAAAAATAAATATAAAAAAAAGAAAGAAAAGAAATAAAGCTAGCCAAGCATAGATAGATGTAGTTAAACTCTGGTGTTCCCTCCCCATCTCCAAATCTGCAGCCCCAAGGTATAGTACTGAAGGCAGTGTCATTTCCTCTTTTAATACCTTTCCATTTTTCTCTCCTGGGTCTAGGTGTCAACATTGCATATTTGAACACTGGCATTGGAGGACACAAAGCCCCCAGTTTGGCAGACCGACAGCGTGAATACCTTTTAGACATGATCCCTCCCCGGTCTATATCGCAGTCCATCAGTGGACAGAAATAACGCCTGTTCCACTTGTACTACCCCAACCTTGAATCCTTTACCCTTTCCTCTCCCGTTACCCCCAACTTCCGTCGCATGCAGTGCCTGTACTGGTGCCTACCATACACGGAAAGCAAAACTGAAAAACAGAAGACAAAAAATAGAAATCAACAAGAAAACACACGCCCTGCCCTGCCACCTCCCCTTTATTCACTGCTGCGATCTGTTCTCCTGCCGCTCTATCTTCTCTTTGATTTTCTTTTAACAGTGAGGTGGATCTTTGCCTCTGATAGAGGTCAGAAGGAGGTCCTGGGGAGAATTTAAGCCCTCTGACGTGTGTTTCTAAAGTTTGTTTTATGCTACAATTATTATCATTTTTAATTATACTGTGTGTCCTCCCTTTGTTCAGTGGACGGTTAAACCTTTCTCTCCCCCCCCCCAGTCTTTTTCTTTTTCCTTCCTCCCTCCCTCTTTTTTTTTTTTTTTTTTTTTTTTTTTAAATAAACACAATGACATTCAGTTCAATGATAGGAGCATTGCAGATTGCAGTAGGATCCTCAGCTGCCAAGTAGGACGTGACTGGGAGTATTAGGGGCAAAGATTTTGAATGCACTTAACCTGAGTTGTGGGGTGAGTGGCATCAAGCAAGGAGGATTAACACCCTAGCTGTGGGTGTTTTAGGGATGGGCAATTTAGGAGACAGTGTTTTAGTATTGATGTTTGGCTCTAAGAAAGAAAGGAAAGAACCTGCAAGGAGAAGCTTTAAAACAACTACCCTGGAATTTACTTAGGAAAGGAGAAGAAAGAAGTATGATAGTTAGCATAATGACAAGCCAAGGAGGACTGAGACCAGGTCCTGGCCTCTGGATGCTGGAGGAATACAGTTGGTCTCCTGACCCCAGGGGTATGGAAGTCTGTTCCAAACCAACTAGCCCAAAATAGCTTCATCTAATTTCCTTTGTAAAATTGTCCCTCCACCCCACTCTCACTCCCTTTTTAAAAATCCTAATCTTCCCCCGCTAACCACAGCCCCTGGTTGTTCCCAGGCTGTTTTTTGCTGGTGTCCTAGAAGTTATATGAGTATGAATGAGTCAAGTGACAAAAGTTGAAAATAGAGGAAGAGATTTCTCTCCTAGCAGTTGAGAGTCATACATTTTGTCCTTCACCCTCTAAGTGCAGGGAGGTAAGAGAAAGGGCCCTAATCAGCCTGGAGTCCTGCCCTGACTGTGCTGCACAGACTGCAGAACCAGCTGCTTGATGCCAAACAGCTCACTGTCAAGACCAACTCTGGACCTCTGCTCTACAAATGTTGTCTTTCTCCCGCCCCCGCCCCCCATTCTATTAATTTTGCTCTTTTGTTTTTGTTTTTTTCTTAAGTGCTACTAATGTAGAGAATGAATTGAATTGTGCAATGTTGCTGTTCTGGGGATTAGGGAGATTAGCATCCCATTTGCCCACACTGTGGGGGAAGGGGGTATGGACCAGGCTGTTTTTTGAGGTAAGGGAAGGCCCTTAAAAGGAAGGGTTTCTGCCCTCCTCGGTAGTGTACACCCACCTGCCTCTCCAGCTCCAGAAGCTGCCAGAGTGCGCTGGGGACGCTGTTAACAGAGTGGTGTGAGGAGTTAATATTTTGCCCTTGAAAGCCACCTGAGGAAGTTCCCTCGTTTTTATTTTTTAAAATTAAATAATTTTTTTAAAGTAAAAAGGCACTTTTAAAATTAACACATACACACAAACTGCACATCTTCCCCATAAAATTTGGGGGTAGGGTGGGAAAAGGAGCTGAAATCAGGCTTAGTCCCCCACTCTGGCCTCTACTCCCCACACCCCAGTGCCACTGAGGGTGATTATACTGGCCCTACGGGCCATCCTGGCTTTTTTTCTTTCCTACCTTCCCCCAAATTTCATTGAGCACTTAATAAAGGAGCAGAGATACAACCAGTGTCTGGGCTCCCCAAGGGTGAAATGATCTGAAGGCTAGACGCTAGTACCAGGTAGTGTCAGGTCGTTTCAAGTATTTTTCTGGGGAATGTCATACCCCTGACTGTAAGTGGTGGGAGAGGGAGGGGGGTTAATGGAACTGGGTCTGGGATTATTTTAAAATTATATATATATATATATATAAAGATATATTCTTACATCTTTTCTTTGCCCTCTGTGCTTTGAAAGCACTGGATAAATCGTTTGGTTTTGCTTTTCTCTCTTCCACAAAATTGGAAGCTTTTTTTTTTTTCCCCTTCATGTTTTTCCTACAAGTAATTTTGCCTTGTGGCATGTCTGTCCAGCCTCCCCCCCCCCCATGATGAAGTGCCATTTCTGTTATGTCTCCCTGACCCCCAGCTCAGAGGTGCTCAGAGGTACAAGGTGCCCAAGTTTGTCAGTTGAGATTAAAAGTTAGGAACAGAGAATGTGCAATACCTTCTGGCTGGGGGCTGTCCCTGCCCTGAGCTGAGTCCCTGCCCTGGGAGCCAGGCCACCTTAAATGGAATTTGGAAGTAAGATGTGTAGAGATGGGGAGTGGTGGGGAAGGAAAGCCCATAGTCCCATGTCTGCTTAGGTGCTGAGACTATAGGGGAGAGGGTAGAATCTTCCCTATTTTAATCCCCTCTGGGTCGATTACATAGACGCTGCTTATTAACTAGTATAGCTCTGTGACCCTTTGTTCAATTGCTGAGGTTTGATTTCTTACCCTCTCCACCCCATCTTCATACCCTTCCCAAGGATTAGTGATGGGGCAAGTTCTCCTTAATCATGGTAAAGCATTAGCCTCCACTCCCCACCTTCCTTCTCCCCATCTTCTGTCTTCCTCAAGTCTCTGCTTTTTCATCTGATTGTCTCGTTCCCTCCAAGTCTAGTGTTGTTAGCATCCCTAGGCTTTGTAGACACTAATCCTGTGCCCTGAGGATGGGAGGAAAGACCTTGTGTTCACAGAGTTGTCCTTTACCCTGGACCTTTGAATTTCCAGGTATTATTAGAGTAAGGGTCCCACAAGTTGTGCCTGGCTTCCTCCAGACCTAGTGGCACTAAAAGCACTCATTCATGGATGGTGTCTTAACTCCCTAGAAACCTGAGACAGGTGGATTAGTGGTAAGACTTGGGTAAAACTGGGGGACAGAGGTCCTTATTTGTTAGTTTTATTTTGTCACTTGACCACAGCATCTGGACTCCCTCCATCTCTGGAATAAGTATTTCCCCCACATTTTTGGATTTATGTATGGTAGACATTTTTTTTTTTTTTTTAAAGACACAGATAAATGTTTTCCTGCTTTGGTTACCTTTCCTTTTCCCTTTGAAAGGAATTAGCTGTAGAACTGCTTTGTAAAGATGCTTCTTGATATTTTACTTTTGTTCCTTTTCCCCAACCATTCCCTTTTCTCCCCATTTCTCCCGAAGGCATAACCCTTCTCTCCACACACCCTACCCCATCCCAGTCCTAGGCTCCCTTCCCTCTCATCAAGATCTTCATTAGCTTATGATATTTGCTGCCGAGATGTTATAACAAGGACTCATTCGTGTATATAAGCTATTTCTTGATCCATTTAAAAGGAATTGTACATTGTGTAGAAAAAAAAAAAAACCTGAAAAAGAGAAAAAAAAAAAAGCCCTAGCCATGGATATTGTGAAACTGTGTTATGTCATTTTGTAATGTGCCCGTTTGTGTATGATCCGTGCAAAAGGGTTTCTGGGGAAGGGGAGGGGGTAGGGAGGCAGGGCTGTGGAGGGTGGGTAGGGGAGTGGGCCGGGCCCAGCACACTGAGACTGGCAGCTGCTCCAACCCCATCCCTCCTTAGAGATGCCACCTCCCCCACCACCCACCCCTAATTTGTGCCTTGCCTCCCCACCCTGGAGTAGTCCCTCCGGGTCACCAGCACTGCCTTGGCAGAGCCCACTCCCTACCCTAACCTGCCCACCCTCCCTGCCCCCCAGCATTAGGTTGATACTGTGGGGAAGTGCTGGGGTTTGGGAGGCAGCCGAGGAATGGGGCAGTTCCCCGGGGGCATCGAAACCAAGTATTATTATGAATTGTAATTGTATTTGCACTGTTTTTTTTCCCTCTGATTGCATCAGCATATATACAATATACCTATATAACAAAATTCAGTGTCAAGCTTTCTTATGCAAGGGATTTCCCCCATCTCACCCCCCCCCCCACAAAAAGAAAGAACCTAGTCTAATGGACCTTTGAAGGTGAATTGTCAGGGGATGGTAGGAAGAAAGGACCCCCTTAGGAGGTCTCACCTTTTGAGAGCCACAGCTATCTGCACAGTTTTAGACTATGAATTGAGGTGAGGTTGGGTTCCTGTGAATGCTGGAATGATTTGTCCAGGACTGTGGAGAATATTAAGTAAAGATAAACACCAGTACAAAGAGTGACATGGCCTGGAGATCTATGGTCTCCTAACTTGGCTGTGTGCTCTTTGGTAGTGTTATTTTTGTGGGTCTCAAGTTTTTTGTTTGTTTTTTTAATCTGTGAAGGATGAAATCATCTGGCCACCAGTGTTGAGATTCTGAGCTTCCTTCCCTCCTGCCAAAAACAGAAATCAGCTTGAGGTGAAGGAAATGTTGGGCTGAGACAATAGGGAGGAAATGAAAGCGACTAATGTTGAAGTAGTTACATATGTGACAATGCCCTTGGAGAGCTGGCAGTCCCTTGCTTTAAGTTTTTTTGTAAGAGGTGGCAGAGTGATGTTCAGGAGGGCAGTTAGACCAGTGATATCTTTGCCCTCGTGTTTCTAATTGAGAGCAGGGATCAGGCCCCAAGCCCATCTCAACCAACTACAAAGCCCTTAAGGATGGTTGACCTTGGATGCCCAGTGTTTGGTCTAGTTACTTCCTTTGTGAGCTACAGGATATTGAACTTCCCCTGTCGTCTTGGTGACAAAATGCAAGAGCCCACATCTTTCCTTCCCTCAGTTCCAGTCTGAACCCCTAAAGGCAGCTTTTTCACAGTCTGTCGTCTTCAGGGGCTCAGTTTCCCTTAGCCTGGGCTGAGTACTCCCACTCTCTAACTTCCTGGCTGGTAAAGCCTGGAGAGGTACAGGATGATGGGTGAGGCCTTGGTGAAGGTGGAAGGATGGATTGGGGTTTGGGGTGGGGGTGGGGAGCAGGGAGGTGGGATGGGAAATGGCCTTCCCTGAACAGGGTGGGTGGGAGGGGAACAAGACCCTTTTGCACAACTCTTAAGTTTCCTTTTTTTGTTTCCTTTTTTTTTCTTTTTTTTTTATTTCTTTTTTTAAATCTCATTCTAATTTTCTGCATTGTTTGGGAAATAAAGTGAAAAATCTAAGACCAATAGAAACTGGTTTTCAAAAAAGGTAAATACACTCCCATCTGTTTCAGATGCTGCTGATCATTTCAGCAGTGACAGATTCAAATAATAAGCTAATTTTTGGAGAAAGGATTAAAAGAAAAAAAACTTTGTAATATTTATCACTTGCAAGCTATGTTTAATAAAGAAAGGAATGGTTTCTAAATTTCCCTGTGGCTTGTGCTTTAGTCATGGGGTGGGGGAGGGGCAGTTTGGGAGAATTTTAGGGGTAATTGGAAGGTGAGCTATCACTTACTCCCTACAGTCCACTGATGGTGTGTCTTTGATTTGTACGTTTTAATTACGATTACTTAAAGCCCTTTCCTATTTCTGTGTACTTTCTTTTCTCTATTTCTAATATTCCAAAAGCCACTGACCCCCATTTCAGTTACCTGATGAGTTAATGTCCAAAGATATCAGGTGTGGTTGAGTGGGTCTCCATTTTCTCCTAGGGAGAGGTGCCTCCTGGCTGTCCTTGGCCCTTCCTCTCTAGTAACAGAGTCATTTGGAACTCTGGCTTCTTTAGGTGGGGCCTTATCACAGTAGGGGTTCCTGCTGCTCTTTTCATAGGATGCTGCAGTCTGTCCTTCCTGAACAGCCTAAATGCAGCATCTCCAAAAAGATGCAGAACTTCGTGCTCACCTCCGTGTCACCCTTCAAAGTTTTCCTTTGAACCCAGAGCATGAACCAGACCCCTTTTTATTTTACTTTCCATTTTGTGTTTTTATTTCCAAGAAAGGCCCAACCAAAGGAGAAGACTTGAAATCTGGGCTGCTATTAACCCCTTGTTTGCCTTCTACATTTTATGCTCACAGATACTTCTGCACCTTGTGCAAAGCACCCCTGTGGAGGGCCAGGACCCAGCCTTTCTGAAATCTTGTCCTTGGTACTAGCAGTATTCTACATGAGCACAGCGACAATATTTGGGGTGCCCCAAGCCCTGGGCTTTCCTTTCCCTGAAACCCTCCCCCTTTTTAGCACAGTATGGAACAGCTTTGGAGGGAGAGGCTGGTTGGGGTTGAGGCTGGGCCTTTGACTTTACAGCATGACAGCTGGATGAAGAGGGACTACGGGGTGCTGAGTGCCATAGACTGCAAAGGGACTGGTAAAGAGATGCTCTTTGGGCCCCTCAGATTGGAGGGGATGATAAGTGGGATGCTCCACAGCCTCTGAGCCCATTCTACAAGGGATTCAAGGCCACCAAAACCCCAAGTCAAACTAATCTCTTCAAAATAGAAATCAAATGGGGAGGGATCCCCTAAAGAGGGACCAATGCTTTGGATCTGGGAAGGGGCAATGGGAATTTGGTTGCTCAGAGAAAGACTTGTGGTGTTGGGTCAGGGGGGGGCAATGAACTTGGCTCCCCCCTTTGCCCATTTGCTGACTCAGACTATAAGAAATACAGTCACTGGTCCCTCTGTCAGACTTCAGCTTGAGCAGGAAGAGAAAAACAAATCTCAGACTCGAATTCTGGTTTTGAGATGGACGTGGTGACAAAGCCCCTATTCTTGCTTCTCCACTTTGAAGGGACATTTAAAGCTATAAATCTCTGGATAGGTCCATATTTGGATCAAGAGGGGTTCTAAGGCAGGAGTTGCTATTGAGTAACTCCAGCTGCCTTGGCCTAGATGAAGGTTATTTGGTATGCTGCCTGGAAGGACGCAGATTCTCCCGTTTCTTGATCTAGGAGGAGGAACAAAAACCACACCACTTTCTCTCCTGCCATGGCCAGGCCTGCCCCTCCCCAGAAGGGGCTGAGGCACCTTTGGTTTCCTCCTGACTGCGGAGTAACAGGAACAGACGAGGTCGATTCTTTGGTGGATCCAGAGTTAAATGATATCTGGAAAGAAACCAACTTGGAGGGCCCTAGGCTAAGAGCTGTGCCATGGTCACCTGGGCCCATGTCCCAGTCCTCAAGCACACCAGTTGCCCCCTACTCTGAGCCTGGCCTGCATGAGCTGCAGCTCTGTCTGCTGCAGGCTCAGATGCTGCCCGACATTCTTGGGACCCCTGTCTGCAGAAGAGGCTTCCCAGACAGAAAGTGTCAGCACCGTGACCTGTCTGGGACCTCCCTCCATCTTAGAATGGACCCTGACCTTCACCCTGTTCCATTTTTCCCAGAGATGGAGAGGGTCACCCCTTCTTGCTCCTGGGTGGCAGGGAAACTGGCTCTGGCCTTGTTGTCCACCTCTGGTCTCCATCTTGGGAGTAGCGGTTTTCTCTGCCCATTTGGAAGCCCAGCAGGCCTCCCTCCACTCCTAGTACCACACGACTGAACGTTCTCCTTCCTAAGTTTGGTGAGTGAGGGAGAAGGGCTCTGTCTCTGTCTGGTCAAATGCCACAGTCATGACTCTCCTTAACAGTTTTCCACATTACCTGGGGCTTACCTATGTCTCCAGCTGAGAAAGAGACAGAGGGGAGTGAGCTGTTCCGCCTTGGCCACAGGAACTGGTCTGGGACTTGGATAAGGACCCTGGCCACTGGACAAACTCTGGGGGAGCTGGGCAGGCAATGGAAAGGAGGAAGGCAGGAAGGCACCATGAGGCCCTGTCTCTTTCCCCCATCCCACCTGGGTCTTCTCCTGGTGCAGGGAGACCTCCCAGGACCCTCCCAGCCCACCCTCTGGGGCTCACCCTGCACTAGCAGGACACCCTGTGCCCTGCACCAGACAAGCGTGCCCGGCCAGTTGGCAGTGCAGACATAGACACCAGAATGCTGGACCCACACATCTGAGATCATGGGGTTCCCAGTGCCCAGGACTCAAATGCCCTCCACAGCGATGGAGCGGCCATCTGTGGGAAGGCACTCAGGCCAAGGCTGGAAAAGGCTGAGGACTGGGTGGGGCCAAGGTGGGGGGATGGGGCAGCTGCTCACCCAGGCAGCTCCAGGAGACAAGTGGCCTTGGTGGCGGTCACAGTGGTGATACACTCCAGCACTGCTGTTTGGTGCACCGTGAGCGTCAAGTCTTGAGGCCCAGACAGGATCTCTGGCCTCTGCAGCAGCTGCGGGTGCCCTGGGTGTTGGAAATGGCACACTGGATCAGAGAGAGCCCTCTCCAATCCCCTGTCCTCACTTCTTTTTTTTAACCTGTGCGTTATAATCATACACAGTGGCGAGATTCGGTGTCTCATGTCGGTTCATGCACCCCTACACTCACTGCCGCTCCAAGTGTCCCCTCCAGCCCACATGCTTTGTGTTCCTTCCCTGATTCGCAAACAGGAGCTGCCTAGAGTCCCCTGGCAGTGCAGATTAGGCAGGCCGGGGGGGGGGGGGGGGGGGGGGGGGGGGGACACACTTGCTCCTCAGGTGTCCCCAGGGCAGGGCCTGCAGCCTGGACACTTGCTTCCCAGAGCGCCCCCCTGGGGAAGGGGTGGGGCCAACTTCCTTTACTGAGGCACCCCAGAGCTAGAAGACCCTCCCCCAGAAAGACCCCAAAGAATTCAGCCTGCCTCAGCTGTTAGGAGAAATGCAGGCATTTTCCCCCAATAGGTTCCCATCTTAGATCTAAAGCACAGCACGGCTTCATTTGATGCCACACCTTCCCACAGATTTATTACTTGTTAAATTCTTTTTTGTTTGTTTTTCTTTTTGGTACGGGGTGTTTTATCACTGAGCCACTTCACCAGCTCTTTTTATTTTTAATTTTGAGACAGAGTCTCACCAAGTTGTCCAGGCTGGCCTCAAATTTTTGATCCTTCTCTCTCAGCCTCCTGAGTCATTGGGATTACAAGTATGTACACCGAGACAGTCTTGCTGCTTAACTCAACAAACCCTCACCTGTGCCAGGCGCTGCCCTCATACAGGGACTGCAGCTGTGAACAACATGTATGTACCACACACCCTAGTCTTCCTTCTGCTGTCACTTTTTTTTTTTTTTTTTAAGAGACAGTGAGAGAGGAGAGAGAGAGAGAGAATTTTTAATATTTATTTTTCAGTTCTCGGCGGACACAACATCTTTGTTGGTATGTGGTGCTGAGGATGGAACCCGGGCCGCACGCATACCAGGCGAGCGCGCTACCGCTTGAGCCACATCCCCAGCCCCTCTGCTGTCACTTTCATATTTTTGTTGCCACCTTATATTTTCTGAGCCTTTCTAATACACTTTTAGATCATGATGTCCTTATTAAGAACTTTTCCCTGGGCGCTGGGCACCCGCCTGTAATCCCAGCGGCTCCGGAGGCTGAGGCAGGAGGATGATGACTTCAAAGTCAGCCTCAGCAATGGTGAGGCGCTAAGCACTCAGCAAGACCCTGTCTCTAAATAAAATACAAAACAGGGCTGTGGATGTGGCTCAGTGGTTGAGTGCCCCTGATACAATCCCTGGTACAACAACAACAAATAGCGTGCATCCTTAGGTGAACTTTTGTCAGAGATGTTTTAAAACATCTGTGCCCTGGTGCCCCTGGTTTCCCACATACACTTGCTTACATTTATACTCGGGAGCCCCCTAGTGGCTAATGCTGGCATGACTTCTCAGACACCTGTGGCCACTCCACTTCAGGCAGTAGGACCTCAGTCTGCCTCTCCCACCCAACTTGGCCTGCAAGTGGGGGCGTCCTGGGTGCTTCATCTGAGATACAAAGCTTTTCATCCTCATCCCAAAGAGAAAACGTGCACGTGTACACACACATACACGCACACACACATGTGCTACACACACATGTTCAAAACACAGGCTGACTGAGCCCTCACTCCAGAACCATCCAGGGTTCACCCTTGTACATTTGCATAAGGAAATTCCCTCTGCCCACCTTGCTGACCTCGGTCTGCTTCTCTTTGCTCATCCTTCAACACCCAGCTTGGTGTGGCTTAGTACAGAAGCCCCTGGCCATCCCTTGCTGGGCCCCGGCCGGGTTCCCACCCCATTTTTCCCTACCAGGTGGTGAGCTGGAAGCCCATGATGGAGCGAGCCTGCCTGACACCCTGAAGATCCTTGAAATTACAAAGTGTCTGACCTCAAACAACCACAGTATCCACACCCTCCCTCTCCCCAGCCCGCCCCAGTCCTGCTTACCAGTCGGGCTCAGCTGGGCGTCCTGGCTGTGGCGGGTACTGGCCACATTTCTTGCAACAAGACGGTAGGTGCCCACATCAGCCTGGCTCATGTTGGTAATGTGCAGGATACCCCCAGGCAGCAGTGTGACCCTGAGGATACAGAAGTCACAAACCCACAGCCTGCTCCATGTCCCCTGCCACCACCACATTCCACTCCTGGCTGGTGCTCAGTGGTGGTCAGTGGGATTCAGGGCCATGCCATTGTGCTCCCAGGAAATAGAGGGCTCAGGCGCCCCCGGATCAGTCACTGGAAACGCACAACTCCATCCTCTACCTTGACTGACTCTGGGTGTTGGTGGGAACAGGACAGACCTGAGTGTGGGGGCCACCTGAGTACCCAAGAGCAGCCCCAGGCCAGGCCCCGCCTCTGTGCCCACAAGGCCACTCCTGCTCTCCTCACTGTGCAACCCCCGCAGTCTCGTCTCGGGTTTATGGCTTTTGTGGGTCATAAGAACTTTGTCTTTCTCCATTAAATTGTTCTTACATTTCACAGCTGCACTGGTATAAAGTGATACAAAGACAACTTTCAGCTGAACTCATTATGACTATTATTATCCTATTCATGCTTTTTCTTCTCATTTTATTTTTTTTTAAAGAGAGAGTGAGAGAGGAGAGAGAGTGAGTGAGCGAGAGAGAGAGAGAGAGAATTTTTAATATTTATTTTTTAGTTCTCAGTGGACACAACATCTTTGTTGGTATGTGGTGCTGAGGATCGAACCCGGGCCGCACGCATGCCAGGCGAGCGCGCTACCGCTTGAGCCACATCCCCAGCCCCTCTTCTAATTTTAAAGAAATTAAAACATTTATTTGGGCCTAGTAGGGGCCCAAGGCACTGTGCACTCATGTCCAGTGGCTGAGCCAACCCTTTCAGGCCCACTTTGGGCAGCTCTGTGCCCTGTGGGTGCCCCTGAGTTGCCCCCGTGCACTTCTGTCCCCATCCCCAGGAGCAGCCCTGTCACTCACTTGCCAGCTCTACCCTGGCCCCGGCCCCCTGCCTCCCATAGCGGTTCTGGGCCACACAGTGGCACTCGTGGGCACAGGGTGAGGGATTCCAGTGGGAGGGCAGGGAACCATCTGCCATCAGATGGTGCCACCAGCAGACCATCCCGCTGCCAGGAAGTGGACACAGGTGTCTCCCTCCCCCTGGCAGGCAGCACCAGCAGGCGCCCACTATATCCCCAGGCTCCCCGACAAAGGCCAGTTCAGAGCCTGCAGCATAGCCTTAGGGACAGCCAGCACAGCCTGGACACGGTGGTCTCCCGGGGCCCAACCCCTGCCCACTGCCTGCCCCTCAGTTGAGATGCTCCCTCTGCCTGAGCAAGGGACCAGAAGACAGGACTTTGACCATGGAGGGGTTTGGGGGTAGCAAGGGGGGAGCTGGGAGGGACAGCAGGGCCTGGCTGGCTGAGCAGAGCTGGCCACTGTCTGGCTGGCCTGGCGGGCAGCCTGATTGATGGCCTCTTTCAATCAGGCCCTGGCAACCGGGAGGGGGGAGGTGGGCACAATGGTGAGGTCAGGGGCTGAGGCACAGGCATTGTGCTCCCCAGGGGACAATGGGGTGGCTCCCTCCCTCCCCCACCAGCCCAGCTGCCTGTCTGCCCACAGGGTCACCTTCCCAGGACTCCTGTTCTCCCCTTTTCCCCTCCTGCCACCGGGACCCCAGCCTCTGAATGGAGGAGGCACATGCTTAGGCTCTCACACACTCAGATTCGAAATCACAACCTCACAGCCCACCTTACTCAGCGCACAAGCACATTCCATCCCACACACACTCCCAAGGCCACAAGCCAGGTCCCCACTAGACATCTCGACAGACTCAAAGTCAAACACATGACACAGGGCCACAGGCACCAAAGTCAAGGCCCAGAGAGCACGGCACAAGGAGAGCTGTGAACACACGCACACACACGCACAGAAACGTGTATGCACACGTGCACACACACACATGCACACACGCACCGATATGCACACATGGACACACGGACACGCACACACATGTGCACACACGGACACAAGCCACACATGTGCACACACCCACATGCACACACATTACACGGACACAAGACACACAGGTGCACACATGCACACACGCGCACACACAGATACACATATGCACACGCACGCGCACACCACAGCTCCGCCGGCATTGGGGAGCCCTGGCAGGACAGACAGTGGCCACTGCGGGGCCCACAGGCCGAGGTTCTCCAAGCGGCACATCCAGGAGGACATTCTGGGCCTGGCCTCTCCCAGACCCATGCTTGCCCCGCCCCTTTCCCAAACCATGTGACCTCCCCGCTCCCAGGACTGTGCCCAAGGTCCTCCTTCCCCTGCCCTGCCCCGCCCCCTGCCTCCCGATCTCCAGCCTCCCTCTGCTCCTCCCCAGTCGCCTCCAGGCTCCTCCAGCCCCGTCTCCCCACCGCCCTCCTGCGGCTTCTCCCTCAGGCCCTCCCCCAGCCCCCTCCCCGTGCCCCAGCCCCCTCCCCGTGCCCCAGCCCCCTCCCCGTGCCCCCGCCTTGGAGCAGCCCAGCCCCAGCCCCTTGTCTCCAGGCCTGGCCCCCTCAGTCCCAGGGCTACTTCCCAAGCGGCCCTAGCCATCTGCCTTCAGCCTGGGGCCCGGGCTGTGGGCACCCCCAGCCCACACTTAGGAGACAGTGTTGGGGCTCTGGCCTTGTTTGGGGGATCCCGGGATCTGGGGCTGAGTCTTGGCCGGGGGCTGGGGACTGCGATCCTGCCCTCCGCCCTCCGGGAGCTGGGTCTCTTTCTGCTTCCAGCCTGAGCCCCTTCCCCACCTCTATCTTCGCTGTCCCCTCCCTCCAGGGCCTGGACCCAGACACGGAGACCGCAGGGCAGTGGTGGGAGGGAGGGCCAATGAGAGCAGGGCAAAGTTTGGGGTCAGACCCGCCCCTTCCCCCAGCCCCCTGCTCCCTGCTCCGCGGTGACTGAGGTTCTAGGGCTTCCTCCAGCCCATGGGGTCTAGCGACTGAGCAGGGTGGCTGGGAGATCGGTTGGGGGCCCGGGGAGGTTGTAGAGCCACCCACCCCCCTTTCCCAGCAGAGCCACCGTCCCAGGTGCTGAGCCCGGGCTCAGGGAGGGGCCTTACCCCCTTGTTGTGGTCACAGCCCCCACCCCAGACCCCTCACCATTTTCATAGTGTCATTTCCCAAAACTGTTCTCTCTTCTTCCTGGGACAATGGATCGGGGCCACCAGGGGCCCCCTAGGCCGCCAGAGAGTGGGAGGTGGGACGTGGCCTCCACCTGCCCAATCCTAAAAAGAAAAGCCCACGCCTCCTTCCCTCGCCAGACTGACCGCCTAAAAGGTGCAAAAGGAGGGGGTACTCCTTGAAAAGGGGTCTGGGACCAGAAGGACCTGCCTTTGCAGCAGGAACCCATCAGCTCCAGCCTCCCCCTAAAGCAATGTCCAGAAAGATGGGGGGTGCTCCTGGAAGTGTAAGGGGACATGGCAGGGGTGGGGTTTGGGTGGGCAAGACTGGCCACAGCAGACAGGCTTCTACCCTAGGCGCTCCAGCCAGGCTGGCCCCAGCACCGCCTCTCCCTGGAGCCTGCCGGCTTCACTCTTCCCCCAGCTATGTGGCTGGCTTGGCCCTGGGCAGTTCAGGCTGCCCAGCGCACTGACGCTGAGGCTCTGGTCCTGGGCCATCACCTCCTAACCTGCTCAGCAGCCTCTCTTGTCCAGCTCACCTCCGCAGCCTCTCCCAGCTCCCAGCCTCCCTCAGCTCAGCCTCCTCTTCCCAGAAAGACCATCCTCAGGGTCTGTGTCACCAGACTGGGCTACCTGAGGAGATTCCCACCCCTCCCCAGAGGGGCCTCCTGAGTCAGGACACTTGAGCAGGGAAAGCACATGGGGCCCAGGATCAGGGAGGGAAGGCCCAAGTCACTTACTAGCTGTGGGTCATTGGATAGGCAAACTGACCACAGTGCTTTGAACATGTTGAACCGCCCCTGTTCCTGGCCAGGAAGTGCCGCCCCATGGAGAGAGCACTGGGAGATGTGCTGGCAGGTCTCTCTGCTGGGAGTGGCCCCTCTCTTCTTCCCCCTCCATCAGCCCCACGGCCCAGGGCTCTGGCTCCTCTGGCTTCCCAGCTCCCCCAGCTCTTCTGCAGCAGACCTCTGGAAAGTCTCCCACGCCTGGGACCCTGTCTTCCCATCCTATGTCCTTTCTGTCCACCCGCTCTGTGTGGGTCTCCAGCAGTTCCTCCTGACTCCGCCTGTCTCCCTCTCCGTCTATTGGTCTCCCATTGGTTATTGGCAGAACCGGGTCCCTGGGGAGATCCCCGTCCTGTTCCCCAGATCCTGGGAATAGGCTGGGGTACATGGTGAGGGGAACAGGTTCCCAATCAGTTTTTTTCTTTTTTCTTTTTTTGGTACCAGGGATGGAACTCAGGGCACTCCACCCCTGAGCCACGTCCCAACCCTATTTTGCATTTTATTTAGAGACAGGGTCCCACTGAGTTGCTCAGGGCCTCACCGTTGCCAAACCCTCGATCCTCCTGTCTCAGCCTCCCAAGGCTCTGGGATTACAGTGGCACCAGCTTCACTTGGCTCTGAGGTGGCAAACGTGAGGCCCTGAGTTTAGTACTGAAAGGGAGGGAAGGAAGGAGGAAGCAAGAGAGGAGGAGAGGAGGGGAGAGGGAGGTAGGATTCTCCAGGGTCACCTGGTGATCACAAAGGGCCTTACAAGCGGGAAGAGGCAAAGGGTAATAGAGGAAGCGTGACCGTGACCGCGTGACCATGGAAGACAGTCAAAGCCATGGGAGGTGCTGATGCTGTGTGTGGAGGGTCCATCTGGCTGCTGGCTTTGAAGACGAAGGAGGAGCCCCACAGACCAAGGACTTGGTGTCCTCTAGGAACAAGAGGACTCTCCCTGGAGCCTCAGGAGGGAACAGGCCCCTTCACATCCCAAGTCCATTTCAGTGACGCCCTGTCAGACATCAGGCCTGACTGCAGAGACTGGTAGTGTTCCTGTGTCCCCTCCCTCCCCCTCCCCACCCCCCCACGTCCCCTTGTCCCCTTCCTGTCTGTCCTGACATTGTCATCATGACATTTCATTCACACCTGCTGGTTGTGCCTGTGTTCCCTTCACCACTGTGTGAGTCCCAGGAGGGTGGTGTGGACATACCCCTGGCTTGGTGGCCACAGGCCAGCTCCAGGCTCTCAGGAAGGAGGGGACCCATACCCAGAACTCACTCCACTCTGTGGGTCCCAAGCACTGGAGCCCAGCCCTCAGATCCTGCTCAGACTTCCCCCACCCCCACCCTGCCACCGGCCAGTGCCCACGCCCCGCCTGCAGTCCACCCACTTGGGGTTTCACAGGCCCTGCCCCCTCACCAGGCCCATCCTCTATCCCCATTTCCCCTTCCTCCGATAGTATTTTCAAATGAATCCAGGACACCACATCATTGCACATCTATGTACTCATGTGTATCTTTGAACAATTAGAAGACTCTTTTCATAACCATAACACCATTATTAAATCTAACAAAATTAACAATGATTCCTTAATATCGTCTAACACCTGGTCCATAAACGGATTCCCCTGATTGTCTTAGAAATGTCTTTTTAGTGTTCTTTTCTTTTCTTTCTTTCTTCTCTCACCAAGGACAAGCTCTATCCAGGAGTGGGTGCAAGCCTGTAATCCCAGCAACTAGGGAGGCTGAGACTGGAGGATCCCAAGTTCAAGGTCAGTCTCAGCAACTTACTGAGACCCTCAACAATTTAGCAAGATCTTGTCTCAAAATCAAAAATAAGTAAATAAAGAGGACTGGGAATATTACTCAGTGGTAAAGTGCCCTTGGGTTCGATTTCAATTGCCAGTACCTAAAAAAAGTTCATTCACTACATGAATCGTTGAGACTCTTAAGGGTGTAATCAGAAGTTCGCCCTGTCCCCTGACCCCTCATCTCCCCATCTGAATGCCAATGAGTTGTTGGAGACACTGGGTGAACTGTCCAGCGGAACTTCCTATATTCTGGACCTGCAGGTTGTCTTTCTTTGGTGCCAGCATGTCCTTTATGAGGGGTGCGGGCTATACCTGTATTTAGTCAGGTTTCACTTTAGGCAAGAGACTTTATCAGGCGATGCCGACACCACCCGCTGTGTTTCCTCAGGGGACATGTCGGGTCTGGTGGCCCACTTTTGGTGATTCTAAGACTGATGAGGGGCTTCTGGGACTGACAACCTGTGCTCTACAATGAAGACTTCCCCTCAACCTTGTGTCCAATAGTTGGATCCATTGAAGATAATCGCCATTTTATTATGGGTTGTCAAATGATGATCTTCCAGTTTTGTGGGGGATGGGGATTGAACCTAGGAGCGTTGTGCCCCTGAGCTACATCCCCAGCCCTTTTTATTTTCTATTTTAAGACAAAGTCTCACCGAGTTGCCCAGGCTGGCCTTGAACTTGATGTCATCCTGGCTCTTGACATCCTCCTTTGGAGCCACTGGGATTACAGGTATGTTTCACGGTGCCCGTGTGATCTTCCAATTTCCACAATTCCTTTTTCATATTTTTTACTGATTAACTGGAATTCTGTAAGTAACCACTCTCACCTGGTGTGAGTAATCAGTGGCTCCAGAGGCTGAGGCAGGAGGACTGCAAGTTCCAAGGCAGCCTCAGGAATTTAGCGAGGACCTAAGCAACTCAGTGAGACCCTGTCTCTAAATGAAAATACCAAAAGGGCTGCTGGGGACGTGGCTCAGTGGTCGAGCCCCCCCCACCCCACCCCGGTTCAATTCCCAGGACCAAAACAAACAGGGAAAAAAAACCCTCCCCCCACCAACCAAAAAAAGAAAGAAAGACCAGCCAACTGTGGACTGTCCCCTGTCAGCTAGGACAATCTGATATCCTGAGATAGAGTTCACACTGAGAGAAGGGACAAACGCTGGGTTCTTTCTTTTTGTTTTTCAGAGTTCCCAGGGGGGGCTCCAGCCAGGGTGTTCCTTTCTCCTTCTGGGTAGCTCCCTGCTCTGAACCGATACTTTTTAAACCTTCAAGGTTCCCGGTGTCTCCTCAGTCTCCTTGACATTCAGATGGCCCTGTTCCAGGGGGGAGGAACCCGTGTCCTTTTCCTTCTACCCATTCCTGGGTATCTACTTTCTGGCACAAGACGTCCCAGGCTCCTGCCCTGGGACTGGAACCCACCTTCTTCCAGGAGCTGGGCACCTCGAGGTGACCTCTGGTGGTTCTTTCTTTTTGATTGTTCTTTGTTTCCAGGCTGCTTTCCCCCAGTGCTGGGGCCTCACGTGGTAGGCAAGGACTTTTTTTTTTTTTTGGGACAGGGTCTCATTGTGTTGCCCAGCTTGTCTAGGACTCCTGGGCTCCCAGGATCCTCCTGCCTCAGCCTCCCAAGCAGCTGGGACTAGGGAGCAGCCACCAGGCCTGGCAAGCTTCAAGGATCCTTGCTCCCTCTCTTCTTCCTGTGCCCCTCCTTCTCCTTCCTTCCTTCCTTCCTTCCTTCCTTCCTTCCTTCCTTCCTTCCTTCCTTCCTTCCTTCCTTCTTTCTTTCTTTCTTTGAACACCAGGCTACATCCCCAGGTTTTCTCTCTCTCTCTCTCTCTCTCTCTCTCTCTCTCTCTCTGTCTTTTGACCTTGGAGACAAGGTCTTATTAAATTGCTGAGACAGGCCTGGAACTTGCGAAGAAGGTCCTGTTTTAGGCTCCTGAATAACTGGGATTCCATGCCGGTGCTGTGGTTCCCAGCTACAAATCACATGTCTGACAGAGGACTGATGTCCAAATAAGAGAAAGCTTTTTTGGCTGGGGCTATGGCTCGGTGGTGGAGCGCTGGCCTAGCATATGTGAGGCACTGGGTTCCATCCTCAGCACCACATAAAAATAAATAAAATAAAGTTCCATGGACAACTCAAAAAAAAAAAAAAAAAGTTTTTTTTTTTCAAGTTTTTTTAGTTGTAGTTGGACACACTATCTTTATTTAAAGATATCTATCTTTAAAGAAAGAAAGAGCGCTTCTTATAATTCAATGACTAAAAAAAGTAAATACCCAATTAAAAACAAAGAATTTGAATTGACATTTCTCCAAAGAAGATACACAAATGGCCAGCAAATACATAAAGAGATATACAACATCATTAGCATCAGGAAAATGGAAATCAAAACCATGATAAGATGAACATCATAATAATTAGTATTGGTATGAGGATGGGCTGGGGATATAGCTCAGTCCTAGAATGCTTTCCTTGGGTGCATAAGGCCCTGGGTTCAATTTAATTCCCAGCACCAAAAAAAAAAAAAAAAGTATGGCTATGATGAAAAAAGATAGCAAGAAATATTGGTGAGAAGGAGAGCTGCTGGAGCCTGAAGACACTGCTATTGGGATGTTGAAACTATGTAGCTGCTGCAGGAATCTGGCGGTTTTCTTACAAAACTAATAATTTGACCAAGCACTAATTCCATTCCTAGATATATGCCTAAGAATATTGAAAATAATGTCTCTATACACACAAAATAAATAAATAAATAAATAAATCCCACACCTTTTTTTTTTTTTTTTTTTGAGACAGGACCTCGCTAAATAGCTGAGGTTGGCCTTGAATTTGAGGTCCTCCGGCGTCCCTGGGATTACAGGACTCTGCCATCTTGCCTGGCTATTTAAATACTTTTAAGAGGATGTTGAGGGCAGTAGTATTCAAATAGCCAAAACACGTAAACAGCCCAAATGTCCACCAACAGATGGATGCATAAACAAAAATAAGGTCCAGTCACACACTAGAATATTATTCGGCCTTACAAAGGAATGAGGTGGCAGGACATGGTGACCCACGCCTGTAATTCCAGCTATTTGGGAGCCAGCCTGGACAACTCAGCAAGACCCTGTCTCAGAATACAAAATAAAGAAGTGCTGGGGACATAGTAGCTCAGTGGTAGCACAACTGTGTGTCAACCACCAGAAGCAAAAAGAAAGAAAGAAAGAAAGGAACCCTGATACACGTTACCCTTGGGTGGACCTTGAAAACATTATGCTCAGTGAAAGGAACCAGACACAAAAGGCTTTATTTATCCATTTTATACGGAATGTCCGGAATAGGCAAATCCAGGAGCCAGAAGATCAGTCAGGGGTCCCCAGAGGCTTGGGGTGGGGGGATGGATAATGACTGCTCTAGGAATTTCTTTCTTTACGAAAAGATTCTAAATTTGGGCGCTGGTTGCACAGCTTCACGAATATACTAAAGCCACTGAACTCTACAGTTTAGACCTTGCTAAAAGGACCGACTTTAACATATGTGAATTATATCTCAATTTTAAAAACTTTCTTGGCCTGGGCATGTCGCTCGGTATAAAGTGCTTGCCTAGCGTGAGTGAGGCCCTGGGTTCCATCCCCAGCACAGCAAAAAAAATGGAAAAGAAAATTTCTCCGGAGGGTCAAGGAGGAGGGCCCCAGGTACTGCGGCCCCACCCCTCCTCTGGTGGCACTGCGAGCCTGGGGAGCGGAGGCAGCACACGAGTGCGCAGGCGCCTTTCCTGGGTAGGCGGGGCGGAAAGGCTCGCCCCGCCCAGGCAGGATGACTCCGCCCACCTCTCCGGCCTGCTCCGCCCACCTGGCGCGCGGGGAGCCGGGCCGGCGCGGGTCTGCGCATGCGCCTGGAAGCCTTACTGGCGCGCCTGTCGTGGCCGGGTGGAGCCCACGGGCGGATCCCGCTGCCCTCCGCCTGGAGCTGGCCGCGAGGCCGGTGTCTTACCGCTTTCTCCATTAGTTGTCCCAGGTAGCGCCGAGGCTAGGGACGTTTGTTCAGCCCCACCAGAAGCGATCACCGCGTGTCGCCGAGTGACCCTCCCAGATCTCTCGAGCCACCTCCCTGCTCCCTGGAGTCCACTGGGCGCGCCGCGGCATCTCTGGGCTCGGAAACCTGCTGCCCAGCGGAGGCAGGACGAAGACCCACTCCTTCCACGCCGCTCAGTAGATAGTTAACGCCTTGCAGGCCATGCTGTGTGTCCTGGTCACTCAGGTCCGCCGGCTTGGCCCCAAAATAGCCGCAACTAGAAAGGACACTGAAAACGGACTTCCGTTTAATTCCTATAAGTTTTACATGTCATGAAACATTCTTTTGGTTTTTTTTTCAACAACCTAAAATATAAGACTTTATGATTAGTCTGCTCCACGGGCCCTATAAGAAAACCCGGGCCAGCAGAGTTTGCCAACTCCTGCCTCGAGACTGGCTTGGGATGGGCTGCCCTTTAGCCTTACCTTTTGTTTACCAAGGACAAGTCTCCTAAAGTCCCCCACAGAAGACTCCTCAGAGCTGAGATCCCCTTCCCTGATTCAAGGACACAGTGGGAGGTGACATGTTCATCCTCTGGCTGGACTGTCTTATCTTTGCACTGAAGGTGTCTCAGTGGTTGACCAACCTCAGAGGAAAGGAACTCACCACCTCAAGTCCAGCTCAGTTCATCTTTGCAATTTTCTCATAATCCCATTTTATTTTACTTCAATTGATTATTTGGGGGGGGAGTTGAAAACGTAATTCCTTTAAATTTTGTTTTTAGTTTTAATCGTGGTAACTGGAAAACCTGATTATTTTGATCACAAGTTGCCGGCTTGGAAGCTTTGCATTTCCATCATAGTTGTAGCTGAGAACTGAAAGGACTGGAGGACAGATGACCAGGTCTGCCTCTGGCTCTGGGTCAGCCCCTGTAACAAAATCCCCCTTCTCCCAGTTAGCCTTGCTGAAGGGCAGACAGTGGAGAGCGGGCATCTTGCAGGCACAACTGACATGGTACATTTGGTATTTGTGGGATTGCAGAGTGAGGTGTGAAGTCAGGATTTAGGCCATCACCACAGTGGTGCATTGTGGGAGACACTCCCCGGCTGGGTGCTGAGGTGCTCAGTTGCAGAAATGTGGCAGAGCTTTCCCCACCCTTCTTGGGTTCCAGGGTCCGTCTGGTGCATGGGTGTGTCTTGCTACAGCCCCATGGGTGAGGCTACGCTACCCTGTTCCTTTGTAATATACCGCTTGCCCTGTTTAGGATAGAATCTTCCATGGAAGTGCCTTGTGTGTGTCCCCTTCTCTTACTGTGCCCTTGGGTGTGGCCTACCCAGGTGTCAGTCAACCTGCTGACAGTGGACATCATGAGATAGACTCAGCCCCCTGAAATCTGGCCCCTTGCCTCATTTGAATAGCTTCTCCTCAATAAAAGGGGTCAGCATGTGCTCTTGCTCTCTCTCTTCCTGCAGACCCTTAAGGTCAGAGGAGCTGTCAGAGTGACCCCAAACAAAAAGGTATTTGTGTCTCTTGTGGGGTTATTTTGCAAAGCCCAGTTAGCCCAGTTTACCTGGAGGGACCCCTGAGCCTTTTAGTCACCGAGAACAGAAACCCGGCAGTGCCTGTCTCAGCTGCTGGGGAAGATGAGACAGGAAGATTCCAAGTGCCCCAGTAACATCAAATACATACATACATAAATAAACAAGCAAAATTCAATGTTTTATTAAACCCAGTATATTCGAAACACTAAGCATGTAAGCAATATAAGACATTTACTTATTGGGGTGCTTTTTTTGGTGGTGGTGGGGTAACAGGGAATTGAACCCAGGAGCACTTAACTACAGAGCCACATCCCCAGCCCATGTTTAATCTTTCATTTTTTTTTATATTTATTTTTTAGGTGTAGATAGACACAACACAATGCCTTATTTTTATGTGGTGCTGAGGATCGAACCCGGGTCCTGCCCATGCTAGGCGAGTGCTCTACTGCTGAGTCACAATCCCAGCCCCTAATCTTTCATTTTGAGACAGGGTCTCACTAAGTTGCTGAGGCTGGCTTTGAACTTGGTGATCCTCCCAACACATCCTCCCATGTACCACCAACACCCAGCTACAAAACAATTATTTTTATTATTGATTTTTGAAATCTTAACTTTTCCTTTTTACTATTTTAAAGCTGTTGATGGACCTTTATTTTATTCATTTATTTATATGTGGTGCTGAGATTTGAACCCAGCACCTCACACATGCTAGGCAAGTGCTGAGCTACAACCCCAGCCCCTGCAAAACAATTATTGATAAAATGTCTTGATTTTTTTCTGCTAAATCTCCGACACCTGGTGTGCATTCTGTATTTACTACATCCCATTTGGACTAGCATTTAATAGTGTGGTGTGGTTAGCAGCTACTATCTCAGAAGGTGCTGATTTAGACCAAAGGAAACAGGAAATATGGAGAAAAGAGCTTAGTGTGTGACTCCAAGACAGGAGGCGGCTGCTTGACCCTGGGCCTTGTGGGTGACCTTCATGAGCCCTCCTTAGTCACCTGCCCGCCCACCCCAGGCACACAGGGTTGGGTCTTACTGGAGCTCTCTGAAAAGGTGGGCAGAGTGAGCCAGATCCCTAATGGCCTGGTGGGCGTGTGAGAATGTCACCTATATGTCAGCGTGTGCTCTTCTGTCAGGGAAGCTCAGCTGGGCTTGCTGGCGGACACGGGGCAAGATTCAAGTTTTGGACCTGGGGGTTGGCGATGGGGACCCAAGCTTGGTCGTGGGTGTCCTCTGATCTCTGATGTTGGGGAGAGGGGTTGGGAGGAGAGGCTAACCCAGGGGAAGGAGCAGAACATTTTGAACACCTACAGCTCAAAGCAGAGGCACTTCTTTCCTAGGAGACACAGGAGTCCCCCGTGTAGACCTCTCAGATGGCGAGCTTTCTGGACACTTCATTCAGGGGCAGAGAAGTCTTTTTCCTTGGATTCTCACCATTCCCCACGCTACCACACTCTGAGCCCTACTCTGCCCAGAGCCGCAGTCAGACTCTGCACCGGCTGACAGCGGGGACACTGGAGTCAGGAGGCCGAGGCACCCACCCTGGTCCTCAGCGGCTGGCTTCTCAGCTGTGAGGAGGGGAGTCTAGACTATAGACTCCCCAAGCTTAGTCTGTCTCTGTGTGTGAGTGTGTGTGTGTGTGTGTGTGTGTGTGTGGTGCTAGGGACTGAACCAAGGGCCTCAAGTACTAAGTACTAAGTACTCTACCACTGAGTACATCCCAGCCCATTAATTTCCCCCAAATCTTCCCCAGACCCCAGCCACACCTGGTATTGTGGGGAAGTGTGGGCGGGCCAGGGGGGCAGCCTTCGGGGTACCTCTGTCTACCTCAGCCATCTGAGCCAATCCCTCAGGCCCCCTGCTCCCCAGAGTGCAGCAGGAGCTCTGTACTAGGGGTAGAGTGGAGATGGAGCTTGGTGGTGCACACCTGGGATCCCAGCTGCCTGGGAGGCTGAGGCAGGAGGACTACAAGTTCAAGACTGGCCCGGACAACTTCGACAGATCCTGTCTCAAAACATAAAAACGGGATGCAGCTGGGTGGCAGAGCACCCCTGGGTTCCATCCCCAGTACCGAGAGTAAACAAGCCAACAAACCCAACTAGGAGGGGTTCACAGGCCCACAAACAAACGTCAGCCACCAAGGATTTTCCCAGGGCCGGGATCAGACGGAGTCATCTGAGAGGAAACAGCAAGGTCCCGACACTGGGCTCAGGCCACGTGTCGTCAGGACAGGCATCAAGGAGCCCGTGGCTCCAGAGGAAAAGCAGTTCCACACAGGCTCAGAAGGCAGACACGCAGATCAGAGAGAGCCACCTGGGCTTGGTCCCATTTATTATAAAATGACAATAAACTGATATAAAAAAGATCCCTGAGAGCCGCTGCTGTGCCCACAAGGGCGTGTCTCAGAGCAGCCCCAGAGTCCCTCCCAAGGTGCCTCGGGCCTGGAAGGTCTCAGATTCGAAGATCCCCAGCCAGAAGGGCACTGTACCGTGCAGGTGTGAGGGGCAGGTAGGCACCGACGACCTGGTCCAGAACGTAGAGGGGGTCAGACAGGGTGCTCGGGTCGAAGCCCTCGTTGGCCATCCGAACCTTCTGCTGTTTGAAGGTCTCGGTGGTGGCCAAGGACTCCTGGAGGAGGAAGGGCCACAGGTGTGGAAGGAAATCATCCTGCCCGCGCAGCTCGGGCGAGTGTCTGGATTTGTTAAGGGGCAGGTCCAGGGGCAGGGCCCTAGATAAGGGGCAGGTCCAGGGGCAGGGCCCTAGATAAGGCTAGGTGACAGGGAAGGGAAGGTCCAGGCCTGGGGGGACAGGGAGAGGGGCCGAGGAGCGTGCCCGGGACGGCGCTGTGGGTTTCTTCAGCGTCTTCCGTGGGAGCCCTTGGTGGGGTGCGGGAATCACCAAGGCTGTGGATGCTGGGGGGCGGGGCGGGGCGGGAGTGGCGGTTACCTGAAGCCTGAGGAACCGAGGCCGGGCGTAAGGGGGCAGGTTGTCAGAAACGTGGGCGTAGAGCTGCACAAGGTCTAAAGCGTGGGGGGGACGCAGAACCAGGGCTGCCATCCCAGCCCTGCCTTCGTGCCCTGGAGGGTATAAGGAGCGGGTGAGCCACCCGCGGCCGGCCACCAGGAAGGCCTCGTGCTTCTCGGGGTGATGGGCCGCAGGACGCCCCCACCTTCCTGGCTTAGGTACCTGGCACAGTGACTCCGTAGACGTTCACCTCCTGAAGGAAGTCCAGGGCCTCAAAGACCTCCGCCACCTCAGTGGTGGCCACATTCTCCCCTTTCCACCTGCGGGAGGCAGGGTCAGGGCTGGGGACTTGGTGGGGAGAGGAAGAGGTCAGAGGTCAGGGACCAGACTGTCGGGGGCTGAGTGTTGGTGGGTCTGAGAACCAGAGGCTGGGTGGGAGTCCAGGTGGGGCAGGAGTCAGGGGGTCAGAGAGAGGTCCAGGGTCAGGAGCCAGGTGTGGGAGGTACCTGAAGGTGTCTCCAGTGCGATCGTGGAAGCGGAGGAAGCCTTGGTCATCACAGACCAGCAGGTCCCCAGTGTTGAAGAAAACGTCTCCAGGCCGGAAGACGTCCGTCAGCAGCTTTCCCCGGGCCAGCTCTGGCCCCCCGGCGTAGCCCAAGAATGGGGACTGCTGGCTCACAGGGGCCACCAGCAGCCCTGGCTCACCTGGCAGAGTCGCTGGGGTCAGGAGTGACTGTCCACCTTGCCCAGAGCGTCCTGGCCCCTGGCCCCCCCTTCACACTCCCCCCACTCCCCCTGAGCACAAACCTGGAGATGTGGCTACACAGTGCCCCTGGGCATCCCGAACTGGCTCCCCTGTGGTGACGTCATAGCGAATCAAAGAGAAGGGGAAGATGTGCTGGGGAAGGGAGACCGGCTGGGGTCATTCCAGTGCGGGGCCTCCCTCCCGCCAGCCTCCCCGTGTTCTGTGGGCTCCCCTCACCTTGTAGAGCCAGGAAGCACGTCCCACAGCACCGCGCTGCCCTGTGTAGTTGAAAGTGGCCACGTTGCCCTCCGTCAGTCCGTACGTCTCCAGCACCTGCAGAGGCCCAAAGCGCCGCACAAAACGCTCCCAGGTGTCAGGGCGCAGCCCGCTGCCCACTGCCAGCCGGACCTTATGGCCAAGTTCTGCTTTGCTCTGAAACAAGTGGGAGAGGGAGGGGTTTCCCACCCAGACGCCAGTTCCCCCTGCGAAGCCCCTCCCCTGTGGCCTCTTTCAGAGGCCCTAAGCCTCAGGTAGCTTCAGCCATCTTGGGCTCTTTGTAGGCCATGCCCTCGTTCTTCTCCTTTCCCTCCAATTCCCAGAGGACTGTGTCCCTGTGACCTGGCCAAACGCACCGGGGGCTGGTTGACCAGGTATCGGCACAGCTCCCCGATGTACTGGAACACCGTCACCCTGTGCTCCTGGCAGTCCTCCCAGAACTGGCCAGCTGAGAACTTGGACTTCAGCACCACTGTGGCCCCTGCCGGAAGCAGGAAGCGAAGAGGGAAGGAGGACAGGTCACTAGCGGGGCCAGCTCCCTGGGAAGAGGCCGCAGGGTGAGCCAGACCTGTAGCAGGTCAAGGCTCCAGGCACATTCCTTCCTTCCTGCCCATGCCTTCGAGAGACCAATACCCTACTCCGATTCCCAGCCCCAAATATTCCACCCCTGGACCCGGGCTCCAGTCCCACCCTCTTCTGTGCCCTTTCTTAGACAGTCAGAGCCCTTGCCCCACTGTGTGCCTGCGTCTGGAGTTCTGTGAATCCTCTGGTCTCCCTGGCCACTCAATCTGTAGGCAGAGCATGAACCGTGGTGCCTGTCCCCACTGGACCAAGATCTGGGGAGAGGGAGGCCCTGCTCCTCCTCCCTCTGGATTCTCTGCCCCCAGAACTCATCCCCGGGGGAAGCCTGCGACAGCTGACACTTAGTAAACATCTGCTGACAGAAGGAGTGGGATAGGGTCGGGGCTGACCGATGCCCAGGCAGCCCACGATGCCCAGCAGGGAGCCCGACATGTGGTAGAGTGGCAGGGCGAGGTAGATCACGTCCTCCGGGTGGACACCGCACAACTGGTAGAATCCCTGGCACTGGAGGATCTTCAGGTGACTGATCCGAGCAGCCTTGGGGAGGCCTGTGGGTGGTGGGAGCCGGTGATCAGGGGAAGAGCTCAGCTCTGAGTCCTAGCTCCCCGTTTTCCCCTGCTGGGGTCAGAATCATCAGAAATCAGAGGGCGGTCAGCCATCCAGGAGATGCGGGTACTTGGGGGAGGTGAGGAAGGAGGAGGGAGTGGGAGGGCTGGAGAGAGAGGAGGTGCCCCCCATCTAGGAGATTTGAAGAGGTGCTCCCAGGGCTTAGGAGGTCCCGGCTCCTGTTCCCAGACCCTCCCTCCTCTGCCTTAGTTTCCTCAGGTAAGCACGGTGTCCAGCCCTCACCCGTGGTGCCAGAGGTGAAGATGTACAGGCACGTGTCCATCATGTTCTGGGGGGCAGAGAGGTATCCCGGCAGAGGCTCATCTATTTCGGCTGCTGCCTCAGCCAGAAAATCTCTGACTCCAGTAAGATGGGTTTCAGGACCCGTAGTCCACAGGTGGAGCCCCAGGGCTCTCAGGGCCGGCAGGTCGGGCTCCAGGGACTCCAGGAATTCTAGGAGGGGTAGGAAAGCACAACTGGGCGACTGTGGAAACTTTCCTACCCCCTGGCCAATTCTCCACACCTCTGGCACTGCCCTTGGATGAAGGTGAAGGGCAGGGACATTCCATCACGGGTCTGGGACCTGAAGCCCCACTCCTTGGAATTGTTCTTGGGGAACCAGATTCAGCACCATCTGTTCGAAAACCCTCGGACTCACATCCCACACACTTCTGAACCCCAGGGAGACAGTTTGGCGGTTTCCCAGGCCCCGAGACAAGACCCAGCCCTCCCCGGACTCCAGACATGCCCCTCCTGGTGGTTGGCCCCGCCTGGGTCAGTTCGGCGCTCCAGCCTTACCTGGCGCCAACACCAGCGCGCGCGCACTGCAGCTGCGAAGGCAATGCAGCAGGGGGCCCCGACGCAGAGCGGTGGGCACGAAGGCCGTGCACAAGCCGGCCTTCGCCAGCCCGAACCAGAGCCACAGGAATTCTGGGCTGGCGGGGAGGAGAAGCGCCACGGTCGCCCCAGGTGCCAGAGGGGCCATGGCTCCTTCATCTCCGGCCACCCCATCCTTTGGAGGCTCCGCGCTGCTTCCGGCTGCTGGGTCTCCTGCCCACCGGCTCCCCGCCGCCCTGACGCCTCCGCCGCGTCCCGGGTCCCAGCCCTGCGCGCGCAAGAAGGCGCGCGCAGCCCGGTTACTCTCACGTTCCGCCTGCGCGTAACTAAAGCGCCGCGCGCCGTGAATGAGGAAGGTGTGCGCCGGGCGTTGCCGAGCCAGTTGCGCGAGGCGCCAGGCCAGGCTGCAGCCCCCCTCCGGACCTTCTGGGTCGGCGGCAGCCGCAGCCAGCACACGAGCTCGCAGAGCCCTTTTGCAGCGGAGGGCGCGCACCGTGAAGGCCAAGTCGGCCGCGAACCAGCGCAACTGCGGCCAGAGGTGCAGCTTCAGTAGCAGCAGAGGCAGCAGCAGGAGCAGGGGAAGCAGTAGCAGGGCAGCCATGGTGCCCTCTTCCTTTCCTCGGCACCGACCGGCCCTAGACGCTCACAAACACCCCTGATACTCCCTCCGAAAAACTGGGCCCGCTCCTTCTGGCTCTGCGACCTCTCCTTTTCGGGAGCGCGCGCGCGCGTGCGCTGGCACACGCCCCTTCCCACCCAGCCCCCCACCCACCACCAGCAGCGAGCTGGCCCCGAGAGGAGGGGTGGGGGAGCGGCCCCCGGCCCTCCCCACAGCCTACGCCCCGCCCTGGGCGCGCTCCCTCCCGGCAGCTCGCACTGCGCTCCCGCACCCTATCAGGTCTTGGGCGGTGTTGTCCTTCTCTCAATCCCAGGGTTGTGTGTTCCGCTTTAAATTCTTTCTCCTCTTGGGAGGTTTAGGCCACTGGCTGGACTTTGGAGTCCCGGTCTGAAAGCCAGGGCGTTTAGAACGCAGTCCACCCTTCAGTCAGTATTGCTCATTTTCACCCGTGATGGGAGGACACCACTGCTCCTTTCCAAAGGCGACCGAAGAACTTGGCCCCTGGCCCATTCTGTCCTACAAGTCCAGGCTCGACAGCCAGTCCCTGCCCATCCTTCAGCGGCAACCCTCAGGGACGGGTGGGGGGCTCCAGAGTTAAGTAGGCGAAAGGTGGAGGCCCAGACGCTTGATTTCTGGAGGGGATATGGGGGAGACTCCTCCCTTTGGGCAAGGGTACAGTAACTGGGGCCAGCCCGCGAATGCTTTCCATCCTGGTTTTAATTGGGGCAGAGGAAACTAGGGAAGGAGGGAGGAAGGAAAAAGAGGCCTCTGGGGGTTTTAGACTTTCAAAGGAAGGAGTAGCAGTTCTGAGGGGGAGGAGAACCTGGTTCTGTGAAAAGGCAAGTTTTCAGGGTGTCCGCAGTGAGCCCAACCTCACTCCTCTCTGCCCAGCAGGCCTCCCATCTCCGCGGGCAGCAGAGAAACAAAAGCATAGCCAAGTAAGTCTTCTGCTGTTCATGTGGACAGAAAGCGGCCAGACAGGAGGTGAAGGCGGCCCCCCAGACCTGGCATTTGAACTCCTCTCTCCCAGGCACACCTGTCTTTTAGGTCTCAGACTGGAACATCCCTCCCTGATAGTGCAGCTGACAAGCATGCAAACTTATAAATAAACTGAAATACCACAAACAATAACTTTGGAAGCCTTTTTTTTTTTTTTTTTTTGAGACTGGTAATTGAGCCCAGGGTTCATGCATGCTGGAAAATTGTTCTGCTGATGAGTTCCATCCCCAGCTTGACTAAATCTCTAGTGTCTTGAGGAGCAACCGCCAAGGACAGACCTCAGCCTGCAGGGAAATGGGGCCTCATCAGTTTCTGACCTGGACAGGTCAGTGTCTGGCTCACACCTCCAAAATGCAGGATGGGAAGGGCAAAGTTCCTCCTGCGGGCAGGCAGGGCAGGAAGGGAGAGGAGGAAGAGTTGTGACAGTGGGCAGGCCACCAACAAGGGCACCAGTTAAACTGAGACCACTCTACATGCACAGAGTAAATGGGACGCCAATTCCGGCACAAAAGATCTTCTGGTTTGTTTTATTGTCATTTAAAAACAATTTTTTAAATGCGATTATCTCTGGAGGGAAAAAAGTCAAAAAGAAAAAAAAAAAAAAGCAAAAACAGAACTTAGGAAACCAGATCATTTGACAGTTCTGAGGAACTTGCCTCTGGGACTTTCCTGGGCTCTGGCCCAGCTTTAGGTGACAACTGCAGATCAACCCAAGCCTCCTGGGCACAGTCCCTGTCAGGTTCCTTCCTGAAGGTTTATGGCATCTGCCTGGAATAGTGGCCACCATATCAGGTCAATGCCCACTACACACTGGTGTGGAGAGTGACCACAGAGCATGTGTTCAGAGCAAATCTAGAACCCGGGGAAGCAGGAAGGGGACCCACAGCCAGCACCTGCTCTCGTCCGAGCTTCTCAGCCCAGCGCCCCTTTGTCACTTCCCTTCTCTGCTAAGCGGTTCTTTGGGAGATGGGGAGGGGGCTGAGCAATTCCACCAGGGTCTGGTCTGGCACAGCCTCTGGCTGCCATGAGACCCAAATGTCAGCGGAAGTAGCAATGTGGGCAACGGGAGGCCCCAGGACAGAGGGGCAGAGTGGGGCTGCACGGCAGCTCTTCAGGCTGGTGTCAGAAGCAGCTCATCCTTTCCACTGGGCAAGCTCGGGGGCAGGGAGGGAATCTTCCCTGTATCTCCCAGCCCTGTTACCCTTTGATTCACCAGGGGGAGGGCAGTCCAATTGAGGGTAGGATGGGGAACATAGGATCTCAGTCACTGTCAGAACCCACGGCAGAAGACCCTTTTCGTTTCCGCTTGGTGGGCTTTGGTTTTGTGTCTTCTTCCTCCTGGAAGAGATGGGGATGGGAAGGAGAAGGGAAATCACTAGCTGGGCAGCTGCCTGCTGGTCCCCATTCCATCCGCCCCATTGCGCCTCTCCCCATGGTGCTGGACGGGGTCTCACCGAGGCACTGCTGGAGCCCGACTCTTCCTCAGCATTGGGCGGCTGAGTGGCATTCTTCCGACTTCGAGGACTAGACAGAGCTGCCTTTCGCCGGCTCTTCGGTGGCTTAGTAGAGGAGTCCTCATATTCCTCTGCCAGGGAGAAGAGGTCACTGAACCTAAGGGGAAGGAGAACAAACTCTCAGAGTGGGACATCCTGACCCCATGGCCACCTCCCATGCTGTTTTCTGCCCACAGGCCTAGGTCTGTTTCTCTTATCAACCTTGAGGTTTTTTTGTTGTTGTTTTTTGGCGGTGCTGGGGATTGAACCCAGAGCCTTATGCATGCAAGAGAAGCATTCTACCAACTGAGCTACATCCCCACCCAACCTCAGGGTCTTGATGGCTATTAAGCTTGTGTCCCCAGTGGGCCTCCTCTCCCCTAGGCCTTCTGCTCGCTACTTCCCAAGACCAGAAGTGGAAGGAGCCTCACTTCATCTTGTGGGCTTCATCACAACTTGCTTGGACATGCTGCAGTGCCTGGAGGATTGGGGTCTGGCTAAAAACTGGAGGGAGAAGGAAAGGAGAGCAAGGAAGAAAAACGATTAGATGTCTGGGAGCTTATTAAACCACACCAAAGCTTGTTTCCTCCCAAGAGTTTGGGTTCTGATCCTGCCCCTACCACCCGCCTGGCTTCAGGGGCATCTGAGCCAGGCAGCACTCCACGCACTAGACCCCGAGAGGGTGAGAAGCATACAGTTCTGCTTGGTGTTGGTCAGGTTGAGCCGCAGGTTGTCCAAGTGCTCCAGGATCTGCTCTAGAGTCAGCTGGGCCAGCTTGCTGCTTGAGCTTCTGAGACTGCACAGGGAGGTGACAAGAACTGGTCTGAGCCTAAAGGGAGGGCTCCAGTCATGTGACACCTCCACCTCACCGAGATCCCTCCTTAGGACAGAGGCAGTCCATTCCCCAGGGGAGATGGGAGGATTGGGTGTGCTAAGGAAGGTGGACAGCTGCAGGGCACGACGAGAGGGGAGTAGGAGCCACACTGGTCCTTTAGACTGCATGGCTTCAGACCACTAGATGTCACCCACCACCCATGGGCGGCAGTCGCTGTAGCCTGCCCTGGTGATGGCCCGTTGACAGTGGGCAGGAAACAAGGACCACATCCCACCTCTGCCTCTTGCGAGGGAGGCTATTGTTTTTGATGAGCAGGGACTTGATGTGCTCTGCCAGCAGCTCATCGTGCTTCATGCACCAGTGCCGCAGGATGCTGGTGGTGAACTGGTCGTCGGGATGACAGGGCCGGCTCAGGACCATCTTTACCATCTCCTCACTAGGCCTGGGGGGAGAAGGGTGCTGGATGTTGTGCCCACACACTGGCCCTAGGAGCCGCTTATTTACTACTGATTTCCCAAATCTGAGCCTCCCTACCCAACCCAAGCCTGGCTGTCGCTTCCTACACTTACATCCTTCTCCCACTTCTCTTTGGGCCAAGGAACACATGGCTGTACTCTCTGCAGAAGCCAGAGGAGAAGTGAGATTATTCTGTTTGATGGTGGAAGGTGTGCAAGTGTGTGTCAGGAAGGAGGCCCAACAAACTCCTAGCTTCCCCAGAAGAGTCAGGAGGGAGACTAAGAGACAAAGGACAAGTCTGTGGTCCCCTGACCTGCTGGAGCTGGGGGTAAGCCTGGTATCCAGGTTGAGGGAGGGGCAGGAGAGAGGCCTCCAACTTCCCACCTCCTCAGGACATTCTGTACCATTTCTAGTGTCTCAGGAGAAAAGGTGGAAGGAAGACAAGAAGGTAGGAAGGAAAAGACACACAGCTGTGGCCCCATTAGCCTGGGGATGGTGCTAAGTTGCCCGTGATGGAAGAGGAGACTTCTGCTTTCTTGCCCTCTATGCCCGACCCCTGGCAGGGGCACAATGGGCCCAGCTGGCTCTGCACTGTGCAGGTTAAGGGAGAGCATGGGTGTGAGCCCTCTACTCTGACCCTTCCTCCTCCTGGATTAGCCTGTGGTGGCCTGCAGGAGCATGAGGGAGGGGAACATGAGCCACTAGGATTAGAACTGCTGTGGCAGCAGGAAACAGGGATGTCCGGTCCCCACCTCTGAGGACAGTTTCTGGTGGGCAGGGGGGTAAAGTCAGAGGAAGCCCAGATCCCAGGGGATCTGCTTATTTGTAAGTCACACTGGGGGGAGGGCAGAATAAGCAGATGTCAATAATAGGAAACAAACATGGCAAAAGGAACAGGACAGAGCCCTTTATGCCACAGTATCTCTTAGGACATTGGGACTAAGGGCTAAGAGTCTCTAGGGGTGGAACTCACTTTTCTCTTCGGAGCTGCAGCAGCAGGCAGGACAGGGCCTCTGGGTGTTCTAGGGGGAAGGGTACAGGCTGCTCAGAGGAATGTGTTATTCCAGGGATGGATCTGGGCACCTCTCCCACACCCCCACCAACAGCCACTGGAAGACCAAGGACAGTCCTTTACGAAAAGCCAGGAAGAATCCCCTACCCTGATCCTAATGCCAGAGGCATCTGAGCCACAGCCCAGGGGCCAGGCTCAGGATGGACCTGCAAAGCTCATCTCCAGGGCCCAATGACCAATAGTGAGCCTGCTCTCTGCACCACGGTGGGAAGGAGCAGGGCTCTGGTTCACCCTAGAAGCTGGCGGCCTCAGCCCTGCCCCAGCTGCACTGGAGGTCTTCTCCCACCTGCAACCCTACTCACCCTTGTATTTGAGGTGCTGCAGGATGGGGATTATGGTCTCCAGGGGGATATTGTGGGCCAGGAAGAGCTGCCAGGCACAATACTGCTCAAAGGTTTCCCAGTCTAGGCTCTGGACTGGAAGAGACAAGAAACCTCCATCTTTCTCTCTCTCACACACACACACACCCAGCTAACTGGCTATCAGCACCCCAAATAGGGACGAGATAGGGCAGGGACGGCGTAAGGGGAGGGACAGTGACCTTAAATCTAGGCCCTTGCCCTTTCCACATGACACTTGATTTCAGTCTTCACAGGGCTTCTGTATTCCCACCCACCCTGAAGTTAGAAGGACAGAGGTAAACCTTTCCATCTTATGAAAGAGACCAATCCAAGACCACACAGCAGGTGGGCTGGGGTGAGGTGCTACCCCCTCCACTCCCAGCCCCAGAACCAGCGTTCTTGTCACTGGAAGACACATAGGGTAGGCTGACACCCTCTCCTCTCCTGGGCATCTAAAAGGTCTGGTCACTTACTGAGTATGTTGAGGACTGAATCTTTTCGAAACATGACCAGGTTCCCCATCATCACATGGCAGACCAGCTCCTGGAGCTATGGAAGAGGAGGGAAAAGGCAGAGTCATCAGCTCTAAAAGAGGCCAGAGGCCACTGTGAAGGGAGAGGCATGACGCCATGAAAGCTACAGTCTCTGAAGGATGAAGGGGCTGGTCAAAGAGCAACCAACTGAGTGGTGACCCCGGGCCTATTCTGGGGCAAGAACACTTGTGGAAAACTATTCCCACCCTGATGGCAGAGTGAAAGGACAACTTTTCCTTCTGGTCTTACTTAGTTTAGCCCTATGGGTGAAGGACCTGGGGGGCCAGGTTCTAGACCTACACGTGGGCAGGTAAAGGCAAAGGAAGGAGAACTGTTGAGTGCTAATTTCCAGTGAGCAAACAGGAGAAAAAAGGATCCTTAGTCCAGGCATGAGATGAATCCCAGCATCTCTTGGGGCCCTATGCATGGTGGAAAAATCAAGTAGAAATGATATGATGATTTTCATTCTGAGCCAAGGGGAAGGCCAGTTGAGAAAAAAACAAAAACAAAAAACCCCTCACCAAGTGTGGTGGTGCATGCCCATAATCCCAGCAATTTAGGAGAGGATCAAAAATTTGAGGCCTATGGCAATTTAGTAAGATTCTGTCTTAAAATTTAAAAAAAAGAAAAAAAAAAGAAAAAGAAAGAAAAAAAAAGGTTGTCACTCAGCAGTAGAGCACCTCTAGGTTCAATCATTAGTACTGCAAAATAAATAAATAAAAATAAATAAATGAGCTGGACACAGCGACACATGCCTGTAATCCTAGTGGCTCGGGAGGCTGAGACAGGAGGATCAAGAATTCAAAGCCAACCTCAGCAAAAAAGAGGGGCTAAGCAACTTAGCAAGACCCTGTTTCTAAATAAAATGCCAAAGAGGGCTGGGGATGTGGCTCAGTGGTCGAGTGCCCCTGAGTTAAATCCCTGGTACCCACCCACCCCAAACAAACAAACAGCAACCCCAGCAGAACTGGCCTTTGATCTGCACTTTTCCTCCCCATCCTCCATGGCCTAAAGTACGTCCAACTGCAGCCAGGAGGCAGTGTGCTGTGGAGCATGGGCTCCTGTCTGCATGCCTGAACAGAAAGCAGAGGCCCTGATTTCCTCAGTCCTGCCTTCTAGGCCATTCTGCAGATGCCAAAGTTCCATGTTCACCTGTGCAGAGTCAATAACAGCCACGATCATGTTCAGCAGCTCCCCACTCCTCAAGGTTTCATCTGGAAACTAGATAGAAGAAGAGGGAAACTAGAGGAGTCGTCCAGGGTGGGCCCCATGGCTTTCCCTTTACAGCTCATAGACCTTCCTTACCACAAGCTCAAGGTCTGGCTAAGCTGGCCAGACATGGATCCTAACATAAATCTCTACAAGATCCAACAGCTATGAAGCTGGGAACATAACCCTTCAAGATGCCACGTTTGTTATCTGTGAATGCACACAAGGGGTGTGTATAAGGAGAGAAATGGGAAAAGCCAGAGCTAACCAGACATGCCAGCTGGCTCTGGGTGGGAGTGGCAACAGAAAAATATTTATACTCCTGGCGGCAAAGAAATCCAATTCATCAGCATCTCAAGACAAAGAGAAGGTACAGAGTGAGTGTATCTAGGGGCTTGTGAGGGGTGGGTGGGGGAGGGAGAGTCCAGTCTAGGGAGGAAAGGACAAAAAGGGGGTGTGATACCCCACCCCCCTGCCCCCAGTGCATGGCTGAGATCCTAGTTCCTCCGGTTAGACCACACCCGGAGTCCTCATTTCCCTCTTCCTAGGAACTTCTACCAAGAGGAACAAGAGTTGATATCTCCTCCTCCATCCCAATTCTGAGAGAAGACGTGAATGAACTGGGGGAAATGAAAGTGAATCTCTGCTTCAGGAGCTCTGGTCTTCAGGAACCATTAAAGAGCATCCAAGAGTGAGCCATCACAGGGTGAGAGCTTGGGACATACCAATATGAATCTGACTGGAGGACCTGTTCTAGGTCCAGATGATGGGGCTGAAACCGGGAAGCCAAGTATATGGGTCCACACCCCAACTTAAACCACAGTTAAACCAAAGGACAAGAATTCTCGGAGCCTCAAAAACTATTCAACTTTTAACAAAAAGCACTGGAATGAAGAGAATTAAACTGTGAGAAGCAGTGGCCACTGAGGTCAGAAGGGGTTGTATATGTTGTTCAGAGCGTATACCAAGGTAGGTGGTCACTTGTGAGCCCCGTGTACTACCCGTGACCATGGATAAGGATGGACACACTGACCTCTGTGTAGATGGAGGGTGTGAGGTGGCATAGCAGCCGCACATCGTCCTCCTGGCAGGCCTTCATGTCCATCATTAGGCAGGTGTGCAGGTCACCCAGCTGGGTGGCCTGGGCAAATGACTCATACAAGTTCATCTTCCCAGCGGCAGCTTTGCTGCAAAACCAATTGGGCCTAAGTCAGTAGCCGGACCACAGCACCAGAATTCGAGATGTTCTGAAGCAGTCTGCTCCTACCCTGGAATGCCTTCGTCTCTCCTACATGCCCTGTGCTCATTTGTCCCCTTTTATTTATTTATTCCTTCCTGCCTTTCCCAAGGGCTTGGCAACCTAAGAATCAGGAGACACTCTTGCTTCCCCATCCCTTCCCAGTACCCACATAGGGCTCTGAGATCAATGAAGCTACTCACTGCCAGAGTGACAGGAGAGGGAGGACTAGGGTCAGGTTAGAGACAGCTCTCTTCCTTCTGGGTTCTATCCATGAGGACAGTACCAACTCATACCATACACAAAACTTCACTCAAATGGCTAATAGGCTTAACTATAAGAACAAAAACCATACAACACTTAGAAGAAAACAGGGGCAAGTCTTCATAATACCAAAAACAAGTGACAAAAGGAAAAACAGATTTGACTTCACAAAAACTTAATACTTTCGTGTTTTTTGATTGTTTTTGCTAGTGGGGATTAAACCCAGGGGTGCTTAACCACTGAGCCACATCTCTAGCTCTCCCCACTCTGTTTTTTTAATGTTGACACACAGTCTCACTAAGTTATTTAGGGCCTCACTAAGTTGCTGAGGCTGGCTTGGAACTTGAAATCCTCCTGCCTTAGCCTCTTGAGCTTCTGGGATCACAAGAGTGTGCCACTGCACCCTGCCACTTTGGTGTTTTAAAGGGTTATCACCAAAGAAGTGAAAAGAGGGGCTAGGGTTGTAACTCAGTGGTACAGCGCTTGCTTATTTATCAGCACATGTGAGGCACTGGGTTTGATCCTCAACACCACATAAAAATAAATAAATAAAATGAAGGTATTATGATCGTCTACAACTAAAATAAATAATATATATATATATATATATATGAATATATATAAAAATCATATAAAGTGAAAAGACAGGCTTGGAAGGTGGCAGGTGAAACTTAGTGCTAGAACATGAGCTCAGCACACGTGAGGTCCTGGGTTCAATCCCCAGCACCAAAAAAATAAGACAACCTATATCCATACTATTAGAATATTATGTGCCTATAATTCCAGCTACTCAGGAGGATGAGGCAGAAGGATTGCCAAGTTTAGGTCAGGATGGACAATTTAAAGAGACCCAGCCTCAAAGTAAAAAGGGCTGTGGATGTAGCTCAGTGGTAGAGTGCCTACCTGGCATGTGTGGAGCCTGTTCAATCCCCAGTACCAAAAACAAGAAAGAGAAAAAAGGGCAGCAATAAAAAGACAAATAACAGGGTTAAAATCGAGAAAGACTAAGTATGGCAGTATATGCGTACAGTCCTAGTTCCCTAGGAGGCTGAGGCAGGAGCATCTCTTGAACCCAAGAGTATGAGCTTAGCCTAGGCAACAAAGAACCCATCTTAAAAAGAGAGAGAGAGAGAGAGAGAATAAGGAGGTTTCCTTAAGAGTCATGAAGTGTTTTAAGTTACACTGCAGTGATATTTGTATAACTTTGTGAATACACTAAAAAACACTGAATGGTACACTTCAAAAGAGTGAATTTTGGGGGCTGGAGTTGTGGTGCAGCGGTAGAGCACTTGCCTAGCATGTGCGAGGCCCTGCGTTTGACCCTCAGCCCCACATAAAAATAAATAAATAAAATAAAGGTACTGTGTCAACTACAACCAAAAATTTTTTTTTTAAAAGAGAGTAAATTTTATGGTATAAAAATTTATACCTCAATAAAGCTGTATTTTAAAAAACAAACACTTAGCATGCACAAGGCCCTGGGTTTCATCCCTAGCACCAAACACATGGAAGGTGCTGGTGAAGAGAGCCAAGGGTAAGGGAATCGATGTGCAGGGGAGAAAGGTTGGCTCTCCAGTGGCTTCCCGACACCCACCTGGCCCTCAGGTAGTAGAGCAGGTGGTAGCCAATCTTGGGCTGCTTCTGATAGAGCTCAGACAGAAGGTCCAGAAGCAGAGAGAAGCTGCTATTGTCTTCCTGCATCTGGCACAGGTTCCTGGAGGTGGGGGAGGAGGAGAGGCATTACCCAGGGAGGCTCTGCCCACCACAAACCTCCTCCTCTCTGGAAACGGAGCCATGTGACCCAGGCAGGGACAAATGTGTGCTACAGGGAGAATGGAGGGGAGAGCAGTTCCTCTTACCACTGGGTGCTTACCTAAATATTAGGTAGAGAGGCTTCCCTACAGATTCCTCCAGGGACCTACAAAAGAAGGGTTATACATGAAAATCCACAGAAAAGGAGGGGCATCTGCAGGCAGATCATAGAGGGACCACACAGAGGCCAGACACCAGCCTGCTCCTATCCTACCCAAAAGGCAAACTTCCTGTGGTTCCAGAAGCTTGGTAGCAGAGAAAACAGGTTCCCAGCCTGGAAATCACAATCTGAGGCTATCATTATCACAGAAAGGGAGATTCCTCTCTTCAGGGGGAATCTAGGATCCAATTCTACTTGAGAAGAAATAAAGGTTGGGGCTACTGGCCCAGCAGCAGGGCTGGAAGGACAGGACAGGGATACTAGTCTACCACTCCCGTACACACAGGGTCCAGCAGGCAAAATAAGCCCTCATTTCAGTCATCAGAACACCAAGTGAACAGATTCTTCTTCTCAAGTCTACAGCATGGTGCCTCTTGGGCTTGGGCTGTAAGAACATATTTCTGGCTCCTGAGGTCAAGGGCATCAGGGAAGATGAGCCTTACTCCTCTGTGACCTCCTCGGGCAGCACCTCTCCTCGGAAGTGGGCCTTGAAGAGCTCTTGTAGACAGGAAGCAAGGACAGACAGCTGTTCTGAGTCGAAGTCTTCCTGGGTGGTAGATAAGGGAAGGAAAGGATATCCTGACCTAGGTCCAAACCTCACTATGCCCACTGTCCCCACTGCCCTAGAGCCTCTGAGCTTATTTGCTTCCACCTACAGGATCAGCAATTCTCCAGCCCCCCTGAGAGGGACTCTTCTAGGGGAGAGGAAGCAGGGAGTCACATCCCCAGGGAGACACCTGCATGGGGAGCTCTAACTTGGACAGGCTGGGCTCCTTCCTCCCTAAGGGCGTAGGTTCCTCCTCACCTCCAGGACCTGGTCCACAATTTCCTGCATGACCTCACACTGGGCCTCCGTATCACTGCAGTACAGAAGGGAGAGGAAATCCCAAGGACATAAATGACAGCAGAAGGCAGGACACAGAGAACACTATACATGAGCACTCACACGAACAGAGACAAAACAAAGGAGCTCTATGTAAAATCCTAGCTTGGGTGAGGGAGGCAGAATTAGGGCAGAATTTGTTGTTTTCTGGGCAGAGGCCCAAAGAATAGGGAAATCCCCATCCATCCTACTTGTGTTCTCTGAGGCTATTATCCTCAGAACCTAGGGAGTAGGAACCAAGGTGTTAGAGTACAGGTCAATCCACTCCCTGCCTGTACTCATACTCCCCAACATAAGCTGTGGAAGACATCACTCATGAAGCTTCAGCTACCTTCCCATATACCCCATCACATGGCTCTCCGAGCCACATCATTCTGCCACACCTACTAGGCACAAGGAGAAAGCACGGACTGGACATCCCCCCACAAGGTGGGGACAAAGTGGGGAGAAGGGTCTGTACCTACCTCCCCTTCTGTAGCTGGAGTACTTTGTCCCTTAGGGACTCATCCAACTGGTCGAGGTAAGGGGTGATATCGACTGGCTCCTCCACAACTGTCTCCTTGATAGGGTGGAAACGAAACTCTCTCTTCTTTCCTGAAGGGAGAGATTTAGAAGTCAATTTGCTCAAATGCCAGCAACACACACAGTCCCCTTAAATCATCTGTTCCTTCCTCACAGTCCTTGGGGACTGTTTACTCAATGCTGTGCAAATACATGATTGTATACATGTCCCAGCTCTTACCCACAAGTGGGCAGGAACCACTTATTTTACCTCGTAAGTTAAATGCAGGGCTTGCACCCTGAGTCTCATTCAGTAATGCTGTTAACAAGACGGACTGAGGCGGGCAAAGATGACAGGACAGAAAGACTGCAGACAGGCTGCTCCTGGGAGATGGCCCTCCCAGGGCTGTCACAATCCTGAGCCACCTCCTGTGCCATCCTCACCTTTGCTGTTGAGATCCTCCTCGTCATCACTGAAGGCTGCCTCCGCATTGTCGTAGCAACTCTCGTCCTTATCTGACAGATGGTTATCCATCTCCATGGAAACTGGCTCTTCAATTTTGACTTGGGAGTAAAGAGAGAAAGGTATCTGATGGCCTCCAGTATGTCCCAAGCTTCTGGGAAGGGGAGGCTGGAGTGTAAGTGGGAGAATACAGAGTTTATGTGCTAAATGGAACACTGAACCTGCAAGGACAAATCTCTTGTCCTTACAACCTTCTATGACCTGTAGGGAGATGCTGCCAGGAACAGGAACAACACAGGGCATGAATTTTCTATCCTTAGCTCAGGATGAGTGGAGACAATCTCTTGTGCTCTTTAATTTAAAACCAAGTTGGGAAGTAGTGCTTGGCTTAAGCCCTGATCCCAAGACAAAAAGTATGTGAGGGATGGCTGGCAGGGAAATGGCAGACTGGGACCTACTGTGATAACCTCTCATCAGGGGCAAGGGTGGAGGGATGGGAAGAGAGAAGGGATGGGTACAGTGAGACAACAAACATTCCATGAGAGCCTCTACTTACTAGAGAGAAAAAAAGGGTTAAGAGACCAAGAAAGATGAGGGAAAAATCAAGTAAGATTTGATGGAGTGAGAGAGAACCAAGGGAGACAACACAGCAATAATAAAAAGAGAACACTGAGACAGTGTTAAGAGGAGAACTCCCCAGGGACAACATCACAAACAGGGCTCTGGTCTACACCTGGATGGCTTCATCCTTCTTCTAACACAGGTGACAGCAGGACTACCACCATACCTTCCACAGGTGGGGAGGGTGAGCTGCAGAATTCAGGAAATTTCTCTCTCAGCATGGCCCGCAGCTCTTTATCCAATTTAGGGTTGTCAAACAGGGGAGCCAAGTGTCTAATGGGAAACATAAATGAAGGTCAACATCAGAGTTCCTCATTTCTAACTCAACATGGAGATAAAGAGTGAGACTTAGAAGATTGGGACATCCTAAGATCCTTCCAAGGGGTAACAGGGGAAAGGAAGGCATTTGAAGCACTTTGTAATATACTGGCAGGAGAGAAATTCCTTTGAGACTCAACAGGACATATGCCCCATAGTTTAGGGGTGGGGGAGAGGAATCCAGTACTTGTTATACCTGCCAGGGGAAAGGGTCAGCAGCGTTATGGCAATATCTGGATGTGCCCAACCCAGAGGGGGCTGGACCTAAGGAAAAATGGGAGAACCCCATACCTCCACCTCCCTACATATAAACTCCTTACGCCAAGACCCGTTTCTCCACAATGTGGTTGAGGGAAGAAAAGACACCCTGCCGCACATGGCCTTCCAAAGGTGGATAGAAGTTGGGAATGATCTGGAAGGAAAGAAGAGGAGGGAAGAATGGCACAGGACTTTGAATAGAGTGTTCTGCTGAACTAGATCTAAGAAACTGCTTTGGTTGTGGTCAGGGAACACTGGGTATGTATGTGTGCAGAGGAATGGAGCATATCTGACTATTTCAGGCTAGGCAGTTGGGACACTTACTGGACCCAACTGCTTCTCAAGGAGACTAGATTCTACCTTGAGTTGTCATCCTACAATTGAGAAAATCATGGAAAAAGGGATGATCCAACTGGAGCAGTGGTAATACGAAGGGAAGCATTCACTGAGTTGACCACTTCTGCTCCAGACAAGGGGGCCAGGAAAGACTCCATCAGTGGAAGACTATGGATATAGATGTAACTCTGCATCCAGGAACTGGGAGGAGAGGGGGCTCTGGCACTTACACGGCACATGAAGTCCAGGAGTGTGGCAGTGATGGCTGGATGGGGCTTCATAGAATGATGCATTACCAGGATGGCTGGCTCTAGAGAATGTGGAATTAAAGGGTTCCCCCCCACATCAGATTTTCTGTTTCCACATCCACAAAATGGGATGTCAACATACACTAAAAGGCTCTGGGGAGTGCTCATTCCTATCTGGCAACCAGTCCCCCAACTGTTCTTAGCCCTCATTCTTCCTTCTTGTCTTCAGCATACAGCTTGAAGAATGGAGGTAGGAGGAAAGGAAAAGAGGACATGGCACATCTTTTCCTCTGCCCAGGCCCTTCCCACCCAGAGCCCAGGGATGAGGCTATGGGGAGAAGGGAGAGGGTGGTGATTGCTTAGCCTCACCAAAGCAATTTTCTGTCAGGGAAGAACTGATGAGGAACAACAGAACTGCTCCCAGATAAACTGCTCCCACTCCGTGCTGCCCTCAGATTTATGACTGCTGTCACCAGGACGAGGCAGTGGGGCCTGAGGAAGGGGAAGGTGGTGCTGCCTGGTCTGGGCCACATACCTATGTTCATAATGCTATCCTTGTCTGGACTAAAGAACAGCCAGTCGTAAAACAAAGCCAGCTTGGCATTAGAGGCAGCAACATTGGACTGGAAAAGAGAAGGACAAAAATAAAGGGCTAGTTTCATCAACCGTCTCCCCTCCTTCTGAAGCCCAGGGCAGATTCCAGGGCTTACTTTGTTGCTGCACCTGTGAAATTCAGTTCCCAGTGAAACATGGTGGAGCCCCACGATCTGCGTCTGTGTTACATGTGAGCATGAGAACCCTGTGGTCTTACCAACCAAGGGGATGGGGCTGGCTGGGATCCTCACACACCCAGGAGGATATACCTCTCCTCCCCTAAGGGAGAACACTTGACTTAGGAGTTCACTCATTACTTCTGAGTCAAGGCAATACTCAGATGGCCCCTGGGCTGCCCTTGGTGGGCTCCCCCACCCACATTTCTGAAGAAAAGGCCCTCTAGGAATAGTCTCTTGTCATATTTGAATCAGTACATTCTAAGGATCTAATCAGAGAAGAAAGGGGAAAGAAACCCTGTCAGAAGATGTCAGAGAATGGATGGTTTTCCACCTCAACACAGGAAGGAAAATGCTGGGAAGGAAATGGCTCCTTTATCCGAAGCTGATGCCAGAAGCACGGAGGTGAGGGTCTAAAGAATGCAAGCCCTAACTTTGTGGTATCCAGAAGCTCAAAGGAAAAAGGCAAGAATGCTTCAGAAATCCAGGCTTTTGGGGGTTAGTAATAAAGAGATAGACCTATTGAATCCCCAACCCAGATGAGAAATAATGAGTCTAACAAAATTTCTTGAGACACAAAGGTAATAGAATAAGAGCCTGAAACATTTGAAAGACAACAGTGAAAGAAGGGTCCTTATGGATCAAATGGCCCTGGAGAGTCAGCAAAAAGCATGGAAATGCAGAAGGCATCCTTCACTATCCAACATCCTCTACCCTGTGGCCCAGTCCCCTACCGTGCATGTTGTCAGGAGCCAACCAATGATGGCCCATCGAGGCAAGATGTCAGAACTCAGCACTTCATTAGAAGGGTGGACTACCCCACAGATGTAGCGAATGAGGTCACAGCGCAGAGACTGACTGTCTGGGGTTGACAAATACTGGCGCTGGAACCAGTCTTGGTATCTCTTTTGTTGACCAAACCGCACCTGAGGAGGGGAAAGTTAGAAAAAGAAACTTGGAAAGCAGGGTGGAATCTATGAGCACTGTTAAACTCCATGTTTGACCTAGACCTTCATTTCTTCCTACAACTTACTCATTAGCTCACACTGTCTCTTGAGTGTCTTTTCCTTTCGGGGTTATTTCATGATTTTAAAAAGTGCTCTAAGTCTCTCTAGGCTGCCTTGCATGTCATGGGTGCATTCATTCTCAGCCCTGACCTGATGCCACATTTACCCCCAACAACTGTGGTCTATTTTTCGCTCCTTGCTCCAACACTGGTCACTGAAGATTTGGTCCTAAGTATAGTCTTTTCTTATTTTCTGGAGCCTACTGAACAACAAGGAATGTTCCTTGAAAGCAAGAACTAAACCTGTTCACCATTAAGCACTGAGTGCTTTCTGCCATCCAGCAACCTAACAGGACCATTATCCAAGGCACAGACTCTAAAACTTCTAGACAGACCCAAATGGTTATAAATAGCAAAAAAGAAGGATCTGGGGCTGGGGATGTGGCTCAACTGGTAGCACGCTCGCCTGGAGTGCGTGCTGCCGGGGTTCGATCCCCAGCACCACATACCAACAAAGATGTTGTGTCCGCCGAGAACTAAAAAATAAATAAATAAAATTCTCTTCTCTCTCTTTCTCTCTCTCTATCTTTAAAAAAAAAAAAAAAAAAAAAAAAAGAAGGATCTGTTTTCCTCCTCTATACCGTGTCAGAAGAAATCCAAATGGCAGAAAGGTAAACAAAAAGTTACATTCAGACCACACTTCACAACAAAACTTCCTGCAATGATGGTAGCTATGAGCAGTTCAGATGTAGCTACTGCAACCAAGATACTAAATTTTAACTAACTTATATTTAAATTACAAAATATGGCTAGTGGCTATCACAAAGGACACCAAAGGTCTGGACAGTTCTCCTAGATAACATGGGGATCCAAAAGTTGGCTAGGGCAGTGGTTCTTTATTTCCAGACTGTCTTAGAAGTCTTCTAAAAACAGATTCTTTGATCAGATTCCATCTATAACATGTTCCTCAAGCAATTTTACCACCATTCAGCCATATTTGGACACCAAAAGGTCATATCTACCTTGAAAGCTCACAGTTTCCCTGGAAGAACCATGGGCAGAATAAACATTCTCACTCTACCCTTTAATAGCACAGTTCACACTTGTAAATAATATTTGCATATAATTCTTTGCATAATGGCTACTTTAGATAGACTGAAAGCTTCACAGAGCTAGAACTGCATCTCTCTTATTCAACCCTATATCCCCAATTCTTAGCACTGAGCACAGTGTACAGGCACAGAATTAACAAAGGAAAGAAGCCAGTAGCCATGTGGATAAGGGGTACCACTTAGCTACCACTCTGTGGATCAGTACTCAGTAGTAACCGATCTGCAGACAGAAGCAAGAAGCCTAACTAGCACCTGCAATTCCTCTTCCTGTTGCAATAGGAGAGCTCACCCGGGATGTCATGAAGAGGAGCTTAGTTTCCATATCTGGGGTTAGACGACATGCTAGGAATTTTCGGGATGTTCTTGACTGAAGAAGCTGTAGGATACCTGAGCCAAGTGTTTTAGGGAAGGAAAAAGAAAGAAACCTGAGAACCACGGAATGGCAGACAGATGGGGAAACTGGGCCAGGTACTGATGGCCAGTGAGTGGTCTTGTTCATGAGGCAATTTCAAGCATCAATACAAATGGGGATTCTAACTAGCATCTGTGCGTTTTGTCCAACCAAGTACATTCCTGTTACATTAATTCCCTTCCTCTGCTGGTTTTACAGAGTCCCCTACCCCTATTATTGCAGTTGGCAACAGGTGGGAAAATTAAGAGAAAAATATGGGAAACTCTAGCCTGTCTTCCTGCTCCTGATCCTTGCATCAATGTGATGTGGCAGCATAACCATAAGCTCTGGAGTCAGGATAACCTGATCCAAATCCTGCCTGTCACTTACACTTGAGCAAATTAACCTGTTTGAACCTCAGTTTCTTTTTTTCTTTTTTTTTTTTTCTTTTTAAGGGGGTGATACTGGAGTAGAGAACCTAAGGGTGCTCCACCACTGAGTCACATCCCCTGCCTGCCTGCCTATCTATATATCATTTTTATTTTTTGTGGTGCTGGGGATTGAACCCAGGGCCTTGTGCATGCACTGGCCAACTGAGATAAGCACTGTACCAACTGAGCTATATCCCCAGCCCAAGCCCTTTTATTTTTGAGACAGGGTCTTGTTAGGTTGCCCAGGCTGGCCTCCAACTTTCAATACTCCTACTTCAGCCTTCTGAGTCATTGGGGTTATAGGTGTGTACTACCATGTCCAGCTCAGTTTCTTTTTTTGAACCTCAGTTTCTTCATCTGTAAGGGAAATAAAATACCCATAATCTAGAGCTGTTCTAAGGGTTAAATTACATACATATGCCTAACATAGAGGTGACACTCAAAGTAACCTGACATGTTTGATGAAGAATAGTGCATTATCAGGCAGCACCAGCACTTTCCCCACTTTCCTCACTTCTCAGATTCTAGAAGAGTGCTCTGTAGGTGTGCGTGCATATGTATAAATGTGCATTACAAGTGGGCCAGGGAGCAAAGCTGTAGAGTTATTGTTCAGATCATACCAAGGCTCTGGGAAAGGGAAAGGGACATTAAAAGGACCATGTCAGGGGAAGGAACACAGAGACTCTCTTCCCTAAAGATGATTTCGGCCAAGCTGGATCCTTGGAATTAAGAGGCCAGACTGCTTCCAGTGAGGGGCCATCTCTTACAGGACTAATTCTAGCTCCTCTGCTGACTCAGTCTCATGGAGTTGACCTCTGACTCCCTGCCAGACTCACTGAAGTCAAAGACTGGTCATCAGCTCACCTCCTGAGCCAAGAAGCTTCCAGGAGAGGAAGAAGATCATAGTTCTCACTATTTTCTTAGGAGTAATGACAGCTGGAGTCTGCCAAGCAGGGACTGTCTAGGAATCACATGAATTGTTCAGTACTTCTGCTGTTCCAATATCTAGCTGTACTTGGCAAAGCTTGCCCTGCCCCAAACCTTCTCTGATTGCCAAAGGCAGTCCTACCCACCAACCTCTGCCCTCTGTGTACAGGACACATAGGCTAACTTGCCATCTCTCAAGGACAAGATGCCCAAGGGCTTACTTACCTGTAAATTGAGGACTCAAGGCCTGAGGGTTATGGATAATATCTTTCCAAAGCAGTTCAAATTCTGGTATCCTAGCAACATTCTGAAGTAGTCTTACAAGGTCCCGGCCAATCATCAAACATTCCATGAACTTGATGTGAGGAGGTGAAGGAAGTGGGGACAGGAAAGAGAATAAAAACATGGACTGTTTACCTTCTGGAGAGAGGACAAAAGAACAGCATGTTCCAGGGAGGGAAGGAAAGAAGGTTGAAGGGACTATGTGATTTCTTCTAGAACCAAGGGATTGGTTCCTAGCTATTTAGGGAAGAGAGCTGGAAGCTAGGGACTGATACCCAAGGAAGAAAAGTTACTGGGAAGTGCTGAAGCCCTGCTGACTTTCACACTAATCTATTCCCTTCTCCACCCAGAACTGTTCTGATTTAGTTCCAAGAGACTAAGATTCCAAAACTATTGGACAGGCAAGTGGAGCCCCAGACACCCTACCCCAAAATTCTTGTACAACAGAACCTTTTGTGGTAATGGAAATGATCTACATTTATGCATTCCAAACAATACTATTAGCAACATGTGGCTAACGTAATTAAGGAACTTTAAAATCTGACATTAATTAATAAATTACCAAATGTAGTCAACAGCCATTATATATAACATAATTCTAGGATCTCTCTCTTGGGAGATCTGATAACAGACAATTCATAATCCCACAAGACCACGGCAATTACTTGGGTAGGTGGTAGGATGACAGAACAACTTAAGTGGGTATACAAAAGAACAGCTTGTGACTGTTGTACAACAGTGTCCTTGACAGTGACCAGGAAAATCCCCAGGATGCTAGCATTTCTAGGAACAAGGGTTATTCCACACTGATTCTCCCTCCTTAGATTCTACTCTTATCTAAGGACAATGAAAAATGCTAGATTTTAAACCACTTCCACATCTGAAAAGGCATCTCCAGTCCTGGTGCATGAAACCTATAGGGGCATCCCATCCTGGGTCTCATTTCCCCATACTGATCTTATCCTACTTCCTCACCCGTTCCCGAAGCAGCGAGATGCAGAAGTCCACCTCCTTCTGCCGCAGGGCCTGGAGCTGGGCAGTCCCATGGTGGTCAACGATGAGACGGAGATATGTGTAAACAGCCATGGCAATGAGGATGCTGCTCTTCAGTACCCACTCCCTGCAGGAGGGAAAGACACTGCACCTGTACTCTGTCGTAGACCTACGCACACTCCCAATCACCCGCTTAAACTTGGCTCCAGCACCTCAATAATGTTTGATGCTCACACACTGGGAGGAGGTTCTTTTTTTTTTTTGCTTGCTTGCTTAGGCTGTTATCTCAAAACTATCAACTAGCTAAGAGAAGGACAACTTCCTAATTTTCTCTATTTGGCAACCAATAAAAATAGGTGCCAAAAGGAAAAAAATCTTAAGAATTCTTACCACGTAACCACTTATGTAGCTCCAATAAAATACATTGTACATTGACTCACCTATTCAAACATTTACTGAGTGCCTATCATGTGCCCAGCAATGTGTGAGGTACTAGGGTCAGAGATGAACCGTTTCTCCCAGTTCATCTGTGAGGAAAGTTCTGTTCAGTCAATAGTTCTTAAGTGTGGTGCCAGGATCTCTGGGGATTTCCAAGACCCTTTACAGGACCAGGAGTTCTCAGAACACACCATGCTAGCCCCTTCTGTCACACTTGTCACTAACAGTTTACCACACCACAAACCTTTCCCTGACTTGCTAGCTGCTGACCCCACCCTCAGACAATGAGTCACCTGCTCTAAATCATAATCTGAAAAAAGAACCTGATTCTGGATGGCAAAGCTCATTTTCCCAGGAGTTTTAGAATTTCCCTGGGGAAAACAGGGTAATGAAAGAATTACTTGTTCCCTGCTGCTTTAAAAGGGGTAGAGAGAAAAACACAGTGGGAAGATTCCTAAAATCCCCAATGCTGTTTCTTGTGCTACTCCTGTGGAGTAGTATCCGCCAAGCAAAGAGTTTGTAATGGCTTTGGCATCCCTTCTGGAAGGCCAACTGGAGGAAGACGACAGTGAGTTTAATTAATCCAACCAGGCAACATCCTGATTCCGGAAATGTGCTCAAGTCACCTAATTAAAAGAATCTGGCATTTTCCTTTCAAGAAAAAAGAAAGAAAGAAATAAAGAAAACACTAGCCAAGGACATGAGCCCTGCTCCCAGTTACCTTTTACCCCTACAGCCTGAAAACATTTGGAAGGGTGTGAGAAGGAAGGTATGGAAGAAGATAGTTTAAACTTTGAAGTACTAACTTTTACCAAAAAATGTGAGTTTCTGGAGAGTAGGGAAAGTTACCAAGCTGTTATTTGACACCTATATGGGAAATTCAGCTTTAAGGCAAGGGGACAGGATACATCTGGAACCAGAAATAAAATGAGAAAAATCACTTTTCAAGAACATAACAGGAATGACAAACATATCTGAATTGTAGAATGGCATATGAAAGAGAAAGAGGGATGCAAGTGAGGCCTTCTAATCCAGGACATTAAATAAATACTGATATTTGCTGGGTGCAGTAGCGCACACCTGTAATCCCAGCAGCACCAGAAGCTGAGACAGGAGGATTGTGAGTTCAAAGCCAGCCTCAGCAATGACAAGGCGCTAAGCAACTCAGTGAGACCCTGTCTCTAAATAAAATACAAAATAGGGCTGGAGATGTGTCTCAGTGGTATCATGCCCCAGAGTTCAATTCCTGGTAATCCCCCAAAAAAGAAAGAATTATGATACCTAAGAGAAGCAGAAACCTGGCAAGAAACTGTTAAAAGATCTTGCTCGTGCTGGTGTCATGTTGCCAGATTCAGTGCAGCTGCACATCTGTGCCAGGGCACTAGGTGGCACTGCACAGCTGGCCTGCGTGGCTCTCAGGCTTGAGAGTAGGCAGCACAGGGTCATGGCTTTCACAAGTGTGAATCATAGGAGGAGGTCCTTTTGAAAATGTGGACAATATGAACACTATCAGCACTCTCAAGAATCTTACTACTATGGTGTTCTTATCCAGAGAGACTCAAAAAATAAGCAAAATGAAGACTGGGGCCACAGGACCAAGAAGGAAGACCTCATTCCCAAACAAATTCAGAAATGGAATAGTCCTCATAAAATTTCTGGTCCTTCAGTTTGATGAGGAAGGGAAAGAATCAGCCAAAAGCCCTATATGCCTCTCTCTACCACTGGAGGCTCCAAGCCCTCTATAGCGGGATCAGAATCTCTATTACCTCCCTACCCCTGCTGCCATCCAAACCACTTCAAAAACAGTGTATGTTTGACAAGTTTGGAAGGGAGAAGAGGTACCTGCCAAGCCTGGGTGGCTGGCTGGTCCCACTCTGTTGAGCTCATTCTTCCCCTACCTCCCCTCCAAAGATAAACATTCCAAGGAGGTCTGGATCAAAAATAAACCCTTATCAGATGAAACTGGTTTTTCCTGGGCTCAGAAAACAGGCCCTTCTTTCCCACTCCTTTATCCCTTGGGCCACACTACAGCATTAATTCCTTTACTTGCCATCAATATGGTCGCCTCCCCCACTTGATGCTGGCTTCCTCCTCTCTAACCTAAGGTGTTTTAGGGTCACACAGTCCTCTCTTCTCCACTTCCCATACTCATATGCCTTCTGGTCATATCTGGTTCTTGCCCCACCCTTCATGATGGACTCTACCTCTGCTCCGTCAGGATATCCAGAACACTTTCTGCCAACCAGATATTTTTCGCTGTAACATCTCCACCTGATTAAAAAAAAAGGGAGGGGTGAAGAATCAGAAATCAGTAGCTCTAATTAGCAACTTAGCTAATCCATCTCTTCACTCATCTTGCCGGTCTACCCTGTTATCCCATCACTGTTTTCCTGAGTGTTAGGATAAATTGTCTTCTTTTCCATCCGACTTTTAAAAAATTCCCTCTTTGCCTCCAGAGAGAAGAAAAGAGAAGGGAATGTTCTGAATTTTTCTTATCTTTTTGATATTTATTTATTTATGTATTTTTTTAATTTTAGGTGGACACATTATTTTATTTTTATGTGGTGCTGAGGATCGAACCCAGTGCCTCAAGCATGCTAGGCGAGCGCTCTACCACTGAGCCACAACCCCAGCCCCTGTTCTGAATTTTTCTAGAAACCAGAGCTGTTGCTTTTCCAGACTGGAAACTTGAGTGGGAACACTCTGGCCCTTGAAAAGGAATCCCATGGTTGGAAAGAAAGGATGATGTCTCAAATAGGGCCTGAGAGGTGCAGGCGGCTGGCAACAGCTGCAGTCCAGCATCTGGATGTCCCCTGTGCTCAAGCTCACAACAAGCCAAGGGTTTCTTGTTTCCAGGTATCAGTCTTCAGTTCTTGCTATGGAACTTCCTGGGGCAGAATTAATATGCAGCAATGCCAGACCAAAGTCTTGGGATAAGAAGTGGGAGCTAGGAGGGCCAAATAGGGAAGAAAGTGCTGGAGAAAGGATAAAAATAACCAGCACAACACTGCTATACCTTGCACTAAGTCCCAATTAAACATTTCGATATTCACATAGTCACACATCACACAGACAATGGTTCAAACACACCAAACAGGGGCATCAGTGTTATATAAAATCCTGAAGAGAAAGCCAAGCAGCAATGGACAAATAATGAGGTAAAACAGGAGGGTAGTTTTTTAAACACACACACAATCTTGAGAGTAAAAGAGGAAGCTCAGGCAGGCCTCTTCCATATTCATTGGCTCAGACAGATGTCACCAACGCCAAGATGAAAATAAAACCTAAATGTCAGGGTCTGTTCTGTAACATCCTTTGTCCCTCAGACTGGTCCCAATCAGTTGTCATAATTATTAGGGAGCAATTGTTCAGAACACAGGGGTGGAGCCAGGGAAGATGTCTAGATTTCTGAAAGCATAATAATACAGGGATGAATTATTTCCCCTTAATTTTCTTCTCATTCCTTCCTGATTCAATATGCCACAAAAACCCAGAATGAAGCTTGGCTAAAATAGGTCAAATATTCTGCTAGCCTTTGGATTTGACAGGAAAGAAAACAAAGCAAAACTTATTGCTTCAAAAGGGCTCCTGTGATTTTTCAATCAATTTCTTCCTGAAACACATGAAGCCAGATGTCTGTATCAGAAAGAAAGAGCCTAAGTAACCCAGGAATCAGGTTCCATGGGTGCTTAATCAGTCTTTATTGCCTTGCCTGAGTCTCTGGGCTCCTCTCCTTTCTTCTTAAATATTTTTAGTTGTAGATGGATGCAAAATTTTATGTATTTATTTTTAAGTGGTGCAGAGGATCGATCCCAGTGCCTCACAGTGGGAGGCAAGCGCTCCACCACTGAGCCACAACCCCAGCGCTCTCTTTCTTCTTTATGCTCTTGACATTCAACTCACCTGCAATCTGCTTCATAAATGTCATGCAAACACCATCAGCTCCCAGAACCCCACTCTTCACTAGTTCCCGTACCAACCACACCAACTAGAGAGAGGAGAAAATATGAAGAGCATGAACTGTGAGTTTGAGAAAGGAGCTACTTAACCATATTACAAAACAGGTACACATTGGTAGGGGTATGTTGCCCCAATTTCTCCTTCCCTTCTCTGTAAGAGGATCCCTCCCCACGGTTATGTCTTTGAGCTGGATCCCTTCTTATTCTTTTCTTTTTCTTTTTTTTTTTTTTTTTTTGATGTTAGGGACAGAACCCAGGGCCTTGTGCATACTAGGCACACACTTTACCACTGAGATAACACTCCTAATCCCTGGATCCTTCTTTTCTTCCTATTCTTACCTGAGTTCGGCACGTATCCTGCAACTTTAGGTACTTCTCCATAAGTATTTGGTTGATTTTATTCAGGACAATATTCATGCCATCACGACTCACCAGAGCCAAGTCTCGGTAACACTGCAAAAAGCAAAATTTGTGAGCAATTAGTAAGTTGAGGAAAAGGTTCCTAAGCCCACTCACAGTGCACCTCCTGCCCTCTAATCTCTTAAACTTAACACCAGTGAGTCACCAAGTAGCGATGAAACACTTTCCATTCTGGATATTTTCCTTCCACAGGGCTCCTTTATTCCATATCTACCCCTTGGTCTGTCACACAGGGTGGGGGGAAAAGCACCGAGCAATTCTCTAATAAGACTGGAAAGCCTGCTGGACAAAGCTCCTAGTCCTATCCCTCTCCCCCTACCTCCCTTCTCAGGAAGTATCATACTGTTTGAAGGCACAAGCTGAGCTAAACCAGGTGGAGGCCATCTGCTTTTCATCTGCCAGTAAAAGGTCATTGCAGAATGGGTTTATTTGAATGAGCCATAAAGCAACCAGAGGTTTTTAGACCCGATCTGACCCAGACAGATGCCACAAAGAAAGCACTAAGGGATCAGGGCTCCAGGGAAACAACAAAACCCAAACTGAATTTTCTTACTAAATGTCTCTCTTCTTTCTGGATACCCTTTGCTTTTGCCAAGTATTGAAAGAAGAATGGTCCTTCAATATCCCCACCCCAGGGGCAGGGATGGTAGGACAGTTTTTTCTGTGAAAGTCGTTGCTTCCTTTCCTCTTTGAGCTTTTCTCACTAGTCTTTCCAGTGAGCCCAAACTCCTGGGGGAATACCTTCAGGGATCTCGTTAGAAGCCCCCTTAGCCTGCTCAGTTCTGTCTTGTTAGGGTTTCATCCAAAAGGTATAAAGGAGGCAGGTATCAAGGATGGCATCAAGAATAATAACAAGGGGCTGGGGATGTGGCTCAAGCGGTAGCGCGCTCGCCTGGCATGTGTGCGGCCCGGGTTCGATCCTCAGCACCACATACAAACAAAGATGTTGTGTCCACCGAAAACTAAAAAAATAAATATTAAAATTCTCTCTCTCTGTCTCTTAAAAAAAAAAGAATAATAACAATAATAGCTAATATTAATTTGTCTTGTATTATATACATTATTACACTTGACACACATAACAACCCTTTGAATTAGGTATTATGTATTATTAGATAGGCAGAAAAGTTAAAGCACATAGCTCCAGGTTACATAAGAGATTAGAAGAATAATCAAGATTCAAATCCTGGCAGTCTAATTCCACATTCCATGCTTAACCACCTCTTACACTAAAGTGAGAAATAACTAAAAAAGAAAGACCCTGCTAGGGGCGGAGGTAAGAATTTGCAATGGCTTTGAAGCTACTACATTCTAAATTCTTTCATCTAAGCACTGAAAAGAGATGTACACATAAAGACCAGTTGCTCTTTGGCCTTAGTGTGATGAGGGACTCCTCCTACTCTTCTGGTACTTAAGTCAAACCAATCCATCTGATGAAAATAACAGATATCCTCCATATGTCACAAACTTTTATATTTTTATAAAGAAGAATTTATCCTTGACCACGTCTGGGAGATGATTGGGAAATCAAAAAAACAAACAAGGCATGAGAAAAGCAAGAAGGTGGTAGAGGGATGAGTGGGTGGCAGGGTAATGAATTACTGCCAACATGCTGGCCAGCAAATTGGGCAGATCAGTCAGAAGTAAGTCACAGAATGGGTAAAGAGAATGATCAGGGAGGCGAAGGCAGAAGGAAAATCTGTGTTGGGCCAAGGACAAAGACATTAAGCATAAAGGAGGCTTGTCTGTTCAAATCAAAGTCAAAACCCCAGAAATACAGAAAAGACCCAGGACAGGGAAGGAAGACAATTCTCTCAGGAGATACAGGGTCAGATGAAGAGGGCAGATAATGCCTGCCTAATGTCATGCTCCAACTGGGACCTTTAACAACCACAACTGCTGGTAACACATGGCAGCTGGGTACCAAAAGGCTCATATTCCTAATGCTGCCAGCTGTCTTACCCACCTCTGCGCCAGTTTGCTGACTGCCTTAGAAGAGAAGCATATGGGAGAAAAAAACAAAACTCAGCAATGAACAGAGAAGAAAAGCAGAGGGTCTCAAAGAAAGGAGGGGGGACAGGATGGTGCTGAGGTAGCACATCTAGCCTGACCCTCTTGAGAGCACTGATGTATTAGTCTCAGTCCCCAACCTTCTTTCTGGAGCTGCCTGCTGAGAGAAGTACCTAGACCAAGAAATGCCTTGACTCTCTGAGGGAGTGAGACCTTGGCACTGATGTTACACCCTTTCCAATCACCTTCATCTACTGACTTATAGAGCCTACACAGCATTAGCTTCCCTCCTTACCAACTTCCCAGCCAGGCCTGCTCACAGCTGTTTAGTTCAGTTAACAAATATGAAATAAGCAAACTCAAAGACTACAAACATTCCCAAGAACTGACAAGAGGGCAGGTCAAATCAAGAAGGTACTATTGGAACAGAACCCACCCCATAAATATTCTACTTTCTACACAGAAATTACCACTCATTCCTTAACTGTGTTATCCTCTCTACCCACTAAGAAGTCCCAGAAGGAGCTGATCCTGACTCTATGAACTTGCCTCCAACTGACAGAGGCTTCCCAGCTCATGCTTTCCTAGGGCAGGTTGCTTTTCTTTTTGGTACAGGGGGTTGAAAATGCACGGGTGCTTAACCACTGAGCCACATCCCAAGCCCCATTTCATATTTTATTTAGAGACAGAGTCTCACTGAGTTGCTTTAGGTCTCATTTTTACTGAGACTGGCTTTGAACTTGAGATCCTCCCACCTCAGCCTCCCCAAACTGCAGGAAGCCAAGCCTAGGACACGTTTTCTAATGAGTTCAAAACTCAGTTTCCACTATCTTTTCTTCCCTGCCTCTTAACTCTTGGCCTATGGAGATTCAGGAAAAACTAAATCTCAAATCCATCCTGGGATTTCTGTTCCAAAGGTAAAATTAACCTCAAATAAACATTCAGAAAACAGTTCTCTTACTGAAGCCTGAAACAATGTCTTAAGATCAGTCCTTATCAGTTAACTCCCCCCTAAAATGTTTGCAGGACAGAACTATTTCACAAGACAATTACCTTTTTAGGAAGAAGGATCAAAGCTCAAGGGAGATATATCATCAGTTCTCCCACCACTCTCTGACTTAGCTCAAAGTCTCTGAATGAGTCACTACCTGATACCTCCTCACTCACCTAAAATTGTGTCCTCCTGATTCTATCTCTACCATTTTCTGAAGAGGCCTGATCTGGGGAATCAGATTGAGTCTCACTGGTAAAGGATTTACTTGGAAATATTTAGCATGTGAACATGAATCCTGGTGTATCTGTCAATTAGTTATGAGACCCAAGGTGAGATGTCTGATCTCCCGAGGGAGCACAGGGCCTCCCTCAGGGGCTGTCCTAATACAAAAGAGGAGTGTTCTAGCCCTTGCTGGGTTTGGATGGCCTAACTATATAACAAGAACTTACAACATACAGCCCAGTGGCCTCGTTCACTGCCATGCCAGGTTAAGAACCAGAAATACCAGATATGTCTTCTTCTCTTCACTGAGGTTTATTGATTTACTCTGATTTAGAACTCACCTGAAACAATCTTTTCCAGCAGGCAAGAGTAAATTGTACTGAGATGACTAAAAAAGGTTTTGATTCTGTTGCTGCTATTTTGTTTTAAATGCTAGGGATCTAACCCAGGGCCTTGCACATGCTAGGCAAGTGATCTACCACTGGGCTGCATCCTTAGTCCTTTAATGAGATTTTAGTTGTAGTTTTATAAAAATTTATACAAAATGGAATAGAGCAGGGCATGGTGGCTGAGACAGCAGGATCAAAAGTTTTGAGTCCAGCCTGGCAACTTAGCAAGACCCTATATCACAATAAAATAAAAAGGGTTAGGGATATATAGCTCAATGGTAGAGTACTCCTGAGTTCAATTCCCACTATTGTGGGAGAGGGGGCAAATTAAAATTAGAACTCCCATATGACCTGGCTATACCACTCCTGGGTATACATCTCAAAAAAATGATATCAGCATTCAAAAGAGGAAATGCATACCCATGTTTATTATGGCACCATTCACAATAGCTAAGATATAGAATCATATATGTGCCCATTAACAGATGAATGAATTTAAAAAATGGTACATATACACAATGGAGTATTATTCAGCCATAAAGAAGAATAAAATCCTATCATTTGCAGGAAAATGGATGAAAGTAGAAGAGGAACCATCAGGGTCAGGGAAGGGTAAGGAGAAATAGTAAAAATGGGAGAATGGGGAAAGAAAGAGAGGAGGGCAAGAAAGAGAGTGAATATTATTAAAGCCTGACATATGGAAATAACACACTGAAATTAATTAACTAGTGTAATGTTCATTAATAATTACAATTTTAAAAAAAGTTTAAAAAAGGAAAAAAAAATCCATACAAGAGAAAATTAAACCTTCTACTCTCATCTTTGCCAAAAATTTATTTAAAATGAAGGGGATCTGTTGGGCACAATGGCACACACCTGTAATCCCAGTGCCTCCGGAAGTTGATGTAGGAGGACTGCGAGTTCAAAGTCAGCCTCAGCAATTCAGCAATTCAGCAAGGCCCTAAGCGAGACCCTGTCTCTAAATAAAATATTAAAAAGCGCTGGAGTTGCTAGGGGCAGTGGCACATGCCTGTAATCCCAGTGGCTCGGGAGGTTGAGATAGGAGGATGGCGAGTTCAAAGTCAGCCTCAGCAATGGCGAGGCACTAAGCAACTCAGTGAGACCCTGTATCTAAATAAAATACAAAATAGGGCTGGGGATGTGGCTCAGTAGTCATGTGCCCCCGAGTTCAGTCCTGGTACCCCACCACCACCAAAAAAAGGGCTGGAGTTATGCTCAGTGGTTAAGCACCTCTGGGTTCAATCCCCCATACCCACCACCCCCACCAAAAATGAAGGGGATAATATACTGTTTAACACTAACAAATGGGAAACATTCATTTTCTAGGGTCTTGATGAATTCAGTATAAAAATGAAATATCAATTTTACTCAACAAAGTCCTAGTCCAAAATCACCTGGGCTCTCCTGGGAACCAAGGAGGCTGAGGCAGGAGGATCATAAGTTCAAAGCCAGCCTCGGCAATAGCAAGGTGTTAAGCAACTCAGTGAGACCCTGTCTCTGAATAAAATATAAAATAAGGCTGCGGATGGGGCTCAGTGGTCGAGTGTCCTTGAGTTCAACCCCTGGTACCCCCAACAAAAAAAGGATTTTGAATACTTGCTGGATCACCATCTGCCTAACCCCAGACCCTTTCTATTACAGCTAACATTAGGAAAGTACAAACAAGTCAGGTTGTCACGCCCATAAATCCTTCCCCCAAGGTTAATCCAAACTGCCATGCCAGAAGACCATAGCATCCTATCCTTACCCCTGGGAGTGAGTTTCCTTTGCTTATCCCTAACAAGGATGACATCTCTAATCACCAAGTACCACATAGGTAAAGTGAGAGCAGGTTGCGGGGACAGAATAAAGCCTCCACCACATCCAATTTTTTGGAAGCATCAAATGAGATATTCTCTGGCAAAGCCTAGAAGAATGCTGCACAATGAGCATGTCTGCTTCCTTCCACACCCACCTTGTTCATGAAAGAGCCAATGAGAGGCTGAGTTCTCCCAACTCTGGGAGGCTGAGTTCTCCCAACTCTGGGGAGTCAAACTTGCCCAAAGGAGTCTTATGTCAAACATTTTAAGCCAGATTCCAGACACATTTTATTTTTTTGATACCAGGGATTAAACCCAGTGTCACAACCTTTAAGACACATCCTCAGCCCATTTTTATATTTTATTTAGAGACAGGTTCTTGCTGAGTTGCTTAGGGATGCTATAAGTTACTGAGGCTGGTTTTGGACTTGCAATCCTCCTGCCTCAGCCTCCCAAGCTGCTGGGTTTACAGGTGTGCACCACCGCGCCCGGCCAAACACATACATCATCATGCCAAGACTCAAAGGACATGGAATTACTGGAAAGGGGAAATCTAGGCAGGCAGAAGACTTAATTTTACTATGTTATTATAAAAAGAACAGAATCTACAGAGATCATACCGCCTAGACCTTCACTTCAAGGAAGAATCCCAATTATATCATTCTGTGTAAAGACTCCTTTTCTGTTTACAAAGAGCTACAGACTAGGTTTACTGTATTCCTCAGTAAGTTGGGCTCCAGCACTCTCTATAATCTTTTTCTGTTTTCATTGAAAAAAGGACCAGGAGTTGAACCCAGGGTCTCCTGCATGCTAGGCACCTGCTGTATCATGAGGTATATCCCCAACTCTTTTTTATTTTGAGGCAGAGTTTCACTAAATTGTCCAAGCTGTTCCTGCCTCAGCCTCCTGAGTAGCTAGGATTAGTTATCTACTCTAAATTCTACTTGCCACCAATTTTTTTTTTTTTTTTTTTTTTTGGATACTGGGGATTGATTGTAGCGGGGCTTAACCACTGAGCCCCATGCCCAGCCTTTTTTATTTTGAGACAGGGTCTTTCTAAATTGCTTAAGGCTCACTAAATAGCTGCTAAGTCTGGTTTTGGATTTGCAATCCTCCTGACTCAGCCTCCCAAGTTGCTAGGATTACAGCTACTTGCTGAAAATTTAAGTCTGCTTTCTATTCACCTGCTAATGGGGATGCTCTTCTGAATAAGAACTTTCACTGATATCATTACAGTGGTTTTCTTCTTTCCTAGGATTAGATCCCATCCCTTTGAGCCTCACCTCATACACCTAAAATTTCAATCTGTAAGTGCTTTTCACTCTCACAACTGCCTTTTCTTGCCTTTTAGCTTTAGGGTCTGGGAACAGAAAGAACTTGGAGAATAATCAATTCACTGAGAATAAAAAGGGATTAAAATTACATTTGGAGAACAAGTTGACTCAGCACTAGTCAAAGAGTCTGATATGTCCCCAGTTAAATGGTAAATTTCACCATATTCCCAGATCCTGTCTGAGAGGGTCTGTGGGTCCACAGCAGGTATCTTACCTTCTGGGCTTGGGCAGGTTCTGTGAGGACAAGAGTAAAGAGACCCAGACAGATTTCCTCATGTTGGGGGGGACCTTTGCAAACCTGGAAAGTGAGGAAGGGAAGAAGGTAGTTGGTGGTACTCAAATTCAAGCAAAGTATCAACCAGAAAACTAAAGCCTCCTAACATGTAATGGAGAATGATCAAGTCTTGAATCTGTTTATTTTCTTCTCTTAAAAGGGATGAAGCTAGGCCCACACGGGTATTCCAAGGAACTGGGGAGGCGGGAGAATCTCAAGTTTGAGACTAGCCTCAGCAACTTAGTGAGGCTCTGTATCCAAAAAAAAAAAAAAAAAAAGGTGGGTGGTTGGGTGGGTGAGGTTGGGAAGTATACTCAGTGGTAAAGCACCCAGTATCAAAAAAAAAAAAAGGATAAGACATCCATTTTAGGAGAGAGGTGGAGGGAAGGGATAATCTTTATTGCTTTCTCGAGCCATCTGAAGTAAGCAAGAAATAGAAAAGAGAGTGTTTAAGATAGGAAAAATAAAACCAAAAAGTCCTCCTCCCCCGCTTTATCAGATCTTAGCAGCCCGAAGTAGAAAGGCAGCTGCTAGAGTGAGGTTGTGGCTCAGTGGTAGAGTGTTCACCTAGCACGCATGAGGCACTGAGTTCAATTCTCAGCACCACATAAAAATACTGTGTCCACCTAAAACTAAAAAAAAAAAAAAAAAAAAAAAAGGCAGCTGCTACCAACAAGCTTACCTACCAACCATAACCATGGACAAATCATTAAGTCTCTAAAATTTCTAAAATAAAGACATAATAAGAACAATATACAGGGGTGGGGATTGTGGCTCAGTGGTAGAATGCTTGCCTAGCATGTGTGAGGCATTGGATTCAATCCCTAGAACCGCATAAACCAAACAAACAAATAAATAAATAAATAAAAACAAATAAAATAAAGGTATTGTGTCCATGTAGAACAAAAAAATAAAAATAAAAATAAATATACAATAATAAGTAGGTAATACCTACTGAAAATTTACTGTGAACCTGAGATTACTCTAAGTCCTTCACATGTACCATTTATTTTGACCACACAGTTCAATGGAAACGTAAAAGATAAAATATGTGAGAATAATTTGCAAAGAAAAAACTACTACCAAACTGAATTTATTAAAATGTTGTTATTTAAAAACATATAAGACTCTAGTAGGTAGCTTTCCGCCCTAAAAGAGGAGTTAAAAAACCCTAGATCTTACCCACTTAATCTTTCCATATTTCTGGTTGTATCTAAGAACTTTCCAGAAGCAGAAATGGGTACGAGGAGTGCTGTACTTACGTAAGCATTAAGGGCATCATTGGCCTCTCTCTCAGAGACACCAGTTGTCATTGACGTCACAATGTTCATACACCTTTCCAATCTCTGGGGAGAGTGAGAACAACATAACAGTGTGTCAGTATCACCTATGAAGTACTGTTACTTTTTTTTTTTTTTTTTGGTGCTAGGCATTGAACCCAGGGCACTTACCCATTGAACCACATCCCCAGCCCTATTTTTACCTACTTTATTTAGAAACAGGGTCTCGCTAAGTTGCTAAGGCTGGATTTGAATTCATGATCCTCTTGCCTCAGACTCCCAAACAGCTAGGATTTTAGGAATGCAGCACCATGCCCAGGTGCTCCACCATTGTTCTACATGGACACAATACCTTTATGGCCCCAAAAAAGTTCTTAAAAAATTCAAACCTGATGATGTCTCTAGCTCTAACTGCCTTAAAAAAAAAAAAGGAAAAGGAAAAGTCCTTCCTTATAGTAGAGCACCATCTAACAAATATAGAAAGAATAGCAAGAATAATAGTTGATTTAGGCAAATATTTTCAATAGATGTTTACCAGCAGGTAAAACTTTCAAGAGAAAGAAGATTCACTCAAACTTATAAATCTCAGAGGGAAAATAATAAATGTAAGAAGACCTGGAGGGCATCACCTCAACCAAGGAACCAAAGTACACCATATGCATCTGATAAGATGCACTGAAGATAGGTGGTGGCATGTGTGGGGTCCCAGCTACTCAGGAGTCTGAGACAACCCAAAGTGAGAGATTCCACAAAATAACTGGCCTGTCAAAAAAATGCCTTAAGGGGCTGGGAACATAGCTCAGTTGGTAGACTGCTTGCCTCACATGCACAAGGCCTTGGGTTCAATCCCCAACACCGCCAAAAAAAAAAAAAAAAAAGCCTTAACACTAAGGTAAGGAAAGACAAAATGGATTACGAATCTGTTACAGACTAAAGAATAATAAAGAGTAATACAGAGATATGACACCTAAATACAGTGGTGTGATCCTGGACTGCTATAATTGGGACGACAGATAAAAAGTGAATACTTGAATCACCGACTTGAACTAGCAACATGTCAATGTTAAACTATCCATCCCCACCCCCAGGGTACTGAAGATTAAACCCACGGGCACCTTACTATTGAGCTCTGAACCCTTTTTGCCACAGGGTCTTGTTCAATTGCAGAGGTTGGGCTTGAGCTTGCAAACTACCTCGGCCACCTGAACTGCTAGGATTATAGGTGTGTGCCACAGAGTGCCTGGCAAATTATCCAGTCTTGACAATGGAATGAGGGAAGATTCCTGTTTTTAATAAAATCAGGATACCAAAGAGATACTTGCACACCTTGGATTATTATGGCACTATTCATAATAGCTATGGAACAAACCTAGCTGCCCATCAACATATGAATGGATTGAAAAAAGTGATAAATATACACAATGAAACATCATTCAGCCACAAAAAAGAATGAAATCCCATCATTTACAGTAAAATGGATGAGGCAATACAATGTTTTTTTTTTTTTTGAGAGAGAGAGAGAGAGAGAGAATTTTTTTAATATTTATTTTTTAGTTTTCAGCAGACACAACATCTTTGTTTGTATGTGGTGCTGAGGATCGAACCCGGGCCACACGCATGCCAGGCGACCGTGCTACCGCTTGAGCCACACCCCCAGCCCATACAATGTCATCTTAAGTAAAATAAGCTAGATATAGAAAGACATGTACGTAACTTTCCATGTATGTAGAAACTAAAAACAAGTCAATGTGAATCTATACACTGATTACTAGAGGTTGGGAAAGGCAGTGGTAGGAGAGGGTGAATAAACAGAGGCTGGATTGATTACTGCATGCTGCATGCATGTGTAGAAATATCATACATACAATTAAGACATGTTAACCAAAAAGAAAGTATTTTTAAAAAAATCTTTTGTTATTGGGAAATATATGTGGAAGTATTTAAATTTAAAGGAGCATCGATGGTTGCTACTTTCAAAAGAATAAAATATTTGTATATATAGAGTAATATAGCAGATGTGTCACATACTGATATCAGTAAATATAAGTGAAAAGCATATGAGCATTCTATGTATTATAATTTTTCTTTAAGTTTGAAATTATTTTGAAATAAAGTTATTAAACAAATTAAAGAATCAAGGTTGGGGAATGTAGCTCAGTGGTACAGCACTTGTCTAGCATACACAAGGCCCTAGGTTCAAACCCCAGCATTACCAAAACAAACAAATAAAAAAATTTAATAATAATATTAAAGAAAAAGAGAGTCAGGCTGGAGATAAAATTCAGTGGTAGAGTGCTTGCCTTGCCTAGCATGCACAAGACTGAGTTCTATCCCTAGTACCACTCACTCACTCACTCACTCACTCTCTTTCTCTCTCTCTCTCACACACACAAAAGAAAGAAAGAAAGAAAATTGAAGACTTTTATCAACAGAATACAAGGTATGGATGCTGGATTACTGACTTGAAATACTGATTATATAGTAAGAAATTGTTAAAAAAAATTTTTTTGTGGGGTGGATGGTAAGGTAAATAAGAGAAAGCAGCAGACATAAGAAAGAGAAAGAAAAAGCAAGAAGAGATAATCATGAGTCTTCCAGAAAACCCAACAGAGGCCAGAGGTAAAGCAGGAGATGGCTTAAAGGAGAGTACTGTTAATATTCATAGGTAGGATATTAGTACTGAGTATTTGCTAAAACATATCCTTCTTTCTGGTACAGTGCTTGCCTCGCATGCACAAGGCCCTGGGTTCAATCCCCAGCACCACCAAAAAATAAATAAATAAGAGGGGTAACAGACTTCTGGGAGGGAGAAGGGGGCCATAGCTGGTATCCAAAGAAGCAAGGTTTTTAAAGAAATATATATACACACACACACACACACACATACACACATATATATAAATATTTTCTTTTTTGTTAACATGTCTTAATTGTATGTATGATATTTCTACACATGCATGCAGCATGCACTAAATATATAGACACAGCTACATAGAGATACTGTTCTACCTAACGTCCCCCAAAATGCTAAAAACAAACTTAAAAAATAATGAGAGTATGAGGAAAGAAAAGGAGTGACAAAGAATAAAAGGCCAGACTAAAACCTGCCAAGGTCTCTAGTTAAACAAAAGTAGGGACAGCTATATTAAAAACTATCCAAGGGCCATTCTACTTTCAAAGGCCACCCAAGCATGGCATGTGCTCAACATTCTAAAGAGATCTTACTCACTGGTTCCTTGTTTCAAAGATGCATTTGATACTAAACATTTAGATATTGATAATATATCTCATATATTTTGCCAGAAAGCTTCTCCACTATCAACACCTAAACCTTAGTCCTTTAAAACTTTTATCATGAGGATTAACCCAAAAACTGTTTAAGGAAAAATGATCCCCAATGATAATGCTGCTGGCAAAATTGTGACAAAGGCAGGCTGGTTTTCTTCCCTTTGACTTTAGATGTCAGAACAAAACATCTTGTTAAGAACTGAATATAAGGACAATGGGAAAAGGTCTAGGCATGAAGGATAATCATGCTTCTCTTCTAACCACCATCTTGAAGTTGTGTATGTCTATCCTGGGTAAGAACATAAGGTGGCAGAGGGTAGAATTATGTGTTAATGTAAGCAGCTCTGGTAGCTATAAAACTTCAACCTAAAATAACCCAAAGCTGCCAGGTTTGCAGGTATTACAACTTCACTGGAAATGTCAGGTCTATCTCCCAAATTAGGTCAGATCAGCAGGTTCCACCTTAATAAACAGCACCTGCGTACTTGTAAAAGGGAACTGTGAGATCACATGAAAGCTGAGCTGTACTGTCACAAACCACCTCTCCAACAAGCTCTGAGATACATCATTACCTTGTACACCTCATACATGAAAAGAGAAGGGGAGGAAAAATATCACACTGGGCTTCCTTTTTTAAAAAATTTCATCCCTTTCTACCCAAGATTCTTACCAGGGACTGGAGAGAGAGTTATTCTAGCTGCCAAGTCTAGACTATTCTTGGTGGGACCCCTGTATCCAACCGAGGTTAACAAGCAGAGTTGAGGGACATAGTGAACAAGGAGCAGCACAGCATCCTAAAATTCTAGATACTGTTTCCTATCAAAGGAAGAAATCTCTGCTGAATCAACAGACAGAGGAAAAAATCAAACATCAGCTAACTAATGCAAACTGACAGGAAACCCAGTATAGAAGGAACTGCACTTGCTAGTTAGCTTTAGGCTCATCTTGGGTGAGTTATTTACTCTTTCTAAACCCTGGTTTTCTTATCATATAGAGATAATTCCTATATCACAAGGTTGCTCTGAGGATTAAATAAGATAAAAATTTGAAAGCATCTTGCATACAACCTTCATTGGGCTAGAATCTATCCAATTTGTAAGGAAGCTCATCAGTTGCACAAGTCTACATCTACGAAGAACAGACTCTTCAAACCATGTGCCACTATTTCTAATTGCATGTCCTTGAAGATCCCTGAAAACTAACCCCCTACCACAGGCCATGGATAAATGCTTGAGTAGGCTGAAACGCTTCCTCTCCTACTTATCCTCTGTAAAACTTTGACTTCTAGAAGAGGCCTGCCTGATGGACCCTGTACCAAAATCCTACAAAGCTGGCTACATAGCCCTATGAGCGGTAGAGTTTCTCGCTATGATTTAACTCTCAGAGACCTTGGGTAGAACAGTTTCTCTAGGCCCCTCCTGGATATTCTAAGCTCTGCTCAGAGGCCTGAGTCAATTTTCTATGGGTCACTGCCCAGTTAAGGACAAAGTGGCCTCTGGAAACAGGGAGGCCCAGCTAAGGATGTAGAAAGTAGGAGAGTCCAGAATCTGGAAAAGTAGATAAACACAATGGAGAGAGAAATGTGATGGGAAGTCCTTTGCAGGCAATGGGAGTATAGAAGACACTACTCCTCATGAACTATAGAAATTACTTCTCCATACAGGATGGAGAATTAACGATTCAGGATGTCAAAAGCACCACATCCTGGGCTGGGGTTGTGGCTCAGTGGTAGAGTGCTTGCCTGGCACATGTGAAGCCCTGGGTTCGATCCTCAGCACCACATAAAAATAAATAAAATAAAGGTATTGTGTCCAACTACAACTAAAAGATAAATATTAAAAAAAAAAAAAAGCGTCAAATCCCCTCAAAGAGAGCCACAGGAACCTAGATTCCTACAGTCCAGTAACCATATCTTTCTTTCCCCAGTCTCTGGAGGCCCTTAGTAAAGATGAAATCATATATGTAGCTGCCAACAATTGCTGGCAGAATGGCTCTGTTCAGAATAAGCACTCTACAACAACATCTCAGAGAGCTGAGTAAATATTTATCATCTCTAGGAGCTCCTCAACTAATTTTTCTAGTACTAAGACTGCCTGACCGTAACTACCATGACAACAGCAACAGATATCTGCCATTATATACCTGAAGCTGAAAATTGACTTTGGAGTCTCAAGTTAAAAGGATCCCTCTAATCTTTCATTTCCCACCCTAAGCTTAGAAAATATATAGTGTGGTAAAAAAGTGTACAATAAAATTTCAGCTACTCAGGATGCTGAGGCAGAAGGAACATAAGTTCAAAGCAGCCTAATCAAATTACCAAGGCTGTCTCAAAAAATAAAAAATAAAGGCTAAGGTTGTAGCTCAGTGGTAGAGCACTTGCCTAGCATATGTGAGGTACTGGGTTTGATTCTCTGCCCCACATATAAATAAATAAAATAAAGGTCTATTGACAACTAAAAAAATTTTTAAATAATAATAAAAGAAAGAACGAGCTGCGGCGGTATAGCTCAGTGGTGGAGTGCTTGCCTAGCAAGGTAGGACCTTAAGTTCAATCCCTAGTTGGGGTGGGGGGGAGTGTAATAGTATATACTGCTCCTTTATGGGACATTTTGGCCTTGAAGGACTAAATTCTATGGTCTTCAGGAAAGGAAGAAATGATCCAATGGGCAAAATCCTCAAGAACCCACATCAATGAGGAGTTACTCAACAGCGGGTTCCAAGCACAGCTAGCCCTTCCTTTCCCCGTACACAGAACTGACATAAGGCCTTGAGCATCTCAGATTCTGGCATCCTCTGATGGGCCTAGAACCAATCCCCTATGGATACTTAAGGACAACCTATATTCAACAAAGAGTCCCTTGTATGTGAAATGATGATTTATGGAAAAAAACTGGAAATGACTCAAAGCCCATTCCCTAGCGATTCCATGGAAAGGATATAAATTATTCCCTGGGGAAAATATGGCAGGGACATACTTCTAATCAAATGCAATGCTAAGGCCTATCCATAACTTCAAGAAGTTCTGACTTGTTTGGGCCACAGCTCCTGCTTTCAGTCTCACTTCAAGGTGGCTGGCCCCTCTTTGACAAAGGAATAACCAGGAGCTGCAAAGGCTCATGCAAGTAGGAACTACATGTTCTAACTCCTCCAATCTCTGGCACTATTTTTATCCCATTCCCTCCCCAAATTGGGCTGGGGATGAGCAAGGAGACTGGTCTTCGAAGGGAGGAATGAGGTCAAAGAGAAGAAAGGATACAAAGAACATTCCCTGGGGTAGAAGAGTCCCAGCCCCTGACCTTGACTAATGCTCCATACTCCAGGCCTCTATAAAGAGCCTTTCCAAATCATACCCAACTATAATGACACCATCCTCTTCATTATTCTAATCAGATCTTCTTTGTTTTAAACCTTCTTTGGGGGGGCTGGGGCTGTAGCTCAGTGGTAAAAGTGCTTGCCTCAAAAGTGTGAGGCACTAGGTTCGATTTCGATCTTCAGCACCACATAAAAATAAATAAAGATACTGTATGTTCATCTACAACTAAATAAATATTTTTAAAAAAATAAAAAATAAACCTTCTTTTGGGTGTGTTAATTCAAGTCTTCAGATGATAAACTGTGGAAGGCAGACTTTGGGTCTCACCCATCTTATTTTTCCTATAATTCTCAACACACAGTAAGTGTACATGGTCAGAGGGCTACCTCTGCGTACCTGTGAATAGATAGACCTGTAAGGGAAAATTACCCAGCCAGAACAAGCACAGGTCAGTTGGTCAACCAGGTTTTGATAACTTCTGTGTGCAGAGATCTGTGCTGAGGCCCAGATGAAGAAGTCAGAGCCCTTAAAATCACTCTGGTCTAGTGGGGTTGACAGAACCACACACGGGGGAAAAATAGTGTGGTAAGGCTAGCTGGAAAGTTTGAATGCAAAGGACAAAAGGCCAAGAAGGAAGGAGAGTAGAGGAGTTTGAGGCACAATAAGAAACATCTGCACCATGAAAGAGATTAGGAGGAAAAAAAAAAGGACTCTCCCTTCCTCTTCTCCCTGGAAACAGTTAAAAGTTCATTCTCAGTCTAAAAAAGCAAGAAAATAAATGCTTCCCTTCTTTTGTGGTCTCCTCCTGCCATATCATTTTGTTTACTGCGCTGAACAGGATGCTGTCCTACCCTGTGGTTTAAATTAAATCACAGGCACGATGACCCCTGTAGGAATCAGGATGAGGAATAAACAGATTATCATCCACCATTACTCTTTTCCCTTCCATATACCTGATAGAGGAACCAAAGGCAGTAGTTTTACTACTGACATAAAAGTGGCCATTTCTTTCTCTCGTGGTGGTGTGGTACTCAGAGATGAGACAACGGCCTCATGCATGCCAGGCAAGCACTTAAGCATTTACCATTTGAACTACATGTCTAGTCCCCAAAATGGTCATTTCGTTAAAAAAAAAAAAAAGGATAATTTGAATATCCAGGTAATCCTAAGCAAGATTTTTTTTTTTAACTAAGTCAATTTTATGTTTTGGGAATACATTATTTTTGGAGTATTATTTACATTCCTAATTATATTTATTTTAATTAAAAAAAAAAAACCTCAAAACAAACTTTATCTAAATATTCAGAGAACTATTGGGGGGAAGCCAAACTACAAGTAGACTTTTGCTGGTAGGTAATCTGCAGTTGCTATTTAACCACCTCTTGATTCACACTGTCTCACTGTCTTGTGTCTGAACTAATGATTTTTCAAATAAACTTATGAGTTTCACCTATCTACCCTCATTATAATAACTGATAAAGGGCTATAACAAAATCAGAAGCAGCAGAATGAACAGCGAAGAGCCAGGGCCTATTAATTTCCTCATGCCTCAGTTCTGGGCTGGGTCTTATATTCCTATGTCAAAACCCTTGTGTATAGCTTAGGAAAGAGATATGTGATCGAATTCAAGCCAGCAGGGGAAGAACAACTGGGGAAAGAGAAGGGAGGAACAACTACCAAGGTCCCTAAGAATACCCACTCTGTTCCATGGTACTGCCTCACTCCATCCTTTTTAAAAAATGAGGTACTAGGAATTAAACTCAAGGCATGGGGCATGCTTGGCAAGTGCGCTACTACTGAGTGAGCTACCTCCCCTGACCTACATTCTTCTCAGCAACTCTGTGAACTATCTGTTCTACGGAACATGGTCCCCTAGGTCACATTCACTTGTTCACCCCATTCCTGTAGCTGAGGCTACTGAACTAACACTATTCACGTGTCCTCATTCTAAATGCCTAGTTGACTGGCAACTGGCTGTGTCTGCCGACGTCAATAATACCATCTAACAGGAGGGTCCAAGGCCTGCTGCAAGCTCCTATCAGCCCCAGACACCTACAGACACACAAACACACACACAAACACACATTATTCTCAAGTCAATATGATCTGGGTCTGAAACAGAGTGGACATTAAAGATAGCTGTGATGTGTATGTGGAAAGGAATAAAAATAAATAAATTCGGTAAATCTGGATGCTGTATCCCTTCCATCACCAACACCCCTCACCCATTTTCAGACTAGTGACTGCTGTTACTATGACAACCTATCCAGGAAGTTGGCCCACACTTCTTCCTTCAGGAGCAGGAAACTAGAGCAGTGTTTGTGTTGCCTTGGAAAAAACTTGAAGGCCTTTCCCCCCACCCCCACCCATATCCGCTCCGTATCCCTCAACCCAATTTCTTAACTCCCTTCCCCACCCGCCACACCTACCTCCTCTAACTCATCCTTGGCATCCAAACTGGTTGAAAGTAGCAGCCTCCCCCCTCCTGGGGCTCCTGCTCCCGCTCCTCCTCCACCTCCCGCCGCTCCCGAAGCAGCTGCTGCTGCTGCCCCCTTTCCCTTCTGTAACTCCATGGCTGCAGCCAGGAGACGGGAAAAGGCCGGGGAGTGGGTGGGTGGGAAGTCCTAGACGTGGGGAACTCGGGGTCGCCCGGGAAGAGGGGCCGGAGGCCGGGGGGAGGGGAGGGCGCGGGCCCCCGTGCTCGGCACTCCGCCCTCCTCTCCGAGGCCGCGCCTGGGAGGCACGAAGGCGGCCGGTCCTGCAAGGCTGCTTCCGGGGTGGCAGGGCTGTAGGGCAGCCGTTAGCTCAAAGTGCGGGAGCCGGGGTCTGCGCCCCGGGGTGGCTGGGCGAGGCTCCGGCCCTGGGGCCGTGGGAGGGCAGCCCTCTCTGGCTTCTGACCCTAACCGCGGGGAAGACCCTAAGTTTCTGCCCCTAGCGGTGGGGGCGGGGAGTCCTGCCCCCGCGGTCGGGGCCGGGAGGTCTTCCCAGCCGGCGCCCAGGGTTTGCGGAGCGAGGCTCCTTTGGATCCGGGCCCTAGAGGGTGAGGGTGAGGCAGTAGCGCTACAGGAGGACACGGATGACCAGCTTCTCCTCACGCCACACAGAGGCGGCCATGGTGGAAGGCCGAGGCGACGTAGGGGGCGGGGGAAATCGTGGCGGCCCGCGCCGGAAGTGAGCAGTCGCGGTCTCGCGCCTCCGCCAATGGCTGCTTCCGCCGTGGCGCAGGCTCTCGGGGTGGGGAGGGGGGGAAGGCCGACGGCGGAGGACGGGTCTTTTCCTCGTCTACCAATGGTATTTGAGAAGAAACGAGCCCGGTCTGATGGGCAGCCAGCTTGCTCAATCGCCCCCTCTCTGTCCCCCAAGGGGCGGGACTACCAAAGGATTCAGGAAAAAGAGAGGCTGCGCGTGCGCGGACTAGAGAGCACGCGCGGTGCTGGCCTGGGTGCGCTCGCTCCTGGGGCTAGGGTGGGTTCGGGCACCTGGACATGGCCTCTGCGTGGCTGCGGGGGACACGACGCCTGTCCGCAAACGGGCAGTGCAGGGGAGGGAACCGAGCACGCCTCTTAGGTGGCCCCCGAGCAAACGCCCGCGGATGGCACGGAGTCAGCTCCCTGAGCTGAGTGCATCCCACAGCAAGTGCGGGCTCCTCTGCAAGTGCAGTGGTCCCTTCGCTCAAGTGCCTGAACTCACGTGCGCAAGCCAGTGGGGCCAGCTCTAATAAAAATCTGCAGGCCGGAGAAGCCATCTTCATATTCCCCTCGAGCCTCTGGGACCGACCCATGCCGCTGAAATCATTGTACTCTCACTCAGCAAGTCACCGAGGAGTAGTGTGAGAGCAGTGTGGTTACTGGGTTATGTGTGAGTTCATTTTTACTTTGTTCCCCATCTGTGCATCTCGGTAGCATTTTCCATTCTTTAGAAACACTTTAAGGATTGCCTTACACACCAAAGCAAAATCTCTCTCTCTCTCTCTCTCTCTGGCCAGTGCTGGGGACGGAACCCAGCACTTCACTCTTAGGCAAGTGCTTTGCTTTGTGCTTTATCACTGACCTTCATCCCTCGCCAACTTTTGCTCTGTGTGTGTGTGTGTGTGTGTGTGTGTGTGTTAGTGACTGGAGACTGAACCCAGGGACACCACACTACCGCTGAACTACATTCCCAACTCTTCTTGTAACGTGGAGACCAGGGCAACCTGTTAGCTTTAAGAAGACTATGGAACTAATGTATTGTACTAGTTATTCGTACACCAAGCTGGCTGTAGTATCACATACCTATAGTCCCAGTGACTTGGGAGGCTGAGGCAGGAGGATTACAAGTTCGAGGCCAGCCTGGGCAACAAGCAGACCCAGTTTCAAAACAGGGTGGAGATGTGGTTCAGTGGTAGAGCACCCCTGAGTTAAATCCTTAGTACCACAAAACAACACACACACACACACAAACCTAGTCATCACTATTCTACATATAGAACTAGTTTTTAAAAGTTTTTCAGTTGTAGCTGGACACAATACCTTAATTTAATTTATTTATTTACATGTGGTGCTGAAGATCTAATGCTGTACCACACACTTGCTAGGCAAGCTCTCTACCACTGAACTACAACCCTAGCCCTAGATTTCCCCCGCCCCCTACGTCGCCCTCACATTTGCAGTATCTTATTTTAACTATACCTTTTATGATGTTTTTCTTATTTTAACTATATATTTCTGTTGAAGTCCTGTGGCTGTACCTTCAAGCTGGCTCAGTCACTCATCATTTTGTTTGTCATGCTAGGTATCATTTTGACTTTGTGTGTTTTAATTATCCATAAAATAAGACCTAGACTGGATGATCTCCTAATAGCTTTCCGACACTTGGTCTACAGTTCCACTGTATGCTTTGGATTCCTTCTAGGTACAAAGCCCTGCTTTAGCCATTGATGAACGCAAACTTAAGTTATTGCAATAGCATTATTCTGTGTAAGTGGAAACACACATATTAGATGCAAAACAGGAAGTAAGGTGTAGAACATTGTGTATATGATGGTTCTATTTGTGTGTGGGAGCCTGGATATACATATGTAAATATACATGTGTATATGTATCTCTGGAAATATACACAAAACCTGTGTAATATTATGTAATGTTGTTTTTCTCTCTCTCTTTTTTTTTTTGACACTGGGGATTCAATGCATGGGTACTTTACCACTGAGTTATACCTCCAGCCCATTTTTTATTTTAAGATGGGTTTCTGGGCTGGGGTTGTGGCTCAGCGGTAGAGGGCTTGCCTAGCACGTGTGAGGCCCTGGGTTCAATCCTCAGCACCACATAAAAACAAATAAACAAAATAAAGGTATTGTGTACAACTAAAAAATAAATATTAAAAAAAAAAAGATGGTTTTCACATTAAGTTGCTGAGGCTGGCCTCCAATTTGTGATCCTCCTGCCTCAGTGTCCTGAGTTGCTGGGATTACAGGCATGTACCACCCTCCCCAGCATGATGGTTTTAAAAATAAGTTCCATTTAGGGGTGGAAGAATAGCTCAAAGCTTGCTCATTGCCTAGAATGTATGAATCTCTGGGTTCATTCTTCAACACAACCTAAATAGATGGAGTGACTGTAAATATAGTGTTTGTTTTTTCAGAACACACCTCACTTAAAACTTTCTAAAGCAAAGTTTACTTTCCCCTTCTCTAACACACTGGGTCGGAAACAAGCTGTTTACATGGTTTTGTTTTCTTCTCTTTTCTTTTTGTACCAGGGACTGAACTCAGGGGTGCTTAACTACTGATTCACATCCCCAGCCTTTTTATTTTTTATTTTGAGATAGAATCTCACTAAGTTGCTTAGGGTCCTGCTGAATTGCTGAGGCTGGGCTCAAACTTGTGATCCCCTTGCCTCAGCCTCCTGAGACTCTAGGATTATAAATGTGCACCACAGTAACATTATTTATTGTAGCCGAAACTAGAAACAATTCAAAAATCCCATCAATACTAGAAAATATAGTGCTAGGCAGGGGCTGTGGCTCAGCAGTAGAGCGCCTGCCTAGCACATGCGAGGCCCTGGGTTCGATCCTCAGCACCACATAAAAATAAATAGATAAACTAAAGGTATTGTGTCCAATTACAACTAAAAAAAGTATTTAAAAAGCATACTACATATAAAATATATATTTATTTACATAATGAAATTCAGCAATAAAAATGAGCAAACTTCATAACACCCACAATACTGGACTTGTCTTACAGACATAATGTTGATTGAAAGAATCCAGACACATTAAGTACATATGTTTATAAAGTTCAGGAACAATAAAACTTAGCTATGCCAATAGAAATAAAAGTAATAGTTACCTCTGAAAGTTTGAGGGTTGGGGGAGATATTGAATGGGAAAGATATGAAAGAGTCTCTGAGGTGCTGGTAACAATCATCTTTTTCTGAGTGATAGGTCTACGATGAATATAAATGAAAAACTTTATGGAGCTATACACATTAGGTTTGTTTTACCTCCATTTTAAAAAGTGAAGTATGGTGTGTGGCTTAGTGGTAGAGCATTTGCTTGGCGTGCATGAGGCCCTGGGTTTGATGCCCAGCACCACCAAACAAACAAAAACCCAAGAAGAAAAAGTACATAAGTCTAAACTGAGAAACCACTTTTCATCTGTCAGGTTGGCAAAAATTCCAAAGTTTGAAAACATTGTTAATGTTTACCTGTTACTGGGATTGAACCCAGGGATACTCTACCATTGAGCTGCATCCCAGCCCTCACTCCTTTTTTTAATCATTAGACAGGGTCCAACTAAATTATCCAGACTGGCTTTAAACTCGTAACCCTCTTGTTCTTAACATTTCGGAAAATTAGTTACACCCATGCATTACTGGTAAGTGTGCAAGTTGGTAAACCCCATATAGGAAAAATAGATATAAAAACTGGAATAAATATAAAAATTGCAAATACATATTACAGTCAGGTATGGTGACCCACACTGTAATTCCAGCTGCTCAAGAGCATTACAATTTCAAAAGTGATCTAAATGAATTCGCGAGACAGTCTCTCAAAATTTAAAGCCAGGCACTGTAATTCCAACGACTCAGGACTCGGGCAGATACCTGTAATTCTAATTACTCAGGACTCTGAGGCAGGAGGATCACAGTTCAAGGCTAGTCTGGACAATTTCATGAAACCCTGTCTCAAAATATCAAAGAGGACTGGGGGTATAGCTCAGTGGTTGAGCAGTCTTGGATTCAATCCCTAGTAGTAACCCCCCAAAATGCATATCCCGCTTCTAGGGGTATTATCTTGAAGATAAACTGCCTGAAACATGATATAGATATGATAGTACACATTAGGTATGGGTATGAAATTAAATATTTCAGCACTGTATATAATAATATAAGATCATTGAAGAAGATAACACCCAAAAATGGAAAGACATCCCACGTACATGGATTGGAAGAATGAAATGTCCATACTACTGAAAGCAATCTTTAGAGTAAATGCAATTCCTGTCAAAATACCAATTAAAAAAAAAAAAAAAACACCTGAAAATTTGTATGGAACTAAAAAAGATTTCTGAGCCAAAGTAACTCTGCATAAAAAGAACAAAGATGGGAGTATCACACACACTCCCTGACTTCAAAATGTATTATGAAGCTGTAGTATCTAAAAACATGCTACAGGGAGGGGGCTGGGGCTCAGCAGTAGAGCACCCGCCTAGCACGTGCGAGGTCCTGGGTTCGATCCTCAGCACCACATAAAAATAAATAAATAAAGATATTGTGTCTAACTCCAACTAAAAAATACATATTTAAAAAAGCAAAAAAAAAAAAAGGCATACTACATAAAAACAGACACGAGAACAATGGAATGGAATAGAGAAACCAAAAGCAAATTCACACATTTACAGCAAAGACAGCAAAAACATACATTGGAAAAAGGATAGTCTCTTCCTTACATGGTGCTAGGAAAACTGGATACATGAAGAAGAATGATACTAGAGAGTTTTCTGAGGCTGGCTTCAAATATCATTTCAAAATGGATGGAAGACTTAGACATGAAACCCAAAAGAGAAGCCAGGTACCACGTGGTGGTGCCAGCCTGTAATCCCTGCTACTTGGGAGGCTGAGGCAGGAGGATCACCAGTTCAAAGCCAACCTGGGCAATTTAACAACACCCTGTCTCAAAATGAAAAATAATAATCTGGGGATATAACTGAGTAGTAAAGCATTTTGTGTTCAAACCTGGGGGTGGGTGGATGGGTGCTGAAACAGAAGAAAACAAAGGAAACGATTCAGGGCAAACTTTTTTTTTTTTTTTAATGACCCCAAAAGCACAAGCAACAAAAGCAAAAACTGACACTATAGGACTATATCAAACTAAAAAGCTTCTGCTCAGCAAGGGAAACAAGCAGAGAATTTAGAGACATCCTACAGAATGAGAGAAAATACTTGCAAACTATTTAACAAAAGATTAATATCCAGAATATAGGACCAGGATATATAGCTCAGTGGCAGAGGGCAGAGTGCTGACCTAGTACACAGGAGGCCCTGGGTTCAATCCTCGGGGGAGGGAGACTAACATGTTAATACGCAACTTTTTTTAAATTCTGTAGTTGAACCCAAGACCTCCTGCATGCTAGGCCAGTGTTCTACCATTGAGCTGTACCCCAACTCTATTTATATTTGAATATATTTTAAGAGGACATTTCCCCCCCAGAACTACATCCCCCACCCTTTTTATTTATTTATTTTTTTATTGTTGTACATGTGGCCACAAGTGGCCAATTGTGTGACACATGTAGGTAGGTGACAGTTTGTCTGCTTTCTTCAGAATGTGTACCTGGACCATTCTGCTCTAGGGGAGTGGGAGACAGGTTGTTAAAGGGAAAAGTCAGCCAGGTGAGGTGGCACATGCCTGTAATCCCAGTGGCTCAGGAGGCTCAGGCAGGAGGATGGAGAATTCAAAGCCAGCCTCAGCGAAAGCGAGGCACTAAGCAACTCAGTGAGACCCTGTCTCTAAATAAAATACAAAATAGGGCTGGATATATGGCTCAGTGGTCGAGTGCCCCTCAGTCCCTGGTACTCCCCCCAAAAAAGAGAAATATGAAAAATCTCTAGAAATGACCACATACTCATTATTTATCTATGTGTTTGTCTTTCGTCATGAGTAATGATTTCTTTTGCCTTTTTTTTTCACCTAATGGCATAATAAATACTACTTTCTATGATAATACAGTACAATATCCCTGTATTTCTTCTCCCCTCCCACCCCCGCTTCTTCTCCCTGCCCCAGGAGGGACTGAACCCAAGAGCACTGTGCCACTGAGCTACATCCTCAGCCTTTTTATTTTGAGTCAGGGTCTCACTAAGTTGTTTAGGGGCTCACTGAGGCTGGTTTGGAATGTGGTCCTCCTGCCTCAGCCTCTGGAGTTGCTGGGATTCCAGGTGTGCCACATGCCCAGGGATATGCCTTTATTTCTTAAAACTTCATGACATCAGTCCCACATAATTTAGCCATTTTTCTATCAAGGAAACTTGCTTTCAAAAATTTGTATTTTAAAAAAATATTTAATTTTAGTTGTAGTTGGACCCAATATCTTTAATTTATTTGTTCATTTTTATGTGGTGCTGAGGATCGAACCCAGTGCCTCACCTGTACTAGGCAAGTGCTCTACCACTGAGCTACAGCCCAGCTCTAAAAAAAATTGTATTTCAATAGAAAAGGATGCATTGTCTACCCTTCCACAGTTCATTGTCTTTGAGAGATTTGTACCTTTTTAAAATTGAAACTGTAATTGTATATATGTCAATTCTGTCCATCTGGTAATTATTCTTTAGGTTCCCCCATCCTGCCCCACCCCATGGAAAACCAGTTTTGTCTCACCTCAACATTCCTTTACTTCAAATAAATCTATGACATTTTAAATTTTCCTTTGAAATTTTCATAACATTCGCCTGATTCCCTCATATCATAAGTAAAATAAATTCCTTAACACATGTTCATTTAAAATATATAATATAACAGGACCCAGGACTGAGGCATAAGCTTGTAATCTAACAATTTAGGAGGCTGAGGCAGGAGGATCACAAGTTCAAAGCCAGCCTCAGCAATTTAGCCAGGCCCTGTCTCAAAAAATAAAAAGGGCTGGAGACATGGCCCAGTGGTTAAGGACCCCTGTGTTTGTTCCCTGGTACCAAAATAAATAAAATTTAAAAAACAAAGAGGGCTGGGGACCAGTTCAGTGGTAGAGCACTTGCTTCGCACACAGAAGCCCTGGGTTTGATTTCCAACACTGCAGGAACAAACAGCAAACAAACAGGCAGGCATGATGGCACAGCTGGAGTCCCAGCCACTACGGGCTGAGGGATGGCAAGTTCCAGGCCAGCCTCAGCAATTTAGGGAGACCTTGCCTCTACAGAATAACCAGAGGTGGCGATTGGCCAGATTAGAATTGTGCTGCCATGTGAGATCACTGGAGAGCATGTGAGATCACACGTGCTGAGCTGACTAGAGGTACCGAGGGAAAGAATCTCAAAGTGAAAGGACTTGTTCCTCTGGCCACCAACACCGTGAAAGAACTACTATACTTAACCTTGTGGTTAAGGTTCTAAGATGAAGGATGGTTTCCAGACGAGAATCCAGGGGCACTTTACCACTGAGTTGCATCCCCAGTGCTTCTTATTTTATTGATTAAATTAAGTTAAATGTTATTTTCCTTGTTTGAGACAGGCTCCTAAGTGTTGTTGAGGCTGGCCTTGAATTTGCTATCTTCCTGACTCAGCCCCGCGGCCGCCCCCCCCCCTGCCCCGTTTGGAATATAGGCCCACCCGCTGGCTCATTCTGAGATTGTTAAACAGACTACTTACCTCAGTACTGAGCCAGAAGTGGAGGTTGAAGTCATCATTGCAAAATACTAAGCCCAATTGATTATCTATTGTTTTTTTTGAAAGACAGAAAGAAAGAGAAGAAAGGGAAAGAAAGAAAAACAACTGACCCAGTGGGACATGCTTGTAATCCCAACTGTAATCCCATGTCTGTAATCCCATCTTCTTGGGAAGCTGAGGCAGGAGGATGGCAAATTCCAGGCCACCCTTAGCAACTTAGTGATGTTAGGGGACAGACAGATGTGAATGGTTGAAACATGAGATTCAGGGAACCGTTCTATAAAAAGAGCCCACAGTGCTGACTTCCGATTCTTTCTTTTCCAAAAAGCAATTTACCTGCAGACTGCCTGGCTTAAGTGGACAGGCTATGCCACATTCCTCAGCAAACTATCTGTTACTGCAGGAGAAAGGTAGGCTCCAAATGATGTCCATAAGAGCAGCACAAGTTACCCTGAAGGGAGAGCCTTTTGTGACCCTTTCCATAGACCTGATCCCAAAACTTGGATAATTCCTCCTAACCACAAAATCAGTGAGAACTTCTGATTCAGAATCCAGTTAGAGCCAGGCATGGTGACCACGCCTGTCATCCCAGCAGCTCAGGAGGCTGAGGCAGGAGGATCAGGAGTTCAAAGCCAGCCTCAGCAATTTAGCGAGGCCCTGAGCAACTCAGTGAGACCCTGTCTCTAAATAAAATATTAAAAAGGGCTGGGAGGCTGAGGTTGGGGCTCAGCAGTAGAGCACTCACCTAGCACATGAGAGGCCCTGGGCTTAATCCTCAGCACCACGTAAAAATAAATAAATAAATAAAAATGTGTCCATCTACAACGAAAGTAAATAAATAAATAAACGTCAGGCAGTTCATTTCTTTTCACAATATAATTAAATATTTATCTCACACATACTTTTGTATTCTTTTTTAAAGAGGATCCATCAAACTGTATAAGCCTCAGACCCCACAACACCTGGATCCACCTGGCTGGGGGTCAGCTAGAGAGGAAATTTTTGTAAAGCCGGGTTCACTATGATGCCCAGGCTAGTCTCAAACTCCTGGGCACAAGGGATCCTACTATTTAGATATGGTGGTGGTGCACATTTGTAATCGGGAGGCTGAGGCAGGAGGATTGCAAATTCAAGGCCCTCTTAAACTTAAAAATAAAAAAAGGTTGGGAATATAGTTCAGGGGAAAACGCCCCTGGGTTCAATCCCCATGTTATCATTTAAAAAAAGGGGGAACCAGGCATGATGGCCCACACTTGTAATCCCAGTGGCTCAGGAGGCTAAAACAGGAGGATTGTGAGTTCAAAACCAGCCTCAGCAAGTGAGACGCTAAGCAACTCAGTGAGATCCTGTCTCTAAATAAAATACAAAACAGGGTTGGGGATGTCGCTCAGTGGTCGAGTGCCCCTGAGTTCAGTCTCTGGTACCCTCCAAAAAGAAAAGAGGTCTCCTTCTATGGCACCTTCCTAAGTAGCTGGGCTTACCAGCATGTACCACCGTGCCCAGTATGTGTGGTAAGTTTTAGATAGAAAAAGAACGCAAACCCACTTTTTTTTTTTTTTTTACATTCTGTATGAAATCTGTAATAATGAAGGTATATTTCACTTTAAGAACAGAGAACAAGGTGAAATAAAGGGATTGACAGCAGCAATGTGAGAAAACTGGGGAGTGGAGGGAAGCATTGTTGTACGTGTGGCCACAAGTGGCCCATTGTGTGACAGAGGTAGGTGGGTGACAGTTTGTCTGCTTTCTTCAGAATGTACCTGGATCATTCTGCTCCAGGGGAATGGGAGACAGGTTGTTAAAGGGACATTGATAAACTAGAGCAGACCATGAGAGCTCACCCAGAGTAGTGGAATTTGGAATCAGATCTTGGCAAAAATATTTTTTAAAAAAGTCTGTAAGGAAGGTCTGATCACTATAAAGAAATTAGTGATGATACACTGTGGAGACTCCAATATGGATCAGTGTCAGGCAGATACCATTGTTAGAAAAGAAGATAGACTTCTGCATAGTTAGAAAAGCCAGTGGTAGGGCTGGGTGTGGTGGCGCATGCCTGTAATCCCAGAGGCTTGGGAAGCTGAGGCAGGAGGATCAGGAGTTCAAAGCCAGCCTCAGCAACTTAGCAAGGCTCTAAGCAACTCAGTGAGACTCTGTCTCTAAAAGAAATACAGAAAAGGGCTGGGGATGTGACTCAGTGGTTAAATGCCCCTGGTTTCAATTCCTGATACCAAATATAAAAATAGCATGATCTTAGTTCCAAGTCCTTGAAAGTTTTCCAATAGAACATGGAAGATTATAACTCTTTTTGAAAGGATTTCAGCCCTGGGTGTGCCATTAGACTGTATAACCTCTACTGTTTCTCCTAATGCTAAGATTTTTAGGGGCTGGGGATGTGGCTCAAGCGGTAGCGCGCTCGCCTGGCATGCGTGCGGCCCGGGTTCGATACTCAGCACCACATACAAAGATGTTGTGTCCGCGGAAAACTAAAAATAAATAAATAAATATTTAAAAAAAAAAATGCTAAGATTTTTAGATCTAATGCCTCTCACTAAGGTGTCCAATCATGAGCTTTCGTTCTAACTGCTCTGTGGACATCAGGAACTCCTTCTATTTAACATTAGAGTTTGTATAATGTAGACTCTTGATGCTAACAAACTTTTATCCAGTTCTTACACCTGCCAGCCAGAGTCCTAAGGATGTGTCAGCAAGAATTGACTCTGATAATCCTCAAAACAAACCTATAAGGGCTGGGGTTGTAGCTCAGTGCTAAAGCACTTGCCTAGCATGTGTGAGGCCCTGGGTTCCATCCCCAGTACAACATAAAAAAAAAAAAAAAACCTAAATAAACAAAGGTAAACTAAAAATATTTTTTAAAAAGCCCCTATAAGGAAGGTCTTATTAGGATCATTCCTGTGTTCTAGAAGAACAAACTGAGGGCATAAAAAAGTCAAATAGTTTGCCCATGTCTACGAGGATTATAAGTGGCAGAGCTAGGATTTGAATCCAGGCAGGCTGTTTGCCAAGTCCAACCTCTTAATTAACATTGTGCCACCTGTCACTTCACAGGGGTGTGCAGTTATGCCATTCTGAACACTGAGACCCCATGGGATTTTCTCCTAATTTTTGGCTTCTGGGACTTGGTGTGCTGAGAGGCATGGCAAGATGACCTGATCTTTGGATGCACAGCAGCCAAGGCATACCATATGCTGTGCACATTTGGAAGCGAAAGGCAGCAGTTAATATGGGGACAGCATCTAGCCCAGAAGGCATGCTGCAGTCACTAATCCATGTCCTTGATTATGGAATCTGGGCTTCGCAATGGTTCTTACGGGCAACCAACCCAACCTCTCAACTCACTGGAGCCATTATGTGTCCTATGGAAGTGGGCAGGTAGGTGTGTGTGTGTGTGGGGGGTTACTTGTTTTTTGTTTTCTATCTAGAATGGCTCACTGCTTCTCTAACCTTGGGTCTGAACTATAGTCAAGCAGCTTCTCCCCTCCCACCTCCTCTTTTCCTGCTGGAATGGCATCTGGCATAGTCAGGGCTTGGATGTCCTGCTCCTCAAGAGCACCCTTGACTCTGCTTAGTGCAACACCAAATTTATCAGCACCCTGACCCTTGGGATAAACACCTCTGGAATCTTACTTGCATTCCAACCCAGGGAGATTAAATCTCTCTGGACAGCATTAATTTCTTTTTAAAAAAATGGTTAATTTATTTATTTTAAGGTATTTTTATAGTCTCTGCAATTTAATGAAAGAATGACTTTCAGGCTGCAAAACTGGTCTCTTGCTAATGAGGTTCTGCGGATCTGTCCTAAAAGGTATAAATCATTTTTTAAAAGATAACCGAATGTCCTGCTGTGACAAATAAATTACCCGAGTGCTTTGACGCAGAGAAAACAGGGGCTGGGAGGGATATTTGCCTGATTCCCTCAGCTCTATTTTTTTCCAGGCCCTGTCCTTGCACAGGGGGTGGGTTGGGCTGGAGTGGAGGTCCTCCTCCTCCCCACAGCTGAGCAGCCTTCTTCCAGGAGTGTCACATGGCTGATGAGATAATGTATGTGAGAGCCTTTGTAAACTGCGCCCACAGCCCAATGCCAATTATTCCAGTTGTTGTTATTCCTCTCGCACTCTGGGGAAACCCTGTGGCCCCCACCAGCACCCCTCCCAAAACTGCTGGTCAGGACAGCCCAGGGAGACTGGAGCTGGACGGCCCCTCCCTCGTGGGTGGAGGCTCCTGGCACCATCCTCTCCCCTGCTTTGGGAGGAGGGCTTCATGGCTCCCCTCCCCTCCATTGGTAATGGCTTTCCCAGTTCTTCCTGATTTCAGGGGCCTTCCTCCGGAAGGAAATCTCCTCAGTTCCAGTGAAAGTTCTGAGGCGGCTGAAATCAGGACTCCTGGGGCTGTTCCTCAGGCCCACCTCCCACCCCCTCCCCTCCCAGGGCCTGCCCTGGAGCCAGGCTGCCCCGGAAGGATCTGACCGGCCATTTCCTAGAATTGTCTTGCTGGGGCTCCTCAATCACCCCCCATCACACGGTCTCCCTTCCCCGGAGCCCAGGTTCCTCTGGATGTCCCAGACCCCTGCCCCCAGACCTCACTTCTCAGTCCCCACCGTTCCCTCGGTCAGAGCCCTTCTCTTTGGGGACCCTCTGAGACTCCTGGGAGGAGGAATTGGGGCCTGGGAGTCAACATGGGCACCAGGGCCCGCAGGAAGTTGGGTTGGCTGTGGTTGCCAGGGCAACCATCTTTCCTGGGGCCTTCCCCAGTGTTTTTCATCCTGAGCTTGGCTGGTGAGAAAGGCTTGACCACGGGAGCAGGGAGCGCTCTCTCCCAATAAATCAAGTCTGACCGAGGCCAAAAGGGGTGGGTAGGAAGCACAGAAGATCCACAAGAGTCACTGACCAGGAGGGAGAACAATTGACCCTTTCTCCATCCCCAACCACCACCTTGTACCAGGGAGCAGGGCCGTAGACCGACCTCTGAGCTCCGTGGAGCCCACCCCTACCTCCAGATCAAATTTGGCAAGGACTCCAGGAAGGGGCCTGGGAGGTCAGGGAGAGGCCTGTCTGCACTTGATGGATGATCCTGAAGAAATGTCTGGCACTTTCCTTCCCCAGGGGGGAGGTGAAGCTGTAGCCACCTCTCCCCCGCATTCCTGCCTGCCTGCCTAGGGAGGAGGTGGGGTGGGTGGCTCAAGCAGGAAAAGCAGGGTCCTTAACCCTTTGGAGAGGCATTTTGCAAACTATCACATTTGTCTACACTGACATGGGAAACCGAGGGGTAGGTGGACAATCCCCAAATCTCAGTGAGTTTAAAAGGGATCCATAGCCGTGCATGGGGGCACATACCTGTAATCCCAGCTACTTGGGAGGCTGAGGCAAGAGGATTGAAAGTTTGAGGCTGGCCTTAGCAATTTAGCAAGACCCTTCTCAAAACAAAATAAAAAGGACTGGGGATATAGCTCAATGGTACCCCTGGGTTCAATCCCCAGTACTGGAGGCAGGGGGGAAGGTTTAGGGGTAGAGCTCAGAGGTAGAGTGTCCCTGGGCTTGGTTTCCAGTACTACCCAAATCAGTCAATCAATAGGATCCATATGATACCACTTCTTGATTCCCAGGCCTAATTCAACCCATACTAATTATGTCATTCCTGCTGTATACCAGCCATTGGGTAATATAGCATTTCTCAAAGGGTACTCCACAGATCCTGGGAGTCCCCAAGACTGTTTCAGAGGATAGATGAGGTCAATGATTTTCCTAATGATACCAATACATTATTTGGCTTTGGATTGTGTTGACATTTGGGTCAACACAAAAGCAGTGAGGGTAAACCCGCTGATGCCTTCATAAATGAAGACAGTGGCTCCAAATTAGTCATTGCATCCTTCACTACCACGTACCAATAAAGGCCAGTTTCTCTTAAGAATGTCCTTCATAAAGTAGTAAAAAATTATTAACATATTGGGCTGGGGATGTGGCTCAAGCGGTAGCGCACTCGCCTGGCATGCGTGCAGCCCGGGTTCGATCCTCAGCACCACATACAAACAAAGACGTTGTGTCCGCCGAGAACTAAAAAATAAAATATTAAAATTCTCTCTCTCTCTCTCTTCCCTCTCTCACTCTCTCTTTAAAAAAAAATTATTAACATATAATGGGTTTATTACTGTTATCCTGAATGACTCAATCAATAAGCATTCATTTCACTTTCTTCGCTGTGGTTATTTTCATGTCTAATATGACCGATACCAATAAGTATAACCCACATAAACAAAGGTTCTGCACTTCTGCAAAATTCAAAGAGGGTTCCGTGGTCTCCTCAAAGCTGCAGGTGACTGCAGGCTTTTTCAGAATCTACATTCCCAGTTGGAGAAATAAGTCTTTTCGAAGCAGAAGGCAGAGAACATGGCTATGTTTTCTGGCAATGCTCTCTCCCTTAAGAAGAGACACTGTCACTGGAATAAAGATTTTAATGGTCTGTTCACAGGAGAACAAGGCGCACAGGACCACAGCCCCTCCCCATGGCCCTACTTCTCACCTGTGCATTGTGCCCACTGTTGGGTGGAGGGATGGGTGGTGGCTCTGGGTGGGATGGTATCTGTGGTCCCTGTGGCTCAGGGCCCACATCTGGACCTTCCACCCACTCCATTGACTAGAGTCCCTTTTCATATCCCCTGTGGTAATTTTAATAAAAGTCACAGTGTAGCAAGGCCGAGGGAGGCGGAGGGGACATGTGCCTGCAGCGGTGCCATTTTGTGTGAATGTGTGATTTGGTCGGTCCTGTGAGCTCTGGGTTCTTCCCTAGGCCAGTCGTCTCTCAGAGTCACACCCTGGGTCTCTACTGGGGTCTGGGGGTCTGAGCTGTTCCAACCACGGCTCTCTCCTCCTTCTGCAGTGGTGGGGCTGCTGCAGGGGTGGGAGAGGTGGAGGCCAGGCATCGAGGTATGGAAGGACAGCAAGGGGGGCCGGTCAGCCTCTGGTGATACTCCCCCGCTCCCCCAGGAGCCAGTAGGTCCGGACCTTGCCTTTGCCCTGGAGGGAAAAATAAAAAATAAAAGGTTGGGGTGGGGAGTGGCACAACTACTGCCCCCAATCAGATAGGAGGCCTAGAAATGGGAGTGGCGTTGGCTGCTGGAGAAGGGTACCCCCACTCCAGGACCCCAGGGACCGTGATGGCAGGGACTTCTTTCTCTACCTTCATTTCCACATCCCCTCGAAGCTCCAGCTCAAAACCATCAAACTCCTCCAGGACTGCCTTGGTCTCAGAAGACAGGTGGATCTTCAGCGCTGAGTAGGACAGGGGAAGGGAGATGGAGTGCCAGGGACGGAGCCGGCAGAGGAGACCAGGGACTGGGGTAGACAGATGCCCTCCTCCATCCGTTGACCCCAAAGCCTCTTAACTGAGAGAAGTCCCACCCTCTCTCTGCATGTGTGACTATACTGTGTGACTATATTGGCTCCTTTAGAATTCTAGAGCTGTGCTGTCTAATATGGTCGTCATAAATCAATATGTCATTATAAATAAAATCACTATAAATAAATATGTCATCATAAATAAAAATGTCTAAAATAACTGAAACGATATGCAGCTAAAGATTCAGTGCCTCACTGGGCTCAGTGGTGCACGCCTGTAATCACAGCCACTTGGGAGCCTGAAGCAGGAGGATCACAAGTTCAAGGACAGCCTCAGCAATTAAGTGAGACCCTGTCTCAAAATAAAAAATCCAAAGGTCTGGGGATGTAGCTCAGTGGTAAAACACCCCTGGGTTCAATCCCCAGTTCAAGAACAAAACCCAACCCAAGATTCTGTGCCTTGGTTGTATTAGACACACTTCAAGGGATCCACGGCCACATGTGACTAAAGTCTGCAATACTGGACAGTCAAACTTGCAGGACATTTTCATGACTGCAGAAAATAGTATTGGAGCCAGGAGTGGTAGCACATGGCTGCCTATAATCCCAGCAACTCAGGAGGCTGAGGCAGGAGGATCGAAAATTCAAGGCCAGCCTTGACTTTTTTATATACCAGGGATTGAACCCAGGGGTGCTGAATCACTGAGCCACCTCCCCAGTCCTATTTATGTTTTATTTTTTTAAATATATTTTTTAGTTGTCAACGGACCTTTATTTTATTGATTGATACATGGAGCTGAGAATCAAACCCAGTGCCTCACACATGCTAGACAAGTGCTCTGCCACTGAACCACAATCCTAGCCGTTATATTTTGAGACAGTGTCTCACTAATTTGTTAAGGGCCTTGCTCAATTGCTGAGGCTGGCCTCAAACTTGCAATCCTCCTGCCTCAGCTTCCTGAGCCACTGAGATTACAAGCGTGCTCTACCATGCCTGACTCCTCTGCCTTGACATCTTAGTGAGACCTAAATAAAAATTTAAAGAAATTAAAAGAGCTGGGGACATAGCTCCCTGGTAGATCATCCCTGAGTTTGATTCCCTGTACTGCACAAGAAAATACTATTGGAGATTGCAGTTATAGCTCAGTAGTAGAGTACTTGCCTGGCATGTGTGAGACACTGGGCTCAATCACCACATAAAACAAATAAATTAATTAAATAAAGGCATTAAAAAATACAATATCATTTAAAAAAAAATACTACTGGGCAGTACGGTTATAGAGTATCATTCAGATCCAGAGGGACAGTGTAGCATAGTGGTTAGAAGCTGTGGATCCTGCTCTGCCTCAGCATGAATCCCTTAGACATTTGCTTGGGTAATTAATATAAACTGTGTCTCATTTTCTAAATCTATGAGATGCTGATAGAGAATGCACCATCTCAAAGGGATGCATTCCTGTTGTGAGGATTAGAATTATTCATCTGGGTTGGATCCCCAGCCCCATAAATAAATAAACGAATAATTCAAACATAACGTGGCCCATAGGAAGCTTTACGGAAGTCTTTGCTATCGCTGTTACGTGACTCCATCCTCTCATTTTATGGCTGAGGAAATGAGACCCAGGGCAGAAGATCTGGCCCAGCTGCCGAGGAGATCAGAGATGGGCCCACCAGTCCCATACGCTTTCCCTGGCCACTGTCTGACCTCATGATACTTCTCCCCGGGTCGGCATCCTGTGGCCTCCCGTTATCAGCCATTTCTGAGAATGTGCTCCTTGAGGACCTCAGGGAGAAGCTCTCTCTTACCCCGGAGCCTCAAGCCCAGGGCCCAGGGAATATCTGCTGAACCAGACCCCACAGGGCTCCCAGGGCTGGACCCTTGGATGGGGTCCACATAGACTCCTCAGCTAAACTCTGGCCTGGCACAGGTATTTATGGCTCAATAAATATTTACTGACTTGAATTGTGTCAAATACAGAAGAAGCTGGATAGCAGAGAAACAGAAAGCAGGATGAAAGGAAAGGGTGGGAGCCAGCATTTATAGATACCTACTGTGTGCCAGGAGCTGTGCTAGGGTTGTTTGGTTTTTGATTTTTTTTTTTAACAGCCCTGAGATACAGATAAGCTGCTGAGACTCGAAAAAGCTGAGTGACATTCATGTGCTAGGCATTTGTACAGCTTCTCACATATTCCTTACGAGGTAGATTTTTTGTTTGTTTGTTTTTTGGTACCAGAAATTAAATCCAGGGGTGCTTAACCACTGAGCCACATCCCCAGCCCTATTTTATATTTCATTTAGAGACAGGGTCTCACTGAGTTGCTTAACACCTCGTTTTTGCTGAGGCTGGCTTTGAACTCACGATCCTCCTGCCTCAGCCTCCTGAGCCACTGGGATAACAGGTGTGTGCCACTTCGCCCCGCCTGAGGTAGATACTTTACCTTCATTTTACAGATCAGGAAAACCAGGACTCAGAGAGGGATAGCACATTGATACAGCTAGCTCTGGAACTGAGAGTCACGCCCTAGTTGTCTGCCTTTGCAATCATCTTCACCACACCAAAGATGGAGCAGAGGGCCTTAAAGGTGTGATTCCTGCTAGGCACTGTTGAACACTGACCCAGAAATACTTTTTTTGGTACTGGGGATTGAACCCAGAAGTGCTTTACCACTGAGCTACGTCCCCAGAACTTTTTATTTTTTATTTTGAGGCAGGGTTTTGCTAAGTGGCTTAGGCTGGCTTTGAATTTGCAAGTCCCCTGCCTCAGCCTTGCCCAGGGTGCACCACTATGCTGAGCTGGTCCTTGACTTTTATTATAGTCCAATCTTTTGACTTGTGATCATGTGAAAGCCACATACATTCAATTCTTTGAATTCTGATCTTCTCCTGGGCTATGTGCAGTACATGTCCTCCTGCCCTTGTGGGTGGCAGCAGCCCTGGGACACAGCTCAGGGTCTGCCTCATGACTCCAAAGGTGAACAGCCTGTGCTCCAGGGTACATTGTGCTGCTAGCATCTTTTGGATATTGCATTTTGTTTCCACCTCCCATCATGTCTACAAACACTCGCCTGTGTGTGAATATGAGATATTCAATACTTTATTACAACACAGGCTTTGTGTTAGGGGGTCTTGCTGGCTTTGGGCTAATGTAAGTGTTCTGAGAATGTTTACCGTGGGCTACGTAAGCCATGATATTCCCAGAGGTTAGGTGTGTTACTGTATTTTCAACGTAGGATATTTTCAACTTACAATGTAACCCCATCCTAAGAGGAGAGTCATCTGCATTATGAGAAGGGCATGTGGGAGAAGAAAGGACTAGAAGCCAGAACAGGGACTGCCTAAGTTAAGCTGCCACAGTGCGGCCGGCCATTCCTTTGGCTACCCGGCCCTCCTCCTCCCCTCTAGGAGGGCCACTATACCTTCCCCATTGGACTCCATTCTTGAGGCAGTGTTGACAGTGTCCCCAAAAAGACAGTAACGGGGCATCTTCAGCCCTACAACGCCAGCACACACAGGTCCTAGGAGGGACAAGGGAGGGAACAGAGTCCATCACACTAACGGGGGTGGGAAGGGAGTTAAGGGAGACTGGTAGGCGCCCCAGGAGAGGCTGGAGTTTGCCTCTGAGGGGAGGAGAGGGAGAGAGGGGGAGTGGGGACAGGGAGGGGGAGACCGAGATGGGGCCGAGGTGCTGGTCCCAGGGGCGTTCTCCTCGCGGAGCTCCACCTCCAGGAGACCCCCTCCCGTCCGTGCTCCTGGCCTCCGCACCTGTGTGGATGCCGATGCGCAAACGCAGCTGCTCCTGGGGCCGGTGGCGGATGCGGAAGGAGCGCACCGCGTCCAGCAGCGCCAGGGCCATGCGGGCCACCTCGCGCGCGTGGAGCCGCCCGTTCCGCACTGGGAGTCCCGACACCACCATGTAGGCGTCGCCTATGGTCTCCACCTGTGGGGCGCGAGACAAGGCCGGGCAGGAGGGCTGGAACTCCCTTCCGCGGGCCACCTGCCGGCCACACCCACGCGCACCCGCTCCCAGCCCTGCGCTCACCCCGCCCCTCTGCCTGTGGGTGGGTCCCCCCAGTCACTGCCAGTGTGCCCTGGACTTCTCTTTCATACGCCTGAACCTCACCGTTTATTGACCCTGTCCACCTCTGTCTGTCCCTTCCCATCCCTACCTTGTACACATCAAAGTTGTCTATAACTGCATCAAAGCAAGTGTACAGGTCATTGAGCAGGGTCACCACCTGGAAGGCACAAGAAGCCACGTGGGACTGGAAGGAAGGGTGCTTCCTGGGGTGGGGTGGGAGGAGGGAACTAGAAGGTAGACCTTGGGGACGGAGAAGTGACACCCAGCTGACCCACCTGGTCTGCCACCTGTGACTGCCCCTGGCTTACCTGCATGGGTGTGCTCTCTGCTGACAGGGCGGTGAAGCCCACGATGTCACTGAAGTAGATGGTCACGCTGTCAAAGGCCTCCGCCTGCACGGTCTCCCCGCGTTTCAGCTGCTCAGCCACTGAGCTGAGGGGTCAGGGCAGGAGTGTGAGGTGGGGGCAGGGGCAGGGGCTGAGTGGGGGGGGGCGGGTCTGAAGAGATGGGCACTCACTGAGGCAGAATCTGGTAGAGCAGGGCCTCTGCCTTGCGCTTCTCCTCCAGGTAGGCCTGCGTGCGCTCCTCCACAAGCTCCTCCAGGTTGTTGGCATACTGCTCCATGCGGGACAGCAGGTTGTCCAGGATGTTGCTGCTGTTCTCCCTGAGGGGCCGGGCAGCCGGGTGAGAGCCCTTCCCCAGGCCCTCCCCCTACCTAGGCTTACGGTCAGCCCACCTCCAGCTGCAGCAGGTCCCTGGTGAAGGTGAGAATTGGGGCACAGCAGGATAGGGGTGAGCAGGTGAGAAGGATGGGAGGAAAGTTCAATTCATCTCAGAGAACCCAGGGTCAAGTAGGAAGCTTTAGACATTTTGACAGCTTGTTTACCTTCATTGTTTACCTTCACGAGTGAGTTGGAAGGAGGTGGGGTGGTGGGCACGGTGGCACACACCTGTGACCCCAGCAACTTGGGAGTTTAACTAGTTCAAGGCCAGCCTTATTATTATTATTGTGGTGGTGGTACTGGGGATTGAACCTAGGGGTGCTCTACCACTGAGCTACATCCCCAGACCTTTTTATTAAGACATGGTCTCAAAGCAGGGTGCATGGCACATACCTATAATCCCAGTGGAGAGAGGAGGACTGAGTTCAAAGCCAGCCTCGGACACTTAGCAAGGCCCTAAGCAACTCAGTGAGACCCTGTCTCTAAATAAAATAAAGGGCAGGGGATGTGGCGATGTGGCTCAGTGGTTAAGCACCCCCTGGGATTCAATCTCCGTACCAAAAAACCAAACCAAACAAAAAAAAGACATGGTCTCCCAGGCTGGTCTTGAATTTAATGATCCTCTGCCTCAACTTCTTCAGTCACTGGGATTATAGGTGTGTGCTATGGACCCAGCCAGCCTGGGCAATTTAGTGAGACCAAGTCTTAAAATGAAAAGGGCTTGGGGCTGGGATTGTGGCTCAGTGATAGCATACTTGCCTAGCATGTGGGAGGCACTGGGTTTGACTCTCAGCACCACGTATAAATAAAAAAATAAAGTCTATCAACAACTAAAAGATAAAAACTAAAATTAAAAAAAAAATTAAAAGGGGCTGGGGTTGTGGCTCAGCGGTAGCACACTCATCTGGCATGTGTGAGGCACTGGGTTTGATTCTCAGCACCACATAAAAACAATTAATTAATTAATTAATTAATTAAAGGTATTATGTCCATCTACAATTTAAAAATATTTAAAAATAAATAAAGAAAATAAAAAGGGCTGGAGTTGTAGTTCAGTAGTAGATAGTGTGTCCCGGGGTTCAATCCCCAGTGCCAAAAAAAAAAAAAAAAAAGAGGTGGAGAGGGACAAGGATGAGCTAAGGACAAAGTGACAGGCACACAGGCAGCAGAGAGCTGTGTCTGGGAAAGGGAGACCAGTGGGCTGGGGCAGGAGCTCATGTGGAGGGCTGAGGACATGGGGAGCGGAGGAGAGGCCAAAGCTGTGTGGCCCATTTATTCTGCATACCACTGTGCCCAGTGTGGGAGAGTGGGCACGGCTTGGGGTGTTGCTGTAGGTGGAAGAAAGGGGTCTGAATGGTAGGGGGCTGAGGGGACAGCCAAGTTGTACAGAGGGCTGAGAGGCTGTGGTGGACTGGGGTGAGCCGTGCACAGCTGGAGCGGCTCCCTCTGTGGCTACAGACAGACTGAAGTGTGGGGTTTGTAGGTCTAGAGTGGGAAGGGAAGGCGGCCATGACTAACACCAGTGACCTGTTAAACTTGCGAAGTATCAGGCGGATCTGCTGAAAGGGTGGCCGCTCCTGTGGGTCCTCGGCCCAGCACCGCTGCATCAGCTGCCCCAGTTCCTCCAGGTGGCTCTGCAGAGCCAGGGAGGGCCGGAAGGGGGGCTGCTCTCCCCGGGTCACACGCTCAATGATCTCTGTATTGGGTGGGGGACAGGGGTTAGCCAGGGGCCCTGTGAGAGGCTGGGGCAGCCAGCTGGAGTTGGTTAGGGAAGCCTAGGACCCGCTGGGCTGGCATCAGTGGAACAAAGGGTGGTGGCTGGGCCCCATCTCAGAAGGAAGGGGTAGGGTTGCTTCCAAGGGTGCCTCTCCCTGGGGCTGGGGTTAGAGGTAGGGGACATTGTGGCTCTTTCACCTTTGGGACTGAGGTCTAAACCTTCCACGTGGAAGACCCCACTCCTCAGGGCAATCTCCTGGAGGATGATCCCAAAGCTGTACACGTCACCAGCCTGGGAGCCCCGGGAAGGGGGAGAAGCCATTCGCAGAAGCTCAGGAGCTGTCCATAATTTTTCTGTGGGTCAGACATTAGGAGTCACGTGGTGAAGGACCCCAAAGTGAAGGGATGAGGGACTTTATATTCTAGTGGGAAAAGAAAAACTAGCAATGAATATAAGCTTTCATGGCCAAAAAAAGCAGTAATAGAAATAAAGAAGAATATGCGATGATGCTGGGAAAGAGAGCTTCCGGTGGGGGAGGGGTGGGGGAAAGCCATGAACCAGCTTGTGGCTGGGACTGGTCTGGACAGAGCACACTGTGTTTAGAACCGGAAGAGCTCTGTCTTCCCCTTTTTGCTAATGAGAACTGAGTTTGGATTCGGTAGAGGAATGCCCAAGCCAGACAGATCCCAGGCCACGTCTCCCTACTAAGCTACTCTGGTGGTGCTTGTCGGGTAGGGGGGTTGAGGGTCAAGAGTTGGGCTCACTGGCATAAAGGATGTGTCCTTGCTCTGGCTCCGGGTCCCTGAAGCTCTCCAGCCCATAGTCGGTGATCTTAAGCACAAAGCGCCCATCTACCACACAGTTGGACGACTTGAGGTTCCCATGGGAGCAAATGGCCCCATTGTGTAGAAACAGCATTCCCTGGGAAATTTGGGGAGGCAGAGGTCTTGGGCATGAGGGGACCTACCACCAGGGCCAGGGGAGAAGCATACTCAGTCCTCACCCCAACCCCCAACCCCCAGCGGCCCCTCTGGGCTTACCTTGACGATGTCATTGGTGAGTGAGTACCGGAACATCCAGTCCAGGGTGATGCTCTCATTCTCCAGAATGTCCTGCTGGGGAGAGTCAGACCTGTACCCCACAGACCTCCATGGGGGTGGGGGGAGGAGGCAAAGGTCCCACTGACCACACTGGATTTACTCTAGCTGCATTTCCCCCATTCCCATTTTACAGACGGGGCCACTAAAGGCCAAAAAGAGGGAGGCTTGCTAGGCTCGTGTGGCCAGTCAGGGACAGAGCCAGGGCTAGAACCCAGATTTCTGGATTTTTTTTCCCCAGTGGTACCAGGGATTGAACCCAAGGGTGTTTCTACTACTAAGCCACATCCCCAGCCCTTTTCATTTTGAGACAGGGTCTTGCGAAGTTGCTGAGGCTGCCCTTGAGCTGGCAACCCTCCTGACTCAGCCTCACAAAGTAGCTGGGATTATAGGCATGCCCTGCCATGCCCAGCTTGGACCCCAGGTTCGCTAACACTCCCTTGTCCCCTCACCTGCAGGCTCCCTCGGGGACAGTACTCTGTGAGGATACAGATGTTGGGGGGGTCAGTGCAGGCACCCACAAACCTGGTCAGGTGTTCATTCTGTACATCCCGCATCTGCAGGTGAGAAGCAGCATCAGGAGCATCACAGAGGCCTCACTCCTCACCAGATGGCTCTCTGGCCTCAGGGACCCTCCCCCTTAACTCCCTATTCATTGTTTGCAAACATGTCCACTGGGCCCTTCTCCCCCACAATCTGCTTCCTACACCCTCTGCCTCCTGGCCTTTTATTCCCCAGGTTACCACATCAGGTCCCTCCAGGGTCTTCCTCCAGGGTATCTCCAGAGATCTCATCTCTCATCTCCTGATGGGTCCCCTCATCCCGTCCCCAGGATGCAAGGGCCCATCCCGGGTCCACAGACCCTAGCTTTCCTAGGACACTCTGAAAACCAACACCTCCCCAGACAGCTCAATTGGCCATCTCCCGGCAGGGGACTCTTCCCCAGGCCACCGCCTCACGCCCCCACATTACATGCTTCAGTTCAAACAGGACGTTTCTCGTCAGCTCAATGCGTTTACGATTCACATGTTTCACAGCCACCAGGTTGCCCTGAGAAAGGAATGGAGACTGTCACTGTGTGGAGCATGACCTGGTGCCCTGGCACCTCCACCTGCTCCCGACAGCTCACGCCGCCCTCCAAGACCCCCAGCTGCTCCCAATGGCACCCCACTCCCCTGAGGATCTCCAACTGCCCCTTGACAGCCCACCCGGGCACCCTCTGCCACAGAGCACACTTCCACAGCACCCAGGACCAGAAGTCTCCCCAGGCCCACCTTGTAGTACGCTGTCTTGGCAAACACCTGGAACTGGCCCTCGGTGGTGAGCAGGGAGCCGTAATTGGAGCCTCTCTGAAGGGTGAAGGACAGGGGGTCAGCCTAGAGGCCCGGATGCCACCGGGTGCTTGTGCTCTGGTCTTTCCTCCCCTTCCTTAGCTTTGTGTCACCCTCCTTGACGTTCCACATCATGAAGCCTCCCCTGGCTTACTGGTTTTATATTTGTGTCATCACATACACTGCCTCCTTTGATCTTTCCAAGAGCCCCTGGAGGGAGGCTCCAGAGAGGCAGTCACCACTGAGCCCGGTTCAGAGAGGGAATGGCCTTGCTCAAGGTCATGAAGCAAAGGAAGGCAGAGGTGGGCGTGGAGCCCTGTGTCTACCCGATGGCTCTTGGTACCCAGGCCCCCCTGGAGAACACCCGTGTTGCCCCCCAGCCCCTCAGACACCAGCATTCTCACCCCGCTCAAGGTCAGCCGGCTGCCTGCGCTCCGGAGGTGCCTCTCCAGGCTGCTGGGCTGCAGGTCCTCCCAGCGCACTCGCCACAGCTCCGAGGCCAGCTCCTTCTCCAGCTGCATCTTCCTGGGGCAGGAGACCTACGCCTGAGCTCATGATTGATCCCCCGACCCGGTCGGGAGTGGTCAGGAGTCCCTCCTCAGAGCCCCGAGGCCACTTCAAGTATTAAGAGGTGAATGAGGGAATTCTATCTCCCAGGCTGAGGGTCAGAGCCGGGTGAAATTCTACCTCAACTGGGGACATTGGGGTAGTCACAGTCAATGTCCTCTTGTGGAAATTGGCGGCCACTATATTTATTTCATTCACACACACACACACACACACACACATACACACACACACGGTATTAAATCCAGGGATGCTCTACCACTGAGCCACATCCGGATCCCTTTTCATTTTTTATCTTGAGACAGGGTCTCGATACATGGCCCCAGGTTGGCCTCAAATTTGTAGTCCTCCTGTCTGAGCCTTCTGAGTTGCTGGGATTACAGGCATGCACTCCCACACCTGCCTTTACTCTTAATTGTTATGAGAATAAAAAGAAATATTGTGTGTGGAAGTGCCTGACACGCCGTCTATGCTCAATCAGCATTGACTGTCCTCCCTCCCTCCTCTCCTGTATCCTGGATTTCCATTTCAGCCTCACTGGAAGGCAGGAGTGGGGCTCATTCATCTCTCTTATCCACTCGAGGTCCACCACTGGTCACAGCAGGGCTCATGAACAGGGCCCAGTCCCCAGGGCAAGGAAAACCAGTTTCACGCCAGCAGCCGCTCTGCTATGACATCACCTCTCAATCTATCTGCTCCTTCTTGTATCTCCTTGACCTTCTCTGGCCACTTCTATCCCTGTTGCCTCTTTCCTCTCACCCCATTCTCTGTTCTCTTCTCTGTGTCCTAAGGCTATTTATTTATTTATTGTGATACCGAGGATTAAACATAGGTTCTCACACAAGCTAGGTAGGTGCTCTACCACTGAACTACATTCCTAATCTTTTTTAAAAAATTAACTATTATTATTATTATTATTATTATGGTACCAGAAATTGAACCCAGGGGCACTTAACCACTAAGCCATATCCCCATCCCTTTTTATTTTTTTAATTTTGAGACAGGGCCTTGCTAAGCTGCTGAGGCTGGCTTTGAACTTGCCATCCTCCTTCCTCAGCCTCCCAAGTTGCTGGGATTACAGGCGTGTGCCACTGAGCCCAGCTTTTTTTTCCCCCTAAATCTTGGCACAGGGTCTCCCTAAATTGTTGAGGCTGACCTCAAACTTGTGATCCCCCTGCTTCAGTTTCCAGAGTCCCCGGGATTATAGTTATGAGCCACTGCACTGTGGCATTTTAAGGCTTTTCATTTCTTTTCTCCCTCTCTCCTTCCGCCTCCCCCCCCTGCTGTCCCTTCATCCCTCCCCTCCCCCCTCTCCCTACACCTCCCTCTCCAAGTCTCCCCCTGTCACCGCACCCCTGGGCCACCGCTGGGCTCACCTGTATACAAAGAAGGAGACAATCAGGATGCTAAGCAGGGCGAGGCTGCCTACCAAGGCCAGGAGCTCCAGGGTGGACAAGTGGTCTGCAGGAGAGAGTCAAGTGTGGCAAGTGATGGGAAGGGCCTTCCCTTCATCATGGTCAGCAGCGATGGATGAAGGGAAGCAAAAGGCCGGAGGAGGCTCTGAATCCAGAAAGGGGTGGGAGAGGAGCACCCACTTGATTCCCCTTGGGAGGAGGCAGTGTCTCCAGAACAGCAGCCCGCAGAGCAAAGGCCAGTCACCTTGGTGGCAGGATGGGTCCTCGTTGTCAAAGCCACATTTAGGGATGTCAGGAGGAGGGTACCCCAGAGGCCAGTATAGTTCGCACCCCGACACGGCCACCAGCTCTTGGGAAGTCCCATTGTAGTTCAGTACAACCTGAGGGAGAGCAGGAATGGTCAAGGGATGGCACGTGGCCTCCTGTCCAGTGACACAGTCCTGCTTCCCACCTCCTCATCAATACTTCCAGGGCCTGTATCTGGGCTGCCGAGTAGTCACCAAGCCCCTGTTGTGACTGCCTACAGAGCGACCTCATACTTGTTCCCCTGGAATTAAGGGGCAAACATTTGAAAATGACTCAAGGGCTTTATAAAGAAAGCTGCATATAGAACCCCACGCCTACACTCAAGGACTTTATAGCCTCCATTGAAGCACAGAATCTACAGGACAAGGTAGCTTCCATCTCAATCCACATTCCCAAGCCTCATCAGTGCAGTTCTCTTCCAGGAAGCCTTCCTGGATTTGATCCTTGGTGCCTCTGGCCTCAGTCCCTGCCAGACTCTCTACCGTGTTTACCGACTGAGCTGGGCCTAGGCATTCCTTTTGGCTCAGAGTCGACCTGACTGCTGGGAGGAGTCTTGCTTTCCTTAGGAACTCCCCAAGGAAAGGGCTGTACTCCCTCCTTAGACATGGGGTTCCCCATGCGAGTCCCTAGCATTCTGGTTGCTCCCCCAGAATGGAACTGGGCCTGTTTTGTCCAGGGCTTTCACAGATGTCCAGGCAGGGCTGCGGGGGAGGGCAGGAGGGTGCCATGTCATCCTGAGTAGACACACGGTCTTCTGAGTGTGTGCACACGTACCCTAAAGGCACCGGTCTCAGGGTCCATATCCCAGAGGGAGAAGTCAGTCTCACGATCTCCATTACTATCAATTTTCAGGTATCCTGTCACACCTGTGGGCAGGGGCAACATAGCTGTGTTGTGAGAAAATTCACGTTCAGGGAGGTCCCACTTCCATGTCTCCATCTCCTGATCCTCAAACATACATAGGCACAGAAGAAGAGCCAACAGGACCGCTGTGTTGGCAGCAGGAAAGACTGAGATGGGACACGTGGGAGGACTGGATGGATCTGGGGGATGAGGGAAGGAGAGCCTGAAAGAAGCTGTGGAGGTTCTTATAAAAGAAAGGGAAAGACTGGGAGTGGGCAAATGGCTACCTGAGTGGCAGGGCTACAAGCTGGGGCACATGGTGCTCACCCCCCTCCCCTAAAAAGCCCTTTCCAGTCGCTCCCAGGCCCTGACCTGGGAAGCTTCGGTTCCACATCCTCTGAGTGATGGTCTCCCCATTGGCGACAGTTCCCCCGTGTGCTAGCGTCTCTGTCGCTGCCTGGACATAGAGCAGAAGCCCATCATGGAAGGATGCAGGGATGAGGTTCTCCTGCAGGGACAGAGAGAAGTCAGCTGGGGGGAAAAGGGGAGGATGAAGGGTCCAGAGCAGGGTGCCATGGGGAGAGGACAGGAGGCACTGGGAGCCCAGACAGGATACATAAAATACACCCACAGCATGGGACTGGGCAGACAGGACAGGGTTGGTCAACCCCATTTTACTGATGAGGACCTGAGGTTGAGGGGTTGAACTTGTCACTGTCACCTCGATCATCCAGAGAGATAAGGAGTCAATGGGAAGGGAGGGAAGGGGAGACCCGGAAACACTGAGATGTGTGAAAGAACAGGATGGAGTCTGGAGGAGAGCCATGAAGCAAAGTCAGGAGGTGCGCACTAGGAGGTTCCAGGACCCCCTCCTACCAGGCCATCTTCCATGGTGAAGTTGAACTGCTCATGGGCCAAGACTTTGAGCTGCTTCAGGAATTCCAAGTACTCAGGATTATCCGGCTCTTTATATGTAATGATTTTGGCAGCCTGAGGAAGAGGTCAGAGAGCGAGCTAGGAGCTGATCCTTGTTCCCCCAGTACCCTGTGGCACCAGTTGTCAGGGAGCCAACCTCACAGGCCAGCCTCTCTGCTAAGGTCAAGGTCAAAGTAGACCCTATTTCCTGCATGAAGTGGTCCCTGCTCTTGAGCGAGGGACTGGAGTCTTCGCCCAGCGTGTGGAACTTCAATGTACTCCCTCTTGGAGCCCCATTGTCTTATCTTTTTAGCCTTCTGGCTCTGAAGTCCCTCATGAGCACCAAGAACACCGTTTTTTTTTTTTTTTTTCCTCCTTTCAGATACTTAGGGACACAGTATCCAGAAACCAAGTGTCAACAGCTCAGTCCCTCAGCATGGGCAAACCCTGGCACTCACCTGAAAGGCCAGGCGGGCACTGACATCCCGCCCGTCTCCTCTCTCCCAGGGCCTGCGGGGAGCAGGGCCCTGTGCCCCTGGTAGGCTGTGCCCGAAGACATCCAGGTGGAAGAAGACATAGTCTTCCCCACTGAGCCCAGCGTCCAGGGCCAGGAGCATGAGCGTTCTGAAGGCATCTGGGGAGCTGCAGATGTAGATGACTGGAAGGAAAGGAGGAGTCAGCCAGGGAAAGGGAAGGGTAGGGAAGCCGGCTCACGGGGAGAGGACGAGGGGACCTGGTGGCCGTTAAATGGCACTGGCTCAGTTTAGGCAGTGGCAGGAGAAAGTTGAAAAAGGGTGGGAGGAGGAGGTGTGGAGAGTGGAGAAGAAAGGAGCAGAGCTAGGCAGAGCAGGAAAGGAGAACCGAGGCGGGGGCAGGTGGGGCAGGAGGGGAGGAGGCAGAGAAGGGCCAGCTGTAGAGGGATGGGTGAGAGGGTGTGTGGGAGCCATGGGAGGAAAGGATGGAGGAGGGGAGAGGGCAGTAAGAAACAGAGGAAAACAGGAGGGAAAAAAGGGACAGGACCTACTAGGTAGAAGGAGAGCAGGCACTTTTCCCCTAGGGTAAACCCTGGGCAGTCAGGGAAATAGGGGGAGGTGATAGGGTAGGAACGTAAATGGGGAGGGGGGCGCAGGGAAAGAGAGGGAAGTAGAAACCCAGAAGTTGGGGCGCGGGGGAGGCTGAGACTGGAACGAAGAGCCTCGAGAAGAGAAAAGACTGGCCCAGAGCGGAAGGGAGAGGAAGGCCAGCGCCCTGCACGCTGTCAAAGGTCAAAGGCGTCTGGACGAGGTGGAGAAATGGGGGTGGGGGCCTCTCTCACCTCGGCCTTTGCGCCGAACGGTCCGCAGCAGCTTGGTGTAGTGGTCGTGGTCGCCCTCGGCGAACTCCAGGTGGTCCACTGTGATGTTGAGGCGGTCGCGGACCCGCATGTACAGCCCCTCCACCACGAAGAAGCAAGGCTGGTCGTCGCCGGGCCGGTAGGCGTAGAGCACCAGCGCCCGGCGCTCCCAGCCCAGCCGTCGATGCAGCGCCGCCACGAAGTCGCCCAGCTTGGCGTGGCTGGGTCCTGCGCGGGTGGTCAACGCGTACTCGTCTTTAGCCCCGAAGCCTAGCGCCGGGGCGCCAGCGGTCAGCAGGGGCACCCGCCAGTGCGCGGTGAAGCGCCCCACCGGAGCGGCCGCGTACACGCAGCCGGGGCCCAGGAATACGGCGGGGTTGTGCTCCCACTTGAGGTCCACTGCGGCCAGGGGCGCAGCCGTGTCGGAGCAGGCTCCCAGCGCATTCTCGCTGCTGCCTAGCACGGTGCGGACTGTCCAGCCTGGCAGCAAGTCGGGCTGCGCTTTCACCCGGGTCAGAGCCAGCTCCACCGCGGGCCCCACGCGCGCCCACGACCACGGGTACGAGGTGTTGGCCAGCGGCAACACCACGGCCACGGTCAGGTTGCCCGCGTGGCTGCCCTGGAGCAGCAGCAGCAGCAGCGGTACTAGGAGCAGAAGCCAGCGCTGGCCGGCGCCGGCCGGGCTCTGGCTCGCCAGCATGGCCTCAGTGGGTACCGCGGCGGGCAAGCGCTCCCACCATGGTCTCCTGGGCTCAGCGGCGGGTCCCGGGCATCAGGCGCGTCCCTGCGAGAAGGAGCAGAGCAAGTCGGGGCGCTGCCCGGTGAAGCTGCGATCGTGACAGGCGAGAGCGCCAGGGGCTGGGCGCGCCACCGGGGGTGCGCAGAGGGAGACTTGGAGCAGGTGGGAGCGAAAGAGACGGCCCGAGTGGGAGTGAGCGAGGTGTGTTAGGGAGGGAGAGACAGAAAGCGGGAGCAGGCGCTGGGGAGACGGGAGAGCGCGCGAGGGAGGGACGGGGAGTGTGCGTTCGAGGCGTGCGAGAGCGCCTGCCCCGGGAGCGTGCCAGAGGGGCGTCTGGCCGGCCCAAGTCTCCGGCTGTCCAGGGGGAACCGGCCAGGACCCGAGCCAAGCTCTGAACCCTCCCCCGCCCCCCCCCCGCCGTCTCCCCTCCCAGACTTGGTGACATTAGAGCCCGAAGAGCCAATCCTAGATCTCTAGCTCCTTCCTCCCAGCCTGAGGTCTGCGGCTCGCCCCCGCCCCGGGCTGGCGCCCTTTCCGCAAAGACCCTCTTTCCGCTGCTCTGCAGCCGGACGTCTTCCTCCTGGAGGGCAGCACCCGCCGACCGGCGCCCTCGCCGGGACAGGGAGGAGCTCGGGAGAGTCGGGTGTGGAGCGAGCCGGGGGCCGCCGGCTCCCCACCTAGTCCCGCCCTCCTACCTGCTTCCCCCCGGGGAAGAGGGAAACTAGTGTCGCCTCTGGATCTCGGCGGGGAAGGTGTGTTGGGACGTGGGTATTTGGGAATGGGGCCGGAGAGCGACAGGTTTCTGAAAAAAAGGCGCTGAAGACTGAGCCCGAGTCCGTTTTACCCAGTCCACCTAGGATTTCCCTTCCCGTCCCTCCGCACAGCCGTCCAGAACCTGCAGATTAGCAAAGAAGACGGACCCGGTGGGAGGGAGGCGTTAACTCTTCCGTTCCCAAAGGTAGTGGGAAGGTGGGAAGAGCAGGTGGTGGACTGGGGACTGGGCCGGGGGAGGGGCGAGGAGCGCCAACCTCAGGGCCACTTATACCATGTAGGTCTCTGTTGGGAGGATTGCTAAAAGGGGTCCGTGGTGGCAACGGAGGAAATGATGTTGGAAATGACCTCTGGAGGTGTAAATTGAAGAAGAGGGTTTGGGGGCACTTGACCGCTGGGCCCCCTGGCCCAGATGGCTGTGGAATCAGTCTGCCCTCTAATGTTCTTAAGGAGTCATTGACGGTATTGCTCTGCCAGCCTCTTCAGAACCTGGAACCTAATAAGCAGGACCTAAGATAAGCAATCTTCTGTTAAGCAAATAATACAATATACATTAACCACTGCAACCGAGGCATGAGTGAATTGCTAAAGGGCCTAGATAAGGGCTATTAATTCTGCCTGGATTGGGGCCAGGAAAATCTCCAAAGAGAAATAATTCAACAAGGGTAGAAGAATGAGAAAGGTATTTTGTGTAGAGAGAACACAGTGTTTTTTTTTTTTTATTTGTTCTTTTTAGACATACATAACAGTAGAGTGTATCTTAACCTAGTATACATACATGTAAAGTAAGTTATTCTAATTAGGATCCGATTCTTGTGGTTATACATGATGGGAAGTTACACCAGTTGTGTCAGATTCATTTTACTGTCTTTCCTATTCCTATCTCTTCTCCCTTATCTTCATTCCCTTTTATCTAATACAATGAACTTCTATTCTTCCCTCCTCTACCCTTGTTGTGTATTAGCATCCGCATATCAGAGAGAACATTTGGTCTGTGGTTTGTGGGGATTGGCTTATTTCACTCAGCTCGACAGTCTCCAGTTCCATCCATTTACCACCAAATGCCATAATTTCATTCTTCTCTCTGGCTGAGTAATGTTCTATTATGTATGTATACCACATTCTCTTTTTCCATTCATCTGTTTCAGGGCTCCTAGGTTGATTCCATAGTTTAGCTATTGTAAATTGAGCTGCTATAAACATTGATGTGGCTGCACCACTATGGTATACTGATTTTATTTCCTGAGGAGTGGAATAACTGTGTCAAATGGTGGTTACATTCCAAGTTTTCTGAGCAATCTCATTCTGCTTTTCAGAGTGGTTGCACCAGTTTGCAGTTCCACTAGCAATGTTGGGTGTACCTTTTCCCCCACATCCTCACCAACACTTATTGTTACTTGGATTCTTGTTAATTGCCATTCTGACTGGAGTGAGATGGAATCTTAGTATAGTTTTAATTTGCATTTCTCCAATTGCTAGAGATGCTGAATATTTTTTCATATATTTGTTGACCAATCATATTTCTTCTGTGAAGTGTCTAGTTCAGTTCCTTTGCTCATTTATTGATTGGCTTATTTGATTTTTTAAATATTTATTCTTTCTTTTTTCTTTTTTTAAGTTTTAGATGGACACAATACCTTTACTTATTTATTTATTTTTATGTGGTGCTGAGGATCAAACCCAGTGCCTTTCATGCAAGAGGAAGGCGCTCTGCCACTGAGTCACAATCCCAGCCCCTAAATATTTATTTTTTAGTTGTAGTTGGATACAATACATTTATTTTATTTACTTATTTTCATGTGGTGCTGAGGATTGAATCCAGGGCCTTGAACATGCCACAACCCCAGTCCCTTATTTTTTTTGTTTGTTCGTTTGTTTTGTTTTGTTTTGTTTTTAAAGTTCTTTATATATCCTGAAGATTAATGCTCTATCTGAGGTGCAGGTGGCAAAGATTTACTCCCATTCACATTCTTGACTGTTTCCTTTGTTGGGAAGAAACTTTTAAGTTTGATACCATCCCATTTATTGATTCTTGATTTTACTTCTTGTGCTTTAGGAGTCTTGTGTGGAAGTTGGTTCCTAAGCTGACATGTTGGGTGTGCATTCTGTTCTGTTAGACGCATGGTCTCTGGTCTAATGCCTAGTCCTTGATCCAATTTGAATTGAGTTTTGTGCAGGGTGAGAGATAAGGGTTCAATTTCATTCTGCTACATATGGATTTCCAGTTTTCCCAGCACCACTTGTTGAAGAGGCTGTCTTTTCTCCAGTGCATGTTAATGGCATCTTTGTCTAGTATGAGGTAACTATTTAATGAGGGCTTGTCTCTATGTCTTCTATTATGTTCCATTGGTCTCTTTTTGTTACTATAGCTCTGTAATATAATTTAAGGTCTGGTATTGTGGTGCCTCTTGCTTCACTTCTTTTTTAAAATATTTTTTTTTAGTTGTAGTTGGACACAATACTTTTATTTTATTTATTTATTTTTATGTGGTGCTGAGGATCGAACCCAGTGCCTCACTCGTGCTAGGCGAGTGCTCTACCACTGAGCCCCAGCTCCAGCCCCCCCTTCACTTTTCTTGATAAGGATTGCTTTAGCTATTCTGGGCCTCTTATTTTTCCAAGCGAATTTCGTAATTACTTTTCAATTTTTACAAAGAACGTCTTTGGAATTTTCATGAATTGTATTAAAATTGTATAGTGGTTTTGGTAGTATGGCCATTTTCACTATATTAATTCTCCTATCTAAGCATATGGGAAATCTTTCCATCTTCTAAGGTCTTCTTCAATTTCTTTATTTAGTGTTCTGTAGTTTTTATTTTTGAGGTCTTTCACTTTTTTTTTTTAAGCTCAATAACAAAGTATTTTTTTTTTTTTGAGGCTACTGTGAATGGGATAGTTTTCCTAATTTCACTTTCGGTTGATTCAACATTGATATATAGAAACACAATTGAGTTATGGATGTTAATTTTATATCCTGCTACTTTGCTGAATTAATTAATGAGAGAACATACTATTGAAGTATATTTCCTATACATGCAGTTTTAGGAGCCATATGAATTTTCTTGTTGTCTATAGTTAGTGGCCCAGAGGTAAATATGCTTTGTTTGGCTTGCATGAACCCAAAGTCTTGCACAGGCTAGACAAGTGCTTTAACACTGAGCTACATCCCCCAAACCAGCCCTTTTTATTTTATTTTGAAACAGTCTTACTAAGTTGTGGGAGGCTAGCCTCAACTTGCCATCCTCAGGCTTCCGAGTAGTTGAGATTACATGGGTGGGCCACAACATCCAACTATGTTCTTTCTATATATTTCATTAAATTGCCCATATTTAAAAATCAACAGATGGTACATGAATATTGGGATTTCTGACTTTTATTGAAACAGAAGAGCTGGTAATATAGGCCCCTCCATGGACAATCAGATGGAACAAGAATCTGTGACCTCCTTGAAATGACTAGTTCATTCCGGTTCTGTCTTAGTTGGCTTTTTCCACTGAGGTAACTAAAAGATCTGACCTGATCAACCTTAGGGTAGGGACATTGTATTTGGGGGGCACAGTTTCAGAGGTCTTAGTCCACAGAAAATCAGTTCCATTCCTTGGGGTTCCAGGTGAGGAAGAACATCATAGCGCAAGAGTGTGGCAGAGGGAGGCAGCTCATATGATGATCAAGAAGCAGAGAGAGGGGCTGGGGCTGGGCCTGGGGCTCAGTGGTAGAGCACCTGTGGCACATGTGAAGCACTGGGTTCCATCCTCAGCACCACATTAAAAATAAATAAAGATATTATGTCATCTACAAAGGAGGAGGAGGAGGAGGAGGAAGAGGAGGAGGAGGAAGACGGACAGACACAATCCACTCTCCAGATACAAAATATAAGCTGGGCATGGTGGCCCTCACCTGTAATCCCAGTAGCTGGGGAAGCTGAGGCAGGAGGATCGCCAGTTCAAAGCCAGCCTCAACAACAGCAAGATGTTGAGCAACTTCAGTGAGACCCTGTTTCTAAATAAAATACAAAATAGGGCTGGGGATGTGGCTCAGTGGTTGAGTGCCCCTGAGTTCAATCCCTGGTTACCCCCCAAAAAAGAAAAACAAACAAAAACAACAAAATATATACCCCATAGCCATGCCCCCCATGTCCCACCTCCTCCAGCCTACCCTACCAGCCTCAGTTACTAGTCAGTTAATCCTTATCAGGGGATTAATTCTCTGATTGGGTTAAGTCTCTCATAACCCACTCATTTCTTCTCTGAACCTTCTTGCATTGTCTCACACATGAGCTTTTTGGGGACTCCTCATATCCAAACCATAACAGGTTCCTACCCAATGTGCTTTCCTCAGAGCATTACCTGCCTGGCTGCAGTGGAGCTTGTCTTCAACTCTGATCTGAGATGTAAGGTGTGTGCGTTAGGAATGACTGAGGAGGGGAGGCAGGAAAGAGGGCAGAGGGGACAGGTCACGAAAGCCTTTGTCTTGAGGTGGGGAGGGGAGAGGCCAGATGTTGTAGAGGTGGATAGGAGATGGGGAAATATTTTGTGGTATCTCCTGGACTTTGCGAAGTGAAGGGTTGAGGTGACATTGACACTTTGGTTGAGGAACTGAAGAAGGAGTTTTTTATGGGGGAGACTGATAATTTGAGTTTGAGTTTGAGGTGTCTATAGATACCCTAGTGGAGGTGTTCACTAGGCTTCTGAATTAGTGGGAATGGAGCTCAGAAGTAATACTGAACTAGAAATACAGTTTATAATCAAACTCTCAATAATGGAGTAACTCCAGTAGCAGAGAATTAAAAAATGTTTAAAAAAACATTTGTGTGTGTGTGCTGATACAGATTGAAGAATCCTGAGCTTCAAGAATGTTCTATCACTGAGCCACATCCCCAGCCCTATTTTGTATCTTATTTAGAGACAGGGTCTCACGGAGTTGCTTAGCACCTCTTTTTTGCTGAGGCTGGCTTTGAATTTGTGATCCTAGACCTCAAATATTTTAAAACAAAAGTTAAGAACTGTGTGGTAGTGCAGGCCAATAATCACAGTGACTCAGAAGGCTGGGGCAGGAGGATTGCAAATTTAAGGGCAGCTTCAACAAATTAATTAGCAAGGCCCTAAGCAACTTAGTGTGAGACTCTGTCTCAAAATAAAAAAAAAAATCAAAAAGGGGCTAGGGATGTGATTCAGTGGTATAGTGCCTCTGGGTTCAATCCTGTGTACAAAAAAAAAAAAAATGTGGATAAAAAGATAAAAACATAAGAGGCTAGGTGCAATGGCATTTGTCTGTAATCCCAATGATTTGGGAGGCTGAGGCAGGAGGATTGCAAGTTCATAGACCAGCATCAGAATGGGGCCCTGTCTTAAAAATAACAAATAAAATGGGCTGGGGATGTGGCTCAGTGTAAAGCATCTCTGGGTTCAATTCCTGGTACAAAGCAAACAACAACAACAAAAAAACAAAAACCATAAAAGATAGGCAAGAACTGGGTGTGGTGGTGAACATCTGTAATCTCAGCAATTTGAGAGGCTGAGGCAGGAGGATCACAAATTCCAGGTCAATCTCGGGCAATTGCCAGACCCTGTCTCAAAATAAAAAGGGCTGGTGATGTAGCTCAGTGGTAGAGCACCCCTGGGTTCAATTCCCAGAACCCCAAGAAAAAAAAAATCAAACATAAAAAAAAGTGAAATAAAGTCATATTTAGACAAACTAAAACAATGGAAGTTAGTCACTAGAAGTGGTAAACTAAATTTTCAAGGGGACTGTTATTCCAGATGGTAGGCTGGAGATGCAGGAAGGAAGAAATAAAGAGCATTAAAATGATTAGTCTAAATGACCACTAAATTAATAAACATTGCTGTTTTGTGGAATTCAAGTGCACATATGTATATAATTTGAATTCTGTGTACATACACACCCACACCTTCACGAGGAAAATGAATGCATCCCATCACAAGAAACGTGTACAAGCATGTTTCACACAGCATGGTCTTAAACTGGAAACCACACAGATGGGTGTCTGTGTGCCTCAGTGAGTCAGAGGTCCTGAATCCATCAAGAAGTTAATGGATGGAAAACTGGTAGGTATGTTACTATACAAAACACACTACTCATACAGACAGAAGAGCTGGCCTGGGGATGTGGCTCGGGGGCAGGCTGCTGGCCTGACATCGGCTGGGCCCAGGGTCCAATTCCCAACCTGGGGCTGGGGTGGGGATGAAAGAGCAGATGGCTGATAAAGGTAGAAGATGGAAGAATCACAAAGTCAGATGAGCCAAAGGAGCCAGACCTAGAAGAAGGAGAGAAAGTACAAATGGTGTGAGTCTATTTATGTGAAGATCAAAAACAGACAAAGCTGATGTGTAATAATGGAAATCAGAACAGCTGTTCCCCGCAGCGCAGGCACAGGAATGAGTCGGTGGACGTGTCCCTTACCTGGCTGGAGTCATTTACCCTTCAGATCTACGCACTCCGTCGTGGTAAAGGACAAGGAATCACAGCAACTCTAGAATCTAAGTCGGCAGGAGTAATGGAGGTCAATGGAACTCAATTATTCCTGCATTTTCCACAGGGGGTGAGGCTGGGCTTCTCTGCTGGCCACGGCTCCGGCTCCTGTGCACGGGCGTCTCCATTGGCCTCCCAGGCTCCTGCCTTAGGGCTCTACACGCGCTGTTCATTGCTGTCTAAAGTCTCTTTCTGCTTCCCTCCACGTTGTTTGTCGGTGGCAAATACAAAAAATAAAAAATTCAATTTTGAGGAAGAAACAAAGAAACTAGAATAATTTAGCTCTACAGAAGAAATGTAAATTACCTGTTCTAGAAAGTAATAGGAAAACAAAACATTGCACTCCGATAGCAGAGGATGGTTTCGATCCATCGACCTCTGGGTTATGGGCCCAGCACGCTTCCGCTGCGCCACTCTGCTACCTGCGATGAGGTTTTCTTATAATGCATACACAAAGTTCTCTACGTGTTCGCCGTCCTGGAAATTTTTTTTCCTAGCGCCATCTAGTGTCCAGTCGAAAACTGTCACTACTGTTAAACCTAGTTTTATTGGCTCATTCCTGATACAGTAGGCGTTTTTTATTTATTCCTAAGCCTGATTCGCCAAAGTAAGCCAATGAGCATGAAGGGCGGAGTAATGAGGGAGCCAATCGCGCCGAGTTTTATTGGGACGCGCCGGCAAGACGCCTCTCGGGTTACCCGCGCCTCGGAAAAAAGGGGCGGTTGGTGGGGCCTCCATTGTCCAGGATTAAGGGAGCCATGAGGTAAGGCGATGTAGGTGCTCAAGGTGTTTCCCTGAGAACTTAGGAAGGTGGGTCGCGGGGAGTCGGAGGACCCAGGGCGGTGTGTCCCGGGCCTGCGGCCCCAGGCCCGGGGGAGTGGGGTGGTCCGAGGCTGGGAGGCGGGTGCGAGAGTCCGGCCTGGAGGGGCTGGAGAGAGGGAGGGTCCCCGGGGCCCGCAGGAGCGCCGCCGTCTGGACTGAGGCGGCCGGGACGTGCCCTGTAAATGCACGCGCGAAGCCCAGGTGAGCGGCCGCCGCAGCCCCTCGGTTCCTTCTCGCGGGGAGCTGGCGCGCCGTGGTGGAGGTCTCTGCAGGGAGCTGAAATGACTCTGTTTTCAGGGGTGACCGAGGCCGTGGTCGCGGTGGGCGCTTTGGTTCCAGAGGGGGACCAGGAGGAGGGTGAGTGCCCTTCGTCGGGGTGGGGGTTGGAGGGCAGACCCCTGCTCCGCCTCGCCGGTGCGGGTGCCCATCGGCCTGATTTCTGTTCGGACTGTTTTTCTTGTTTTAGGTTCAGGCCCTTCGTGCCACATATCCCATTCGATTTCTATTTGGTGAGTTCTTGAGTTAATATCAGTTTCCTGGTCATGGTCACTTGTAGATGAAGGTGGTTGGAGTAGGGATTCGTGAATGATTTGGGATTTTAAAGAGTTTTACTTATGTGTTTATTTACTTTTGGCACTTGGCGATTGACCTTAAGGCCTCAAGCCTGCCAAGCAAACACTCGACTCCGAGCCCCTGATTTTATTACAATTAATACAGATTAGTAGTACATATAAATGGTTCCGTGTGATACTTCAATACATGTATACAGCATGCACTGATGAAATCCAGCCTTCTTTGTCCACTCTGCCCCTCTGTAGAGTTGGAGTTTTGAGTCAACTGTGTGTCATTTCATGTACCAAAACAGTGTAAGCAAAGCCACTTGCAGTGATGCATACCTATAAACCCAGCTACTAAGGAGCCTGAGTTTGTATAGGTAGGATTCAGAATTTGAGGCCAGCCTTGGCAACTTAGTGACACCCTGTTTTAAAATAGAGTTCTGGGGATACAGTTCAATGGTAGAGTGCCAGTGGTTTCAATCCCCGGTACTACCAAAAAAAAAAAAAAATGTAAGCAGGGTAAGGAAGATGATTTCTTGCCTACATAGTTGGAATCTGTCCTAAACAGTTAATTATATCTCTGGCTTAGTTTTTTTAAATACAAAGGTAGTGAGAGCTTAAATTATGGCTCTTCTATCCTTGTTTGAACATCTTTGATTGAAAACAAGTAGAATTATCTGTTTTTAATTTTTTTTCTATCATAACAGGAAAAAATATCTGTTGTATCTTATTTTTGGTAAATGGTATGTTTTTGTTTTTCTCTCAGTGTGAAATGGCCTTCCCTCGAGTCAAGCCAGCACCTGATGAAACTTCCTTCAGTGAAGCCTTGCTGAAGAGGAATCAGGACCTTGCTCCCAATTCTGCTGAACAGGTGTGTTCTGTAGGTTTTCTTTCTGAGATTTCACTAAAAACAGAAAAGTGACTATTATAGTTAAGAAGAGTGTTATGTGGGCTGTGGGTGTAGCTCAGTGGTAGAGCACTTAACCTAGCATGTATGAGGCTCTGGGTTTGATCACCAGCAAGAACCTAAACTCCACAGAAGGTTTACTTGTCCTCTATATAGAGAGTTAGAGTTAAAGTGCTAGGTGAATATATGAGTGGTTATGTGGCATCATATTTTCATTGGGGAATCTATTAAGGATTAAATAGTTGTTCTTTTCAGATATATTCAAGGCCAGAAGGGGTGAAGTGTTTTCAGACCCCTATTGCATGAGTTTGTATAGAAGAGATTAGGGGAAAATGTTTTTTCCCCTAACCTCAAGTAACTCTTGAGAAGTTACTTGTGATTTTTGACTTTAGGGTATTTTTGTTTTGTGATGTTTTTTAGGCCTCAATCCTTTCTCTGGTGACAAAAATAAACAATGTGATCGACAATTTGATTGTGGCTCCAGGGACATTTGAAGTGGTGAGTTTTTTGATGGCTTAGTTCTAAGATAGGGCAGCCTTGTTAAGAGGAATTTTCATTGGCTTCTGTCTCTTTACCTGTTCCACATTTAACTTAAAATGGAAAAGTATAGACTTCTGAAATTTCCCTGTAATACTGTTGTTGGAGGCAAGATTTTTATTATTATTTTCAGCTATCATCATTATCTGTAGCCACGTTGTATAGCCATGCTTTCATGCTTTTGAGATATGAATTTACCACTGCTGCATCCAAATGTGGGAAATAAGAAGTTGTGTCTTAAGAGTTCTGAGAGCAGCCGTTCACCTGCCTATAATCCCAGTGGCTTGGGAGGCTGAGACAGGAGAATCGCTAGTTCAAAGCCACCCTCAGCAACTGCAAGGCGCTAAGCAACTCAGTGAGACCCTGTCTCTAATTAAAAGAGAGAAATCTGAGAGGAACTTGGCACCTTTTTTCTTCTAATTTTTTCCCCCTGAAATCCTTTTTCCAATAGCAAATTGAAGAAGTCCGACAGGTAGGATCATATAAAAAGGGAACAATGACTACAGGACACAACGTAGCTGACCTGGTGGTAATACTAAAGATTCTGCCAACATGTGAGTATACCTCTTTTTCTTTCTTTTCTGGTGCTAGGTGTCAAACCCAGGCCCCTGAGCTTGGCAGGCGAGTGCTCTACTGCTGGGCTACATCCCTCAGCCCCCAGTTCATCTTTCTGACCGTGGAAAACAATGTAATAGTTTTATTTGGGACCTAGGGATTTTTAAAGACCAGATCTGTGTGTGTGTGTGAGGCTGGGGGTGTTTGGAACATAAATAGGAAATTTGATTTTTTAAGTTTACTGGGTTATAAGGGACTGTTGAGTTAGTCTACTGACAAAGCTTCAGCTCTCATAATCTAATCGTTCCACCTCTCACCATTCTTGCATTGCCTAACACTTGAGCTTTTTGGGAGATGCCTTATATCCAGACCATAAAAGGGACAGACTCTGTAATGTGTGTCTGAAAGAATGTATGCCCAGTACTCTGGGACTGTGTTTCTCTGCTGGATATTTTGCTCCTAAGGGAATTATTAGCACTGCCTAGAGATGTTTTTGGTTGTCACAGCTAGGGGGTACTCCCGGCATCAAAAGGGGCTAAAGGCTCGGAATGGTGCTAAACATCCTACAGTGCACAGGACTAACCAGTCCAGATGTTATAAGTGCCACTGACCTGAAAAACTCTGATATCGCGGCTTTAGCTCAGTGGCAGAGTACCTGCCTAGCATTTGTGAGGCACTGGGTTTGATCCTTAGCACTGAATAGAAAAATAAACAAACAAATAGATAAATGCATGGCATGCTGTCCATCTACCACTACAAAAGAAAAAATTTTTTTTAAGTTATTAAAAAATCTAACGATTTTAGTATGGAAAAAAGATTTTTTGTATAGGAAGTGTCCTATTCCTGAACCTTCCAGTTTCTGTGTCTAGGACTTAAGCTTTCCTTTGTAAAAGTGTTCTGTTACACTTGTTCCACATTTGAATGTGGGGCAGAAATGACAGTACTAAGTATCTCAGAGATATATAGGAAGTCTACATAAATAGATGATTTAAAATGGTATTTTTTCCCCCTCAATCTAGTGGAAGCTGTTGCTGCCCTGGGGAACAAAGTCGTGGAAAGTTTAAGAGCACAGGATCCATCTGAAGGTTTGAATTTATTGCTGAATATGTATTGAGTGGCAATAGGAGCCAGGTCCTGTAATTACACTTTCAACAAAATCAGGTCAGACTAGATTGAGTAAATGCAGTTTTATGTTGTAGGAGTTTTTGGAAGGGGTTTGAAATTCCATTTTATCTCCTTTCTAAAGGTCTGTATTTTGAATCCTTAGTCTGAACTCTGGTTTTTAAATGCCCACCTGTTTCCCACAGGAATGATTTAACTTTGATCATCTAATGAAAATGTGAATTACAACTTTTGATTATTTTGTTCTTTTAGTTTTGACCATGCTGACCAATGAAACTGGTTTTGAAATCAGTTCTTCTGATGCTACAGTGAAGATTCTCATTACAACAGTGCCACCCAATCTCCGAAAACTGGACCCGGAACTCCACTGTTAGTCCTTTTTTCCATTGCTGAAAAGTGTGGGGGAAATAAAATGCATGGTATCTTTGCTGAGTTTTTTTGTTTCATAGGAAGCTTTCTGGAAATTGAAGGACTTAAGTTTACCCTGTACTTTGGAAATAACTTTACAAGCTTCCTAGTGGAATTTTCAAAGATAGGATAGCCAGGAAGAAAATTTGGAACAATTAAAAAGGATGGTGGAAATATTTGTGAAGAAAGGAGGATAGATTTTTGGAGAAAATCACAGATCTTGCATGCTTCTAGATTTAGTTTGGAATAGGTATAATAATTTTGGAACAAGTGACTTGCTGATCTGAGGAACATGGGATGGTTTAACAAAATTGTTAAAATTAGCTTGCCTCTCCTAAGTTTCTGAACTGTGGTGGTGGCAGGACTGGATTGCTTGCTTAATAACAGGATTGTTTCACATTGGTCTGTCATGCTTTATCTAGTGGATATCAAGGTGTTGCAGAGTGCTTTAGCAGCCATCCGACATGCCCGCTGGTTCGAGGAAAATGCTTCTCAGTCCACGTGAGTCGGTCTCTGGTCATTTTCAGATAACCTTTCTAACTGAATAGCAGGATTTCCCCATACTTCCTCTGATAGAACTGTTTTGGCCATGATCTGTTGGATTTTCATTTTTACTTTAAATAAGCAAATTAAGATTGAAAGAAGAGCACATGCAGTTTTATAAATAGGATAGTCAGCTTCAACTCTACCTCAGGTGTGGAAATGTGATCTTATTACCTTTTTTTGTGGGGTGGGCTACCAGGGATTGAATTCAGGGGCACTTGATACTAAGCCACATCCCCAGCCCTATTTAATATTTTATTTAGAGACAGGGTCTCACAGAGTTGCTCAGTACCTCACTTTTTCTGAGGCTAGCTTGACTCTAGATCCTCCCGTCTCAGCCTCCAGAGTTAATGGGATTACAGGCGTGCACCACTTTGCCCAGCAGCGATGTTACTACTTTTAATCCTTGGATCTCTTTTACATTCAGAGTTAAAGTTCTCATCAGACTGCTGAAGGACTTAAGGATTCGTTTTCCTGGCTTTGAGCCCCTCACACCCTGGATCCTTGACCTACTTGTAAGTAAACAACGACAATAGGAATTCCTACGCATTCATATTGGTAGTACTTACTGTGAAACCTACTAGAATCTGAAATTCAGTAAAGCTTAAAAAAGAAATTCAGTGGACAGGTGATCCAGTAGATTCAAAGTTTATTATTTCATTGGGTTCTGGGAATATTTGATTAAATGAGTAGTTACTGAGTTACAGTGCCCCTTTTGTTTTTATTACTATTATTTCATTATTGTGATACTGGAAAGAAATGAACAAATGAGGACCAATTTCAGAATTTCTTCTGGATGTGTTTGGCTAGACCTTAATGACTTATTTTCCTTGTGATGATTTATTCAAGTTTTAGTTGGCTTTAAAGATAGAATTGCCACTTGGTGGCACACCTACCAGACTTACTCTTTTCTAGGGGCACTATGCTGTGATGAATAACCCCACCAGACAGCCTTTGGCCCTAAATGTGGCATACAGGTACCACATATTTCTTTTCAGTTTGGGGTTGGTTATAAGGTGGTAGTGGGGGTGTGTTAATACTTCCCTATGTTTCAGGCGTTGCTTGCAGATTCTGGCTGCAGGACTGTTTCTTCCAGGATCAGTGGGTATCACTGACCCCTGTGAAAGCGGCAACTTCAGAGTACATACGGTCATGACCCTGGAACAGCAGGTATTGGGACAGTTATGAAGTGGTCTATTCTGAGAGGACCTAGGGAACATGATCTTTAGGGATCCAGGGTATCTGGGGGTTTTCAAAGACTGTGGTCCTAAGATTAAAAGTTATATGCATCTGTTTTCACAAGGGTGTCAGTCAGATGAAGTACTGATTTTCTTTGCTAATTTACCCTCACTTTGCTCTTCCTCAGGATATGGTCTGCTACACAGCTCAGACTCTGGTTCGAATCCTCTCACATGGTGGCTTTAGGAAGATCCTTGGCCAGGAGGGTGATGCCAGCTGTGAGTACTCACTGTGTGTATGGGTCAGGGGTTTCTTCTGGTGCTCAGCTGGCTTTGTGTGGTGCTGTGACATAACCCTGGGGCACTCCAAGGAGATACGTCCCCAGCCCTTTCTTTTGAGACAGTCTTGCTGAAATTGCAGGGGTTTAGCCAGTGCATCCATCTTACTCAGATGACTTCATGTTTCTGCTGTGTTCTGCTTGTTTGCTGGGGTATTTGTTTGAAAGCACTTATTTTTTTTATTCTAGATCTTGCTTCTGAAATATCTACCTGGGATGGAGTGATAGTGACACCTTCAGAAAAGGCTTACGAGAAGCCACCTGAGAAGAAGGAAGGAGAGGAAGAAGAGGAGAATACAGAAGAACCACCTCAAGGAGAGGAAGAGGAAAGCATGGAAACTCAAGAGTGATCTTCCTTCCCTTCAGTCCCGTTCCTACTCAACGGGAAGACCAGATCCTAAGCTATCTGCTACTGGGCTTTGTATGGTGCATTTCTGTGGAATAGAGGAGACATCAGGAAAGAAACTCTGTTGAAAGATTTGTCATTCCGTTGGTTTTGATACTGGCCTAGCAGCCCCAAATCTCCTGTTTATAAATCTATGCCATCCATCTATAATGAAGCAGGATACCAACATTTCTTCCTTATACTCCCAAATCCCAACTCCTAAACACCCCACTCAACCATTACTCTGTTGTTGAAATGTGAACTGTTAGGTGTTTGGACATTTTTTTTTTTTTCTAAGAAAAACTATTAAAGTACTTCCTAGTAGGGCTCTTGGTTTTGTTTTTCCTTAGTAGGTGGTGGCCTCCTTTATTTACTCTTTTTTTTTCATTGGAAGTGATACTGAGTCATAAACACCAAGATCGCAACTTGAAACTGAAGTATATACCTCTGGAACCTTTTCATATATCAGTAAATGAGAATACTGTTTAAGCATTTATTGAATTAAATGGTTCTAGCAGTACTGCTGTTGTATTCAAGCCAGTGCAATCAACAAAAAAGGGTGGACAGAGGTCATTCATCTTGTCTTTGTAAATCCTCTGTAACAAAAGGAAAAAGAAGTCACAGGTAGAGGACATGTTGCCTGGGTCCACTATAACCAGACACATAACAAACGAAGCTCCAGTCTGGTTGACGAGGCCTGAAAAAGATGGTCATTAAGTATGTAGTTAAGAAAAAAAAAAAAACCTCATTTCGTTCTTGGAAGGGAGCAAGAGCTGTAACGAAAGTCCTCTGGGAACTTGAGTCTACTGCATGCAGGTTTCCTGGGTTCCCACGTAGTGAATAAGTGCTTTAAATAAACCAGGGCTGCCATTTAGGTGTCCCAAAGTCTGCAGAAATTGTTCCCTGAATCTTCTCGTGTGTTGAAACAAGGCAGCGGGGTAACAACTGTTTGTGCTGCTCAGTCCCCTGCCATCTTGTTACTTGCTTGGGGAACCAGGGGGATAAACTCCTGAGTCCAGCATTGCCCTCCTGCGGGCTGTTTCCTTGGCGACGCTGTGGTTTAGCCGCCTCAGCCGCTCCTACGGGACAGGAAGAGGTGGAACCTAGTGACTGCCCCTGGGAAAGGCTTTGGGGTTCAGCCAGCCAGGTGCTGGAAACACCTGAGGACGGTCCTGCGTCAAAGTTCACGTAGGATGTCAATGGCTGCAACTGGATACTGAGCACTGAGTCTATTACTGACGCTAGTTGACCACTCCCTTCCCCCCAATTTTTTAAAAGTCGTGACTCATGGTGTTGAGGACTTGAAGTGGGGACTTTGTTTACCTGGGCATTCTGTAGGATGTTGTTGACCAGAACAACCCGTCGCCGGGCGTTGAGCAGCTTCTTAACGTAGGGGTCGAGATCCAAGGCCACCTTCTGGTCCTCGTTGATGCGGCACAGTTCTGGGGACGGAAGAGCAGCAGACGTCTGGCAGCTCACCTCCTGCTCTTGGGAAGGCGGAATCGTCCCGTCCTTCCCCTCACTTCCTTTCACTCCCGGTCCCAGGGGCCCAGACGTCCTGGGGGCAAGGGGCAGAGACCCGGCCGGGGACGGGGAACCGAAGGTCCTGCCTGGGTCCGCGGGCCGCCCACTCACCCGCGGCGAGGTTGTCGATCTGCTCGCGGAGCTCCACCTGGCTCTCCCTGCAAAGGCCGCAAGGCCGCACGGTCAGCGCGCCCGCCGCCCACCTTTCCCCTGCACCGGGACCAGCCGGCCCCGCCTCCATGGCCCCGCAGGCTCCCCGGGCAGGCCGCCCCGCCCCGCCCGCCGGCCCCCCGGGCACCTGACGGCGTGGACGTGGGAGTCCAGCTGCTGCACAGCCGGTCGCAGGAACTCGAGGAGGCCTTCGGCAAAGAGGTCGCGGCCTGTGGGCCCTGCCACCGGGGTCCCAGCCCCGGACACTGCAGCAGAACCTGCACCCGCCATCCCGAACCCGGCCGGTGCCGGGAACCTGCCGCTAGGGCCGCCGGGAACCTGCAGCTAGGGCCGCCGGGAACTGGGGTTCTCCCCAGTGCGCCGCGAGGGGGCGCCGCGGAGCCGCGGCGGCCCGGGGGTTGCTGGGAAATGGAGTTCCCGGCGCACAGCAGTAGCGCACCCGGCCCCGGGAGCGGTGGTTCTGGGCGGGACTGGAGGGCGGGGTTTGCAGAGCTCGGGGTTCCAGGAGCGCGGCCGAGGAGCTGCTGTTTTGGATTGTGTGCTCTTTGTTTTCCTCCAGTGGAATGGAGAAAATAACTGCTGTTTCCCCCAGTGTTCAGAGCCCTCTTTCAGGAGGAAACCAGATGATACTCAGGGTATTGTTTTATATTTATAAAAGAGTATTTTAACAATATTTTTTAGTTGAGATGCACACATACCTTTTTCTTCTTTTATCTATTTTTATGTGGTGCCCGTGGGGATGGAACCCAGGCCTCGCGCTCTCTAGGGAAGAGCTCTACCGCGAGCCACAGCCCCGACCCTGAAGAGTGCATTTTTAATGTCACTAAACATGTGCGAAACTTTATGTCCTGAAAAAAGAAGGGATTGATTTCTGAAATTCTGATACCTGCTAAGACCTCGGTGAACCTTGAGAAGGTTATGCTAAGCGGAATGAGCCAGGCAGAGAAGGACAGAGAGTGCCTGATTCCCTTAGTAGGTGCGCAGCCGGGTCCACTTCATAGAGATAAAGTGTAGGACAGAGGCTGGGCGTAGCTAGGGACAGAGCCTTGCCTGACCCGTGGGGGCCCTGGGTTATCCCCAGCACACAGTGTCCGCAGGGTCTGGAGGGAGAGGAGAATGGGGAGTTATTGTCAATGGGTACAGAGTTCCAGTTTAGGAAGTTGAAAAGTCACAGAGATGGATGGTGGGGATGGTTGCACACCATGGGAATGGACTTCAGGTCATACATACACCTGTACATTTAAAGGGTAAGTTTTTATGCATATTTAACTACGATTACATTTTTTTAAAAATTACATGTGTTTCCATATTTTCATTTTTTTACCCTCATAAAAGGTCCCTTGGAAGGAAGGCAGGCAAAGTGCAGCATGCATGTAATCCTGGTGTTGAGAGCCACAGGGAAGGGGCCCCAGCAAACTTCTAGCTGCCAGCTGATTGGCTCCTCTGTGAGATGCTCATTGGGCTGTTTCCCGCCCTTTCAGACCACGGAGCTGCTCATTGGGGGACTTTTTTGGGTCCGCCCACATGACCCAGCCAATGGGCCTCAAGAGCAGGAGGGGTGGGGGAGGTTGAGAGGCTTGTGGGAAGCCCATGGTGGCAGTTGGGCTCTGAGGGAATTCCTGAAGAGCTCCTGTAGTGTGGTGTGCTTTCTAAATAAAGTTCCTTTCTGCTTGACAAGTGGCTCCTGAATTGTGCCCAGCCAGACTGCAGCATCCTGGCACTGCAATCACAGGTTTGAGGCCAGCCTTGGCAACTTAGTGAGACCCTTTCTCAAAAACTGAAAAGAAAGTGGGGCTGGGGATGTGGCTCAAGCAGTAGCGCGCTTGCCTGGCATGCGTCGGGCGCTGGGTTCGAGCCTCAGCACCACATAAAAACAAAAAAAATAAAGATGTTGTTCCGCCGAGAACTAGAAAATAAATATTAAAAAAAGAAAAAGAAAATGGCTCAGTGGTAAAGTGCCCCTGGATTCAATCCCTGGTGCCAAAGGACTGGCTCAGTGGTAGAGCCCTTGCCTAGCTCATACTCTAGCCCCGGGGTTTGATCCCCATCATGGAAAGTTTAAAAAAAAAACCCAGCAGTAGAGCACTCGCCTGGCACATGCCAGGCCCTGGGTTCAATCCTCAGCACCACATAAAGATAAATAAATAAAATAAAGGTGTTATGTCCAACTACGACTAAAAAATAAATATTAAAAAAAAAAATCCCAGAGTTTATTTTGGTTTTTCATGGCTTTCCAGAGACTCTACATCTCTGCCCGTTAAGGCCTAACGTATTCTAGGTGCTCACAATTCTCCAGGCTACGGCAGAGACGGAGTGTGGAGAAACTCCTGAAGGACAGAAAAAGGGGATCCCTAGAGCTCTGGGGGCACAGAGTGCTCATATTCATCTCAGAAGTACAGGAGGACAAGGCACTGGAATGGCTATGGGAGGCGGGTGACGCGAAGGTCCCCAGCTGAGACCCCCGTTGAGACCCTGTCTTTTTAGGTCTTGTGCACTTGTGATTGTTGACTGTGATTCCCTGCTCCCTTCTCTCTGGTGATTAAAGGTCAAACTCTCCTGAGAGGCTGGGGACTTATTTTGAAAGTCATCAGCAAGGAAGGGAAGAGCTAAGAAAACTGCACCCTGCTCCCCAGCCAGCCCTTGGGAAGAGGAATCCATGCCAGAGGACGAGCAGTGACCGTGTTGAGGAGGAAAGGGGAAAAGTCCCAGTCCCTGAGGCCTGGACTGGAAAGAGACAGCAGGAGCTGGCCTGGCCCTGGAGCTGGGTGGACCAGCTTCTGGATAAGGAATCTCCAGAGAATAGATGAAACAGAATACCTGCAACACGAAGTGAGTGAGAATTCCAGGTCAACAAGACATGACATTTTAGGGTAAGTATTTTATCAGGTGATCCTACTTCAAACGCTGCTTATCACCTGGAGTGAGCTGTCTGCTCTGTGTCCTGTTGCAACAGCTGCTGTCTGGCCTTCTGGCCTCTGGTCTCTCCCTCCTTGAGTTTGTTTGCACTCTAAAGTGTCCGTCAACGACATGATACCTTGCTGCGGCTGAAAGGAGTTTTAGAAACCGTCTCTTGTTGGTTCCTTGGATGGTTGTGAAGGTAGACTTCAAAGGTGGGTGGCCAGATTCAGAAAACAGATCAAACAAAATACATGGGGAACCAATAAATTTCAGTTGCTGATAAACAGTAAGTAACTTTTTAGTGAAGTATTTTATCGGGTAATCCTACTTCCAAAACCGGGTCTCTGGGGAAAACGGCTGGGCCTTGTTCTTATGCTGTCCTTTTTTACTCCTTTTATCACTGTGGATTAACCATTCTCTCTCGTGTTCCTGCTGCCATAGTTCCTGCCTGATCTTCTGGCCTCTACTTTCTCCCCTCCTGGTCCATTTGGACTCTAAAATACCAGCCAGATGACACAAGACATAATACTATGCTCAGGGCAAATTAATGCCAAAAAAGATTTTATACTCCATCCCTTGTTGGTTCCTTGGACGTTTGTGTGGGAGACTGGGCAAGGGTTTCACAGACAACCTGAGGTTCGACAGTAGGCTGGAGGCCCGAGCGAGTACAGTTGTTCATTCTCCAAGCACTTATCAAAGTCCAGGCGTCATGGCCTAAGGGATGTGGCACAAAAGCCCTCTTCTCCCTGCTGGTGCTTGTGTGATAGAAGCAAATGTGACTCCATTTTGTTTTATGACTCCATCCTGTAAAACAACCATGCCAAGTAGAAGGGTCATGACTGGGGCAAGATGTTCTTTTCCTTTGCTATAGAAACCTTTAAGAACACGGAACTACCTAATGGGGTATTGTTTCTGTAACTGGGGTGACTGGGCTAACTGGGATTGGTTAGGCTTCCCTCCGCTTGTCTGCACTGTCCCGCTTCTGTAACCTGGCTGGCTTGCATTGGCTAGACCCCCCCCCGCCCCCAAACGTCCCTTTTGCAGTTTTCAGGCTTATAAGGAGCGCCCTTGCAATTGTTCGGGGCTGATCAGGGGAACAGCTTTATGTTCTGGTCAGCCACCACCGATGTGCTTCAATAAAGGTTTGATTCAATGAGTGGTCTGGAAGTCAGTTTATGAAACCCTAGACGAAGCTTTAACTGTCACATCTGGGGGCTCGCCCTGGATCCATTTCTTCCCTACCCTCACGCCAACTTTGCCTCCAATGACGGGCCTTTGGACCTCGGCCCCGGAGTCGAGGGGAGCTCCTGAGAGACGCTCCTCAGCCTCACTCCAAGGACGACTCCAACCCGTCCTAGGACGCTCTGAGAAGTCTCCTGCCAGCTGTCAGTTCTGGTGAGTCCACTCTTCTGGGGAAAAGGTCAGATTGGACGCAGTGGCTTACACCTTCCCCGGACAGGACGAGACGTTGTCACTGTCTCCCTGGAGATCTCCCTGTGTGACCTCATCTGTCTGTATCTGTCTGGGGGCAGGACGAGACATAGTCTCTGCCCCATTAGAGGTCTCCCTGTGCGACCTCAGCGATTGTTGCTTGTCCTGTGTCTGTTCTGCTGTTTGTCATTTGTCCAGTGTCTGTTTGCTGGCTGTTTGTCTGTCCGTGTGTTGTGTATGGGCCCTTTTCCTGTTCTCATAACCGCTCTTCCTTCATCAGGACTCCTTCGCTCCACCGACACCAGAGAAAGGAAGCGCTACAGAGATCTCCACCTGGACCCCTTGAACTTGTTTTCTTAACAATTTTCAGGACTTTGTCTGTTGGTTGGTTTTTGTTTGTTCCCTTTGTGTTCTGTGTTAATTTCTTTTTTCTTTCTTTTTTTTTTTTTTTAAAGAGAGTGAGAGAGGGAGAGAGAGAGGAGAGAGAGAGAATTTTAATACTTCTTTTTCAGTTATTGGCGGACACAACATCTTTGTATGTGATGCTGAGGATCGAACCTGGGCCGCACGCATGCCAGGCGAGTGCGCTACCGCTTGAGCCACATCCCCAGCCCGGAAAGCATAATTTTGTCTAGAAAATTTGGCTTTTGTCTCTCAGTATTTACAAGCATGAATAACTCCCAACTATTAAAAAATGGTCAAAGATTTTTCAATGTCAGGCTAAAAGTTGGTGGCCGCTATCCAAGAAACCAGAAAAACCAGTTTAAAAATGGGACCCCAACCTGGGGGACTCTCTCAAGGAGACCAATAAAGCTGCATCTTTGGTACGTTCCTCCAGGGAAAAATTAGCCCCCTTTGTTTGTCTATGTTCCCTCAACTCTTTTCAGCTTTCATGAACAGGACCACCTCAGGAAAAAGGTCAGAAAACTTTAAAAATTCTATATTTGTTAAACTCATAATTTTGATCCAATACACCTAGGTTAATATGTTTTTCTGATTATGCTCTGCTTTATTCTAAGGCAAATTTACAAAGGTTAACTCTCAATCTAATAGGTTTTTAAGAAATAAGCTACAAGGTTTTTGTGTGTCTGTTTGCTTTGTGTGGGTGCACCCGTGTACTGTCTGTCTACATGTATTGCCATGTCTATATATATTTGGTACAAAAAATTGACATATGAGCTCATAAATTATAATTTTTAAAAAATGGATCCAGGGCTGGGGATGTGGCTCAAGCGGTAGCGCGCTCGCCTAGTGTGCGTGCGGCCCGGGTTCGATCCTCAGCACCACATACCAACAAAGATGTTGTGTCCGCCGAGAACTAAGAAAAAATAAATAAATGTTAAAATTCTCTCTCTCTCTGTCCCCCTCTCTCTCTCACTCTCTCTTTAAAAAAAAAATGGATCCAAATACTTTTGGTTAATAAAAAGGTTCAATTTAAATTGGAAAAATAGATAAAAGTACAAATGTCTTTAAAGTTACTAATGCACAGTTTTGTTTCTAGATGGTTAAACAACTGTTAAAATTTATAAAGTATCTGACATCCATTGTCTCTAGGATTTTTCTTCAACAGGAAAAAAGATTACTAATACTATTCAATGCACTTGTCTGATACTTGTTTTTTTAAAAAAAAAAAACATACATAAATTTCATCTAAACGTATATAAAATTAATCATGGGTGTATTTGTTAGAGACATCTAATTGGTACAAAGTTAAAATGCTGACTGTTAAATATAATATCAAGTACTCTTAACTCCTTAAGTTCCATAGGTAAAATATTTAAACAATGTTGGCATTTTCATGAATTGGTAAACTAAAAAGGAAATTTAAAATTATTTTGTGTTATTATAAAAACAAAAGTTACTATAAATTACAAAGTCCCAACAGGTATAATTCTACATACAAGGAGTCAAGAGGTTTCAACTGTATTTCAATTAAAGTACAGTAAATAACAAATATTTCATCTTATTAAAATAGATTAATTTACCTAAATTCAGAAATTTATAAGGGTTATTTCAAGGTACAAACAAAAAAAGATCAATAGATTAAAAATTATTAAAAAGTTTTAAATATAAAAACTATAAAAATTATATTAAAAAATATATTTAATAAAAAATGTTTCCAAGTAAAAAGTCTTTATGTGGTAAAGTATATTATAATTATAATACATCTAAGTAAACAACAAAAGGGTCTAATTAAGTAATATAAAGGTCTATAAATAAGAGACAAATATTAAAAGGTTTATATGTAACTAAGTTGGTTATGTATGTAACACAAATAGTTAAAACTATTCAAGGTTGTTCCTTAAGGACAAATAATAATGTACTGATATATTTATATGTTAAAATGACAAAACTTCTAAAAATATTAATTACATTGTGTCTATTAAGTTTTATCCCCTAGAACAAGTAATCTTAAAAAATCAAGGTTTGTACATTTGTGGTTAAACAGCAACTGTTATTTTAGAGTATTGTCCTACATTACAGAGTCTAGATTTTTCTTTAAAAGCTAACCTTGGTTAATATAAAAAAAATCAATAAAAATGTGGTACATTACTCTTCTTTACAGATTAAATATGTTCATATCTTTCAGGTATACAAGTCTTTAAGGTAAAAGATTTAAAGAAACATTTTATCAAGCTGGTATTTGCCAAACTAAAGTTGTCTGTAATGGAAATTTTAAACTTATAAGGAAAATAGATTTTATTTGATTTATTTATATTATTTAATGTTTTGTAACCAAATCTTATGTTACCTTTTACCCTAAAATATAAAATTTTAAAGATATTTTAAAAAGTAATGAGAGCCTAATCTATTTAAAGATTAATATCATAAAACATTTGCCACTTTTCCACATGGAAAAAAACATGTTAAGGGCTCTCAGCCTTTCCTTAACTAATGTTTCAAATATATGTCTTATTGTGCTACCAACATTCATACAGAGTCAGAAAACAATATATATAAACTTTATAAAATGATGTCTAAAAAGGGAGATAAAGATCAGCTTTAGAACTAGAACACTTTACCTAGGATTTGTAAAGAGCCCTGCCTTACCTGAGAGAAGGCTCTGCCTCCCACCTCACAGCATGTCAGAATAACTTCAAAGTAGGCCAGATTTCAGTGGATTCAAAGTTATATCCAAAGACTAATTTTATTTAAAAAATTACTGTGATCTCAAATAGGAAATATAATGTATAACTCAGCCAAGGTTCAAAATTATATACAAGCTAAATATGTTCTCATTATTAATTTCACTTTGTATTTCATTATAACTAAAAAAAGGTGACCATGACACCCAGAGAAACCAAGAGACCTTTATTGTGGCAATGTCTGATTAACAGAGAGAGAGAGAGAGAGAGAGAGAGAAAACAAAGGGTAAGAGAGAGGGAAAGAGAGAAGAGTGAGGAAGAATGAGAGAGAGGGAAAGTGAGAGAAGAAAGAGAGAGCAAGAGAGGAGGACCTGACAAGAGAAAGTTCTTATAGCCCAAATCTAATGGGCTCTCTGGGTCTGCAAGTGCCTTGTTGGTGTGCAGTGATTGGATCAGACAGTAGTTGCTAAGGGTGTCACCTTCTGCCTTCAGGCAGACTGGGCAGGGGTCAGATGTGGGTTTCCGTGACACCAGACAGGTAAAAGTCAAGTGTTCAACTTTAAGTAGGGTTGAACGTTCAGTCTTGAGTGGGGTTGAGTGTTCAGACTTCAGGCAAACAAGCGAAACTAACATTGGTTCAGCCTGCTCCGCAACTAACAATAACTGATGCCTGTTAATGTTTTACAGAGTTAATACTTCATGAACACACAACCTAAATTAATTTGAGATATTAAGCTATCATCTGTAGACAGATAATAATTAAAAGAGATTAAATTAACTGTAAAGGGGCTAAAGTTATGGCTCAGCAGTAGAGTGCTTGCCTTACAAATGTGAGGCATTGGGTTCAATGTTCAGCATTACATGAATTAATAAATAAAATAAGGATATTGTGTTATGTAAAAAAAATTAACTGTAAAGCTATAAACATTAAAGTTAAAGCCCAGTATTCTTACTTTAAAACTGGTAAATCTGACTTGCTAGATGGTTAAGGCCAAACTTAAATATTAAGGTTAAAATAAAGGAGCCAAAGAAACCAATATTTGGCTCTTGCCCTCTGAGTCAGCCTGAACCCAGGACAGGGGGAAAAGCTTTGCAACTCCGGGCCTGGAGAACAGAAAGCCAGTGAGTGTCCATTCTGCAAAAGAGGAGGGTCATTGAAACAGGGAGACATGCCTGATGCTTCCAAGGGAAGCCACATGGTCAGCCAGACCTTGACCCATCCTAATGCAGATGACACTAACAAAGCTAAAATGCTGCTCACAAGTTCCCCAAGAGTGTCCTCCAAGGAAACTCAGCTGACTCTTACCAATAGATGGGAACAAGGTCAGTTTGACTAGCTTGGTCTTAAAAACCTAGCAAAAACAGTTAAAACCCAAAACACAGCCATTCCTGGGCATTAAAAAAAAAAAAAGCAGTTATTTTAATTTAACTTAAAATGTACACTTGTGTTACACCCCTCAAAATGAGTAAGACTGGAGGCCACAAAAGAGAAATTCTTAGGCAAAAATGCCTGATAACTATCAATAAAAAAACTGCCAGAAGTTTTTTAGTCAGTTTAAGGCCTACAGATCTTTCTAACCTCCTACACAGGTAGATGTAATCAATGTTTATTAATCCAATTAACCCTAAGTAACAAAGGGATCTTTACTGAACACAGAGGTCATGCCAAAAAGGTATTTTTACAAAAATCAGAAGACATTAACTAATTTAACTAAATGTTGTGTCTACATTCTGACAATGTTAAAGATTTATGTTCCCTTAAAAAAAAAAGTGCCTTATTAGACTTTGTTAGGCCTTGTTATGGGGACAATTTCTCAGGTCTTCCGCCTTCTGGTGAACAATTATTAATTTCTGTCATTTTCATGATATTCATGGACAGGTTCCAGATGCTACAACTGCTATTTTGTATTAATCTTACTTCAGCATTCATGTCTTTTTGTTTCTCTCATAGAAGTGCCCACCCCAGGTGACTTTACATCCTGTTCTTCCTGAACCAGATTTTTACCATGGACTTCTTGACCCACTCAGTTTCTAAAAAGGGACTCCAAACTGCTTGCCCACTGCACATCGCCCCCTCTCAGTTTGAAGTAGCAAGAACGGTCATCACCCTTTTCCCTGACAACAGTAGAGATAAAATTACGGTCAACATAGATGTTTGCCAATATGCCTAGCTCAGGAAGATGTACCTGGGAAACTACTCCCAAGATCACCCTGGGTGATCTCCCAGAAAGAGACACTTGCTTCCACAACCCAACTTATAAGTGGGACAACTCCCTGTTCACCAAAAATTGTGCTTCCCGGATCCCACATTGAACTCCTTGACTAAATCTGCAAACTGTCAATAACTCTGAACTATGTAACCTACTATTTTGATGTAGTAAAAGGAAAAGAACTCCTGGACTTATTAAAAGGCCAGGGCCGGAGCTGGGGATGTGGCTCAAGTGGTAGCGCACTCGCCTGGCATGCATGCGGCCCGGGTTCGATCCTCAGCACCACATACCAACAAAGATGTTGTGTCCGCCGAGAACTAAAAAATAAATATTAAAATTCTAAAAAAAAAAAAAAAAAAAAAAGGCCAGGGCCCACTGGTTTATCAACATAGGCTGGCTGCCCCCATTTTAGTTCCCCTCCTGGCTGGTATGGAAATAGCTGGATCTACTGCTTTGGGAACTACAACTCTTATCACAGGCTCTAAAAATTTTAAGTCCCTCAGCTGTCAAATAGATATAAATTTAAACTTCAGGCAATTGGTTCCAAACCTATTCTCATGGTCCCCTTGGTTGACTACCATCATTTCAGCCATAGTTAGGCCCTAGTCCTTCTCCTGATTGGGATTACTGTAGGACCCTGCCTCTTAAAAACCCTCCTAAACCATGTACACAAGAATGTAGGTGAGGTCAGACTTATGGTCTTGCAAGCCCAGTATCCTTAGACACAAAAGGATGGAAAAAAGCCTGAGGCCTAATGATGTAAAAGATTGACATCAAACCTACTAAAACCAGTGGAGAATGTGATAGAAGCAAATGTGACTCCATTTTGTTTTATGACTCCATCCTGTAAAACAACCATGCCAAGTAGAAGGATCATGACTTGGGCAAGATGTTCTTTTCCTTTTGCTATAGAAACCTTTTTAAAAAAATTTTTTTAATATTTATTTTTTAGTTTTCGGCGGACACAACATCTTTGTTTGTATGTGGTGCTGAGGATGGAACCCAGGCCACACGCATGCCAGGTGAGCGCGCTACCGCTTGAGCCACATCCCCAGCCCCTGCTATAGAAACCTTTAAGAACACGGAACTACCTAATGGGGCTCTGTTTCTGTAACTAGGGTAACGGGGCTGTTTCTGTAACTGGGGTGGGTGACTGGACTAATTGTGATTGGTTAGGCTTACCACCGCTTGACTGCACTCTCCCGCTTCCGTAACCTGGCTGGCTTGCATTGGCCAGACCCCCCCCCCCCCCCCCGAACATCCCCTTTTGCGGTTTTCAGGCTTATAAGGAGCGCCCTTGCAATTGTTCAGGGCTGATCAGGGGAACAGCTTTATGTTCTGGTCAGCCACCACCCGTGTGCTTCAATAAAGGCTTGATTGGATTATACGTGAGTGGTCTGGAAGTTATGAAACCCCGGGATGAAGCTTTAACTATAACACTTGAATCACATAGCACTGGCTTCTCCAGAGACTGAAGGAGATGCAGTCCCTAAGAACCTCTCCTCTCACCCAGGTACGACATGCACCACCATCATGCTGCGTGAATCAGAGGGCGTCCCGTCACTAGAGAGAAATGACATGATGATATCACAGGAAGAGTTTTGTATAAATAATTATTAAATATGACAAAATTGTAATCATGAGGGATTGACTGACAAGTCAAGAGAACTCTAAATCACTTGGGAAAGAGCAGCTGTTGCCCCTAGAGATAGAGGCTGCAAGGAGGAGACCCCCCTCCCCACCCCCATCTGATATCCAGACACTTGTGAGCCAGCTCTGGTGTGCTCACTTATGATCCTAGCAATTTGGGAAACAGTCTCAGACTAAGGATTGAAGGGTTGGAGATATTCTGGGCAATTTAGGGAGACCGTGTCTCAAGAAAAACCAAAAATAAAATTAAGTGGTAGTGCCACGTGGGTGGAATGTGCTGGAAACCTGCCTTCCAGAACTTGCAGGCATGCTCTCCTCTAGAGTTTCTGGAGAGGCTGTTTATAGGAGATGGCTCACCTGAGGAATTCTGCTATCAACAGCCCGAGGCTACATGGCACTACCACTTCAGTGAGCCACACCAGGACCCTCTTCCCCATACTAGGGATGGAACCTCAAGGTGATCTGCCATTGAGCGGCATCCCAAGCCCATCTGATTTTATTTTTAATGTTTTTTAGTTGTAGTTGGACACAATACCTTTATCTTATTTTATTTATTTTTATGTGGTGCTGAGGATCCATCCCAGCTGCTGGCGACTGGGTCCTGCTGGTTACGCTGTGCCGCAGGATGGACCCCTGGAGAAGCCAAGCTCTAGGGTGCCTACCAGAAGGAGACAGCATGGTTCCTTCTGGGTCGTGTCTCCAATGTCCTCTACCACCAGATGGCCAAGGAACCATCGAAAGGGTCTAGAACCATTTTCAGAGAGCAGGCAAAACGGATGAATTCAGACCTGTGTGGCTTTATTCCTGGTTCTCTGACGGCTGGGGACCCACTAGTCTGCTCTGCAGAAAGCTCTAGACCCAAAAGGGCCATTTTATTCACCTGGGTGATACTGGTGTCTCCAACTCACAGGCCTGATCCAAACAAGTCTTGTTTTCTAACCTCCCCATTTTTGGTTCCAAGTGGAATTTCTTAGGTGGGATTGTATCAAAATGGAAATGTATGAACAAAAAAGGGTCTAAGTACCTGAGGCCAGTGGAGGGGAAGAAGGAGAGGATAGGAAGAGAAGAATTAGAAGTTTTACAGAAAAATTCAGAGACCATGATCCTCCCATAACCCAACGGCCTCCTTGTGACTCTCTGAAAGCCAAGTTTGCTTTCTTGCTTCCTTCTTTCCTTCCACCTAGAGGCATTTACCACTGAGTTATGTCCCCAGCCCTTTTCATTTTGAGACAGAGTCTCACTAAATTGCTGAGGCTGACCTCCAACTTGTGATCCTCCTGCTTCAGCCTCCCAAATTGCTGGGATTACAGGCGTGCAGCCAAGCCTACTTTCTGCTGACAGACTCGGAAGGTCTGTCTTTGGTCTCTGTTTTTTCCACAGGGTAGCAGAGGAGATTCACAGCATTTTTTAAATATATATATATATATATTTTTTTTAAATTTGTTTTTAATATTTATTTTTTAGTTTTCGGCAGACACACTTGTTTGTATGTGGTGCTGAGGATCGAACCCGGGCCGCACGCATGCCAGGCGAGCGCGCTACCGCTTGAGCCACATCCCCAGCCCCAGATTCACAGCATTTTTCACTTCTGAAGTCTCTTTGGTGCTTACAGCCAGCAGACTGATGCCCAGTGGGCACTCGGACATGCGCCCCAAAGCCTGGGCAGCTAGAGCTGGGGATCAGGCTGAGTTCTAGCATAAAGTGCACTCCCTGGTCCCACAGCAGTGGCGCCTGGTGTAGCCGCATCTCCATGTGGCCAGTGAGGTGGTGTGGTCAATCTGGCTGCCAGCCATTCACAGATTTCTAAAGTGGATGTATAAATCCTGCCCATCACAGTGCCTGTAGCCTCTGTCAGTCATAGGAGGCAGAAAGAAATGTGGCTGTGTCTGCTGCAGGCCAACTGGAGCAGGTAAACCCTTGGCAGGAGGCTGGAGGTCAGGACATCCTGCCAACTCAGAGGTGCTCACATTGCCAATCCTCAACCCAGCAGAATCCTCCCTCAGCCGGTTTTCTTGGGGTGCCGGGTTGGGTGTTGTAGGAATTTCAGTGCTCGTAAACCTTCCTATTCTAGATTTCAGGGTCCTTCATCAGCTCCTGGAAACTTGAGCTCTGCTCTACTTCTGAAGCTCCTTCTCCTGACTTCATTCTCCCCATCCTCTGGATGGTGCTCTGGTTGAACTATCTTTTTCTTGCTGACTGCCTTCTGGTGGGTCCTGGGGTAGGTCCCTGAGGAAGCTCTGCAGGGACATACTTGTCTTTTTTCAGGCAGTGGGTCACATAGTGCCCTCTGCCTGGAGGTCACCTGTACCTATGCCTATTGAGGAGACTGGGGAGGGAAGTCAGGATTGGCAGAGGGTTTTTGTTTTGTTTTGTTTTTTGTACCATGGATTGAACCCAGGAGCGCTTAATCACTGAGCCACATCCCCAGCCCTTTAAAATATTTTATTAGATAAAAGTTCTTACTAGGTTGCTGAGGCTGGGTTTGTACTCTTGATCCTCCTGCCTTAGCCTCCCGAGTTGCTATGATTACAGGTGTTCACCACCCCATACCTAGCTACTTTTTAAGACAGAGTCTCCCTAAGTTACCTAGGGCTTTGCTAAGTTGCTGAGGCTGGCTTTAAACTTGATCCTCCTGCCTTAGCCTCCTAAGCAGCTGGGATTACAGGTATGTAGCATTGCACCCTGTAGCAGAGGTTCTTTTGGGAGAGGGGGGCCTCAGAATGGTGACTTGGTAATGCTTCAACTGGGAAGGATCCCCTGAGTCTGGCTTCTTGGGCCTCTGTCAGATCCAAAGGACAGGTTTGAGATATTCCTGGTCCAGCTTGCTTTTTGGTAGGCCAGAACTCTGGGGAGCCCTAGAGTGTTTCAACAGAGGAACTGAAGGAGCAATGTGGCAGCGGGCAGGGGAGGGTCAGGGTGGGCAGCAGGAAGCCTGGTTTCCAGCTTATCAGCTGGTGCTTGGGGAGGGCTACCACCCCCCACGTCTCCCCAGGTGAATTCTCAGGTCAGACTCCAGGGCTCCTGCTCATCACAAAGGAGAGACTAAGGATGTGGTCCTGGCCTTGAGCGCTGAGGTCACTGAGGGCCTTTGGTCCACTTTGTCTTTCTCATCATCGTTGTCTTCTCTGTTCTATGCCTGGCTCTTCCCCAGAAAATTTGGAAGGATGTGCTTTCAATTAAAATCCAAAGGAGGGCTGGGGCTGGGGCCCAGAGGTAGAGCGCTCACCTAGCAGGTGTGAGGCCCTGGGCTCGAGCCTCAGCACCACATAAAAATAAAGAGGTATTGTGTCCAACTACAACTAAAAAAAAAAAAAAAAAAAAAAAAAAAATCCAAAGGAGAGCCAGGTACTGCAGCACATGCCTGTCACCCTAGGGACTCAGGAGGCTGAGGCAGGAGACCCCAAGTTCAACACCAGCCTTGGCAACTGAGACCCTGTCTCTTAAAATTTGAAAAAAAAAAAAAAAGTCTTGGTACCAAATGGACTTTAAATCAACATACTATAGTAACACAGCTACATCAATTCACAGTAGCTAAGCTATGGAACCAACCCAGGGGCCCTCTACAGATGAATGGAGAATATGTGGTGTATAGATACACAATGGAATATTACCCAGCCATAAAGAATGAAATTATGGCATTTGCTGGTAAATGGATGGAACTGAAGACTATCATGCTAAGTGAAATAAGCCAATCCCCCAAACCAAAGGCAGAATGTTCTAATATGTGGATGCTAACATGCAATAAGATGGGGGGATATCAGAAGTTCATCGTATTAAACAAAGGAAAATGAAGGGAAGGGAGAAAAGATGGGAAAAGAGTAAAAAAGAATCTGACATAACATTCCTATGTTCATGTACGAACACACGACCAGTGTAAACCCACAACTCCACAGTGACAAGAATGGTAAGTTATACTCCATGTATGTAGAATGTCAAAGTATACTTTACTGTCATGTATCATATCTAAAGAGAAAAATAGACATCTTCAACTAAAAAAATAAAGACAAAAATAGGGTTGGGGATACAGTCCAATGGTCAAGTGCCCCTGGGTTCAATTCCTAGTGCAGGAAAACAAAAACAAAAACCCAAAGGAGTTTCAGGACATTTGGGGGAACCCCTTTCACCCCAGAGTCTTCCTGATAGAATTTTTGCTGTGTCCCCTTCTTGCCCACGGGTGTTTTTTCTTGGGCTGGTAATAGCCTTATAGCGAGGGTACATAAATTAATGTAATATGTCCAACCTACGTGTAAAGTGAATACCCTAGGGGGTCTCCTGCAGGCCTCAGCTGTCAGTCCCGGGCCCTGACCCAACACAGGCTCACAATGGGGCTGCTGCCCTCGTGGGTCCCAGAGCCACCTCAGGCCTCTCTCCACTTCTGGGTGTCATTCTTACCTGCTACAGATTTCCTCTCATCTTTTCCCTCTTGCTCCTGAGCCACACGTCAGGGCCCCCAGCAGGCCTGGTGGGGTCTGCAGCCTGGGTGTGGAAGAGCTCCAAAAGCCCACTCAGGAAGGAAGCCTCCACCCCTTTCCTTGCTGGGTCCACACTGCCACCCGTAGTGAACAGGGTGCAGTCAGGTGGCACCTGGACCATTCTCTCAATGGCATTTCCAGCTAAAACCTTGAAAAATAAGTCTGGACTGTAGAGATCCCTGGTAAGAGGGATCAAGAGGTCAAGTGTCTGTCAATGAAATTTGGGGAAGAGGAGAGTAAGAGGTGAGTCCCTAGAGGACCCCAGGAAAATGGCGCTCGGGCCCTTTTGCCCTTCCCATGCTCATTGGACAATCAACCAGGTGGGCCTGTAGTGGTACCAGGGGTAGCCCCAGGCCAGTCCCCCTTCAGGTCCTGGTCTCTTTGGACCCCTTGCTTCCCTCCAAGGCCTGTCCCACTTCCAGAGGCCCTGTGGGTTGCATTCCTGGGGGGCCTAAAAGGGCCGTAGGAAGCCTGAGACACTGCCATTAAGACTTTAGGCAGTGTCAAGTGGGTAGCTGGGACCTCGCCCCTCTGTCATCTCACCAGAGTTCTAGGAATCATCCTGTGTGCTCTGCTTATTAAAACCACCCAAATTATAAAGGCCAAGCTCTTCAGTAATCAGGCTCCAGGACAACCGCACATTGAGACCTCTCCTACCCTGAACACCCACTGCTCCTCCCGCTAGTTCATGTACAAACACCCGACCAGTGTAACCCCACAACCACAAGAATGGTAAGCTATACTCGGTGTATGTAGAACGTCGAAGTATACTCTACTGTTATAAGCTGTCTCCTCGTTCTATCAACTGGGAATATCATTCCCCTTCGTCTTCATTTTCCATGTTCCCAATGCTCTTCTATGAAACAATGCCTTGCTGGCCTCAAAGCCTTCAGCAGATGGCAGAGTGGGTGAAAGCAGCCAGGCATACTCATCCTACTCTTCCTGGGGCACTTACCACGGACTGAGGATGGCAGTGGGGACAGGCCCCAGGACAATTAGATAAATGCAATGAACAGCCAGTGAGGCTGAAGAGCCCAAAGCTCCTAGGGCAGAGCTTCCAGTGCCTATCCGTGGAGGATGAGGCCCCCTAGGGTATTCACTTTACATGTAGGTTGTGAGTTAAGAGGCCCAGAAAAATGGGCCCTGGGCTACAGTGGCCACCTCCTTGTTAAGGCCTTCAATTAAGCATCAGTCTCCTCTAGGGGGAGGGGGACCCCAACACCAGCTCTTCTTGTTGCTGTGCTTCTGCACTAGAAAAGATGAAGGAGCCAAGCTAGGGGATTTAACTTTGCCTAGTCACTATTCAATTTCTCTGGGTTCCTCGGATGTCCCATCTCATGTTAGAGTCTGTAAACAAGTCAGGATGGCGCCTGGCATTTTGCCAGAGAAATGTTAGGGTCTGTAAACAACTCTGGATGGCCCCTGGCAAAATGCCAGAGGGAGTGGTTTGCTCGTCACCCCCCCCTATTTTGCTGCAGCCAGACTGCGGCAGATGGTGGCCTGTACGGGGAACGAACCTTGGCATTATCAGCACTGCAGCAAAATAAGGGGGGGGGAGGGGGACAAGCAACTTGTGTAGATTGATACAACAGGAGTGGAAGCCTTTATTGTAGGACAGGAGGGGTATTTATACATTCCACACAGCTTACCTTAATTAGCATAAACTAGATACATCAGTCAACCAATAAGAAATCTCCACACTTAATGGCTCACTGGCCTTACTTCACAAACCACTCCCTCTGGCATTTTGCCAGGCACCATCCAGACTTGTTTACAGACTCTCAAACAGGTAAGAATCCAAGTTCAGGTTGTCATGACCAAAATGTCCCTCCAGGATCCTAACGTGTAGGATGCCACACAGCAGCTCAATCAATGGCAAGGGGCTTATTGTGGGTGGCCAAACAGCAAGGCAAATTATTTTAGGGTCCAAGGACTATCTCCATTTAGGTTCCCATAGCCAGTTCATTACTTTATAGAGTGGATCGAAGGAGGGCAAAAACTTTCACCCTCTGCCTCAAAGTCTCCCCTACAAGAATGACTCTCAACTACACAAGGGGTACATTAAGATAACATTAAAACAGCTACAGCACCTCAGGAGCCCAACAAATAAAGAGAGTCCTGGTTGGATTTGAGAGAACAATTTGTTATAATGAACCAGAAATACAAGATTCCACTGAAAACTGGGAACAGTTGACAGAATATGGTTGAACTTAAACCTTCAAGAGAAAGAAGAGGATCAAATAAAGCCAACAATGGAGAAGCCCAACAGTGGCCTGGGACAAACATGATAACTGCATTCTGGCACGGGCAGCTCCTGATCCTTTCCAGTGGTGGTCTCCCTACTGCCCCACTCCTCTCCCTGTGCTGTGTGAGTCAAACCAAAGGGCTTCTTCCTCTTGATTGCAGGTGTAAGGCAGCCCATCCCTCTGGATATGATACAAAGCAACCAAGAGGCAAGCTCAAAAATCTCATCTGAGGGTAGAAAATACACGTATCCAATCCAGCATGCTGGTTATCAATGATGTGGTATCCATGCACCTGGTAGCAACTTCAGTCAAAGCAGATACCATGGTAACCTGTTATGTGTCCCTATAGCAATGTCAATGTTCCCAATTTACTACATTGTTAACAATGCAGCAAAACGTTATTTTTCAGCTCCAGATTTTCTTAACACTTCTAAGAGGCTATTAAACAGGATGTACAACAGAATTCTATCTCAGAAACCAAGGCATCCAGGAGGAAAACTGGCTCTTTCTGGAACTTTTTGTGGGGGCACAGAGAATGTCAGTGTATGATATAGGTGAAGGGAGGCAGAGGTAGGCAAAGTGTTCTACCCACAAGGCCAACACATTCATCTTCAAAGTCTGGGTGAAGGGAAGAGGAAAACAAAACAAACAAATAAAAAAACCCAACTAAATCAAAGGAAAAAGAGTTTCATACAACACAGTATCAAAAAGTAAAAGGAACACACTAAATGCACAAACTGGTGACAGGTGAGTCCATAGCCTATTGAGATAGGTCCTTCCAGCATCTATCAGGTTTCTTCTCATCTGTTATCTCAAGGTTATTTACAGATGTGGTGACTTAACAAGAGTCTCTCACAGAAGGACAGGCAGGCAGGCTTCAGTCGTTGTTTTCTGGATCTGTCTGTGCCATATAGGCATCCAACTCCGCATCCAGGTGTCCTTTAGTTTTCGACATGTACGCATCCAACTGGTTGTCCAGCTGCTCCTTGGTCAATACAGGGCGAGTGAGGGCACCTCTTCCCCTTCCACGGCCTCGGCCTCGGCCTCCAAAGCCCCCTCTTCCCCGACCTATCATGCCCCGACCTGGCCCAAGGAGGGGAAGAAAAAAAGACAGTTACAAGTAGGTTTAATGGGAGCTACGTAAATGCCCCTTAGAGCAGTGGGGCCTAGCTGAGAAAGCTGAGGGCAGGGCAGAGAGGAGGAGAAATCTGGAAAAACAAGAAACACACTGGATAGAAAGCAACACATGGAAAGCACATATAATGAATCCCTTATGACATGCTCCTCTCTAAATACTATCTAAAAATCTATCAACAAATGGAAAATAATCGGCTAATAAACAGATAATCTCTTCTAAGAAAGAAATTCCCTAATGTTTGAGACCCCCCTCTAAATTCATAATTAAAATACATTATAGATAATTGAATTTAGTAACAGGGAGGTAGTAAAAAGGGCACAGAGAATCAGGGATGCGAAGGCAGACATTCAAATTAATTAAGCTTTAATTAATACCCTCTGGAAAGTTCTCTCCTTAATTTTATTAAGGCTAATGAACTGACTCCATGTGTCAGGTTATTGAGGGTTTCTCTTTGATACAGACAATGTGATTAGAAAAACATGTTGAGTACCAGCCTCTATCTCTGATTCTAGGCACCTCAAGACAATGGTGGTTATCTGAGAGGTAGTTTCAATTCACTTAATAAAATACATCCGGCTTTCTGAGTCATTTTAATCTTCCCTACCCATGTGATCTCTCAAAAATCAAGTTGGGATAATTTGAAAACAACCTATTTCATCCTGAAACCAAACTACCTTGCATTTCACTAAAAAAAAAAAAAAAAAACTACATAGTATATAATGAAAGAGAAAAAAAAATAGCCCTTGGCTATCTAATGCCCTTTCCCAGTTAATTTCTTCTGGCAATGTCCAGGTTATAAAGGAATGAAGCAAATACACACAGGGGCTGTTCTGCTTGAACAGACGGTGGTGGGAGTTTCTCACTAAATTCTAAGTCAGAAAGCCCCCATGAGATTTGGCAGTAACACCACCACCAATTCCCCCCCCCCCCCCGCAATCTGGGTTATGAGATCAAAAGACAAATATCAAGACCTCAAAGGTAAGATTATCAGCAAAAGCCAGTTAGTTAACTGACAGTAATATCATTTAATTTCCTACCTTTATCAGAAAAACCTCTCTGGTTCCCCATAAGCAGAAACATTTCAGAGCCACTGCTCAGCGCCAAGTCTCACCCTCTTCGACTTTCACTCCCCATGCTGGGGATGGAACCCAGGGCCTCATGGTGCTAAGCATGAGCTCTACCACTGACCTATACTCCCAGCCTCTGACTACCTTCTTTCTGTTCACATTTTTTATGTGTTTGTTTGTGTAGGGTAGTGGGGATTGAATCCAGGGGTCATACCCCCAGGCCGCCTCCTCTATTCTTATCTGAGTTAAAGTGAGGTTTTAAGTTAGAAGATGGGCATGTGGTAGTGATGGGGCAGAGATAGTAAAAGACAAAATTCCAAAGTAACCACTTTGTTATTTAAAATTAAAAAAATCTAAATCTGTAAGAACCTAGGGGAACACTGCATAATATCTGGTTCTGTAATATGTACCTGACTGGCTCTTAGAAAAATTATGACAGACTTTCAATCTACCAGCATGTGAATTTAGGAAATAAGCCAGTTTCAAAAAACAAAACAAGACAAACAAACAAGCCTGCCTGTGACTTGAAGCTGTGCAGAAAGGTGGCTCTGAGTTTTTAAAGGAAGGAAATAGGGGGAGCTACTCTCTGAAGTTGGTAGCTGACTAACCTCTACCACCGATTCCGCCACGACCCATAGCTCCACGCCCTAGGCCCCCTCTCCCAGGACCTCCACGACCTCGAACACCACCTCTTCTTAAGCCCATTCGGGGAGCTACGGCTCGTCCACCTCGGAGCAGGTTTTGACCTTGGAGAGGAGGCATACAATGTATATGCAGGTAAATCCAAGAGAAACAAAAGTAGATTCTAACCAAAGGAAGGCGGTGAGGGTTAAATTAAAGTAATTCAGTTAGTTTGTAGGCTGGGTAGGGCAAGCTGCACACTTAGGAGTGTGACCAGATTAAGTTGCTCATTATTTGTATCAGTTCAACATTTCTGACCACAAATCCATCTTGGGAAGTTGGGAGTTAATTAAGTACATACTTTTAATAAATTTAAAAACTATACAGGGAATAGAATAGCAGTGCCCAAATTACAAGATACAGGTTAAGTACTATTGGTCAACTTTTCCTCTCTTTCTTTCAGATTAACAGTGTTGCGCTAGCACCAGGAACAGAGATGTTTAGTTTTGACATAGGCCAAAGACCCATACATTTCTTTATTTTTTTGGTGCTGGGGATTGAACCCATGGCCTCATATATATGCTAACATATATTTCTTAAACTTGACTTATTTCTACAACTTGAATGTGCTTTGATTCAAGCAGCAGCAGGGTGCTTTAAAATGAAATGGAGATGACATGAATTACCTGTTATGCAGGTCATAGCCTCTCACCATTGCACATTACCAGAAAAGGAATGGTATCAATAAAAGGCATGCAGCACTACTAAAAATGTGATTTCAAAAGTTATTAATTATATTAATACAAATTTAGTATTAAAGATGTTAAACAAATGTGTCCATAAGCAGAGCCCAAGAGAAAAGGAAAGGGGACAGGGCCCAACAGTTATCAGGTACACAAAGCACTGACCTCGGAGCGACATCCCGCCCCTAAGCAGGGTTCTGGTGGCACGTCCCCCACGTAGTCCTCCTCTGGATAAGCCTCTCTGGATTATGGGCAGACCTCGTCCTCCAATTGCTCCCCTGGCCAGGGCCCCTATGGGTCGGCCTAACCGTGCCTGGATGTTACTCTTACCCAGGCGCTGCTTTAAGCTCTTCTGGAAGAAAAGGTGTTGGAGGATTGAGATCAAAAAAGCAATTCAGTGAGAGGTGGCAATTCTAAGTGCAAAGAAAAGGAAGCAAGTGAGATGGCGGGAAATAACCTGCTATGGGTATCATTAAGGATCCCAAATCAGAAACCTTTGTTCTCAGAACATGCTATAAAAGAATTCCAGAGCATAAACTCTAAGAAGCTTCAGTATGATCCCATGAAATCGGCATCACCACAAATTCACCTCACTGATTTGGCTATAGAAGTCATATACCACCAGCTGGAACTTAGGTTTTAATAAGAACACTTGCTGTTTCTGAACCCCAGGTTGACAATGACATGACTTAATTCATACCTGCCCAGGAACTACCACTGTCTTCAAAGGCTTACTCAAACACCACAGGAAGTTCACCACACTCTGGGCACAATTTAAATTACAAGTTCATTTGAATTCTTTTTGACTTAAGAACAAGATTGATTTTTCAGTCAAAGAGGCCAGTGTGCTCCATTTTTCCTTTGAGTATCTATCTCCAGACGGTCCACTTTTTACCTTAAGATGCAAATAAACACAAAAGAGTCAAACTTCCTTTCCTTACATTTCTTAGAAATCCATAATTCCACATCTACACTTGCAAACAGCTTCCTTAAGCCAATATTATAACTTTTAATTCAAAATAAACAAAAATATATCTCCAGAGAGCCAGCCAAACTGTTAGAATTAACACAGGTGAACTTTAACCACAAAGGGGCACATATGAGGACAAGGACATACTACAGAGATAGATTTTCAATAATCTGTTCTCAAAAAAATAAATCCTTGAGGATCACATTTTAAAAAATTCTTCAAAGGAAATTTCATCAATGTAGCTTTGAACACACAACCAAGGCCTGTTTTTCTACAACATGAATGTAAATAAAGTTTATGCACGCTTAGGTTCAACCCACAAATAACTACCAAAGACGTGTGTCCCCCTCTGGCCAATAGTAGCCCTCTTGTGCTGTGAGGCATAACTTCCTAGCACAAGATAAAGATAACAAGCCACTTCTGATCAGTAGAGAAAGACATCTAGCACAGGAGGTGCAACCAACTTTAAGGGACTGTCCTCACTCTTCTAATTAGCACACAATTATTTTGTTTTTGTAGTGTTAGGGGTCAAATCCATACCCTTACGCATGCTCTACCACTAAGCTACGCTCAGAGCCCCAGCACATAATCAAGAGGTCAAGACTATATTCTGTAAGTACCTCATGTTCAGTTTTCCTGAACATATCGATTCTACTAACTTCTATGCTTCAATGAAGAACTACACAGTGCCTAGAGTTCTCCTCCTATCCCCATCCCTAGCTGCTACCAATCTTGGCCTCTAACATTGATAGGACACTTAAGGATGTCCACTATACCACTGGTTTCCACTCTAAAGCTGCTATTTGAGACAGCCACTGGACACATGTGGCTATTGAAGCTCCTCCACAGCACTAGCTACATTTAAAGTTCTGAATAGCCGTATGTGGCTAGTGGTTCCTGTACTGGACAGCGCAGAGCATTTCCATCATGTCAGAAGCGACTGACAGTGTTGCTCTGGAGGTTACTTCTCGCACAGCCTATATTGAAAGCTTCATGCTGAAAGGTCCTTTGTTGGTGCCTTTTGCTTCTGGCTTTCCTGAGTCAGAGATGGATCCAGTCATACAAGGCTTAAGGTAGCTGAAGCAGAAAGCCTTGTTTATTTTTGGTCAGTGAGCCAGTGGTTCAGAATAAGGGTGGGAGGGTGTTATATTTAACTGCTGAATTTATGCACAGCCATGCAGTGCTACCAGTTAAAGTCCTTACAGTTGCATGGCATCGCCCTCCGGACGCCCAGCCACAGCTTGGACATATCCTTCCACAGCCAATGTCCGGACTTGCATATAAAGTCTATGAATAATAAAGAGCAGGTTTTATTTCAGGTCTTTATGGATTTATCTCTTACTGGAAATTTGAAAGAGAACCTCACTAATTCTTAAGTTAGCTACTCAGAACTCTTGCTCTAATGTACTGATAAAACTTCAGGTGCTGTGGAAACAAAAGTCACTATACTTTTTGTATATTTTAGCACTGAAAACTTTTGACTAAGGCCAAATTCCCTGTATAGGGAAGAATAAAATTATTTCCCTAGGACATACATCATTTAACAGGAAGTAAAGGATATTTTGAAGATCATCTAAACAAATAGTTTCTTTCCTTCTCTTTTTTTGGGCAGTGCTGGGGAACAAATCCATGGCCTTGCACATGGTAGGCAAGTGCTCTTCTTTTGAGCTATACCCCAACCTGAAACAAAGGTTCTTTGTTTTAAAAAAAATCCATCAAATCTACTTTTCGGGTAAAGGACCAAACATAAGAGATTAATAGTCACTGATAACACAAACAGGCCACAGAGATGGCAAACTCCCTAAAACAGAAATAATAAAACATTATTTTTATCAGTACCTGCCAAAATCGGAATTCTCTGAACTTCCCTTTCATAGAAGCTTCAGGTTTGGCCCTGAGCCTCTGTGTCATCATCCATGGCAATCCAGACAGCCTCAGCAGACTGACTGACACAGACCACCAGCTGCTTCAGAGCATTACGACACATTCTCTCACCTGCTTAAGTTTTAATGCTGCCTGGACAGAGGGTCTATTCTCCATCTGCTGGGCCAGTCTTCTGTTTCTGGCACTGGCTAGCTGCTGTTGTTGCTGCATCGAAGCTCGAATATTCACTGGCATCGGCTGTTTGTTCTTCAGCATATTAGTAAAGCTTCAAGGTCGAACAAAATGGATGTTTAAACAAAAGCTTTATTACAAAACATTTATTGGCATTTTCATGGCTTGCTAGACCAGGAGCTCCAGATCCCACGAACTTTTAAGTAAAGTGGTACGTTTAGATCAAGGCTGATGTGGGTTAAAGACTCCTCTGTTTCCACAAAACTTGCAAGAATCAGAAACTTAGAAATGCAGCTAAGTGCAGCACAATCAAAAGTGATAACAAGGGCTCAGGTAACAGCTCTTAAGAGAGGTGGAAAGTATGAAAAACACGCAATAAGCAGATATGATGACAAGAGACAGAAGATGTAGTTTCAAAGACAAACAAAGAAAGCCTAAACTTTGGGAACTCAAGGGTTCAGTTTAGGGGCAAATACGAGGAAGGCCTAGAGCATTTTCAAAGCCAGGGAAATAATACATCCACATAAATTTTAGGAGTGTATCAATTTATAAATACAAGTTTCTTAGGAACATGTGAATATAAGTAATTAATGTTCTACATTCTCAGAGATAAGGAGAGAAGTATATATGCTTCAGAAGCAGCAAAAATAGACATTTTAACATCAACTTGATAAAGATTACTGGCCAAATATACTGAATAAACAAAGCTCTCAGATAGAAACTGCCTTTAAATACCTTAATTTTTCTCAGTTTCAAAGCATCATTTTTTCCAATTCCAAGTGAGTACTTTTGAGAAATATTAGTTTAATCATTTAAGAGCAAATATTTATTTATTTTATTTTTTTTTAAACATTTATTTTTTAGTTCTCGGCGGACACAACATCTTTGTTGGTATGTGGTGCTGAGGATCGAACCCGGGCCGCACGCATGCCAGGCGAGCGCGCTACCGCTTGAGCCACATCCCCAGCCCAAGAGCAAATATTTAAATCATTAAGAGAAAATATTTCTCTATTATATCTGACATGGTTAAGCTTAATGGAATGAGACAGAAGAACACTTAACTGTTAAAAGATTCCAAAACAAAAACAAACTAAAAAGCAGAATGGAAAGAAAGTGAAATGGAGCAAAGCAAGTGCCTCTTACAAGGCCCAGGAATGGCATTCGAGGGCCTTTGGACATATTCATGGCTTGCTACCTGCCTCTTACAGGCCAGACACAACACTGCTGGCCTTGGACTGGGCAGCAAGTCTTTTGCAGCCAGGGTATATCATGCTACCGTGCTGCACCACCCCTGTATCAATGCAAAAAAAAAAAAAAAAAAGAAAAAAAATTGAAGAAAAGAGAGGGCGCGAGGAGTCTTTTTAAAATACATCCCACCAGATAAATATTTCAGACAGCTTAACATAAAAATCTACTGTTATGGGGTTTTGAAACAACCGCCCAATTTGTTTTGTGTACCACATTAAGATGCAACTAAGAACAGAGGTCTGTAGCCTTCTGTTGGTATTTAGCTTACAACGGTTTTTGTGCATTGGACCCCAGGGCCATTTAAGTAATGTTTTCTTAGGAAGGAGCTGAAGTTGCTGTTGGCTGCCTCACCGCTCATTTAGAGACATCTTGGTGGTGCTTTTTAGCACAACTTTCGGCGCTGATTGTGCAGCCATCTTCAAATCCCGTGAATCTACAAAGGATGACATGCAGAATGAAGAAATCAGAATAATGGCCACTTTATTTCTAAAAGGGACAAGTGCAAAACAATGAATGAAAAGGTCTATGTCACTGATTATTGAAAATCAAAATTCATTATAGGAGTTTATGAATGTTGTCTCAAATTATTAAAAATTTTAAGGCCAAGGACAGCAAACATCTGCCAAAATTGTTTTAAGAGTCTGGCTTTTAGCCTGACACTGTGGTACATGCCTATAATCCCAGCCACCCCGGAGCCTGGAGGCAGGAGAATGACAAAAATTAAGCAACTCAGACCCTGTCTCAAAACAAAAGGCTGGGGACATAGGTCAGTGGTAAAGTGCCCCTGGCTTCAATCTTCAATTAAAAAAAAAAAAAATCTGGCTTTTAATACAGAGAACCTTTTTCAACCTTGGCTGCAAAAGACTTGGCTAAGAAACGTTTAAAAATACAGATGCCAGGGGTCCAGACCAATCTCTGGTGGCAGGGGCAGAGGCCGGGGATCAGCAAATAGTGGGAAATAAGCAGCCTAATGGGCAAAGTTGAGACCCACTGATCCAGGGAAGACGCACGGGCATGCCCAGTTTCAGGGGCCTTGGCAAGGGATTAGGGATTTATGGGACTGAGTGGGAGAGGTTTCCTAAATGAGCATTCATATGGGAGTCAGCTCTCCAGAGCCCTCTCAGACTTTAACCCTAAAGCCGCCACGAGGTCCGACAGTCCTCGTTTAAACCCCTACCACTGCCCCAGCGCGGTGGCACACGCCTGTAATCCCAGCGGCTCGGGAGGCTGAGGCAGGAGGATCGCGAGTTCAAAGCCAGCCTCAACAAAATCGAGATGCTAAGCAACTCAGTGAGACCCTGTCTCTAAATAAATGCAAAACAGGGCAGGGAGGTGGCTCAGGGGTTAAGCGCCCCGAGTTGAATCCCTGGCACTCCTTCCCCCCAGTAAACCCCCCCACCGTCCCCAGCGCCGCCCAGGCCGGCCCGCCTCCGCCCACCAGGTCCCGGGGCCTTCACCACCACCTGGGCCCCGCCCCCTCCCCGTTGGCCTCCCCGCCAACGCTGCCTCGGCGCCCACAGCCGGCCTCCCCGCCAACGCTGCCTCGGCGCCCACAGCCGGCCTCCCCGCCAACGCTGCCTCGGCGCCCACAGCCGGCCTCGGCGCCCACAGCCGGCCTCCCCGCCAACGCTGCCTCGGCGCCCACAGCCGGCCTCCCTAGCCGCTGGACCGTCCGCCACCCCCCCACCCCTCCCCCTCCTCCCACCGAAACGCACCAAAGGAAACGGACGCCAGCGCTCCTCCCGGGGCTGCCACCACGGCTGCGGCGGGCGGCCGGGGACCGGCCGAACCTGGGTTGCCGGCGGAGGGGCTCGGGTGCTCTAGGTGGGCGGTTGGTTAAATAAGTAAGCGGTAGAATGCGCGGTTCGTTCTTTTAGGTTGACTACCTAGCCGGCCAATCCGCCTGGTCGCCCGGCCTGCCCTTCTCTGCCTTTCGTCTGTGCCTCCACAGCTGCCGCCGCCAACTCCTGCTCGGTGTCCAAAACAAAATGGCTGCCACGCTCCGTGCGGAGTAGGACCGGCTAAAATGGCGTCTGCGCACTTACGTCAGGCGTTTAGATGCGCACGCAGCTAGGGGCGGGGCTGATGCACTACGCCTGCGCGGGAGTCGGAGGAGCGCTGCGGTGGAGGAGGGGCCATGGTGCTCCGCCCATAGGGGGGTGTGGTCTAGTGGGCGGGGCATGTGGGAGCTTCGCTTTCCGGCAGGGCTGCACTGCACTTGGAGGGGTGGTGGCCTCGGTTCAGGTGAAAAGCGCGCATATTCCCTGAAGCCCTTCTCTTGCCCCTAAGAAAGCGTGTCTAAAGGCCTGTGTGTGGGGCTCGCCTCGGTCTCTTCCGGACCGTCGAGCCCAGCTGACTGGCTCCTGCCTCATCCCGTTCCCAGTTCCCAGCTCACGGGTTGTGAGTGGCATGGACCTGAGAGGGCCGGGAGGCTAGTGCTGGGAGCCCTCCTCTAGCTAACTGCACACCTGCGCCCGTATCCCTCCCTGTTTTCAGCTCCACTTCTTCCCCTTCCCATTTGGCCTGAACATGGTCTGATCCTTCTTTTGGGGCAAACCTTCCATGTCTTTCTCCCAAACTACCATCCATGTGGAATTTTAAAATGTAACCCAGAGCCTCCTGCATGCCAGGAAAGCACACGGCCCCAGAGCCATGTCCCCAGCCCTCCGTATAGATTTTGATGCAGACCTGTAAAGGGATTTTTCTTAAGTCTCAGTACACACAGTGCTTAAATGTTTCAGGGATGAGTGAATGAACATATCTTCAGCACTTTCTTCTGCCCCATGTACACTTTGGGACCCTTTGTTTTTCCTGGCACTTGGTTTGTGTGGATGTGTTTAATGGTCCTGCACCCTTGCTAGACTTTATTCTGATGAGGTAAGGGGAGTTTTATTTTGCTCACTGGTGTGTCCCCAGTTCCCACACAATGTTCAGCACGTGGTGGGACCTCAGTAAAGGTTGGTTGAAGGTTGAAAGGAGCTTTTTTCCCTCTGGTTTTGTAGTTGAGAAGCTGATGTCTCTTCCAGCTGGAACCTTGGACCCCTACTGAAAGACCCTAGCCCAGTTAGCCCAGTTACCTAAGGCCAAGATATGAAACCAAGATATCAGGCAGGCCATAAACAGGTTCAGGCGCCAGGCATGCTTTCCGGACAACCGGTTGAAGAACAGAGCACCCCGCATCCTGAGGCATGAATGAATAAACCGGAACAGATAAGCAGGAACAGAAAGAATAGAATGCAGACCTGTGGTTTTTGGAATGCAGACCTGTATCCCCTGGTGGCCTATATGCTAGATTTAAACAAACCAATAAGAAACCTGTTGCTTCCCGCGCGCGCGAAACCTGTCCCAAACCCCATAAAAATCTCTGTATCCCCAAGCCCGGTGTGCCAGTTCACCAAAGCTCCGGCTGAGGTGCTGCTGGACACCCGCAGGCGCCTGTGTCCCAATAAACCTAAACCCTCGTGCTTTTGCAGCCAGTGTTTCGTGTGTTTCTCCTTGGACAGGGAAACGGGGGTCCTTCAGAAACGGGGTGCTTTTCATTGGAGGTTCCACCGAGATACCCCTCCCCCACCCCGTCCGGATCCCTGCCCGAGGACCACCAGCATCACTGGGAGGTAAGCTGGCCAGCTCATGTCGTGTTTGTCGTGTTGTCTGGTGTCACTTCTATGTCTGTAATGTTTGTAACTCTTGGCTGATACTTTGTTTCTATGCGCTGCATCTGTACGATTACGCGTAGTCGCTCTGTATTCTGGGCAGCTTGAGAAGGAGTTGACGAACTCAGACTTCTCCTCTGCCACCCTGGGAGACGTCCCAGGGATTTTTGTAGGCAAAGGTGGAGCTTCTGCTCCACCGAAGCCATCTGTATTTGTAGGCAACGGTGGGGCAGCACCGAAGCCATCTGTATTTGTAGGCAACGGTGGGGCAGCACCGAAGCCATCTGTATTTGTAGGCAACGGTGGAGCTTCTGCTCTACCTAAGCCGTCTGTAGGCAACGGTGGGGCTTCTGCTCCACCTAAGCCATCTGTATTTGTAGGCAACGGTGGGGCAGCACCGAAGCCATCTGTATCTGTAGGCAACGGTGGGGCAGCACCGAAGCCATCTGTATCTGTAGGCAACGGTGGGGCAGCACCGAAGCCATCTGTATCTGTAGGCAACGGTGGGGCAGCACCGAAGCCATCTGTATCTGTAGGCAACGGTGGGGCAGCACCGAAGCCATCTGTATCTGCAGGCAACGGTGGGGCAGCACCGAAGCCATCTGTATCTGCAGGCAACGGTGGGGCAGCACCGAAGCCATCTGATCTGGCAGCGCTCTTTCTATTCGGTCTGATTGTAGTGTTATTGTGATTGTTGTGTTATTGTTTCTGTCTCTGTATTCTATCTCCTCATCTAAAACTAGCATGGGGCAATCAATCATGACCCCTTTGAGTCTCACCCTCGATCATTGGTGAGACGTCCGGAATCGGGCAGATAACCTTTCAGTAGAAGTCAAGAAGAAAAAATGGGTAACGCTTTGTACTGCAGAATGGCCAACACTCAATGTGGGTTGGCCAAAGGAAGGTACATTTAACCTGATCTTATATTACAGGTGAAGTCCCAGGTTTTCATCCAAGGTCCTCAGGGACACTCTGACCCTTCATCGTTACCTGGGAAAATTTGGCCTCTGACCCCCCCTTTGGGTCGCCCCTTTCTCTCCGCCTAAGCCTACTCCACGATCTCCTTCCAAAGCCCCACCCCTACCCTATCAGCCCCAACCCGTACCGGCTCCTGATTCCATCCAGGTTTCCTCGGAGGAAGAAGAAGAACAAGTAGATCCAGCCACCAATAACCCTCCGGGTCCACCCCCCATGGTCGGGAGACGTCCCCAGCCCCTTTCTGGGTTCTGAGTGGATTGCCTGTAGTAAAGTATTTGGTGAAGTATTTGGTAGCTGACGGATCCGAGATCCGCCTGAGCTTTTAGTAGCAATCCACCACGCGCTGCGAATTCTGTGGCCGCGCTGCGAATTCTGTGTTTTATGTTTTTGTTTCTGTTGTCCTGTCTGTCTCCACCCCTTCCCCCTTTAAGACCTAAGGCAAATTAAAAACTGACTTTACTAGAAGGTTAAGAGATATG